>NC_092334.1:258248500-258953000 GCF_046630445.1 Rutidosis leptorrhynchoides
CATTCACACCAACCTTAATAGCCAAATTCGGGTAGCCCAAGATGAGGCTCTCAAGGATGAAAACATCTCTCTCGAACACTTGAACGTCCTCACCTCTCGATTCGAAGTTAAAGAAAACGGACTCCGATATTTCGCCGGAAGAATTTGGGTGCCTAGTTATGGGGATCTACGAAGCCTTATTTTAGATGAAGCCCATAAGTCACGATACTCGATTCACCCCGGTGCCAATAAGATGTACCACGACCTTAAACAACTATATTGGTGGCCGAACATCAAAAGGGACGTAGCCACTTATGTTTCCAAGTGTTTGACATGTTCCAAAGTCAAAGCCGAACACCAAAGACCGTCCGGACTACTTCAACAACCCGAGATCCCGCAATGGAAGTGGGAAGGGATAACGATGGATTTTATCACCAAGCTACCAAAAACGACGGGCGGTTATGATACCATTTGGGTTATTGTTGACCGTCTCACCAAATCCGCACACTTCCTTGCCATGAAAGAAACGGACAAAATGGAGAAACTTGCACAACTTTACATTAAGGAGATCGTAGCCCGACACGGTGTACCTTTATCGATTATCTCCGACCGAGATGGCCGTTTCGTTTCTAGATTTTGGCGTACATTGCAAGAAGCGTTGGGAACGCGTTTAGACATGAGCACCGCATATCATCCTCAAACCGATGGACAAAGCGAACGTACAATTCAAACCTTAGAGGACATGTTACGAGCTTGCGTGGTTGATTTCGGAAAAGCTTGGGACAAGCACTTACCTCTCGCCGAGTTCTCTTACAACAATAGTTATCACGCGAGTATTAAAGCCGCACCTTTTGAAGCGCTATATGGCCGCAAATGTCGTTCACCTCTTTGTTGGGCCGAGGTAGGCGACGTGCAAATCACCGGACCCGAACTCATTCACGAAACCACCGAGAAAATCATTCAAATTCGAGATAGGCTTAGGACGGCCCGAAGTCGTCAAAAGAGCTATACCGACAAACGACGCAACGATCTTGAATTTCAAGCCGGTGACCGAGTAATGTTAAAAGTCGCACCTTGGAAGGGTGTAATCCGTTTTGGGAAACGCGGGAAGCTAAATCCGCGGTATATTGGTCCTTTCGAAATCTTGGAGCGTATTGGAACCGTTGCTTATCGTTTAGATCTTCCGCCTCAATTGAGCTCCGTTCATCCTACTTTCCATGTATCCAACTTGAAAAAGTGTCTTGCCGAACCCGATATCGTCATTCCTCTCGAGGAGCTCACCATTGATGACAAACTTCATTTCGTGGAGGAACCGGTTGAAATTGTGGACACCTCCGTCAAGACATTGAAACAAAGCCGAATCCCGATTGTTAAAGTCCATTGGAACGCCAAAAGGGGACCCGAGTTTACTTGGGAAAGACAAGATCAAATGCAAAGGAAGTATCCTCATCTATTCGTGAATTCGGAAACGCAAGATCTCGAGGAAGAAACAACGACTACTACGCCTACTTAAATTTCGGGACGAAATTTCTTTTAAGGTGTAGGTAATGTAACATCCCGCCTTTTTTTTTTTTCCATTTACTTTTCCGTTTAACTATTTAAGTTCCGTTATATGTTTATAACACATCTCGTTAATACGCGTTTGAATTATCTCGTTTAGGTAATTCCCGTACCCGTTTCCTAAGTTGAGGGACTAAAGTTGCCAAATGGAGAAAGAGATAACTAGGTCAACTAGTCAACTCTTTCCTCTCCATTCATTCTATCACCTCCCCAAAATAATACTTCACCTTTTCCTCTCAAACCCTCAAACCTTCAATCATCATCTAAATTCGTTCAAGAAGGATTCAATCAAAACAAATTGCATATTTGAACTCCTCGTGATCTCCTCTTCGTTTCCATACCGATTTCATCAATTTTGGGTAACTTTCTAAAATCACTAATTCTTGTGTTCTTGAGATTTTTAAGTTATAAGGTTGTTAGTTAGTGTCTATGGCTCATTGTGATGTCGTGTATGTAATTTGTACGCTCGATCTCGTTGTTTTAGTGTAACTAGCATGAGCTTGAATTTTGGTGTGTGTTCTTGAATTTTGGATGATCATATGTTGTTAGATGTTAAAAGTTCATGTTCTAATTGTGTTCCTAGTATCATTAGCTTCGTTTTGATGTATAGGTTGATTAAGGAAACTCCAAGAACATGATTAGTGATTTTGTGAACTTGGATTAGGGTTTGATAAGCTTTAGACGAACTTTTGATGCACCAAATGCTATGAAATATTGTAGATAATAATTTTGTTGCAATGTGTGTATGATTACCTTCGAAACGGCATATCATACATGTAAATTGGTTGCCCGAATCATGAAATGCATATTTGGAACTTGAACCTTGATTATGAACGTTTAAATGCGATTTTGGGGTGTGTAAGCGTTGAATTGCTTGATGAAATGTGTCTAGGTGTTTTCCTCGTCAAATTACCTTTCTGGTGATATAAAATACATGTTCTAATTGTTTGCGGTTTGTAATTTGGGTTGGTTTGATTGTTGGTTCGTGCACTTAGAGTTGCAGCAAACAACAGGGCCTGGAAAACAGCCGGGACGCCGTCTAGCATCTGGGGACGCCGTCCCAGCCTTCAATCCGGGACGCCGTCTAGCTTATCGGGACGCCGTCCCAGACTTCAAACCGGGACGCCGTCTAGCTTCCCAGGACGCCGTCCCATATAGCTAAAACTGGCTGTTCGCTTGGTCATTTGACATGAAAATGTTTGCTATGCTACGGACTTCCGATTAACATGAAACTTGGCCAACATGCTCATATATGATTATGTAACTTAGAAAAATTGTCGGATATCCAACCCGACCCCGTTGACTTTTCTGTTGACTTTGACCCGACCAAGTTGACTTTTAATCAAACTTAACCAAATATTTGTGCAATCGTTCTAACATGTTTTTATACTTGTACCTTGCATGAAACATGACAATTTGATTCACATGCTATTATGATTGAGTCGTAACGAGCCATAGGACTAATTGAACATCTTTGACCTATCGTGTTTACCGTTATTGATACAACCTATTGTTTAGGTCAAGACTAGCATTGTTCTTTGCACACGTTACTTGTTGAAGTACTTTACTACTCGTGCACTCAAGGTGAGATCATAGTCCCACTTTTACTCTTTTAAACTTACTTTTGGGATGAGAAAACATAAACGATACTTTTGAACTAAGTGAACACAAGAACGGGAAAACAAACATTCTACATACGAGTTAGAACGAAAATCCTCAATCCGATTATCATTAGTTACATCAGATGGTGTAAGCGAGAACTTATGTTATATGGCCATATGGGTTTGACAAACCCTCATTCAAACGGTTCGCTACCGTTTACGAATGAAATATATTTTCGGGAACAGTGTTGTTCTAGCACTAATTGATGGGGTATTCAACGGACGGAACGTTAAGCTTTGATAATTGGGTGCTCGTGAATATTAACTTTTAGAATGTACTATGGCTTTATCGATGTTGCAAATCTTGTGGTTCAACTTACTATTACTCATTTACTTACTTAAACCTATGATTTCACCAACGTTTTCGTTGACAGATTCTCTATGTTTTTCTCAGGTCCTTGAACTTAAGTGATACATGCTTCCGCACATACTTTTTGATACTTGCATTGGATGTCGAGTATACTTGCATACGTGGAGCGTCTTTTTGGCTATTTTAAACTATGTCGCGCGTGTTTCATATGAATAATAACTTTTGTTATGTACTTGTCTTGGGAATTACTTTTGTAAACATTGGAACATCCTTTATGAATTGTATGCGACATATTTTCGGTCAAACGTTATATTAAAGACTTATAATCAGGTAATGGGACCCACGTAGCCGACGCCGTCACTTGACGATTTGTCGGGGTCGCTACATTTTTAGCCAAAACGCTTTTAACCATGAATTCATACATATAAAACTAACACGTTTAATTAATAAAATTAAGTTTACGAAGCGGGTCCCACATCGACCCATTTTACCACCTTAAGTACCAAAATACAATTTTCGACTTTAAGACTTTAATACAACACAAAGCCGAGCATGGCGATCGGGGATACGCTACCCAATCCTAAACGATCCAAAAGCAAGTCTCTAAAGCAAGCTATGAAAGTCTTCTAGTCCTCGCACTTACCCGAGCCACTGTCCGCATGAAATCTATAAAAATAATCAACAACGAGAGGGTAAGCTAATGCTTAGTGAATGATAACATACTACATACATATATATGTATAAAATGAATACGCCACACAAACAAATACCGCATACCGGGGCATCCAAGTATAAAGCATCTACACTAAGCATACCGTACGATCTAAGCAACGAGCTAAAGATACAACACAAATAAGAGTCCACCAACGACAAAGTGAACATCGCCAAATAGCTACACCCGGAGGGTTAGCTACAACACAACAACACATTAATATATAAACAATAATAATAATGCACAAGGTTAACCCCTTAACCTCAATCACACGAACATTGGCCGAACTACCCGAGCCTTGTGAATTCGCACAACCCGAAATTCACTTCTCAACCATAAGATGACCGAACAACCCGAGTCATCGTGAATCCGCACTACCCGAGATTCACTACCTCAAATAAGGTGACCGAACAACCCGAGTCACCATGAATCCGCACTACCCGAGATTCATTTCTCAATACCAAAACCCATGGTCACGGGATTATAAAATCCACCAAATCGGGGTCATCCACAACACAACCATATCAACCCTTCGCCATTAGGGTTACAACAACCAAATCACAACCAAGTGTGATAATGTGCACACAAAATGTGCATCTCGCCAAAGATGGTCAACCAAAACGCACAACGTGCCGATTGGACTTATACACAAGTCCATCAAAACCACCTATATGTGAAGTGAGCTCTATAACCGAGAATCACTTCACCCGACCCGCACCCATCCTACACATACATATGCACATAGGATATTATCACTCACCTTGAAGTCTTGAAGAAGCTTCCAAGTGAATCCGCAACTTGCCAATGGAAGATACCTATTCCATTATCACAATTACAACAATACAATTAGGATGGATTTATAAACCACCCAATTCGACCCTTAGTGCAAATTCGACCCAAATGCACTTCCAAGTACAAACCGCGCCCAAAACTAATCAATAATCACTAACACGAGTGAGAATGGTCCTAATACATCCATTAAACCCGAACACAAGTGCCAAACACGTGTCATACCCATTTTGACACTTAAACCCTAATTTTGACCCATAAAGGTCAAAATCTCATCCTTTACAAGTTTTGACACCAAAACACATTTAACTTGGTTTAATACTTCAACTTAATCCATTTTAAGTTTACAAACCTCATTAAATCGCCAAATGGGTCATAATCACCACCAAACCCTAATTTGACCCAAAGTCACAACTAGTCAACCAAATTACCCTAAATGGGTTTCAACACTTCCATAATCACCTACTTAAGTGATTAAACTCAAATTAAAGTTCTAAACATGGCCAATTAGTTCGCCAACTCAAAATCCACCAACAATTAACAACAAACCCGATTACTAGCTTCACTAAACCCATTTCATCACATAAAAGGGTTTTACAACTAATTAACTCAAAACCCTAACTTGAATATCAAATTAAATAATTGAAATTCGGAGTTTGAGCTTACCAATACTATCACCGTGTAGCCGAGAACGAAAGGAACAACTTTAAAACCCGAGACTTTGAACGATTCGAGCTTCTTCTTCACCAAAACCTCCAATCTCTCTCTAAATATCTCTCTCTCTCTCTAGATATTTGGAAGGGATGAATGGACATGAAAAATGATCCAAAACTGATCCAAAGTAGCTAATATGGCACACAAATCCGGCCCCATGTGATTTTACCCTTTTACCCCTCATTTAATTAAATAAAAACAAGGGAGTTCTGTCAGCGCCATTTTGCGCGGCGCGCACCAGAACCGCGCGGCGCGCAACAGGCCAGTTCCAGCTTCTTTTGCCTTTTAACTAATACAAATAGCCAACGCAACCAAAACCCGAATGTTATAAGTACATAAGTACGTAATATAAATATTTGGGTCTTACAAAGGTTTTCATCTAAGTAGGGATGTGAAATGAAAGGATTCACCACATCTTTCCTTGTCTCGTTGGGATCTTAGGACCTACTAATGAAAGAACCTGGAGGATGAGGTTATCACGAAGCATTTTAAACCATACAACCTATTAGTGTTTTTTATGAACCAAGTATGATAATACAATAAGTGAAATGTAAGGTAAACTTAGATTACCTAATTGTTTTCACTACATTACCACACAAGTCATACTCTATTCAGGAAATAAGAAGTCAATTCTAAACAATTGTATCAATATAATGTAGGTTGTATTGCTGCAGTTGAGATGGACAAAGTGTGCACATATATAACATATCTATATCTAATCTATAAATTTTAAATACCGTCAGTTTGATTGGAGATCCTTTGGCGAACAGAAAAGAAAGCTTTTGTGACAATAATATAACGTACCGGCTAGCAATCGAACGTCTCTCCCATTTTTCAAAAGAAAGCTTTCAATCCTGTCGATAACCTTTCATGTATGCTTTTATAATCGTTAAAGCCGTCTGTATTCTAGTTTCCTATGCGATTCAAGCATACAAATTTATACTTGTATAATGTGATGAGCAGAAAAAAAAATAGTTCAAGCATCTTAGCATTAATGAAACATACCATAGGTGTAAATGTAGAATCATATATGGGATCCATTGTCAAACCCAACTGTCTTACGACTTGTAAATAAGATTAAAAGCTCTTAATTGACATCAGTTGTTAGAATCATATATAAATAATTTTTTAATTACCTCCTCAGTGTTTGTTAATAGGGTTTAAATGTCCGGATAAACCTTTGAATCGTGTAGTTACTTTCGCGATAAAGTATATCGACCCTATACATATATTGCTATATGGTTACAAGAAATCTTTATTCGGGATAAGACAAAGGCACAACTCCAATATAGGCAATTAAAATTGAAAGTCAAGAACATAGAGGTTTTTGTATATTATGAATGTTCAAAGTTCCATCATCCTAAAAATGAGACAAGATCACTCTATTTATAGAGAATGAAAGATTACACCTTTTGGTGAAAATGTGTCCATGAATGATCACACCTTTTGGTGAAAAGGTATCATGAATGGTTACAACATTCCATGAAAAGTAATACCTTTTTCATGAAGAGTGATACACCAATTCATAATAGTTGTGTCTTTTGGCCAAAAAGACACCAACTAATAACATAACCTTTTACTTTGATTAATCAAGTTGGCTTATACAAGCGTACACTCCATACTCTCCAAACTCGTATTTAAGCTTAACTCGAAACCCCCTTATCTCAAGTAAATCACCTTATCACACAAAATGACTGATGACACTAAAATTGTAGTGACCCGAACTTTTCCATGATTATATATTAATTGAAAACTAGATTTGCATGATTAAATGTTTCCAACATGTTAAGCAATCAAACTTGTTAATACTTGATTATTTGAAATGAGTTTCATGTAGACAATTGACCACCCAAATTGACCGGCGATTCACGAACGTTAAAACTTGTAAAAATGACATGACGATATATATATGGATATACATATAGTTAACATGAGATTATGATAAGTAAGTATCTCCATAAGTATATTAACAATGAGTTATATACATAAAAATGAGACTACTAAGTTAAGAAACATGAAACAATATATATAACGATTATCGTTATTACAACGTCTTACTAAATACATATGTATCATATTAAGATATTGTTACCCTATATTTAACATGATAAAATGATAATTATATATATCATTAAGTATGTTAACAATGAACTACATATGTAAAACAAGACTACTAACTTAAGAATTTTGAAACGAGGCATATATGTAACGATTATCGTTGTAACGACATTTTAATGTATATATATCATATTAAGATATATTCATACATCATAATATCTTGATAATGTAATAATTTAACATTTCATTAGATATAATAAACAATGGGTTAACAACATTAAATGAGATCGTTAACTTAAAGGTTTCAAAACAACATTTACATGTAACGACTAATGATGACTTAACGACTCAGTTAAAATGTATATACATGTAGTGTTTTAATATGTATTCATACACTTTTGAAAGACTTCAAGACACTTATCAAAATACTTCTACTTAACATAAATGCTTACAATTACATCTCCGTTCAATTTCATCAACAATTCTACTCGTATGCACCCGTATTCGTACTCGTACAATACACAGCTTTTAGATGTATGTAATATTGGTATATACACTCCAATGAACAGCTCTTAGCAGCCCATGTGAGTCACTTAACACATGTTGGAACCATCATTTGGCAACTAGCATGAAATATCTCATAAAATTACAAAAATATTAGTAATCATTCATGAATTATTTACATGTATACAAAATTACACATCCTTTATATCTAATCCATATACCAACGACCAAAAATACCTACAAACACTTTCATTCTTCAATTTTATTTATCTAATTGATCTCTCTCAAGTTCTATCTTCAAGTTCTAAGTGTTCTTCATAAATTCTATAAGTTCTAGTTTCATAAAAATCAAGAATACTTCCAAGTTTGCTAGCTTACTTCCAATCTTGTAAAGTGATCATCCAACCTCAAGAAATCTTTCTTATTTACAGTAATATATCTTTCTAATACAAGGTAATACTCATATTCAAACTTTGATTCAATTTCTATAACTATAACAATCTTATTTCAAGTGAAAATCTTACTTGAACTTGTTTTCATGTCATGATTCTGCTTCAAGAACTTTCAAGCCATCCAAGGATCCTTTGAAGCTAGATCTATTTTTCTCATTTCCATTAGGTTTATCCACAAAACCTGAGGTAGTAATGATGTTCATAACATCATTCGATTCATATATATAAAACTATCTTATTCGAAGGTTTAAACTTGAAATCACTAGAACATAGTTTAGTTAATTTTAAACTTGTTCGCAAACAAAAGTTAATCCTTCTAACTTGACTTTTAAAATCAACTAAACACATGTTCTATATCTATATGATATGCTAACTTAATGATTTAAAACCTGGAAACATGAAAAACACCGTAAAATCGGACATACGCCGTCGTAGTAACACCGCGGGCTGTTTTGGGTTTGTTAATTAAAAACTATGATAAACTTTGATTTAAAAGTTGTTCTTCTGGGAAAATGATTTTTCTTATGAACATGAAACTATATCCAAAAATTATGGTTAAACTCAAAGTGGAAGTATGTTTTTCAAAATGGTCATCAAGACGTCGTTCTTTCGACTGAAATGACTACCTCTTACAAAAATAAATTGTAACTTATATTTATGACTATAAACCTATACTTTTTCTGTTTATATTCATAAAATAGAGTTCAATATGAAACCATGGCAATTTGATTCACTCAAAACGGATTTAAAACTAAGAAGTTATGGGTAAAACAAGATTGGATATTTTTTAATTGTTTTAGCTACGGGAAATATTGTAACAATTCTATACAAATCATATCCTAGCTAACTTATATTGTATTATACATGTATTTTAATATATTATGTAATCTTGGGATACCATAGACACGTATGCAAATGTTTTGACATATCATATCGACCCATGTATATATATTATTTGGAACAACCATAGACACTCTATATGCAGTAATGTTGGAGTTAGCTATACAGGGTTGAGGTTGATTCCAAAAATATATATACTTTGATTTGTGATCTAGCCTGAGACGTGTATACACTGGGTCGTGGATTGATTCAAGATAATATATATATCGATTTATTTCTGTACATCTAAATGTGGTCAACTAGTTGTAGGTTACTAACGAGGACAGCTGACTTAATAAACTTAAAACAGTAAAATGTATTAAAAATGTTGTAAATATATTTTGAACATACTTTGATATATATGTATATATTTGTTATAGGTTTGTGAATCGACTAGTGGCCAACTCTTACTTCCCGACGAAGTAAAAATCTGTGAAAGTGAGTTATAGTCCCACTTTTAAAATCTAGTATTTTGGAATGAGAATACATGCAGTTTTATAAATGTTTTACGAAATAGACACAAGTAAATGAAACTACATTATATGGGTGAATGATCGAAGCCTAATATGCCCCTTTTTGCTTGGTAACCTAAGAATTAGTAAACCGATCTACTAATTGACGCGAATCATAAAGATAGATCTATTGGGCCTAACGAACCCCATCCATGGTTGTGGATGCTTTAGTACTTCGATATTGTTTTATCATGTCCGATGGATTTCTCGAAATGATAGGGGATATTCTTATATGCATTTTGTTAATGTCGGTTACCAGGTATTCACCATATGAATGATTTTTATCTCTATGTATGGGATGTATATTGAAATATGAAATCTTGTGGTATATTATTATGATTTGATAATATATAGGTTAAACCTATAACTCACCAACATTTTTGTTGACGTTTTAAGCATGTTTATTCTCAGGTGATTATTAAGAGCTTTCGCTGTTGCATATTAAAATAAGGACAAGATTTGGAGTCCATGCTTGTATGATATTATGTAAAAACTGCATTCAAGAAACTTAGTTTTAATGTAATATATTCTTATTGTAAACCATTATGTAATGGTCGTGTGTAAACGGTATATTTTAGATTATCATTATTTGATAATCTACGTAATGCTTTTTAAACCTTTATAGATAAAATAAAGGTTATGGTTGTTTTAAAAATGAATGCAGTCTTTGAAAAACGTCTCATATAGAGGTCAAAACCTCGCGACGAAATCAATTAATATGGAACGTTTATAATCAATATGAACGGGACATTTTAGTTGGTATCCAAGCGTTGGTCTTAGAGAACCAGAAATTTGCATTAGTGTGTCTTATCGAGTTTGTTAGGATACATTAGTGAGTCTGGACTTCGACCGTGTTTTCTTTAAAAACGATTGCTTAACACTTTTGTTGGAAACTATATATTATTAACATGTAAATATTATGTGATATATTAACCTCTTAATGTGTTTGATATTGTGTGATAGATGTCTACCACTAGTACAAATCCCATCGATTCACCTAATATTAATGAAGAGTCGAATATATTTTGGGAAGATTCACAAATTCCCGAAGAGGAACTGGAAGAAGAGGAACTGGAAGAGGAGGAACCGGAAGAGGAGGAACCGAAAGAGGAAGAAACGGAAGAGGAGTAACCGGAAGAAGAAGAGGTTCCGGAGGAAGAAATATTGATACCTATAGTAAATTGATTAAATAAAAGAAAATCCTCAACCAACGGACCAAAGTTAATAATGGTCAATGGTGTTTCCGCCGAGGAAGCAAAATATTGGGATGATTACCAAGTTTTCGATGAATTGGATCCCGATGAGGATTCCGATGATGTTATAGAAATTACCTCGACCTAATTTAATAAAGAAAAAGAAAATAATAAGGGAAAAGGTATAAAAATAGAGAAACCTGATTCCAACCCCGATGAGCTTTATATGTATCGGCAACCACCAGGTTTTTCTAAACCATTGTGGAAAACGACGGCTCGTATTAGAGGAACACCATATATCCCTAGAAAATTAGGAAAACGAACCAAGTCCGAAGAAGAAGAAACCAGTGATTCAGATTAGGGAGCTGTAATCATGTTGTGTATTATATGTATTGTAGTGTGCTTGTACTTTTATGTTCTATGTAAAAATTGCTTGTATTGTTTGTTAATTATCTTTTATGAATCTAATCCTTGTCTATTTTACAGTATAAAAACAAAATGGACGTTAAGGGTAGACAACCGAATATTTTAGAAGACCTACAAGAGGATATGATTGAGGAAATTTTGTCTAGAGTCGGTCAGAATTCATCAGCACAATTAGTTATGGCGAAATTAACTTGTCAAACATTTGAAAGACTTTCCAGAAATGCCTTAGTTTATAAAAGATTTTCCTTTGATAGGTGGGGTATATCGCATTGGGGAGACCGTAAGTTACGCTGTGTTTTCTTTAAAGCGTTAAATGCAGGGAACCCAAATGCAATTTTACGCTACGGGTTAAGAACCTATTTTGACTCAACATATCCCAACATAGTGTTTCATGAGTTAGAAAGAGCTTCTAACATGCAACATAAAGAAGCATGTTATACTTACGGGTTAGTGATGTTCGCTTCTCACCAAAGTGAGAAAAAGAACATCGGATTACAACTATTAAATGAAACATTCCCACATGTGACGGATTCAGTAGTTGGGGTGAGAAACAAGGTTTTTAAATTATTACGGGGCTGTTGGACATTACGAAACCCTCGTCCTTTTGACAACATTACAACATGCTGCCTAGCCAATGGTCATAACGGTTACTTTCCACAAGACCAAGGATGGGAAGTCGTCTTAGTAAAACCAGAATGCATCACTTGTTTCTGGAGTTATGAATTACGCGTCTTTATTTCTTTTACTGAACAACTTGAGTATTAACTAGAATTTTCTTTATAGCTGCCAGGTAGCAAAGTTATTATGTGCTATATTTCCTCCTATATGTATAATAGCGGTATTGTATGTTTGTAAAATATTGTATAAAATTTCAACGCGAAATTTTATTATAATCAGTTTTTTCATATAGAATTATAGTAGTTGAATTGTATATTTGCTACTAAGTATGAACTTAACGGGTAGGTACTACCCGAATTAAAAACTATAAAACGCTAATATGAAGAAAAAACTTTTATAAATAAGTTCATACTATGCTACGAAATACTATTGACTACTCTTAAAATTCTATATGATTAACTTAATTCTTTTGGGCTATTTTTGAAGGAAATGGCACCGGCGACTCGTCAGAATTTGAACATGAGCGAGGAAGACTTCCGTGTTTTCCTTGCAGCAAATATAGCCGCAGTACAGGCTGCGATGCAAAATAACAATAACTCTGGATCTAGTAGTGGAACTAATTTCACAAGAAATCGTGTAAGATGCTCCTACAAAGAATTCACTGCCTGCAAACCTTTGGAATTTGATGGAACCGAGTGTTCAATTGGATTGAAACGGTGGACCGAGAAGGTTGAATCGGTGTTTGCCATAAGTAAATGTACTGAAGAAGACAAAGTAAAGTACGCTACGCATACCTTCACAGGTACGGCGCTAACATGGTGGAATACCTATCTCGAGCAGGTAGGACAAGATGCTGCTTACGCACTACCGTGGTCAGCATTCAAGCAATTGATGAACGAGCAGTATTGTCTCAGAAACGAGGTCAACAAGCTCAAGGTAGATCTTAGAGGATTACAAACACAAGGTTTCGATATCACCACGTACGAACGAAGATCCACTGAATTGTGCCTATTGTGTCCCAGAACGTTCGAAGGCGAAGAAGAGAATATCGACGCATTTGTAAAAGGGTTACCGGAAAGGATTCAAGAATATTTGAGTTCACACGAGCCCGCCTCCATACAAAAGGCAAGTCGAATGGCTCACAAATTAGTGAACCAGATCGAAAGAAGGATTAAAGAGCAGACAACTGAAGAGGCTAACATGAAACAAGTCAAGAGAAAGTGGGAAGAAACCAATGACAAGAGTCACCAATACAACAACAACAATCACAACCACAATCGCAATAACTATCCAACAACCGTAACATCAATCGCAACAACAACTTCAACAAACGTCCTAACAACAACTACAATAACCGCCCTAACAACAATAACAACAACAACAATAGCAACAATAACAATGCCAACAACAGTCTCAATAGCAACAATGGCAACAAAAACCAAAAACAGTCATGCCAAAGGTGTGAAGAGAATCACCAGGGGTTCTGCACGACATTTTGCACTAGGTGTAGAAGAAATGGTCATAGTGCGGCAAAGTGTGAGGCCTATGGACCAAAGTTTAACAGAATTAAAAGAACAAATAATGTCGGAACAGATAATGCCGCCATAGTTTGCTTTGCATGTGGAAAACCGGGCCACATTAGTAGAAATTGCCCGAATCAGGGGAATACTAGTAGGCAGGGCCGCGGAAGAGTTTTCAATATTAATACGGCAGAAGCGCCGGAAGACCCGGAGCTTGTTACAGGTACGTTTCTTATTGACAATAAATATGCTTATGTTTTATTTGATTCGGGTGTGGATAGAAGCTATATGAGTAGAGATTTTTGTGCTAAACTAAGTTGTCCACTGACGCCTTTGGATAACAAATTTTTACTCGAATTAGCAAACGATAAATTAATTACAGCAGATAATATATGTCGGAATCGAGAAATTAATTTGGTTAGCGAAACATTTAAGATTGATTTGATACCAGTAGAGTTAGGAAGTTTTGATGTGATAATCGGCATGGATTGGTTGAAAAAGAAAAGAGCAGAAATCGTATGTTACAAAAATGTAATTCGCATTGTACGAGAAAAAGGAAATCCCTTAATGGTGTACGGAGAAAAGAGCAATGCGAAGCTAAATCTTATTAGTAATTTAAAGGCCCAAAAACTAATATGAAAAGGTTGCTATGCTGTTCTAGCACATGTCGAGAAAGTACAAACCGAAGAAAAGAACATCAATGATGTTCCCGTCGCAAAAGAATTTCCCGATGTATTTCCGAAAGAATTACCGGGACTGCCTCCACACCGATCTGTTTAATTTTAAATAGATCTCGTACCAGGAGCTGCACCAATAGCTCGTGCTCCATACAGACTTGCACCCAGCGAAATGAAGGAACTCCAAAGCCAATTACTAGAACTTTTAGAGCGTGGTTTTATACGACCAAGTACATCACCATGGGGAGCTCCTGTTTTGTTTGTCAAAAAGGATGATGGTACATTCAGGTTGTGTATCGACTACCGAGAGTTGAACACACTTACCATCAAGAACCGTTACCCACTACCGAGAATCGACGACTTATTTGATCAACTACAAGGCTCGTCAGTTTATTCGAAGATCGATTTACGTTTCGAGTATCATCAAATGCGGGTGAAGGAGGATGATATTCTGAAGACTGCTTTCAGGACGCGTTACGGTCATTACGAGGTTATGGTTATGCCGTTTGGGTTGACTAACGCACCAGCTATGTTCATGGACCTCATGAACCGAGTGTGTGGACCATACCTTGACAAGTTCGTCATTGTTTTCATCGATGACATACTTATTTACTCAAAGAATGATCAAGAGCACGAAGAACATTTGAGAAAAGTGCTGGAGTTGTTGAGGAAAGAAAAACTGTACGCTAAGTTTTCAAAATGTGCATTTTGGTTGGAAAAAGTTCAATTCCTCGGTCACATAGTGAACAAAGAAGGTATTCAAGTGGATCCGGCAAAGATTGAAACCGTTGAAAAGTGGGAAACCCCAAAAACTCCAAAGCATATACGCCAATTTTTAGGACTGGCTGGTTACTACAGAAGGTTCATCCAAGATTTTTCCAAAATAGCAAAACCCTTGACTGCATTAACGCATAAAGGGAAGAAATTTGAATGGAAGGATGAGCAGGAGAAAGCGTTTCAATTGTTGAAGAAAAAGTTAACTACGACACCTATATTGTCATTGCCTAAAGGGAATGATGATTTTGTGATATATTGTGATGCCTCAAAGCAAGGCCTCGGTTGTATATTAATGCAACGAACGAAGGTAATTTCTTATGCGTCCAGAAAATTGAAGATTCACGAGCAAAATTATACGACTCACGATTTGGAATTGGGCGCCGTTGTTTTTGCATTAAAGACTTGGAGGCACTACTTATATGGGGTCAAAAGTATTATATATACCGACCACAAAAGTCTCCAACACATATTTAATCAGAAACAACTGAACATGAGGCAGCGTAGGTGGTTTGAATTGTTGAATGATTATGACTTTGAGATTCGTTACCACCCGGGGAAGGCGAATGTGGTAGCCGACGCTTTGAGTAGAAAGGACAGAGAACCTATACGGGTAAAAGCTATGAATATAATTATTCATACTAACCTTACTACTCAAATAAAGGAGGCGCAGCAGGGAGTTGTAAAAGAAGGAAAGTTGAAGAATGAAATACCCAAAGGATCGGAGAAACATCTTAATATTCGGGAAGACGGAACCCGGTATAGGGCTGAAAGAATTTGGGTACCAAAGTTTGGAGATGTGAGAGAAAAGGTACTTAAGGAAGCACATAAAACCAGATATTCAATACATCCTGGAGTGGGGAAGATGTACAAAGATCTCAAGAAACACTTTTGGTGGCCGAGTATGAAAGCCGATATTGCTAAATACGTACGAGAATGTTTGATGTGTTCTAAGGTCAAAGCTGAACATCAGAAACCATCAGGTCTACTTCAACAACCTGAAATCCCGGAATGGAAATGGGAAAACATTACCATAGATTTCATTACTAAATTGCCAAGGACTGCAAGTGGTTATGATACAATTTGGGTAATAGTTGATGGTCTTACCAAGTCAGCACACTTTCTGCCAATGAGAGAAGATGATAAAATGGAGAAGTTGGCACGATTATACTTGAAGGAAGTTGTCTCCAGACATAGAATACCAGTCTCTATTATCTCAGATAGGGATGGCAGATTTTTTTCAAGATTTTAGCAAACATTGCAACAAGCATTGGGGACTCGTCTAGACATGAGTACTGCTTATCATCCACAAACTGATGGGCAAAGTAAAGGACGATACAAACCCTTGAAGACATCCTACGAGCATGTGTTATCGATTTCGAAAACAGTTGGGATTGACACCTACCGTTAGCAGAATTTTCCTACAACAACAGTTACCATTCGAGTATTGAGATGGCGCCGTTTGAAGCATTTTATGGTAGAAAGTGCAGGTCTTCGATTTATTGGAGTGAAGTGAGGGATAGACAGATTACAGGTCCGGAGATAATTCAAGAAACTACCGAGAAGATCATCCAAATTTAACAACGATTGAAAACTGCCCAAAGTCGACAAAAGTGCTATGCGGACATTAAAAGAAAAGATATAGAATTAGAGATTGGAGAGATGGTCATGCTTAAGGTTTCACCTTGGAAAGGCGTTGTTCAATTTGGTAAACGGGGAAAACTAAATCCAAGGTACATTGGACCATTCAAGATTATAGATCATGTCGGACCAGTAGCTTACCGACTTGACTTACCGCAACAACTCGCCGGGGTACATTGTAGTGACCCGAACTTTTCCATGTTTATATATATTAATTGAGATTGATATTTACATGATTAAATGTTTCCAACATGTTAAGCAATCAAACTTGTTAAGACTTGATTAATTGAAATAGGTTTCATATAGACAATTGACCACCCAAGTTGACCGGTGATTCACGAACGTTAAAACTTGTAAAAACTATACGATGACATATATATGGTTATATATATAGTTAACATGTTTTTATTATAAGTATGTATCTCATTAGGTATTTTAACAATGAGTTATATACATAAAAATGAGACTATTAATTTAAGAAACTCGAAAACGATATATATAACGATTATCGTTATAACAACGTCTTACTAGGTACATATGAATCATATTAAGATATTGATACACTTGGTTAAATATGTTAAATGATAAGTAAATATATTATTAAGTGTATTAACAATGAAATACATATGTAAAAATAAGACTACTAACTTAATGATTTCGAAACGAGACATATATGTAACGATTATCGTTGTAACGACATTTAACTGTATATACATCATACTGAGATATATTATATATCATAATATCATGATAATATAACAATTTAATATCTCATTTGTTATAATAAACAATGGGTTAACAACATTCAACAAGATCGTTAACCTAAAGGTTTCAAAACAACATTTACGACTAACGATGACTTAACGACTCAGTTAAAATGTATATACATGTAGTGTTTTAATATGTATTCATACACTTTTGAAACACTTCAAGACACTTATCAAAATACTTCTACTTAACAAAAATGCTTACAATTACATCCTCGTTCAGTTTCATCAACAATTCTACTCGTATGCACCCGTATTCGTACTCGTACAATACACAGCTTTTAGATGTATGTACTATTGGTATATACACTCCAATGATCAGCTCTTAGCAGCCCATGTGAGTCACCTAACACATGTGGGAACCATCATTTGGCAACTAGCATGAAATATCTCATAAAATTACAAAAATATGAGTAATCATTCATGACTTATTTACATGAAAACAAAATTACATATCCTTTATATCTAATCCATACACCAACGACCAAAAACACCTACAAACACTTTCATTCTTCAATTTTCTTCATCTAATTGATCTCTCTCAAGTTCTATCTTCAAGTTCTAAGTGTTCTTCATAAATTCCAAAAGTTCTAGTTTCATAAAATCAAGAATACTTTCAAGTTTGCTAGCTCACTTCCAATCTTGTAAGGTGATCATCCAACCTCAAGAAATCTTTGTTTCTTACAGTAGGTTATCATTCTAATACAAGGTAATAATCATATTCAAACTTTGGTTCAATTTCTATAAATATAACAATCTTATTTCAAGTGATGATCTTACTTGAACTTGTTTTCGTGTCATGATTTTGCTTCAAGAACTTCGAGCCATCCAAGGATCCATTGAAGCTAGATCCATTTTTCTCTTTTCCAGTAGGTTTATCCAAGGAACTTAAGGTAGTAATGATCTTCATAACATCATTCGATTCATACATATAAAGCTATCTTATTCGAAGGTTTAAACTTGTAATCACTAGAACAAAGTTTAGTTAATTCTAAACTTGTTCGCAAACAAAAGTTAATCCTTCTAATTTGACTTTTAAAATCAACTAAACACATGTTCTATATCTATATGATATGCAAACTTAATGATTTAAAACCTGGAAACACGAAAAACACCGTAAAACCGGATTTACGCCGTCGTAGTAACACCGCGGGCTGTTTTGGGTTAGTTAATTAAAAACTATGATAAACTTTGATTTAAAAGTTGTTATTCTGAGAAAATGATTTTTATTATGAACATGAAACTATATCCAAAAATTATGGTTAAACTCAAAGTGGAAGTATGTTTTCTAAAATGGTCATCTAGACGTGGTTCTTTCGACTGAAATGACTACCTTTACAAAAACGACTTGTAACTTATTTTTCCGACTGTAAACTTATACTTTTCTGTTTAGATTCATAAAATAGAGTTCAATATGAAACCATAGCAATTTGATTCACTCAAAACGGATTTAAAATGAAGAAGTTATGGGTAAAACAAGATTGGATAATTTTTCTCATTTTAGCTACGTGAAAATTGGTAACAAATCTATTCCAACCATAACTTAATCAACTTGTATTGTATATTATGTAATCTTGAGATACCATAGACACGTATACAATGTTTCGACCTATCATGTCGACACATCTATATATATTTCGGAACAACCATAGACACTCTATATGTGAATGTTGGAGTTAGCTATACAGGGTTGAGGTTGATTCCAAAATATATATAGTTTGAGTTGTGATCAATACTGAGATACGTATACACTGGGTCGTGGATTGATTCAAGATAATATTTATCGATTTATTTCTGTACATCTAACTGTGGACAACTAGTTGTAGGTTACTAACGAGGACAGCTGACTTAATAAACTTAAAACATCAAAATATATTAAAAGTGTTGTAAATATATTTTGAACATACTTTGATATATATGTATATATTGTTATAGGTTCGTGAATCAACCAGTGGCTAAGTCTTACTTCCCGACGAAGTAAAAATCTGTGAAAGTGAGTTATAGTCCCACTTTTAAAATCTAATATTTTTGGGATGAGAATACATGCAGGTTTTATAAATGATTTACAAAATAGACACAAGTATGTGAAACTACATTCTATGGTTGAATTATCAAAATCGAATATGCCCCTTTTTATTAAGTCTGGTAATCTAAGAATTAGGGAACAGACACCCTAATTGACGCGAATCCTAAAGATAGATCTATTGGGCCTAACAAACCCCATCCAAAGTACCGGATGCTTTAGTACTTCGAAATTTATATCATATCCGAAGGGTGTCCCGGAATGATGGGGATATTCTTATATATATGCATCTTGTTAATGTCGGTTACCAGGTGTTCACCATATGAATGATTTTTATCTCTATGTATGGGATGTGTATTGAAATATGAAATCTTGTGGTCTATTGTTACGATTTGATATATATAGGTTAAACCTATAACTCACCAACATTTTTGTTGACGTTTAAAGCATGTTTATTCTCAGGTGAATACTAAGAGCTTCCGCTGTTGCATACTAAAATAAGGACAAGATTTGGAGTCCATGTTTGTATGATATTGTGTAAAAACTGCATTCCAGAAACTGATTTCGATGTAACATATTTGTATTGTAAACCATTATGTAATGGTCGTGTGTAAACAGGATATAAACCTTTATTTATGAAATAAAGGTTATGGTTTGTTTTAAAAATGAATGCAGTCTTTGAAAAACGTCTCATATAGAGGTCAAAACTTCGCAACGAAATCAATTAATATGGAACGTTTTTAATCAATAAGAACGGGACATTTCATACATAATACTTTTCATGTCTCGAATTTGAAGAAATGTTTTGCGAAAGAAGATCTCACCATTCAATTAGACGAGATTACAATTAACGAAAAACTACAATTCATTGAAGATCCCGTCGAAATAATGGATCGTGAGGTTAAAAGACTTAAGCAAAACAAGATACCAATTGTTAAGGTTTGATGGAATGCTCGTAGAGGACCCAAATTCACCGGGGAGCGTGAAGATCAGATGAAGCTGAAATACCATCACCTATTTCCAGAAGATGCGTCAACACCTTCAACAGCTTAAAATTTCGGGACGAAATTTATTTAACGGGTAGGTACTGTAGTGACCTGAACTTTTCCATGATTATATATTAATTGAAAACTATATTTGCATGATTAAATGTTTCCAACATGTTAAGCAATCAAACTTGTTAAGACTTGATTATTTGAAATGAGTTTCATGTAGACAATTGACCACCCAAGTTGACCGGTGATTCACGAATAAAACTTGTAAAATGACATGACGATATATATATATGGATATACATATAGTTAAAATGAGATTATGATAAGTAAGTATCTCCATAAGTATATTAACAACGAGTTATATACATAAAAATGAGACTACTAAGTTAAGAAACTCGAAACGATATATATAACGATTATCGTTATTACAACATCTTGCTAAATACATATGTATCATATTAAGATATTTTTACACTATATTTAACATGATAAAATTATAATTATATATATCATTAAGTATGTTAACAATGAACTACATATGTAAAACAAGACTACTCACTTAAGAATTTTGAAACGAGGCATATATGTAACAATTATCGTTGTAACGATATTTTAATGTATATATATCATATTAAGATATATTCATACATCATAATATCTTGATAATGTAATAATTTAACATCTCATTAGATATAATAAACAATGGGTTAACAACATTAAATGAGATCGTTAACTTAAAGGTTTCAAAACAACATTTACATGTAACGACTAACGATGACTTAACGACTCAGTTAAAATGTATATACATGTAGTGTTTTAATATGTATTCATACACTTTTGAAAGACTTCAAGACACTTATCAAAATACTTCTACTTAACAAAAATGCTTACAGTTACATCCTCGCTCAGTTTCATCAACAATTCTACTCGTATGCACCCGTATTCGTACTCGTTCAATACACAGCTTTTAGATGTATGTACTATGAAATGTCCCGTTCTTATTGATTAAAAACGTTCCATATTAATTGATTTCGTTGCGAGGTTTTGACCTCTATATGAGACGTTTTTCAAAGACTGCATTCATTTTAAAACAAACCATAACCTTTATTTCATCAATAAAGGTTTAAAAAGCTTTACGTAGATTATCAAATAATGATAATCTAAAATATCCCGTTTACACACGACCATTACATAATGGTTTACAATACAAATATGTTACAACAAAATAAGTTTCTTGAATGCAGTTTTTACAAAATATCATACAAGCATGGACTCCAAATCTCGTCCTTATTTAAGTATGCGACAGCGGAAGCTCTTAATAATCACCTGAGAATAAACATGCTTAAAACGTCAACAAAAATGTTGGTGAGTTATAGGTTTAACCTATATATATCAAATCGTAACAATAGACCACAAGATTTCATATTTCAATACACATCCCATACATAGAGATAAAAATCATTCATATGGTGAACACCTGGTAACCGACATTAACAAGATGCATATATAAGAATATCCCCATCATTCCGGGACACCCTTCGGATATGATATAAATTTCGAAGTACTAAAGCATCCGGTACTTTGGATGGGGTTTGTTAGGCCCAATAGATCTATCTTTAGGATTCGCGTCAATTAGGGTGTCTGTTCCCTAATTCTTAGATTACCAGACTTAATATAAAGGGGCATATTCGATTTCGATAATTCAACCATAGAATGTAGTATCACGTACTTGTGTCTATTTTGTAAATCATTTATAAAACCTGCATGTATTCTCATCCCAAAAATATTAGATTTTAAAAGTGGGACTATAACTCACTTTCACAGATTTTTACTTCATCGAGAAGTAAGACTTGGCCACTGTTGATTCATGAACCTATAACAATATATACATATATATTAAAGTATGTTCAAAATATATTTGCAACACTTTTAATATATTTTGATGTTTTAAGTTTATTAAGTCAGCTGTCCTCGTTAGTAACCTACAACTAGTTGTCCACAGTTAGATGTACAGAAATAAATCGATAAATATTATCTTGAATCAATCCACGACCCAGTGTATACGTATCTCAGTATTGATCACAACTCAAACTATATATATTTTGGAATCAACCTCAACCCAGTATAGCTAACTCCAACATTCACATATAGAGTGTCTATGGTTGTTCCGAAATATATATAGATGTGTCAACATGATAGGTCGAAACATTGTATACGTGTCTATGGTATCTCAAGGTTACATAATATACAATACAAGTTGATTAAGTTATGGTTGGAATAGATTTGTTACCAATTTTCACGTAGCTAAAATGAGAAAAATTATCCAATCTTGTTTTACCCATAACTTCTTCATTTTAAATCCGTTTTGAGTGAATCAAATTGCTATGGTTTCATATTGAACTCTATTTTATGAATCTAAACAGAAAAAGTATAGGTTTATAGTCGGAAAAATAAGTTACAAGTCGTTTTTGTAAAGGTAGTCATTTCAGTCGAAAGAACGACGTCTAGATGACCATTTTAGAAAACATACTTCCACTTTGAGTTTAACCATAATTTTTGGATATAGTTTCATGTTCATAATAAAAATCATTTTCTCAGAATAACAACTTTTAAATCAAAGTTTATCATAGTTTTTAATTAACTAACCCAAAACAGACCGCGGTGTTACTACGACGGCGTAAATCCGGTTTTACGGTGTTTCCAGGTTTTAAATCATTAAGTTAGCATATCATATAGATATAGAACATGTGTTTAGTTAATTTTAAAAGTCAAGTTAGAAGGATTAACTTTTGTTTGCAAACAAGTTTAGAATTAACTAAACTATGTTCTAGTGATTACGAGTTTAAACCTTCGAATAAGATAGTTTTAAATATATGAATCGAATGATGTTATGAACATCATTACTACCTCAAGTTTAGTAGGTAAACCTACTGGAAGTGACAAGAAATGATCTAGCTTCAAAGGATCTTGGATGGCTTGAAAGTTCTTGAAGTAGGATCATGACACAAAAACAAGTTCAAGTAAGATTTTTACTCGAATTAAGATAGTTTATAGTTATAGAAATTGAATCAAAGTTTGAATATGAATATTACCTTGAATAAGAAAGATAACCTACTGTATATAACAAAGGTTTCTTGATCTTAGATGATTACTTGGAATGGATTAGAAAGCTTGGAAGTAAATTAGTAAACTTGAAGGGATTTTTGAAGTGTTCTTGAAGTGTTCTTCCTATGATGATTATAGCTTGATTCTTGAAGTGATTTTTGATGAAGATGATGATTAACTAGTGGAAAAATACGTTCATAATAGTGTGTGTGTGTATGTTGAGAGAGAATTAGAAAGAGAATTGGAAGTGAAATGGAGTGAATGATGAGTGGTAATTGGTGAGTGGTGAGTGGGGTTAAAAGGAGTTCTAGTTAGTTGACTGTAACATCCCGCGTTTTTCCGTTAAATTTAATTTTAACACCGTCTTTTTTTTTAAAACATAATCTTTCGTATTTAAATTAATAGTTTCCGTGAGTAACGTTCATTATATTCCCGCTATTTAATTTTGACATCACCCGTTTACTCGAGCGTTTTAAAAATATTCGTTTGGTTAATTCCCGCACCCGACTACAAACATGAGGGACTTAAGTTGACAAGTGGGAAAAGTGGTGACTAGGTCAACTAGTCAACCACTTCACCTCCTCCATCCATTTCCATCCATCTCCCTCATCTCTCTTTCTCTCTAGCAAGAACACACACACACAACACCCAATTCAATCATTCATCATCTAAATTCGATTTAGGAGGCTTACAACAAAACAAATTACATATTTGGAATCCTCTCTTCATCCTCTACAATTTGATACCAACTTCATCTCGTTTGGGTAACATTTCTAAAACTCTAGATTTCTCTAAATTCGTGTTTTTGATTTGAAATGGTGTTAGTTAGTGTCTATGGCTCAAGTCTAACATGAATATATGTTTGGTTTGCTCGATTTGTTGTTTTTGGAGTAACTAGCATGAACTTGAAATGGGTTTGCTTAATCCTTGATTTTGGATGAGTTAATGTTGTTAGATTGTTAAAGTGCATGTTTTAATTGTGTTACTAGTATCACTAGCTTCGTTTTGATGCGTAGGTTGATTAAGAAAACTTCAAAAACATGAATATTGATTTTGTGATGTTTGACTAGGGTTTGATAGTTCTTGACATGAACTTTTGATGCTTGAATGCCATGGAATGTTAATTGTTAGTGATTAGTTGTAATGTATGCTTAATTACCTTCGAAACGGCATATTGTATGTGTAAATTGGATTCCCGAAACTTAAAATGCAATTGATGAACTTGAAACTTTGAAAATGGACTTTTAAACGATCACTTGACGAGAAATCGGTTATGGAAAATGTTGTTTTTGTTTGATGAAACATGTTTAGTTGTGTTCCTTGTCAAAAGAGCTTTCCAACGGTATAAGATACGCTTCCTAATTGTTTACGGTTTGAGTTTTGCGTTTGTTTGAAATTTTACCAAGCCTTGAACAAGTGAAACAGGCCAGGGACCAGGCCACGGCCATTGTCGCGCCGCGGAGCAATTTGTCGCGCCGTGGCCCAAAGGGTGATTTTAGAACATGTTTTTCAAGCTTTCTGACCTTCAACATAGGCATTTGTCGCGCCGCGGAGCAATTTGTCGCGCCGTGACAATTGCCTGTTTCATCCGAACTTCAGCAAACTTGTTTTGGCCATAACTTTTTGACCGTAACTCCGTTTTCGATGAATCAAATATCGTTGGAAACGTAATAAGATTTCCTTTCTAATGGTAAGGTTTTGAAATGTCAACTCAAACTTTATTACAATCGTTCTAACATGCTTTTATACTTGATTCTTGCATGAAACTTGACAACGTGATTCACATGCTATACTATTCGAGTCGTAACGAGCCATAGGACTAATTGAACACATTTCACCCGACCTTGTGTCGTAACCGGTTAATTGATATAACTTACTTGTTTAGGTCAAGGCTAAGCAACTTTCATGCACACGTTTACTTGTTGAAGTACTTTTATACTCGTGCACTCGAGGTGAGATCATAGTCCCACTTTTACTCTTTTTGAACTTATATTTGGGATGAGAAAACATAAACGATTCTTTTGAACTAAGTGAACACAAGAACGGGAAAACAAACATTCTACATACGAGTTTAGAACAAAAATCCTCAATTCGATTATCATTAGTTACACTTGCCGGGTGTAAGCGAGAACTTATGTTATATGGCCATATGGGTTGACAACCCTCATCTTTGACGGTTCGCTACCGTCTACGGATGAAATATATTTTCGAGAATCAGTGTTTGTTCTAGCACTAAGTGATGGGGTATACAATGGAAGGAATGTTAAGCTTTGATAATTGGGTGCTCGTGAAACAAACTTTTGGAATGTATTACTATTATTTCATTGATGCAAATCTTGTGGTTCACTTGTACTTACTTACTTAAACCTATGATTTCACCAACGTTTTCGTTGACAGATTTCTATGTTTTTCTCAGGTCATGCACGATATGTGAAACATGCTTCCGCTTACTATTTGATACTTGCATCCGATGTCGAGTATACATGCATTTCATGGAGCGTCTTTTGACTTTACTTTAAACCGTGTCGCCTAGATTTCAATCGTACTTATAACGTTGTAACTTAACTTTTGGTTGAACAATTCTTGTAAACTTTGAAACAATCTTTATTTTGAAATGAAGGCGACATATTTTGGTCAAACGTTATCTTAAAGACTTATAATCAGGTAATGGGACCCACGTAGCCGACGCCGTCACTTGACGATTTGTCGGGGTCGCTATAGTTGGTATCAGAGCCTTGGTTGTAGGGATTTAGAGTTCATTTGTGTCCACCCCGAGTCATAGGGTACATAGGTGAATCTAGACTACAACCGGCATATAGACTGAAGTAGGAATTATTTGACAAATTGTGCATTTATACTCGAACTCTTCTATCATATCTAACTCGTATTCGATCTTGATCTTACGTTGATAAATTTTGTTGATGCGCCACCTTGACTTTATGAAGTAATGTTAAATGCACATGAGAATCAGGGTAATATAATTTCCGGGATTATATTACGGTGATTCACATGGGCGTTCCGACATTATGACGTAAAGAATTTAAGGCGAGTCAAGGAAAATTTTCTCTCTATCCTTATTCCATACTGTGGTTAGTATTGTTGAAAATACTAACCAACGATATTCTTGTGTCATGAAGGAACAATGGCTCACCAAGGTCAACACAACACTCCTCTCGAAACTCTTGAACAAGCTCTTCAACGAATGATAACCACCGCCGTGGGTACGGCCGTGGCCGATCACTTTTCTAACAACAACAATCATGGAGCCGGTAATTCAAGCTAAGGTTGCTCCTACAAGAACTTCATGAAGTACAACCCTCCCACTTTCGATGGAACCGGAGGACCGGTTACTCTCACCCGATGGTTTGAACAAATAGAGACCGTTTTTAACACAAGCGGCTGTCGAGACCAAGATAAGGTCAAGTTTTCCACCCTCACTTTCACCGGCATTGCTCTCTCGTGGTGGAACAAGTACGTACAATCAGTGGGTATCGATGAATCCCTTACACTCTCTTGGGCCGAATTAAGAGAAAGAATGATCACCGAATACTTCCCGCGCGACGAGACTCGAAGGCTCGAGCAAGGGCTAAGGAATTTGAAAACGGTCGGGAATGACCTCGGAGCTTATAATCAACGGTTTACCGAACTAGTCTCAATGTGTCCGAATCTCATGGCTCCCGAATCACTAAGAGTCGAACTTTACATGGATGGCCTCCCTAAGGGCATTCAACACGGGGTAATGGCATCCCAACCCACTAACCTACAAGAAGCTTTAGCAAAGGCCCACCAAACTTTAGAAACGGTAACTGAAATGGAAGCACCGGCACCCATGATCGAGAACCAATCGAGCGGCAATAAAAGAACATGGGAAGCCTCTCAATCAAGCAACCACAACAATAACAACAACCCCGCCAAGAAGCCTTTCGCCTCCAACGACAAGAAAGGCTATACCGGAAAACTACCTTTTTGTAACGAATGCCACAAGCATCACTTTGAAGGATGTGGCAGGTTTCGCCACCGGCGCCAAGGACCCGTCGCTCGAAAGATGCCCAACGCACACAGAACGGGTGCTTGCTTCGAATGTGGCCAACCGGGTCATTTTAGGAATGTGTGCCCAAATAAGAAAATCAACCCCAACGCACGCCATTGAACTTTCAACATCGACACCTAGGATGACCGAGACGATGATGGACTAGTCACGGGTACGTTCCTTCACAACAAACCATATATTTCATACTTATTCGATTCGGTTACCGCTAGACGTATTACAACCGAGGCTTTGACTTGTACTCTTTACATTCCACCTTTTTCCCCTAGATACTACTTAGGCAATTTAAGCGACCAATGGATAAATATTGTGAGCCTATAAATTTTATTGGAGGATATACGTTAAGAATTATGACTTGACGCCTATAGAACTAGGGAGCTCGAAACCTATTTGTTAAGGAGAAATTTTCCCCCTACAATTATGTATAGAATATTGTGAACTAAGTAATTTTCGGTTGGAAACCGATACCCTCTTCCTCGTATCCACAATTGGGGGTTAAGGGAGACGAGTTTTCCGAACTCGCAACGTTAGTTGTAAATCTCTCTTAGTACCATTCGATTTATTTAGGACTCTGTCCGTATTCATGAACCTCCTAAACCACGTATGCAAACTTATCTAGACAAATCTGTTATCGTATTTATAGATGACATCTTAACTCATTCAAGTAAAGAAGGAAAACGAACAACATCACCATCTTAGTCTCGAACTTTTGAGAAAAGAGCAACTCTATACCAAATTCTCCGAGTGAGAATTTCTGTTAAACGAAGTCAAATTTTCTAGACCATGATGTTAATGGTCAAGGCATTACAATCAATCTCGAAATCAAGCCACACGTAATCATGAAACTCTCTCAACTCAGACTTGTATTCGTAAAATCCTAGATCTCGTCTATTTTTACCGAAGATTCATTCCTGACTTTTCTCGTGTTACACGACTTTTAAACTCGTTAACTCCCTAAGGAAAACTTTAAACCTCTTCATGTCTGAGCCTTGAATGTGATTCTTCACACCAACCTTCCTAGCTAAATGCGTATAGCACTAGATGGAACTCAAACATGGAAATATTTCTACTTGAACGCCGAAAGGCATACTCTCTCGTCTCAAAAATCAACATAACTAAAATTCGTTATTTTGCACGAAGAATTCGAATACTAAATTGTGGATCCGATCAATTTTCTCGTCATCCCGTACCACACTACCTACCTCTGTTATTTCACCGTCACCGTCTGATATTACTGGGATTTAAGATAACACACAATCCAACGATACTTCACTCTTCTTTGACGTAACGCCCTTGTGTTTCTGATAATCGGTCAACTATTATTCAACCCCGAACTATACAACTACGTGTACTACCTCGTTTCTCTTTCAGACTTCAACTTTTGACAACTAGAGGCACGTTATGGCAACCTCGAGATGTAAACTCATCCTATTCTAAGTCCTCATTTCACTACTATCTTTACCGTTCGCATTTCCGTTTAAAGAAACTCCTTGTAACATTTCTCCATGGATAGAGAAACTCCTCATATTACATAAGTATTCGCCACGAGGGTGAATAGTCCTAACGAACATTTTTTTCGAACCCTAACTGACTCGTTCAAACATATCTTAAGAGATTCTATTCCAACACGGTGTATCTTTGTTAATTATCCCGTATCGAAATACTCGTTTCACTTCTAGTTTTACAAGAAGCCTCGGGACCGCGTTTAGACATGAGTACCGCGTACCATCCACAACCCGACGGACCGAACAAACATGTGATTTAAACCTTGGAAACCATAATACAAGTTTGTATTACCAACTTCAAATTTACTTGAGAAAAGTATTTTCCTTTAACCGAATCCTCGTACTACAATGATTTTCATTCAAGTTTTAACGTCACTCCTTTTGAAACCACATGTGACCGGAAACGTCATTCTCCCTTGTCGAACCAAGTAAACGATGATCAATTCACCGGGGCCGAGGTTGTTCATGAGCAACCGAGAAAATTTATTCATATTCAGGTAAAACCCTACGCGACTCGTAATCACCAAGAGCTACGCCGATGTTAGACGTAAACATTTCAAATTCCACGTGGGAAACCGCGTCACGTTAAGAGTCGCACCTTGGAAAGGTGCAATCCGTTTCGGGAAACGTAGGAAGCTAAATCCGCGATATTTTGATCCTTTAAATTCTTGGGGTGTTTTGGACCCGTCGCTAGCCGTTTAGACTTTTCCGACTCATTTTGGGTCTCCGTTTATCCTACATTCGATGTATCAACTCAAAGACGTGTTTTGCGAAACGAGAACTTGTTATCTCCTTTGATGAACTCACTATCGACGATAACCCTCACTTCCTAGGAGGACCGGTTGAAACCATAAATCGTGAAGCCAAACCTTAAAACATCGTATGATCCCGACCGTCAAAATTCGTTGAAATACCCTAGAACGTACTTCTCCCTCACTCGTAGAATTGGCAACGCAAGATCTCGAGGAAGATTCAACAACTACTACTTCCAACTAAATTTCGGGACGAAATTTCTTTTGAGGTGTGGATAATGTAACATCCCGCGTTTTCCGTTAAATTTAATTTTAACACCGTCTTTTTTTTTTAAAACATAATCTTTCGTATTTAAATTAATAGTTTCCGTGAGTAACGTTCATTATATTCCCGCTATTTAATTTTTACATCACCCGTTTACTCGAGCGTTTTAAAAATATTCGTTTGGTTAATTCCCGCACCCGACTACAAACATGAGGGACTTAAGTTGACAAGTGGGCAAAGTGGTGACTAGGTCAACTAGTCAACCACTTCACCTCCTCCATCCATTTCCATCCATCTCCCTCATCTCTCTTTCTCTCTAGCAAGAACACACACACACAACACCCAATTCAATCATTCATCATCTAAATTCGATTTAGGAGGCTTACAACAAAACAAATTACATATTTGGAATCCTCTCTTCATCCTCTACAATTTGATACCAACTTCATCTCGTTTGGGTAACATTTCTAAAACTCTAGATTTCTCTAAATTCGTGTTTTTGATTTGAAATGGTGTTAGTTAGTGTCTATGGCTCAAGTCTAACATGAATATATGTTTGGTTTGCTCGATTTGTTGTTTTTGGAGTAACTAGCATGAAATTGAAATGGGTTTGCTTAATCCTTGATTTTGGATGAGTTAATGTTGTTAGATTGTTAAAGTGCATGTTTTAATTGTGTTACTAGTATCACTAGCTTCGTTTTGATGCGTAGGTTGATTAAGAAAACTTCAAAAACATGAATATTGATTTTGTGATGTTTGACTAGGGTTTGATAGTTCTTGACATGAACTTTTGATGCTTGAATGCCATGGAATGTTAATTGTTAGTGATTAGTTGTAATGTATGCTTAATTACCTTCGAAACGGCATATCGTATGTGTAAATTGGATTCCCGAAACTTAAAATGCAATTGATGAACTTGAAACTTTGAAAATGGACTTTTAAACGATCACTTGACGAGAAATCGGTTATGGAAAATGTTGTTTTTGTTTGATGAAACATGTTTAGTTGTGTTCCTTGTCAAAAGAGCTTTCCAACGGTATAAGATACGCTTCCTAATTGTTTACGGTTTGAGTTTTGCGTTTGTTTGAAATTTTACCAAGCCTTGAACAAGTGAAACAGGCCAGGGACCAGGCCACGGCCATTGTCGCGCCGCGGAGCAATTTGTCGCGCCGTGGCCCAAAGGGTGATTTTAGAACATGTTTTTCAAGCTTTCTGACCTTCAACATAGGCATTTGTCGCGCCGCGGAGCAATTTGTCGCGCCGTGACAATTGCCTGTTTCATCCGAACTTCAGCAAACTTGTTTTGGCCATAACTTTTTGACCGTAACTCCGTTTTTGATGAATCAAATATCGTTGGAAACGTAATAAGATTTCCTTTCTAATGGTAAGGTTTTGAAATGTCAACTCAAACTTTATTACAATCGTTCTAACATGCTTTTATACTTGATTCTTGCATGAAACTTGACAACGTGATTCACATGCTATACTATTCGAGTCGTAACGAGCCATAGGACTAATTGAACACATTTCACCCGACCTTGTGTCGTAACCGGTTAATTGATATAACTTACTTGTTTAGGTCAAGGCTAAGCAACTTTCATGCACACGTTTACTTGTTGAAGTACTTTTATACTCGTGCACTCGAGGTGAGATCATAGTCCCACTTTTACTCTTTTTGAACTTATATTTGGGATGAGAAAACATAAACGATTCTTTTGAACTAAGTGAACACAAGAACGGGAAAACAAACATTCTACATACGAGTTTAGAACAAAAATCCTCAATTCGATTATCATTAGTTACACTTGCCGGGTGTAAGCGAGAACTTATGTTATATGGCCATATGGGTTGACAACCCTCATCTTTGACGGTTCGCTACCGTCTACGGATGAAATATATTTTCGAGAATCAGTGTTTGTTCTAGCACTAAGTGATGGGGTATACAATGGAAGGAATGTTAAGCTTTGATAATTGGGTGCTCGTGAAACAAACTTTTGGAATGTATTACTATTATTTCATTGATGCAAATCTTGTGGTTCACTTGTACTTACTTACTTAAACCTATGATTTCACCAACGTTTTCGTTGACAGATTTCTATGTTTTTCTCAGGTCATGCACGATATGTGAAACATGCTTCCGCTTACTATTTGATACTTGCATCCGATGTCGAGTATACATGCATTTCATGGAGCGTCTTTTGACTTTACTTTAAACCGTGTCGCCTAGATTTCAATCGTACTTATAACGTTGTAACTTAACTTTTGGTTGAACAATTCTTGTAAACTTTGAAACAATCTTTATTTTGAAATGAAGGCGACATATTTTGGTCAAACGTTATCTTAAAGACTTATAATCAGGTAATGGGACCCACGTAGCCGATGCCGTCACTTGACGATTTGTCGGGGTCGCTATATTGACTAGCTCATGGTAGAAGTTAAAATTGATTAGTCATACATGACATAATCAAGAGTGGAATCCCATGCTAGTTCCTATTGGTATATATCCATAGTAAGTACGTTTTGAAGCTGTGTATAATACGGGTAAGAATACGACTAGAATTCTTGATGAAAGAAAAGAATGGGAAAGTAACTGTAACCATTTTAGTTAAGTATGAGTGTTTTGATATATGTCTTGAAGTCTTCCAAAAGTATTTTAATACATCTAAATACACTACATGTATATACATTTTAACTGAGTCGTTAAGTCATCGTTAGTCGTTACATGTAAGTGTTGTTTTGAAACCTTTAAGTTAACGATCTCAATTAATGTTGTTAACCCATTGTTTATTATATATAATGAGATGTTAAATTATTATATTATCATGATATTATGATATATTAATATATCTTAATATGATATATATACATTTAAATGTAGTTACAACGATAATCGTTACATATATGTCTCGTTTCGAAATCCTTACGTTAGTAGTCTTGTTTATATGTATATAAATCATTGTTAGTATACTTATGGAGATACTTACTTATCATAATCTCATGTTAACCATATGTATATCCATATATATATAGTCATGTCATTTTTACAAGTTTTAACGTTCGTGAATCGCCGGTCAACTTGGGTGGTCAATTGTCTATACGAAACATATTTCAATTAATCAAGCCTTAACAAGTTTGATTTCTTAACATGTTGGAAACATTTAATCATGTAAATATCAATCTCAATTAATATATATAAACATGGAAAAGTTCGGGTCACTACAGTACCTACCCGTTAAATAAATTTCGTCCCGAAATTTAAAGCTGTTGAAGGTGTTGACGAATCTTCTGGAAATAGATGTGGGTATTTCTTCTTCATCTGATCTTCACGCTCCCAGGTGAACTCAGGTCCTCTACGAGCATTCCATCGAACCTTAACAATTGGTATCTTGTTTTGCTTAAGTCTTTTAACCTCACGATCCATTATTTCGACGGGTTCTTCGATGAATTGGAGTTTTTCGTTGATTTGGATTTCATCTAACGGAATAGTGAGATCTTCTTTAGCAAAACATTTCTTCAAATTCGAGACGTGGAAAGTGTTATGTACAGCCGCGAGTTGTTGAGGTAACTCAAGTCGGTAAGCTACTGGTCCGACACGATCAATAATCTTGAATGGTCCAATATACCTTGGATTTAATTTCCCTCGTTTACCAAATCGAACAACGCCTTTCCAAGGTGCAACTTTAAGCATGACCATCTCTCCAATTTCAAATTCTATATCTTTTCTTTTAATGTCAGCGTAGCTCTTTTGTCGACTTTGGGCGGTTTTCAACCGTTGTTGAATTTGGATGATCTTCTCGGTAGTTTCTTGTATAATCTCCAGACCCGTAATCTGTCTATCCCCCACTTCACTCCAACAAATCAGAGACCTGCACTTTCTACCATAAAGTTCTTCAAACGGCGCCATCTCAATGCTTGAATGGTAGCTGTTGTTGTAGGAAAATTCTGCTAACGGTAGATGTCGATCCCAACTGTTTCCGAAATCAATAACACATGCTCGTAGCATGTCTTCAAGTGTTTGTATCATCCTTTCGCTCTGCCCATCAGTTTGTGGATGATAGGCAGTACTCATGTCTAGACGAGTTCCTAATGCTTGCTGTAATGTCTGCCAGAATCTTGAAATAAATCTGCCATCACTATCAGAGATAATAGAGATTGGTATTCCATGTCTGGAGACGACTTCCTTCAAATACAGTCGTGCTAACTTCTCCATCTTGTCATCTTCTCTTATTGGCAGGAAATGTGCTGATTTGGTGAGACGATCAACTATTACCCAAATAGTATCAAAACCACTTGCAGTCCTTGGCAATTTAGTGATGAAATCCATGGTAATGTTTTCCCATTTCCATTCTGGGATTTCGGGTTGTTGAAGTAGACCTGATGGTTTCTGATGCTCAGCTTTGACCTTAGAACACGTCAAACATTCTCCTACATATTTAGCAACATCGGCTTTCATACCCGGCCACCAAAAATGTTTCTTGAGATCCTTGTACATCTTCCCCGTTCCAGGATGTATTGAGTATCTGGTTTTATGAGCTTCTCTAAGTACCATTTCTCTCATATCTCCAAATTTTGGTACCCAAATCCTTTCAGCCCTATACCGGGTTCCGTCTTCCCGAATATTAAGATGCTGCTCCGATTCTTTGGGTATTTCATCCTTTAAATTTCCTTCTTTTAAAACTCCTTGTTGCGCCTCCTTTATTTGAGTAGTAAGGTTATTATGAATCATTATATTCATAGATTTTACTCGAATGGGTTCTCTGTCCTTCCTGCTCAAGGCATCGGCTACCACATTTGCCTTCCCCGGGTGGTAACGAATCTCAAAGTCGTAATCATTCAACAATTCAATCCACCTACGCTGCCTCATATTCAGTTGTTTCTAATTAAATATGTGTTGAAGACTTTTGTGGTCAGTATATATAATACTTTTGACCCCATATAAGTAGTGCCTCCAAGTCTTTAATGCAAAAACAACCGCGCCTAATTCCAAATCATGCGTCGTATAATTTTGCTCGTGAATCTTCAATTGTCTAGACGCATAAGCAATCACCTTCGTTCGTTGCATTAATACACAACCGAGACCTTACTTTGATGCGTCACAATAAATCACAAAATCATCATTTCCTTCAGGCAATGACAATATAGGTGCCGTAGTTAGCTTTTTCTTCAATAACTGAAACGCTTTCTCTTGTTCATCCTTCCATTCAAATTTCTTCCCTTTATGCGTTAATGCAGTCAAGGGTTTTGCTATTCTGGAAAAGTCTTGGATGAACCTTCTGTAGTAACCAGCTAGTCCTAACAACTGACGTATGTGTTTCGGAGTTTTCGGGGTTTCCCACTTTTCAACAGTTTCTATCTTTGCCGGATCCACCTTAATACCTTTTTTGTTCACTATGTGACAGAGGAATTGAACTTCTTCCAACCAAAATGCACACTTTGAAAATTTAGCGTATAATTCTTCCTTCCTCAATACTTCTAACACCTTTCTCAAATGTTCACCGTGTTCTTGGTCATTCTTTGAGTAAATAAGTATGTCATCAATGAAAACAATGACAAACTTGTCAAGGTATGGTCCACACACTCGGTTCATAAGGTCCATGAACACAGCTGGTGCATTAGTTAAACCAAATGGCATGACCATAAACTCGTAATGACCGTAACATGTTCTGAAAGCAGTCTTTGGAATATCATCTTCTTTCACCCGCATTTGATGATACCCGGAACGTAAGTCCATCTTTGAATAAACAGACGAGCCTTGTAGTTGATCAAATAAGTCATAGATTCTCGGTAGTGGGTAGCGGTTCTTGATGGTAAGTTTGTTCAACTCTCGGTAGTCGATACACAACCTGAATGTACCATCTTTCTTCTTGACAAATAAAACAGGAGCTCCCCACGGTGATGTGCTTGGTCGAATGAAACCACGCTCTAAAAGTTCTTGTAATTGGCTTTGCAGTTCTTTCATCTCGCTGGGTGTGAGTCTGTAAGGAGCACGAGCTATTGGTGCAGCTCCTGGTACAAGATCTATTTGAAATTCAACGGATCGATGTGGGGGTAATCCCGGTAATTCTTTCGGAAATACATCGGGAAATTCTTTTGCAATGGGAACATCATTGATGCTCTTTTCTTCAATTTGTACTTTCTCGACGTGTGCTAGAACAGCATAGCAACCTTTTCTTATTAGTTTTTGTGCCTTCAAATTACTAATAAGATGTAGCTTCGTGTTGCCCTTTTCTCCGTACACCATTAAGGGTTTTCCTTTTTATCGTATAATGCGAATTTCATTTTTGTAACAAACGATCTCTGCTTTCACTTCTTTCAACCAGTCCATACCAATTATCACATCAAAACTCCCTAACTCTACTGGTATCAAGTCAATCTTAAATGTTTCACTAACCAGTTTAATTTCTCGATTCCGACATATATTATCTGCTGAAATTAATTTACCATTTGCTAATTCGAGTAAAAATTTACTATCCAAAGGCGTCAATGGACAACTTAATTTAGCACAAAAATCTCTACTCATATAGCTTCTATTCGCACCCGAATCAAATAAAACGTAAGCAGATTTATTGTCAATAAGAAACGTACCCGTAACAAGCTCCGGGTCTTCCTGTGCCTCTGCCGCATTAATATTGAAAACTCTTCCGCGGCCTTGTCCATTCGTGTTCTCCTGGTTCGGGCAATTTCTAATAATGTGGCCCAGTTTTCCATATTTATAACAAACTACATTGGCATAACTTGCTCCGACACTACTTGCTCCGCCATTACTCGTTCCGACACCATTTGTTCCTTTCGTTCTATTAACCCCTGGTCCGTAGACCTCACACTTCGCCGAGCTATGACCATTTCTTTTACACTTGTTGCAAAATTTGGTGCAGAACCCCGAGTGATACTTTTCACACCTTTGGCATAGCTGCTTCTGATTGTTATTGTTGTTGCGGTTATTATTGTTGTTAGGATGATTGTTGTAGTTGCTGTTGTTGTTGTTGTTGTTGTTGTTGTTGTTGTTGGGCCGTTTTTTGTAGTTGCGATTGATGTTGCGATTGTTGGGATAATTGTTGCGATTATTGTTGTAATTGCTGTTGTTGTTGTATTGGTGATTCTTATCACCGTTTTCCTCCCACTTTCTTTTGACTTGCTTCACATTGGCCTCTTCAGCAGTCTGTTCTTTAATTCTTTCTTCAATATGGTTCACTAGTTTGTGAGCCGTTCTACATGCCTGTTGTATGGAGGCGGGCTCGTGTGAACTTATATCTTCTTGGATTCTTTCCGGTAATCCTTTCACAAACGCGTCGATCTTCTCTTCCTCATCTTCGAATGCTCCCGGACACAATAGGCACAATTCTGTGAATCGTCTTTCGTACGTGGTAATATCAAATCCTTGGGTTCGTAACCCTCTAAGTTCTGTCTTGAGCTTATTGACCTCGGTTCTGGGACGGTACTTCTCGTTCATCAAGTGCTTGAATGCTGACCACGGTAGTGCGTATGCATCGTCTTGTCCCACTTGCTCTAGATAGGTATTCCACCATGTTAACGCAGAACCTGTGAAGGTATGCGTAGCGTACTTTACTTTGTCCTCTTCAGTACACTTACTTATGGCAAACACCGATTCGACCTTCTCGGTCCACCGTTTCAATCCGATCGGTCCTTCGATTCCATCAAATTCCAAAGGTTTGCAGGCAGTGAATTCTTTGTAGGTGCATCCTAAACGATTTCCTGTACTACTAGATCCAAGGTTATTGTTGGTATGTAGCGCAGCCTGTACTGCGGCTATGTTTGAAGCTAGAAAAGTACGGAATTCCTCTTCATTCATATTCACGGTGTGTCGAGTAGTCGGTGCCATTTCCTTCAAAATAGTCAAATGGAACAAGTTAATCATACAGAATATCAAGAGTAGTTAATAGTATTTTGTAGCATAATATGAACTCATTTATAAAAGCTTTTTCTTCATATTAGCGTTTTATAAGTTTAAATTCGGGTAGTACCTACCCGTTAAGTTCAAACTTAGTAGCTAATATACAATTCAACTACTAAAATTCTATATGAAAAAACTGATTATAATAATATTTCGCGTTCAAACTTTTATACAATATTTTACAAACTTACAATACCGCTTATTTTACATAAATCATGAAATATAGCACACAATAACTTTGATACAAGATAGTTGTGAAGATAATTCTAGCTAGTACACAAGTCATTCAGCAAAGGCAATAAAGACACTTAATTCATACGTCCAGAAACAAGTCATGCATTCTGGTTTTACTAGGACTACTTCCCATCCTTGGTCTTGTGGAACATAACCGTTATGGCCGTTGATAAGACAGCGTGTTGTAACGTCGTCAAAGGGATGAGGGTTACGTAATGTCTAACAGTCCCGTAACAATCTAAAAACCTCATTTCTTACCCCAATTACCGACTCCGTCACTTGTGGGAACGTTTTGTTTAATAGTTGTAGCCCGATGTTCTTGTTCTCACTTTGGTGAGAAGCGAACATTACTAATCCGTAAGCATAACATGCTTCTTTATGTTGCATGTTAGCCGCTTTTTCTAAATCACGAAGTCCAATATTCGGATATATTGAGTCAAAATAATTTCTTAATCCATTGCGTAAAATAGCATTTGGGTTCCCCGCAATATATGCGTCAAAGTAAACACATCGTAACTTATGGATTTCCCAATGTGATATCCCCCATCTTTCGAACGAAAGCCTTTTATAAACCAAGGCATTCTTGGAACGTTCTTCGAATGACTTACAAACTGATCTCGCCTTAAATAGTTGTGCCAAAGAATTCTGACCGACTCTAGACAAGATTTCATCAATCATGTCTCCGGGTAGGTCTCTTAAAATATTGGGTTGTCTATCCATTTTGTGTTTTTATACTGTAAAATAGACAAGAGGTAGATTCATAAAAAAAATATACTTATTAATACAAGCAATTTTTACATATATCATAAAGCATAAGCACACTATATTACATATATTACACCACACGAATACAACTATCTTATTCCGACTCGCTTGTTTCTTCTTCTTCGGTTTTGGTTTGTTTTGCCAAGTTTCTAGGGATATATGATGTTCCCCTAATACGAGCCGTTATTTTCCACATTGGTTTAGAAAAACCTGGTGGTTTAGAGGTTCCCGGGTCATTGTTACAACTTAAGGACTTCGGGGGTTGACGATACATATAAAGTTCATCGGGGTTGGAATTAGATTTCTCTATTTTTATGCCCTTTCCCTTATTATTTTCTTTTACCTTTTTAAATTCAGTTGGGGTAATTTCTATAACATCATCGGAATTCTCGTCGGAATCCGATTCATCGGAGAATTGGTAATCCTCCCAATATTTTGCTTCCTTAGCGGAAACACCATTGACCATAATTATCATTGGTCGGTTGGTTGAGGATTTTCTTTTACTTAACCGTTTTATTATTTCCCCCACCGGTTCTATTTCTTCATCCGGTTCCGATTCTTCTTCCGGTTCCGTTTCTTCTTCTGGTTCCGACTCTTCTTCCGGTTCCTCTTCGGGAACTTGTGAATCAGTCCACGAATCATTCCAATTTACATTTGACTCTTCATTATTATTAGGTGAGTCAATGGGACTTGTTCTAGAGGTAGACATCTATCACATAATATCAAACGCGTTAAGAGATAAATATATCACATAATATTCACATGTTAAAAATATATAGTTTCCAACAAAATTTGTTAAGCAATCATTTTTCAAGTAAACACGGTCGAAGTCCAGACTTACTAATGCATCCTAACAAACTCGATAAGACACACTAATGCAAAATTCTGGTTCTCTAAGACCAACGCTCTGATACCAACTGAAATGTCCCGTTCTTATTGTTTAAAAACGTTCCATATTAATTGATTTCGTTGCGAGGTTTTGACCTCTATATGAGATGTTTTTCAAAGACTGCATTCATTTTAAAACAAACCATAACCTTTATTTCATCAATAAAGGTTTAAAAAGCTTTACGTAGATTATCTAATAATGATAATCTAAAATATCCCGTTTACACACGACAATTACATAATGGTTTACAATACAAATATGTTACAACAAAATAAGTTTCTTGAATGCAGTTTTTACACAATATCATACAAGTATGGACTCCAAATCTCATCCTTATTTAAGTATGCGACAGCGGAAGCTCTTAATAATCACCTGAGAATAAACATGCTTAAAACGTCAACAAAAATGTTGGTGACTTATAGGTTTAACCTATATATATCAAATCGTAACAATAGACCACAAGATTTCATATTTCAATACACATCCCATACATAGAGATAAAAATCATTCATATGGTGAACACCTGGTAACCGACATTAACAAGATGCATATATAAGAATATCCCCATCATTCCGGGACACCCTTCGGATATGATAAAAATTTCGAAGTACTAAAGCATCCGGTACTTTGGATGGGGTTTGTTAGGCCCAATAGATCTATCTTTAGGATTCGCGTCAATTAGGGTGTCTGTTCCCTAATTCTTAGATTACCAGACTTAATAAAAAGGGGCATATTCGATTTCGATAATTCAACCATAGAATGTAGTTTCACGTACTTGTGTCTATTTTGTAAATCATTTATAAAACCTGCATGTATTCTCATCCCAAAAATATTAGATTTTAAAAGTGGGACTATAACTCACTTTCACAGATTTTTACTTCGTCGAGAAGTAAGACTTGGCCACTGTTGATTCACGAACCTATAACAATATATACATATATATTAAAGTATGTTCAAAATATATTTGCAACACTTTTAATATATTTTGATGTTTTAAGTTTATTAAGTCAGCTGTCCTCGTTAGTAACCTACAACTAGTTGTCCACAGTTAGATGTACAGAAATAAATCGATAAATATTATCTTGAATCAATCCACGACCCAGTGTATACGTATCTCAGTATTGATCACAACTCAAACTATATATATTTTGGAATCAACCTCAACCCAGTATAGCTAACTCCAACATTCACATATAGAGTGTCTATGGTTGTTCCGAAATATATATAGATGTGTCAACATGATAGGTCGAAACATTGTATACGTGTCTATGGTATCTCAAGGTTACATAATATACAATACAAGTTGATTAAGTTATGGTTGGAATAGATTTGTTACCAATTTTCACGTAGCTAAAATGAGAAAAATTATCCAATCTTGTTTTACCCATAACTTCTTCATTTTAAATCCGTTTTGAGTGAATCAAATTGCTATGGTTTCATATTGAACTCTATTTTATGAATCTAAACAGAAAAAGTATAGGTTTATAGTCGGAAAAATAAGTTACAAGTCGTTTTTGTAAAGGTAGTCATTTCAGTCGAAAGAACGACGTCTAGATGACCATTTTAGAAAACATACTTCCACTTTGAGTTTAACCATAATTTTTGGATATAGTTTCATGTTCTTAATAAAAATCATTTTCTCAGAATAACAACTTTTAAATCAAAGTTTATCATAGTTTTTAATTAACTAACCCAAAACAGCCCGCGGTGTTACTACGACGGCGTAAATCCGGTTTTACGGTATTTTTCGTGTTTCCAGGTTTTAAATCATTAAGTTAGCATATCTTATAGATATAGAACATGTGTTTAGTTAATTTTAAAAGTCAAGTTAGAAGGATTAACTTTTGTTTGCGAACAAGTTTAGAATTAACTAAACTATGTTCTAGTGATTACGAGTTTAAACCTTCGAATAAGATAGTTTTATATATATGAATCGAATGATATTATGAACATCATTACTACCTCAAGTTTAGTAGGTAAACCTACTGGAAGTGACAAGAAATGATCTAGCTTAAAAGGATCTTGGATGGCTTGAAAGTTCTTGAAGTAGGATCATGACACAAAAACAAGTTCAAGTAAGATTTTTACTCGAATTAAGATAGTTTATAGTTATAGAAATTGAATCAAAGTTTAAATATGAATATTACCTTGAATAAGAAAGATAACCTACTATATATAACAAAGGTTTCTTGATCTTAGATGATTACTTGGAATGGATTAGAAAGCTTGGAAGTAAATTAGTAAACTTGAAGGGATTTTTGAAGTGTTCTTGAAGTGTTCTTCCTATGATGATTATAGCTTGATTCTTGAAGTGATTTTTGATGAAGATGATGATTAAATACTGGAAAAATACGTTCATAATAGTGTGTGTGTGTTGAGAGAGAATTAGAAAGAGAATTGGAAGTGAAAGGGAGTGAATGATGAGTGGTAATTGGTGAGTGGTGAGTGGGGTTAAAAGGAGTTCTAGTTAGTTGACTAGCTCATGGTAGAAGTTAAAATTGATTATTCATACATGACATAATCAAGAGTGGAATCCCATGCTAGTTCCTATTGGTATATACCCATAGTAAGTACGTTTTGAAGCTGTGTATAATACGGGTAAGAATACGACTAGAATTCTTGATGAAAGAAAAGAATGGGAAAGTAACTGTAACCATTTTAGTTAAGTATGAGTGTTTTGATATATGTCTTGAAGTCTTCCAAAAGTATTTTAATACATCTAAATACACTACATGTATATACATTTTAACTGAGTCGTTAAGTCATCGTTAGTCGTTACATGTAAGTGTTGTTTTGAAACCTTTAAGTTAACGATCTCAATTAATGTTGTTAACCCATTGTTTATTATATCTAATGAGATGTTAAATTATTATATTATCATGATATTATGATATATTAATATATCTTAATATGATATATATACATTTAAATGTCGTTACAACGATAATCGTTACATATATGTCTCGTTTCGAAATTCTTAAGTTAGTAGTCTTGTTTATATGTATATAACTCATTGTTAATATACTTATGGAGATACTTACTTATCAAAATCTCATGTTAACCATATGTATATCCATATATATATATCGTCATGTCGTTTTTACAAGTTTTAACGTTCGTGAATCGCCGGTCAACTTGGGTGGTCAATTGTCTATATGAAACATATTTCAATTAATCAAGCCTTAAAAAGTTTGATTGCTTAACATGTTGGAAACATTTAATCATGTAAATATCAATCTCAATTAATATATATAAACATGGAAAAGTTCGGGTCACTACATACTATTGGTATATACACTCCAATGATTAGCTCTTAGCAGCCCATGTGAGTCACCTAACACATGTGGGAATCATAATTTGGAAACTAGCATGAAATATCTCATAAAATTACAAAAATATTAGTAATCATTCATGACTTATTTACGTGTAAACAAAATTACACATCCTTTATATCTAATCCATATACCAACGACCAAAAACACCTACACACACTTTCATTCTTCAATTTTCTTCATCTAATTGATCTCTCTCAAGTTCTATCTTCAAGTTCTAAGTGTTCTTCATAAATTCTATAAGTTCTAGTTTCATAAAAATCAAGAATACTTCCAAGTTTGCTAGCTTACTTCCAATCTTGTAAAGTGATCATCCAACCTCAAGAAATCTTTCTTATTTACAATAAGATATCTTTCTAATACAAGGTAATATTCATATTCAAACTTTGATTCAATTTCTATAACTATAACAATCTTATTTCGAGTGGAAATCTTACTTGAACTTGTTTTCGTGTCATGATTCTGCTTCAAGAACTTTCAAGCCCTCCAAGGATCCTTTGAAGATAGATCTATTTTTCTCATTTCCAGTAGGTTTATCCACAAAAATTGAGGTAGTAATGATGTTCATAACATCATTCGATTCATATATATAAAACTACCTTATTCAAAGGTTTAAACTTAAAATCACTAGAACATAGTTTAGTTAATTCTAAACTTGTTCGCAAACAAAAGTTAATCCTTCTAACTTGACTTTTAAAATCAACTAAACACATGTTCTATATCTATATGATATGCTAACTTAATGATTTAAAACCTGGAAACACGAAAAACACCGTAAAACCGGACATACGCCGTCGTAGTAACACCGCGGGCTGTTTTGGGTTTGTTAATTAAAAACTATGATAAACTTTGATTTAAAAGTTGTTCTTCTGGGAAAATGATTTTTCTTATGAACATGAAACTATATCCAAAAATCATGGTTAAACTCAAAGTGGAAGTATGTTTTTCAAAATGGTCATCAAGACGTCGTTCTTTCGACTGAAATGACTACCTTTTACAAAAATGACTTGTAACTTATATTTCTGACTATAAACCTATACTTTTTCTGTTTAGATTCATAAAATAGAGTTCATTATGAAACCATAGCAATTTGATTCACTCAAAACGGATTTAAAACGAAGAAGTTATGGGTAAAACAAGATTGGATATTTTTTGATTGTTGTAGCTACGGGAAATATTGTAACAATTCTATACAAATCATATCCTAGTTAACTTATATTGTATTATACATGTATTCTAATATATTATGTAATCTTGGGATACCATAGACACATATGCAAATGTTTTTACATATCATATCGACCCATGTATATATATTATTTGGAACAACCATAGACACTCTATATGCAGTAATGTTGGAGTTAGCTATACAGGGTTGAGGTTGATTCCAAAAATATATATACTTTGAGTTGTGATCTAGCCTGAGACGTGTATACACTGGGTCGTGGATTGATTCAAGATAATATATATCGATTTATTTCTGTACATCTAACTGTGGACAACTAGTTGTAGGTTACTAACGAGGACAGCTGACTTAATAAACTTAAAACAGTAAAATGTATTAAAAATGTTGTAAATATATTTTGAACATACTTTGATATATATGTACATATTTGTTATAGGTTCGTGTATCGACCAGTGGCCAAGTCTTACTTTTCGACGAAGTAAAAATTTGTGAAAGTGAGTTATAATCCCACTTTAAAAATCTAATATTTTGGGATGAGAATACATGCAGTTTTATAAATGTTTTACGAAATAGACACAAGTAAATGAAACTACATTATATAGGTGAATGATCGAAGCCGAATATGCCCTTTTTTGCTTGGTAACCTAAGAATTAGTAAACCAATCTACTAATTGACGCGAATCCTAAAGATAGATCTATTGGGCCCAACGAACCTCATCCATGATTGTGGATGCTTTAGTACTTCGATGTTGTTTTATCATGTTCGATGGATTTCCCGAAATGATAGGGGATATTCTTATATGCATCTTGTTAATGTCGGTTACCATGTGTTCACCATATGAATGATTTTTATCTCTATGTATGGGATGTATATTGAAATATGAAATATTGTGGTCTATTATTATGATTTGATAATATATAGGTTAAACCTATAACTCACCAACATTTTTGTTGACGTTTTAAGCATGTTTATTCTCAGGTGATTATTAAGAGCTTCCGCTGTTGCATACTAAAATAAGGACAAGATTTGGAGTCCATGCTTATATGATATTATGTAAAAACTGCATTCAAGAAACTTATTTTTGATGTAATATATTCTTATTGTAAACAATTATGTAATGGTCGTGTGTAAATGGTATATTTTAGATTATCATTATTTGATAATCTACGTAATGCTTTTTAAACCTTTATAGATAAAATAAAGGTTATGGTTGTTTTAAAAATGAATGCAGTCTTTAAAAAACGTCTCATATAGAGGTCAAAACCTCGCGACGAAATCAATTAATATGGAACGTTTATAATCAATATGAACGGGACATTTCAAAAATCACCAACAATCCCTCCATTTTAGTGTAATCCTTAGATTTACTTAATAACTTGAACAAACACGCAAACTAATGCGTAAATGGAAATGTTCATGAAAAACTAAATTTCCACTTAGTATATTATTTACTAGAATTCGAAAATCAGGGTGTTCGTGAAGAATTGAACCCTTCAATTCATTTGAAAACTATAAAGTAATATACACATCAGTATCTTACATTTCTTTAATGTTCGTACTTGACGCTTTACAAGCCATGCGTCCATATCCATTAATGAGTATATAGGAAGCCATGTCTAAGCTTCTTTGAAGCAGAAAACTTCATACTCACATAGGTAACTCTTTTAGTCTTCGCATATGCAATTTTTCAAAAGAGCTATTAAGAAGTTTAACTTCAACCTACTCAACTTACGGGTCTAAACGCATACCTTGTGATCAGTATATTTATGTGTTTTAATCTTCAGAAAGTAAGCTTATCTCATTGAATTCAACTTCTAGCGTTATACTAGAAGGGAATTGGGCGTGTCACTTTGGAAGATTTAATGGACTTCAATCCCACATCATTAGCCAACTTGCGCGCGCTTCCGGCTAATGCTTTTGTCAAGTGATTTAGTCAATTTTTGTTGTTATCTAACAAAATCCACATGTATCACTCCATTCGTGATTAACCACGAAACACTATTGGTCTAAGGCATAAATGTCTAGACTTTCACTTATATACATGCCTTAGTCACATCACATTCCATAACTAGGAATCACCAAGAATTTTAATCTTATTCATTATGACTTCAATCAATTTCCCCTTGCAATCGTTTTAACCAAGAATTTACCAAATTCTTATTTACCATAAAAACATGTGAGTACTAAAATTAATTGATTGATTAGTCATTGCACATATCCACATTTCACAACCACCAATGTAAACCTATAATTTATACACCCTTGATAATGGATCCTTATTATCACTATGCACACAATTAATCCTATTACATTGGATGTGAGATTATAAGTATAAACATACCTTTGACAATCCACTTCTAGAACCAAGAAGTAATGACAATTAGTTTATAATATCAATAGTCTCAACATCAATCCTTTGATCTAAGATATCTCATATATATCAAGTGTAAAATCCAACAACTTGTAGATGTATCATCTTTTTGATCAATAGTAAACCCAATACAATTTTAATAAAGATTTCACATTGATATCGCATATTTTATATGCATTTTCCTTAGCGATATCAGGTACATTTTGGTCCTTTTGAATACGATTTGGAATTATTTCGGTGAAAGTTGTGAAAAGTTTGAGTTCCAAGACCAAGGAGGTTAGTTTTGAAGTTATTTGATGGTTTTGGGTGATTTTCGATGTAAACGAGTGAAAGGGTTTGGTCTGATTCGAGTTTTGGTGTTTGTATTAAGTTTTTCAGCTCATTTCAGCAAAAGTGACATGGAGCGCCGCTCCAAAACGTCGCGCGCCGCGCCATTACACATAAAATACAGTTCGAGCGTTTTTAAAAGGCAGATTTCAGCTCACCAGTTATTTGGCGCGCCGCGCGAGGAAATGGCGCGCCGCGCGAGTAAGGGCGCGCCGCGCAAGATCTTAACCGGGTTCAGAATTTCACCTATTTAAATGTGACGACCCAGAAATTTCCGACCAAATTTAAACTTTAATCTTTATATTATTCAGACACGTTAAGCAAAGTTTGTTAAGTTAAATCTCAAGAATTTTAAACTGTGTTCATACATTCATTATAACCTCGACCAAATTCCGACGATTCACGAACCGTTATATATAAATAGATATGTATATGTATATATATATTATAACTTGAGAATATTAATAAAGTATTAAACGTATAATACTTTACACGAACGTATTTGTTTCAATATGATTTTCGACGAAAAATATATATATTAAATGATTGAATTATCAGAAATATTGAATTATGATTACAAGTCTCTGTTGAGAGGCCCACTATGATTTGAGAAAATCTATTCCTCTTAACGATATTCAGAATAATTTGTAAAGCTATTTATAAATAAAAACAAAAAGTGTCATTTACGAAAGTTAGACAAAAGTTAGTGGAGAATTGGTTTCCATAATATTCTATTAATCTATTTTCAAACGTACAAAGACGTTTTCAGTTTAAAAAGAACTTTATTATTAAAACGTATATAACTTTTATAAATATCTAGAATCACTTTTGACAACTCATTACTTAACCAGTATAATAAATATAACGATATTTATATTTTATTTCATTAAATATATATAACGATTTAAATTAATATTATATATATTTATACGCGTATTATACATACATAGTTTTTTATACTTTTACTATAATTTAACTTTACCTTTACTTTACTTTAACTTTAATAATTCATACTTTAATAATTCACTTTAATAATTCATACTTTAATAATTCACTTTAATAATTCATACTTTAATAATTCACTTTAATAATTCATACTTTAATAATTCACTTTAATAATTCATACTTTAATAATTCATACTTTAATAATTCACTTTAATAATTCATACTTTAATAATTCACTTTTATAATTCAAAAATCTATTATAAATAGAATTCAATAGGTTTCATTATTTCATAGAAACTTGAAAATATATTTCTCTAAACTCTCTCAATTGATATATATATATATATATATATATATATATATATATATATATATATATATATATATATATATATATATATATTGCTCTGTATTATTTCAAGACATTATTAGTATACATAAAATATTACGACGGAGTGCTGTCCGAGTGATTTCAAAATAATTTTTTTGAATGAGTCGAAGCTAAGGAAATTATGGGTTATAGCTATGGAGGTGATGGGTATGGTTCATGGGTATGCTCGTGAGGTCAATCTAGTGTTTATCATCTCCGTTGCGTCTACGTACTTTCCTGCAATATTGAATCTCAATATTGATACGTTCGTGAATCCGAGGCCAACCTTGCACTTATTAAATGACGTTATATGTATTTTTACTACGAAATACAGTATTGTGAGTTTCATTTGCTCCCTTTTATATATATTTTTGGGACTGAGAATACATGCGCTGTTTTTATAAATGTTTTACGAAATAGGCACAAGTACTAAAATTAATTCTACGTGGGTTTAAACCAGAAATATACCTTAGCTTGGTAAAATTAAACTACTTGTCTATGTACGGTAGGCGCGAATCCTAAAGATAGATCTATTGGGCCTGACAAACCCCATCCTGACTATGGGATGCTTTAGTACTTCGAGGTTATTTTAAAACACACCTGATCTGGTGTACTTCAGAGGGTAAAACATGAACGTTAAGGCTTGTTACCGGGTGGCTACAACTTATAGAATACTTTTATACACTTGCGAGTGTACATATATTTATAAACGGAAATCTTGTGGTCTATTAATATATTGAAATGATTGTTATGATAAACCTGTGAACTCACCAACCTTTTGGTTGACACTTTAAAGCATGTTTATTCTCAGGTATTAAAGAAATCTTCCGTTGTGCATTAGCTCATTTTAAGGATATTACTTGGAGTCATTCATGGCATATTTTGAAAGACGTTGCATTCGAGTCATTGAGTTCATCAAGATTATTATTAAGCCAATTATAGTTGGATGTATTATGAAATGGTGTGCATGCCGTCAACTTTCGTTGTAAAGAAAGTTTGTCTTTTAAAAACGAATGCAATGTTTGTAAAATGTATCATATAGAGGTCAAATACCTCGCGATGTAATCAACTATTGTGAATCGTTTATAATGTATATGAACGGGTCCTTTCAGTTGGTATCAGAGCGGTGGTCTTAGCGAACCAGGTCTGCATTAGTGTGTCTAACTGATAGTCGTTAGGATGCATTAGTGAGTCTGGACTTCGACCGTGTCTGCATTTCAAAAGTTTTGCTCATCATTCTTGTCGGAAATTACCTGCTTATCATTCTTAGTCTAGACACATCTTATTGCATTGATTGCATGAATAGTGTATAGACAAAATTCATATCTTAGCGTATCTGCTAATTCATATCTTAACGTATTTGTTACTGTAAACTTTGCCTGACATATTCCGTAAATTCCTCCGTAATCTACGAAACCTTTTGCTCTATATAATTAGAATACCACCCGATAGCCGGAAAATCATTTCATATCGAAAAATTCTTTATTCAATCGTACGAAATGGAATTCGTCATTAGTTCAAGTCCCTCGGATTCCGAAATGGAATCCCACTCAAGTTCCGAAAGCAGTGTGACTGGAATGGATCAACCAATTAGTCATCATCTATTCTGGATGAATTGGAGATGGGTTCGTAGCCTCCTTAATCATTGGAGACAAGAAGAAGGTGATCCCTTCCATCCACCACATTACCCTCTTGGCGAAGAACCTGAAGCACTTACCGGTGAACCTATCCGAAACACCATTTTCTCTCTTATTTCTAGAGTATCTCGTCACGATTACATACTACACCAAATTCTAGATTTTATTTATCCGCTCGTCCGAACTGACAATCACCCCGGTGTAATAGAAGAAGTCAACGAGCTTCGCGCTCGGGTAGTGGCTTTGGAGAATATGGTGCAAAGGTTACAAACACCAGCAGCAGCTCCAGCAGCATAAACAGTACCACCATCAGCAACACCAACAGTACCATCACCACCACCAACAACAACGTCCACATCTCACACCGCAACATCACAATATGTATCTCAAACATCAACGTCATACGCCCTGTAAATATCCAGGAATATCAACAACAACAAACAATGAAGTATTAATTCATAAACTTCATTGAAGAGATATCTCTGCGGCAGTTATGTAATCTCCAAAATCTTAGAGATTATTTAATTCTGACCGTAAATCGGATGAGTGAACGGAGATGGTAGAGTAGAAACTTTGATCGAAAATGGTGTACGATTTACAAGCTAGAATTGTTTTACCAACAGCATCAACAGGACCGTAGCATCATCAACACAGTCAGTGCCGTCAGTATCGTCAGAATCAACAGCACCTGTAACATCACAAACTCTGTCAGTTCAAGAATCATTGTGGACATCATTACGAATCAACAACAAATATATTGTATCAACGAGTTATGAAGTATTAACTCATTTCCAATCGAAAGATTTATATGTATATTTTATATGTATAAATTTTTAAACCATAATAAATCTTCCCGTACTAAGCTATTATTTGTGAATCTTAACTACTCAGTTAATTCATATTACAAATATGCAATGATGTACGTCCTTCGTCCGCAACTTAACCATCGTTAATTACAATCTCTGTCTCAATTCAATAAAAAATCCAATTTATAATAAATCAAGTGTATTATTCGAATATATGTTTGATTTTACGCTTTCATCATCGATGTACTCGAAACTTTTCAAATAACATCATTCGTACCTTGCGAAGTTCACAAGAATTTCACGAAAACCAACAAATAACAAAGTAATGATTCATAATTTCAATATTATTGAAGAAATACTATGCAATTTATAAAGTTTTAGGGATTACTCAATTCTACTTCCAACCATAAAACAAATGAGTTTAATTTAATATTAACTCATTAAATCTATATTACATCTAAAGAAAATATACACATATATTTTCATAAAGACTGTAATAAACTTCTTTTGTACAAAATATTAATTGTGAAATTTTTTTAACGGGTAGGTAATACCCGAGAGATATATAAATTCACAATTAATATATTACATTTTTCGAAACTGATTCAACAATCATCAACTATACTCCCTACTTTCACAACAATATCCATTCTTTCATATAAATCAAAACAATCATACTCATTCAAATTCAATTACATATTCTGATTTTGAAATCGAATAATTCAATTCGAAATATAACCAGTATCATCACTCTTAGATTCCTATATCTTTCAAAGCTATACTTTGACTTCAAAACTGTGTTAGAACATAATATGTATTAACGATTACAATATGTGCTCAAACCCTTCGAAATTCCTGAAGACACTTCAACTAAGGAACAATCGAGATGATGATCCAACCACATGTTACCCACAGTTATATACCTGAAAAACTCTCAAAACCCAAGTCATAGTTCGACACGTATCCGTGTTAGACCCTTTGGCATTTACTAGCTAAAATAGCTTTTCAATTCCGTTTCAAAATAGACAGTTTTGTCACAGCTCCAGCAAGTCATCTTCGACTTCTCAATCAAAACAGTCTTATTATAACCTCGATAGATACATTGCCCTTTCGCCAACGTTACCGGGGAATCGTTTATATTCACCACATTAGCAATAAACTTACCAACAACTTCATTGATCTTTGACTTTCCAAAAAAAAATCATTATAATTATCGAAACCCTATCATATACTCATTCGTACCTTATAACAAGAATTGCCATACCAATTATTGAGAATCAGCAATCAGTATTTTGAAACCTCGCAACATGTCTACATCAAAAATTACATATACACACAACGTCTACCTCCAAGACTTACATTCTTTGAATGAGAAATTTCTGAAAAACACCCTAAACTGCGAACCAGTTCTCGAAATTTTGAAAAATGCTGATGAAGCAGCAAAAACCGTAAACGACCTTAACAGTAAAAAGTTGGATGATAAAGGATAGTATATTGGCAAAGCTCAGAAAAAGAGAAGCTTTGGAACTGGAAAACGGATTGAGCAAAGTATGAATGAGGCTGTGGACAAATCACAAAGGCTGAACCTGCCCTCAAAGAATCTAAATGATTCAGTACTTGCTGAAGTCATTAACGAATACCTTGCTCCTGACTCTAAATCTTTGCGGACAATATCCTTCATCATCCTCTGATATTAGACATTCTAAGATATCATCGTATCTTTCATTATAAATATCATCCATACTTCTGAAGATATTTTTATAATTATTCTTATCTGAAATCATTTACCTCTTCACGCTATCTGTATTATATCATAAAAGAAACTATTTTAGTTTCTAAATTCTGAAACATTCGAGTTTAAAATAGGAATATTCTTGAAGAAGTGTTGGGAGCTGAAGCATGAGTTAGTATAATATAATGACACTTGATCAACGTGATTATATTACAGTAATTCATGCTGAGTTTCTAAATGAAATATGATGATTCACAGATCATAACGTCTGATGGAATTCGACATGACAACAAGTTCAAAATGTTTATATAATCACAAAACCATTTAATGAGTGTTAAGACAAGCGGAAGCATTATTTCATATATGAACAAGTGTATATGTTAAACCGTTTTACTTGAATTCCATATTGTTATCAAGTCTTGAAATAATACTTACAAATAAGAACAAGAAGAGAATATTCATACCTCCTCAAGCTTGTTGAGGGTTGTTAACAAGGTTGCAAGATGATGAAGAAGATGATGCAAAATGAGCTTCTAACTTGAAGCCTCAAGCAAGTAATACCTCAAGCCTTTAACACCAAACCTTTGTACTTTGGTTAGGATTTATTAACACTTGAAATGAGCTTCAAAATCAAATTTTAGAAACCCTTTAGACCTTCCAAAAGGCCACGGCCAGGCTGCTGCAGAATGGACTCTTTGTGCAGTTTTTTTGAAGTGTATTTGATGTATTTGCATCTCCTTGTGGTCTCCAACATCCCTTGGTACTTATGCCACATGAATATTGAAGTAACCACTCCCATGGATAGTCAAATGCATGCTTGGATGGACTCCAAGGCCACTTATATTTTTATAAGATGCTTTTATAAAACTAGACAATTTAATAGAACTAGTTTTATATAATGCATTTTATAAACTTGTGCAAATATTTGTTATGTATACATTTTATATAAAACCATATTTATAAAATGTAATATAACATTATTAATTATTTAACCTATAAATAATTAAGTATAAATTATTCCATAATTTATATACACATCAAGTAACATGTCAGAAAACCATTTTTCTTAAGGTTCAAGTGTCGCGTATTTAATCAATGATCCAATCGTTAGGACTAAATACGTATAAGGTTTTGGTAAGCTTGTTATTGGGTATGACCCGACTTGGATCAAAACATATTAGCCACGTTAATTTAATATGTCTCTCGGGCATTCGAAAAACCTTCAATCTCCCACTTGCACGAGAAACATAAGAAATTAATGCAAGTGATGGATACAGCCTAACACACCATCCATCACCCCTATATATGTTATGACTTTGTGCCATTCAATAACATCATCCCTTTCGAGCTCCCGTCTCGAACATGAATAGGTGAATCTTTCATTATATCCTTTCGTCCTAGATGTCATGTTAAATCCAAGAGATACAGAGTGATCACTCTCTTATAGATTTAACTTTTCAGGCCTTAGACATCTGACTCTCAACGAATAAGAGGGACAAATTCCATCTTGACTACATACGTCCTAAATATGTACCTTGCATTGTACCTGAGCTCTTCCTTATGAACTACCATATTTCAGAATAGCGAAGGAAAGATTCAAGGCACAATACTTGGGAATATCTGAACCCAATATGTATCTCAGGTCAGAGGATACAATGATATTCGCCTTTACTCAAGATTACATGTGATCAACCACAAAGGCTCCATTTAGCAAATCTTGAGGGCGGGTCTTCCAATATTTGTTTCCCACAAATATCTATGAACCTTGGTTGCAACCTTGCCCCACATTCAACCTATGAATGTATACCAATCCGAGTTCATAATAGTCTAAACCTCACACTTGTTCCCACAAATGTGATCGACTACGGAAATTTAGAATAATTGCTTATTCAAGGATGAAATATGCAAAATAGGAACATAACTCAAATAAATTAACACCATAGTTATATTAATGAGTTTGAATAATTTCGTTCCGGTACAATACTTAAAACAGATCATGACCAATCACTAGAATATCGAAGCCCTAATGCACAAACATGTCCTGCATGTTTTGATCCATGTAAGAGCTTCGTGAGAGGATCCGCTATATTAAGATCTGTGTGAACTTTGCGAATACATATCTTTCCCTTTTCAACTTCATCCCTTATGTAGTTGAATCTCTGCTCAATGTGACGGGTCTTTTGATGAGCACGAGGTTCCTTGATTTGAGCAATCGCACCCTCGTTGTCACAAAAGATCTCAAGAGGGTCCTGAATGGAAGGGACTACTCCTAAGTCGTCGATGAATTTCTTCATCCATGCAGCTTCTTGAGCTGCTAATGATGCGGCGATGTACTCCGACTCTGTAGTGGATAGAGCAACAACATCCTGTTTTGAACTCTTCCAAGAGACCGCACCTCCATTTAATGTGAAGACATAACCGGATTGTGATCGAGAATCATCACGATCAGTTTGGAAACTCGCATCCACGTAACCTTTTACAGCGAGTTCCTCCTCACCAGACCCATATATCAAAAACATATCCTTAGTCCTCCTAAGGTATTTCAATATACTTTTAACAGCAATCCAATGACTGTTTCCTGGGTTATTCTGGTATCTACTTGTCAGGCTAAGAGCGCATGACACATCCGGTCTAGTGCATATCATTGCATACATGATTGACCCAATGGCAGAAGCATATGGGACTTTCTTCATTCTCTCCTGTTCATCTTTCGTGGTGGGGCACTGAGATGAACTGAGAAGTGTTCCCTTTTGAATAGGTACCAAACCTTTCTTAGAGTTCTCCATCTTGAACCTTTCCAAGATCTTTTCAATGTATGCACTTTGATTTAAACCTATCAGTTTCTTGGATCTATCCCTGTAGATCCCAATCCCCAAAATGTATTGTGCTTCTCCAAGATCCTTAATGGAGAAGCATTTGCTTAACCAAGTTTTAACACCTTGCATTGCCGGAATATCATTTCCAAATAACAATATATCATCCACATACAGCACAAGGAACATGATAGTGCTCCCACTAGCTTTCTTGTATACACAAGCTTCATCACCATTTTTAATGAAGCTAAATTTCTTGGCCTCCTCATTAAAACGATGATTCCACATTCTAGATGCTTGTTTCAATCCGTAGATTGACTTCTTTAACTTGCATACCTTTTTAGGATATTTCGGATCAACAAAACCCTCAGGCTGAACCATATAGACATCTTCCTCAAGATGTCCATTTAGGAAAGCGGTCTTGACATCCATTTGCCATATTTCATAATCATAATGAGCAGCAATGGCAAGTAATATCCTAATAGACTTTAGCATTGCCACAGGCGAAAAAGTTTCATCATAGTCAACCCCTTGAGTTTGAGTGAAACCTTTTGCTACAAGTCTAGCTTTATATGTATCCAAGTTTCCATGTATGTCGGTTTTCATTTTGAAAAGCCATTTACAATCAACTAGCCTTGAGCCAGCAGGTTGTGTAACAAGTTCCCAAACTTGGTTGTCATACATGGATTGCATCTCAGCGTTCATGGCTTCCTGCCATTTATCTTTATCAATCCTTGATAAAGCATCTTGGTAGTTTATTGGTTCATCCAAATCAACCACATAGCAACCATCCATGAGAAACCCATATCTCTCAGGAGGATTACTAATCCTACCAGATCTGCGAACGTCTTGTGTATTTTGATCATCCATTTGATCATTCTCAACATTTTCATGTTGAGTGCTAGTGTCAACCAATTGTGTATCATCTACTTGATCTTGAACCTCCTCAAGATCTATCTTCCTTTCACTATTTCCTTCCATTAGGAACTTAGTTTCAAGGAATTCCGCCTTCCGAGCAACAAATACATTCTGCTCGGATGGATCATAGAAATAATATCCCATATCATTCTTGGGATATCCTATGAAGATACACTTCGTGGATCGAGCATTCAACTTATTAGGGACGTAACGCTTAGGGTAAGCTTCACATCCCCATACCTTTAAGTATGATAGAGATGGAGGTTTTCCAAACCACATCTCATGAGGTGTTCGTTCCACTTTCTTACTTGGGGTCATATTTAAAATACGAGCCGCGGAGCATAGACAATAACCCCAAAATGATAGAGGTAACGAGCTTCTAGCCATCATAGATCGAACCATATCCATTAGGGTTCGGTTCCTCCTTTCGGACACTCCATTAAGTTGGGGTGTTCCTGGTGGAGTAAGTTGTGAGATAATCCCACAACTCCTAAGATGATCTTAGAAAGCATCGCTTAGGTATTCACCTCCTCTATCGGTACGAAGTACCTTGATTGTCTTATTGAGTTGATTTTGTACTTCGTTTTGATATTCTTTGAATGCTTCAAAAGTTTCATCCTTATGTCTTAACAAGTAGACATATCCGAAACGACTGAAGTCATCAATGAAAGTAACAAAGTATTTTTCACCATTCCTAGTCATGGGCTTAAAGGGTCCACACACATCCGAATGTATTAATCCTAATAAATCTTTAGCCCTTTCATAGGTCCCTTTGAAAGGTGCTTTAGTCATCTTGCCTTGTAAACAAGATTCACATACATCAAACGAATCCATTTCATTTGATTTCAAAAGTCCATTCTTTTGAAGTGTATGCATACGATTCTTGTTTATGTGACCAAGGCGACAATGCCATAAGTAGGAATCACTCAAATCCCTTTGAGTTTCTTGGTGCTAGTATGGTATATTGAGCTACTAGATGATGTGTCATCATGAACCAATTCATAAATTCCATTTGAAGGCGAAGCCTTGAAATAGAATACCTTATCTAAATAAATATGGATATCATCATTAACAAAATTAAGATTAAAACCACATTGTTTCAAACGGGAAATTGAAATAAGGTTTCGACATAAGTCGGGTGCATACAAAACATTGTTCAAAATAAGTTCCAAACCACTTGGAAGTTTCAATACAAAGTCTCCTTGAGCCTTTACTTGCACCTTGGCTCCATTTCCTATAAAGAGACTTGATGTTCCCGCTTGTTTGTTACTTCGTTTAAACCCCTGCAAAGAATTGCAAATATGAGTTCCACATCCCGTGTCTAATACCCATGTATTAGAAGAAGTAATATTAAGCTCAATATATACCATATATATATTACCTGAGGTTTGCCCTGCATCCCTCTTGTCCTTCAACTCCTTAAGATAGACCGGGCAATTTCGCTTCCAGTGACCCATTTCACCGCAACCGAAACACGGGTCTTCTTTGGGATTTGCCTTCTCGGCTACCTTTTGCTTCTTAGCCTTGTTGATGGTTGGGGTAACCATCTTCCCTTTCTCTTTGCCTTGATAGGCGGGTCCTTTTCTCTTAGCCACCTTTGGCTTAGAGGTCTTACCTTTGAATCCACCTTGATCGATTGCTAACACGGGTAAAGCCCTTTTACCCATGCTAGTTTCCGCCGTTCTAAGCATACCGTGAAGCTCACCTATGCTCTTATCCATCCCATTCATATTGTAATTAATTACAAATTGATCAAACCTTTTTGATAGGGAGTTAAGGATAAGATCGGTGGCTAACTCATTTGATATGTTTAGGTTAAGACGGTTAGCACGATCAATAAGGCTCTTCATTTTGAGGACATAAGAGGAGACGGATTGGGTGTCATCCATACGACATGCATGTAGCGCTCGAACCGTTTCGAAGCGCTCGACACGTGCTTGTTGAAGGAACATCTCCTTCAATTGCGTTATCATGTCATATGCACTATGATGTTCGAAATCCTTTTGGAGTTCGGGTATCATAGTCCCAAGCATTAGGCAACCAACTTGCACCGAATCGGCACAATATTTGTCATAGTAAGCCATGCCCTCTACATCTTCTTCGTCCGGTTGGTCGGGAATAGGGTCTTCCAACACATACGCTTTATCCTCAAGTTTGAGGACAATTCTAAGATTACGGAACCAATCCATAAAGTTCGTATGGTTGAGTTTGTCTTTCTCAAGGAGAGACCTTAATGATAGGTTGTTCATGTTAATAGGTGCGTTAGGAATGTTGTTGTTGTTATTGGCGGCCATCTACAAAATTTAACAAAGTTCATTTAAGTATCGATTTTAAATTTAATAAACAATACCCTTTTATATTTTAATTGACTTATTAAATATTAGAATCCAACGGTAAACCAAATTTCGGTTAGGTGACCTTTATCCCGTCATTTGATTTAGCTAGGTAGTCATTATATGACAATTGCAATCCTTTTGCAACTTCTAAGTTATGGGATCATGCAATCCTTTTGCATGGCATATTTATCCCATCAACGCCTATTTGTTCATCATGCTTCGGTGACCCTAAGTTCATGATTCCCAAATCAAGTCGTCCTACTTGTGAAAACATGTAAAATTAACATACAAGTGGTTAGGTGACCTTTATCCCACAAGTGTGCGAATTTTACCTTAAGCATATTAGCTAGTTCATAATGGTTAGGTGACCTTTATCCCATTATGAGTTCACTACTATGTTCAAGTGTTCCCACAAAAGGATGGCGTTTAACTTGTTTACCTTGTATTTGTAAAGGGATTTTAAGTTTTCATAAATTCTAGTTTAAGAAAACATTTTGCTATACACCAACATGCATTTAGTGTATGGTACTTATGAAATCCATTTTCATGTCATGTAATAATGCCAATTTTATTACCTTGATATAAACCATTTTATATGTTTATTCGATTCTTGTTCTTAATAACCATTTATTAACGTCTTTTTGCCATTTCAATTTAACCAATTAAATTGTAGTTTTGCATGTGTTAATAATGTTAAATTTAACCAATTAAATTGTCATTTTAGTTTGTTGTTAACTTGTGTGATTAACTTGTAGCATACAAACATACAATCCACAATCATACAATAAACAACCAAGCATGCAAAACAACATGTTCACAATCAAGCCTTTTGGTAAGTATTTTGTTTAGCCGAAAACAAAATGCCACCGGGTAAGGGGTAATTACACAAAGTAGGAGATTTTAAATCTCCCACTTAATCTTGCATCCAAATGCTTCTTCTTGTGTTCATCAAGTCTTCATCATCTTCATCATTTTACAAAATATATCCTAATACATTTTGTCTAGAAAATGAAAATACAACCTAATCTATTTTACATACCAAATATAAAATAAATTACATAACCAAAATAATATTATTACAAACCAATTGAATAAATATTATTACAAACCATAAGAATGAATTAAATCAACCAAACATACATGCAACCATACACAAGGTCAAGGCTAAGATTGTGAACAACATGCAACCAAAATTTGACCAAAATGGAAGACCCAAAAACCCATTTTGGGTCCCAAAATTTCTGCCAAAAAAGCTAACCCACCCAAATCCATCAATTTTGCATTCTACTTTCATGCATGTTAATAAAATGCAAAGTTGGTGGGTTTTAAAGACATATATAAGAAGCATATTTCATAGACTTCGGCTCTAGATACCATTGATGGAATTCGACATGACAACAAGTTCAAAATGTTTATATAATCACAAAACCATTTAATGAGTGTTAAGACAAGCGGAAGCATTATTTCATATATGAACAAGTGTATATGTTAAACCGTTTTACTTGAATTCCATATTGTTATCAAGTCTTGAAATAATACTTACAAATAAGAACAAGAAGAGAATATTCATACCTCCTCAAGCTTGTTGAGGGTTGTTAACAAGGTTGCAAGATGATGAAGAAGATGATGCAAAATGAGCTTCTAACTTGAAGCCTCAAGCAAGTAATACCCCAAGCCTTTAACACCAAACCTTTGTACTTTGGTTAGGATTTATTAACACTTGAAATGAGCTTCAAAATCAAATTTTAGAAACCCTTTAGACCTTCCAAAAGGCCACGGCCAGGCTGCTGCAGAATGGACTCTTTGTGCAGTTTTTTTGAAGTGTATTTGATGTATTTGCATCTCCTTGTGGTCTCCAACATCCCTTGGTACTTATGCCACATGAATATTGAAGTAACCACTCCCATGGATAGTCAAATGCATGCTTGGATGGCCTCCAAGGCCACTTATATTTTTATAAGATGCTTTTATAAAACTAGACAATTTAATAGAACTAGTTTTATATAATACATTTTATAAACTTGTGCAAATATTTGTTATGTATACATTTTATATAAAACCATATTTATAAAATGTAATATAACATTATTAATTATTTAACCTATAAATAATTAAGTATAAATTATTCCATAATTTATATACACATCAAGTAACATGTCAGAAAACCATTTTTCTTAAGGTTCAAGTGTCGCGTATTTAATCAATGATCCAATCGTTAGGACTAAATACGTATAAGGTTTTTGTAAGCTTGTTATTGGGTATGACTCGACTTGGATCAAAACATATTAGCCACGTTAATTTAATATGTCTCTCGGGCATTCGAAAAACCTTCAACGTCATCATGTGCTTGTTACACGACTCTTGTATTCTCTTTGATCTCTAAATATCAAGAAAATATTTCTTGATGATTCGGCCTTTTCCGAGGTATTCTGGTAATTTGACAAGTCAAGATCATGTCATTACAATTTCCTTCCTAGAACATTAACAATGTTCATTCCGAAATTTATATCTGCGAATTCTGGACCATTACAAGCGGTGCTTAATCGCAAGAAGAAGAAACGGAAGGACAAAGCTCCGAACTAGAAATGGGAGTATAAATCATAGAAAATAGAAGAGAGCATTAATTGTGGATGACAATGATTATAGAAGAAGCAAGGACTTTGAAATATAAGGGAAGATATAAAACCCAACAACAACCCAGAAATTACAAACCGTATATATCAATGCATATAGCAATATAAAGACACGGGAGAACTAAAAACACTATAAAACCAAGAGTATAGTAGAAGTAAATAGATTCTTCCGGAGGCAGATGAAAAAGAAGAGCGACATATATGAAAGTGAGGAGTATATCAAGAATCAGCACTGGATGAAGCATATTGACAAATACTTTAAAATATGAGTTGAGAAGGTGTGAGTTGTAAGAAAACAAATGAGGTGGATTTATAGTGAAATATCCGACAGAGAAATCAAAATGGATTATCGCATTAATTCGAAGAGGATCATAATTTCCTTAATCGCCGAATAATCAAATCCAATATAGATTACAAAGATTTTCTTTTCGGAGATCAATCGGGATGACGTCAAAAGATACGACGAATCACAATTATCTTATTTCATTCATTTACGATAACTTCACTCATACGCTTCGAGTAATCGAATTATTTTATCCATTCTTCTTGAACATGATAAAACTCTATAATCGTTATAATAACATTCTTATTGTTAGTCATGACGACCTCTATCAAATTTCGGGGACGAAATTTCTTTAACGGGTAGGTACTATGACTACCCGGAAATTTCCGACCAAATTTAAACTTTAATCTTTATATTATTCAGACACGATAAGCAAAGTTTGTTAAGTTAAATCTCAAGAATTTTAAACTGTGTTCATACATTCATTATTACCTCGACCAAATTCCGACGATTCACGAACCGTTATATATAAATAGATATATATATATATATGTATATATATATTATAACTTGAGAATATTAATAAAGTATTAAACGTATAATACTTTACACGAACGTATTTGTTTCAATATGATTTTCGACGAAAAAAAATATATTAAATGATTGAATTATCAGAAATATTGAATTATGATTACAAGTCTCTGTTGAGAGGTCCACTATGATTTGAGAAAATCTATTCCTCTTAACGATATTCAGAATAATTTGTAAAGCTATTTATAAATAAAAACAAAAAGTGTCATTTATGAAAGTTAGACAAAAGTTAGTGGAGAATTGGTTTCCATAATATTCTATTAATCTATTTTCAAACGTACAAAGACGTTTTCAGTTTAAAAAGAACTTTATTATTAAAACGTATATAACTTTTATAAATATCTAGAATCACTTTTGATAACTCATTACTTAACCAGTATAATAAATATAACGATATTTATATTTTATTTCATTAAATATATATAACGATTTAAATTAATATTATATATATTTATACGCGTATTATACATACATAGTTTTTTATACTTTTACTATACTTTAACTTTACCTTTACTTTACTTTAACTTTAATAATTCATACTTTAATAATTCACTTTAATAATTCATACTTTAATAATTCACTTTAATAATTCATACTTTAATAATTCACTTTAATAATTCATAATTTAATAATTCACTTTAATAATTCATACTTTAATAATTCATACTTTAATAATTCACTTTAATAATTCATACTTTAATAATTCACTTTTATAATTCAAAAATCTATTATAAATAGAATTCAATAGGTTTCATTATTTCATAGAAACTTGAAAATATATTTCTCTAAACTCTCTCAATTGATATATATATATATATATATATATATATATATATATATATATATATATATATATATATATATATATATATATATATATATATATATATATATATATATATATATATATATATATATATATTTGCTCTGTATTATTTCAAGATATTATTAGTATACATAAAATATTACGACGGAGTGCTGTCCGAGTGATTTCAAAATAGTTTTTTTGAATGAGTCGAAGCTAAGGAAATTATGAGTTATAGCTATGGAGGTGATGGGTATGGTTCATGGGTATGCTCGTGAGGTCAATCTAGTGTTTATCATCTCCGTTGCGTCTACGTACTTTCCTACAATATTGAATCTCAATATTGATACGTTCGTGAATCCGAGGCCAACCTTGCACTTATTAAATGACGTTATATGTATTTTTACTACGAAATACAGTATTGTGAGTTTCATTTGCTCCCTTTTATATATATTTTTGGGACTGAGAATACATGCGCTGTTTTTATAAATGTTTTACGAAATAGGCACAAGTACTAAAACTAATTCTACGTGGGTTTAAACCAGAAATATACCCTTAGCTTGGTAACATTAAACTACTTGTCTATGTACGGTAGGTGCGAATCCTAAAGATAGATATATTGGGCCTGACAAACCCCATCCTGACTATGGGATGCTTTAGTACTTCGAGGTTATTTTAAAACACACCTGATCTGGTGTACTTCAGAGGGTAAAACATGAACGTTAAGGCTTGTTACCGGGTGCCTACAACTTATAGAATACTTTTATACACTTGCAAGTGTACATATATTTATAAACGGAAATCTTGTGGTCTATTAATATATTTAAATGATTGTTATGATAAACCTGTGAACTCACCAACCTTTTGGTTGACACTTTAAAGCATGTTTATTCTCAGGTATTAAAGAAATCTTCTGCTGTGCATTAGCTCATTTTAAGGATATTACTTGGAGTCATTCATGGCATATTTTGAAAGACGTTGCATTCGAGTCATTGAGTTCATCAAGATTATTATTAAGCCAATTATAGTTGGATGTATTATGAAATGGTGTGCATGCCGTCAACTTTCGTTGTAAAGAAAGTTTGTCTTTTAAAAACGAATGCAATGTTTGTAAAATGTATCATATAGAGGTCAAATACCTCGCGATGTAATCAACTATTGTGAATCGTTTATAATGTATATGAACGGGTCCTTTCATTAAAGCCCGAAAATTACCCTAATTTATCATTATCGTATCCAGACGAATTCCAGCAGCTTTTTGACGAACTTAGGTGATTTTTGGGGATTTCCAAGGTCATTCTAAGGTATCAATCATTCCGGAAACAAGTCTCGATTCGTTTATCTTTCAGGATTCAATCATTGATTAGGTTAATCTCTTGTCATAAACAATGAATTTCTCTATTACTTTATTTGTGATTTTTATTGTTGCCATGATTATTGGCTAAGTTCTTTAATGTTTGTCTAGATTTAATAACCTATGTATTGGATGCTACTTATCAGTTGTTTGATTAATTCATGATGATTTGATGTTTGGATTAAAGAACCATTCTTATTGAAGCTAGACTCTTCGATTCAATTGGTTGTATACTTGTTTGATAGGACGAGAGTTCATTAATTTAGTGCATTAATTTACAATTGGTTTGTCTTAATTGATTGTTTGCTTACTCGGAGACGAGAGTAAATTGAATTCAAAAGGCTAGACAAAATAGGGGTGAATTATGCGCAACGAGAGTTGGTGTGATTGTGATTTGAGTCTTCATCTCAGTTGAACTGTTTAATCACAATTAGGAGGTCTTAGGCTACGGGGAATTCCGTGTCGTGTAATCTTAATTGAAGTGTTTGCGCTGGGGAATTCCAGGAGAACCGACTAGATAATTCACATAAGTTAGATAATAACTGGGGCTTAATCTAAATGCATCCAATACTAGGTGAAAAAGGTCTAGACAAGCATTCGTTTTTTTTAATTGTTTACAACTATCTTATTTTACTCGTTTGTTTGCTTTAAAGCTTAAAACTGAAAACACCAAAAATATTGTTCAATCTTGTTATTAATTAAAGCTATCTTTGATTTTGGCTAATCGTTAAATAGCCAACCAAACAAATTATCTCGTAATTCAATTTTCTAGATTTAACTTAGTTTAATTCATTAGTTACAATCTTAATTTTCACGTCTAAACTGTCCTTGGAACGATCTTGGATTTACCAACTTTATACTATTGCACGATCGGGTACACTGCCCGTTAGTGTGTAGTAAATCTTTAAACCGGTTTTTCCCATTATAAATAATAGACGCGATTTCACACATCAAGTTTTTGGCGCCGCTGCCGGGGACAGTTGTGTCGAAGATTAAGATTGCTATCTAATTGTTCTTAGTTTAGTTTAGTTATAGATTATTATTTCTTTTCGTTATTCTCAAGTTGAATTGGTGCGTTTAATCGGTTGTTAGTGGTGATTTCGCAGGTAACAGGTAGTGCATGCCACATACGCGTTCTTCTAATTCTCCAATTTTTCAACCATTTGCAGAACCCGAAAGAGAGTTATTCAGAGCGTTAAGTCACGAACAATAGTCTACAGTGGATTCATCTTTTTCTTCAAGTGCTAATATAATTAATTTGGGAAGTAGTTCTGAAACAGTGTTGCCCGATACACCACCTGAAATCCGAGAAGAAGAAGAATCTTACATTTCCTTAGATCTTTTCGAGACTGAAGATATGGCTGACCAAGAACAACCACCTCGTCCTCAGACTATGGCACAAAAGTTGTAGGCCACACGAGGGGGCCAAGGCAATTCGATTACTCAACCAAACATCACTCAGCCTTTTCAAATTACAGGGCCGATCCTGAATTTGATTTCTTCTGATTGCCGATTTTATGGCAAGGATACTGAGGATGCTAACGAGCATCTTCGTAATTTTAATGATGTTTGCAATTTGTTTATGCTACATGAGGTTGCCGATACTTCAATCAAGACAAGGCTTTTCCCTTGGACTCTTAAGGGAGAAGCTAAGAGATGGTTAGATAAGCAACCAGAGGGCACGATTACCTCTTGGGAGACTTTGGAGGATAAGTTTTTGTCTAAGTTTTTCCCTGCGTCTCGAGCTGCTAGACTTCAAGCAGAAATTTCACAATTTAGACAAAAGAGCAGTGAGACATTATTTGATGCTTGGGACCGATTTGCTACTTTGCTACGCTCGTGTCCGCAACACGGGTTGAATGATTTACAAAACGTTCAGATTTTCTACAAAGGTTGTGACATTCCAACTCGTCAGAGTATTGATCAAGCAGCAGATGGTACGTTAATGGATAAGACCGAAGAAGAGGCGTTAGAGATAATTGAAAAGCAAGCTGCTTACTCTCACGAATGGCATCAAGATCATGAGTCATCCCATTCAGCTTCAGTTAAGAGAACCGAGACCACTAGTGCGTATGATGATTTTGGGTCTATCAGTGCTAAGTTGGATTCTTTTGGTAGAAATTTAGAGAAGATGAATAAGGATATTCATGGTATGAAGGTTGGTTGTGAGTATTGTGGGGGTTTACATTTAGCTAAAGATTGTGATGCGGGGTTAACGATAGGTCAAAAGGAAGAGATAGCGTACATCAGTAAGCAAAATAATAATCAGTTTCAAGGGTGCGCTCAGTTTAACCGCAATTTTAATAATCCCTACAATCCTCAAGGTCGTCAGGGAGGTAGTAACAGTAATTATCAGAATTCGCCGGGTGGAGGATTTCAGCAACAAGCTCCTGGGTATTTTCAAAAGCCCCAAGCTGAAGAGAAAAAGTCGAATCTTGAAGCTATGATCGAAAAGCTTGTGATATCCTAAACTCAGCTTGTTACTACTGTTACTCAGAATAATGAGAAGAATGATCAGATGTTCCGGAATCAACAAGCCGCGATTCATAATTTGGAACAACAGATTGGTCAACTTGCTAATCAGAGAAATGAGAGAAAACCAGGGGAGTTACCAAGTAACACGGATGCTAACCCGAAAAATGGTCACGTTAATGCTATCACCACCCGAAGTGGTATAGCATATGATCCACCAAAGAAGCCTGCTGAGTATGATTTGTGAGTTCCATTGGTTAAAGATAGTGAGCCGGTAGTTGATAGTGAACCGGAGGGGGATAAGGAGCCGGAACAGGTGATTGAGGAAGTTGAAAATATACCAGTAAAGGTTGCTTCTAAACCGGTAGCTAAGGAGTATCAACCACCGCTCCCATACCCGAGAAAACAGAGGTTAGAGAAGTTAGAGGCGGAAAAATAAAAGTTCATGGAGTTGATCAAGAAAGTGAATGTCAACTTACCTTTCATTGATGTTATAGCGGGGATGCCCAAGTATGCTCGGTTCATGAAGGATTTGCTTACCAACCGAAAGAAGATGGAAAGTGTTTCATCCATGACGTTAAATGCAGCATGTACAGTGGTGGTGACAAACCAACTTCCCGAGAAGTTGGAAGATCCGGGTTGTTTTACTATTCCTTGTTTATTGGGGGATCTTGCTTGTATGCGGGCATTGGCGGATTTGGGTGCTAGTATTAATTTAATGCCCTACTCTATTTACCTTAAACTAGCACCTGGGGAACTTAGACCCACTTGTATGGCCATACAACTAGCGGACCGCTCTATTAAATACCCTCGTGGGATTATAGAGAACATGCTAGTTAAGACTGGGACATTAGTTTTCCCCGCCGACTTTGTAGTTCTAGACATGGAAGTGGATGAAAGGATTCCACTTATTTTGGGAAGGCCATTTTTGAATACCGCTAGATGTCTAATTGATGTTTATGGCCAATAGTTGACCCTTAGAATAGGTGACCAAAAGGTGTCCTTTGCTATTGATAAGGCATTAAAATACCCCGGTTACCTAGATGACACTTGTTATTTTTTGCAAACCGTGGACACACATGTTGAGTTTTTGCAGGAGTTTCCAGAATTGCAGGGAACAGGGGAATGTGAAATAGCAAGTGATGAAGGGGATGTGTTAGATGAGGTGGATTTGATGACCACCCTAATGGCTGAAGGTTATGAGCCAACCGAAGAAGAGCATGAGAAGTTGGAGAAAGCAAATGCATACAGGAGCAAAACTTCAATTGAAGAGGCTCCTGAATTAGAGTTGAAACCACTCCCGGATAATTTGGAGTATGCATTTCTTGGGGAGGATTCTAAACTCCCGGTGATTATTGCTTCCGATCTTTCTGTAAGTCAAAAGTCTAAACTTGTCTCCATGTTAAAAGCCCACAAACCGGCTATTGCATGGAAAATTCAGGATATTAAGGGTATTAGTCCCTCTTATTGTACACACAAAATCCTAATGGAAGATAACTTCAAACCGTGTGTGCAACGACAAAGGCGACTAAACCCACATATGCAGGAAGTGGTTAAAAAGGAGATTGTTAAACTCCTTGATGTAGGTCTTATTTATCCTATCTCTGATAGTCCTTGGGTGAGTCCGGTTCAATGTGTGCCCAAAAAGGGTGGCATGACCGTGATCACAAATGAAAAGAATGAATTAATTTCTACCAGGACTGTCACGGGATGGCGGGTGTGCATTGACTATCGAAAATTAAATGATGCCACCCTAAAGGACCATTTTCCCCTACCCTTCATCGATCAAATATTGGAGAGGTTGGCGGGAAAAAGTTTCTATTGTTTTCTTGATGGTTTTTCGGGATATTTCCAAATCCCTATTGCACCCGAAGACCAAGAGAAAACCACGTTCACGTGCCCGTATGGCACATTCTCTTATCGGCGTATGCCGTTCGGTTTATGTAACGCCCCTGCTACCTTTCAAAGGTGTATGGTGGCGATTTTCCATGATATGATCGAAGACTGCATGGAGGTGTTTATGGACGACTTTTCAGTCTACGAAGACACCTTCGAGTCATGTCTTCTTAATCTTGAGCGTATGTTGATTCGGTGCAAAAAAGCCAGTCTTGTGCTCAACTGGGAGAAATGCCACTTTATGGTTCGTGAGGGCATCGTTCTCGGGCACAAGATTTCTAAAGTTGGAATTGAGGTAGATAAGGTGAAAATCAATGTTATCGCCGGGCTTAAAGCCCCTACCGATGTTAAAGGTGTTCGAAGTTTTCTTGGGCACGCCGGGTTTTACCGGCGGTTTATCAAGGATTTTTCCAAAATTGCCACGCCCTTAAATAAACTTCTTGAAAAGGACGCTCCGTTTGTTTTCTCGGAGGAGTGTCACAAAGCTTTCAATCTTCTTAAAGCAAAGCTCACTAATTCACCTATCCTTATTAGTCCGGATTGGTCTATGCCATTCGAACTTATGTGTGATGCTAGTGACTTTGCAATCGGATCCGTCTTGGGGCAACGTGTTGGTAAACATTTCCAGCCCATTTACTATGCTAGTAAGACATTGCAAGGAGCGCAATTAAATTATACCACCACCGAAAAGGAACTCCTAGCAATTGTTTTCTCTTTTGACAAATTTCGTGCGTATCTCATACTAGCAAAGACGGTTGTGTATACGGACCACTCGGCACTTAAGCATTTGCTCTCTAAACCCGATGCTAAACCGAGATTGATACCTTGGGTATTGCTTTTGCAAGAATTCGATGTAGAAATCCGGGATAAAAAGGGTGCCGAGAATTTAGCGGCCGATCACCTTTCACGTCTTGAGTGTAACATCCCGCCTTTTTCCATTTACTTTTCCGTTATACTAAGTTAAACTCGGTTATATGTTTATAACATCTCCCGTTGATACGCGTTTTAAATTATCTCGTTTAGGTAATTCCCGCACCCGAACGAAAGTTGAGGGACTAAACTTGACAAGGGATCAAACCCTTGACTAGGTCAAAGGGTCAAACCCCTTTCACCCATTCATTACCATCTCCCTATCTCTCTCTCTTTCTCTCTAGCAAGAACACACCCAATTTCCTTTCTCATTCATTCATCATCTAAATCCGGATTAGGGAGCTAGCAACCAAATAAATTACATATTCGTGATCCTCTCTTCATCCTCTTCATTTTGGTACCAACTTCATCTCATTTGGGTAACTTTCTAAAATCACTAGATTTTGTGTTCTTGATGTTTTTAACTTATAAAAGTGTTAATTAGTGTCTATGGCTCAAGTCTAACATGAATATATGATTTATATGCTCGATCTCGTTGTTTTAGTGTAACTAGCATGAACTTGAATTTTGGTGTGTTGTTCTTGAATTTTGGATGATCATATGTTGTTAGATGTTGAAAGTTGATGTTTTAATTGTGTTACTAGCATCACTAGCTTCAATTTGATGTGTAGGTTGCTTTAGAAAAGTTCATGAACTCGATTTATGATTTTGGTGAAATTGGGTTAGGGTTTGATGAACTTGAAATGGACTTTTGATGCATTGAATGCCATGGATTATGGTTGGTAAGTGTTTAGTTAGAATGTATGCTTGATTACCTTCGAAACGGCATATCATTCATGTAAATTGGTTGCCCGAATCATTGAATTGCATTTATGAACTTGTATGCGATTAATGTTGAGCATTAGATGCGGTTTTGGTTGTTATAATAGGTAGATTGATTGATGAAATGTGTTTAGTTGTGTTCTTTGTCAAATTACCTTTCCAACGATATAAGGTGCGAGTTCTAAATGTTAGCGGTTTGTAATTTATGCTTGAAAGAGTTTTGATTTGGGACTTGAACAATTGAGACTGACCAGGTACCAGCGCACGGCCAATGCCGCGGCGCGGCCAGACTATGTCGCGGCGCGACATAAGCCGTGGTCAGGCTCTGACCACCATGTCCAAATTACGAAAAATGTTTGGCATACTATGGACCTCCGATTCACATGAAACTTGTCCTAACATACTCATATATGATTAAAAACCTCAGAAAAATAGTTCGGGACACGACCCGAACGTGTTGACTTTTTCGTTGACTTTGACCGACCAAAGTTTGACTTTTTGTCAAACTTAGCCAAATGATTTTGCAACCTTCCTAATTTGTTTATATACTTGTATCTTGCATGAAACTTGACAATTTGATTTCACATGCTAAATAATCGAGTCGTAACGAGCCATAGGACTAATTGAACATCTTTAACCTATCGTGTTTACCGTTATTGATACGACCTATTTGTTTAGGTCAAGACTAGCACTATCCTTCGCACACGTTATTTTGTGAAGTACTTTTCGTACGTGCACTCAAGGTGAGATCATAGTCCCACTTTTACTCTTTTTGAACTTATATTGGGATGAGAAAACATAAACGATTCTTTTGAACCAAGTGAACACAAGAACGGGAAAACAAACATTCTACATACGAGTTTAGAACAAAATCCTCAATTCGATTATCATTAGTTACACTTGCCGGGTGTAAGCGAGAACTTATGTTATATGGCCATATGGGTTGACAACCCTCATCCCTGACGGTTCGCTACCGTCTACGGATGAAATATATTTTCGAGAATCAGTGTTTGTTCTAGCACTAAGTGATGGGGTATACAATGGAAGGAATGTTAAGCTTTGATAATTGGGTGCTCGTGAAACAAACTTTTGGAATGTATTACTATTATTTCATTGATGCAAATCTTGTGGTTCACTTGTACTTACTTACTTAAACCTATGATTTCACCAACGTTTTCGTTGACAGATTTCTATGTTTTTCTCAGGTCCTTGAACGATACATGATACATGCTTCCGCTCATTATTTTGATACTTGCATTGGATGTCGAGTATATATGCATACATGGAGCGTCTTTTGGATACTTTTAAATTGTGTCGCATAAGTTTCATTTGTACTTAAAACTATGTATCGTAACTTGTGGTGGAACTATTCTTGTAAACTTGAACAACCTTTACATTTGAAATGAATGCGACATATCTTTTGGTCAAACGTTGTTTTAAAGACTTATGACCACGTAACGGGACCTAAGTAGACGGCGCCGTCAATGACGATTTGGTCGGGTCGCTACAGATGGTATCAGAGCGTTGGTTGTAGGGATTTAGAGTTCATTAGTGTCAACCTCGAGTCATAGGGTACATTGGTGAGTCTAGACTACAACCGGCATATAGACTTGAAGTAGGAATTACTTGACTACTTGTGCATTTATACTCGAACGCTTCTACTCATATCTACTCTTAGTTCATCTTAATCTCACGTTGTTTAATTTGATTGACGCGCCACCTTGACTATATGAAATGATGTCGAATGCACATATGAATCAGGGTAATATAATTTCCGGGATTATATTACGGTGACTCATATGAACGTTCCGACATTATGACATAAAGAATTTAAGGCGAGTCAAAAAAAAAAAAAAAAAAAAAAAAAAAACTTCTCTTTATCTTTATTCTATATCACGGTTAGTATTATTGAGAATACTAATCAATGATATTCTTGTGTCTTGAAGGAACAATGGCTCCTCGTCGTGTACGCCGCAATGAAACTCCCGAACAAGCTCTCGAACGGATGATAGCTACCGCCGTAGATGCGGCCATGGCCGGTCACTCATCCAACAACAATAATAATAACAACCACAACAACAACAACAACAACAACAACAACAACAATGGAGCCGGAAACTCAAACGAGGGATGCTCCTATAAAGCTTTCATGGGGTGCAAACCTCACACTTTTGATGGAACCGGGGGACCGGTCGTGCTCACCCGATGGTTTGAGCAAACGGAAGCCGTCTTTAGCATAAGCGGTTGTCGGGACCAAGACAAGGTCAAATACTCCACTCACACTTTCTCAGGAATTGCTCTAACATGGTGGAACACCTATGTTCAATCGGTGGGTACCGATGAAGCTCATGCCCTCTCTTGGGCCGATCTAAAAGAAAAGATGATTGTTGAATATTTTCCGCGCGAAGAAACCCGAAAGCTTGAGGAAGAACTAAGAGCTTTGAAAGCGGTCGGAAACGATCTTAAAGCTTATAATCAACGCTTCGCCGAACTATCCTTGATGTGTCCTAATCTTGTTAACCCCGAATCTCAAAGGATTGAGCTCTACATGCTCGGTCTTCCAAAAAGCATCAAACAAGGGGTGATGTCATCCAAACCCACTACTCATCAAGCCGCCATGAACATGGCTCGCCAACTAATTGAAACGGTTGACGAAATCGTAGTTCCGGCACCTAAGGCCGAGGATAAATCGGGCGGCAACAAAAGAAAATGGGAAGCTCCCCAATCAAGCAACAACAACTTTGCCAAGAAATCTTTCACTTCCGACGGCAAGAAGGGTTATGCAGGGAATCTACCTCTTTGCAACAAATGCAACAAACATCACTTTGGTGAATGTGGCAAGTTAATTTGCCACCGGTGCCAAGGAGTTGGTCATAAGGCCAACGATTGTAAAAGTGCCACTCCCGTTGCTCGAAAGTGGCCCAATGCACCAAAGACGGGCACTTGTTATGAATGTGGCCAAACGGGCCATTATAGAAATGCATGCCCGAAGAGGAAAGATAACCCCAATACGCGCGGCCGAGCTTTCAACATAAACACCGAGGAAGCCCGGGATGACACTGAACTAGTCACTGGTACGTTTCTTCTCAACAATTCTTATGTCTCTTGCTTATTCGATTCGGGTGCCGATAAATGCTTTGTATCCAAGACTTTGACTCATTCTTTTAGCACTCCACCTCTTCCATTAGATACCACTTATACCATTGAAGTGGCTAACGGAAAACTATTAAGTGCCGACACATATTACCGGGGGTGTACGTTAAACATTTTGGGTAGGGAATTTGAAATTGACTTGATACCCATGGAATTAGGAAGCTTTGATGTAATAATCGGTATGAATTGGTTAGTCAAAACGAAATCTCACATTCTTTGTGATCTTAACGCAATCCGAATTCCTATCGAGAATGGTGAACCTTTGATTGTTTATGGCGATAAGAGTTGCACCAGACTCAACCTCGTTTCGTGCCTTAAAGTTAGAAAACTACTCCGTAAGGGTTGTTTTGCGATCCTTGCCCACGTTAAGAAAGTCGAGTCCGATGAGAAGCACATCGATGATGTGCCAATTGTTAGTGACTATTCCGATGTATTTCCCGACGAATTGCCGGGTCTTCCGCCTCATCGACCGGTTGAATTCCAAATCGATCTTATTCCGGGAGCCGCACCCGTAGCACGTGCACCATATAGACTCGCTCCATCTGAAATGCAAGAATTGCAAAGTCAAATCCAAGAACTACTTGATCGTGGTTTTATCCAACCTAGCCATTCACCTTGGGGCGCTCCGATTTTGTTTGTTAAAAAGAAAGACGGATCCCTACGAATGTGCATTGATTATCGTGAACTAAATAAATTGACGGTTAAGAACCGATATCCTCTTCCTCGCATCGATGACCTCTTTGATCAACTACAAGGGTCTTGTGTATATTCGAAAATCGATCTCCGCTCGGGTTATCATCAATTAAGGGTTAAGGGGGAAGATGTCTCCAAAACCGCTTTCCGGACTCGCTATGGTAGTTATGAATTCCTCGTCATGCCATTTGGTCTCACTAACGCACCGGCGGTGTTCATGGATCTTATGAACCGCGTGTGCAAACCGTATCTCGATAAATTCGTTATTGTGTTCATCGATGATATATTGATCTATTCTAAAAATGAAGAAGAGCACGAACAACATCTCCGACTTGTGCTTGAACTCTTGAGACAAGAACGACTTTATGCCAAATTCTCCAAGTGTGAATTTTGGTTGAAGGAAGTTCAATTTCTTGGTCATGTTGTAAGTGACCAAGGTATTAAAGTCGATCCAACGAAAATCGAAGCCATTAGCAAATGGGAGACTCCTACTACTCCTACTCACATTCGTCAATTTTTGGGTCTCGCCGGGTACTATCGTAGATTCATCGAAAATTTCTCTTTGGTTGCACGTCCTCTAACCGCATTGACTCACAAGGGAAAGAAATTCATTTGGGCGACCGAACATGAATCCGCATTCCAAATCTTGAAAACGAAGCTAACCACCGCTCCTATCTTGTCACTTCCCGAAGGCAATGATGACTTTGTTGTATATTGCGATGCCTCAAAACATGGTTTTGGGTGTGTATTGATGCAACGAACGAAAGTCATTGCTTATGCTTCTCGACAACTCAAAATTCATGAACGAAACTATACGACACATGATCTCGAACTCGGAGCCGTTGTCTTTGCACTTAAAATGTGGAGACACTATCTTTATGGAACCAAGAGTACTATCTTCACCGATCACAAAAGCCTTCAACACATTTTCGATCAAAAGCAACTAAACATGAGACAACGAAGGTGGATTGAAACCTTAAACGATTACGATTGCGAGCTTCGTTACCATCCCGGGAAGGCAAATGTAGTAGCCGATGCCTTAAGTCGAAAAGAAAGAGCGGTGCCTCTCCGTGTCCGAGCTTTAAACATCACCATTCACACCAACCTTAATAGCCAAATTCGGGTAGCCCAAGATGAGGCTCTCAAGGATGAAAACATCTCTCTCGAACACTTGAACGTCCTCACCTCTCGATTCGAAGTTAAAGAAACCGGACTCCGATATTTCGCCGGAAGAATTTGGGTGCCTAGTTATGGGGATCTACGAAGCCTTATTTTAGATGAAGCCCATAAGTCACGATACTCGATTCACCCCGGTGCCAATAAGATGTACCACGACCTTAAACAACTATATTGGTGGCCGAACATCAAAAGGGACGTAGCTACTTATGTTTCCAAGTGTTTGACATGTTCCAAAGTCAAAGCCGAACACCAAAGACCGTCCGGACTACTTCGACAACCCGAGATCCCGCAATGGAAGTGGGAAAGGATAACGATGGATTTTATCACCAAACTACCAAAAACGACGGGCGGTTATGATACCATTTGGGTTATTGTTGACCGTCTCACCAAATCCGCACACTTCCTTGCCATGAAAGAAACGGACAAAATGGAGAAACTTGCACAACTTTACATTAAGGAGATCGTAGCCCGACACGGTGTACCATTATCGATTATCTCCGACCGAGATGGCCGTTTCGTTTCTAGATTTTGGCGTACATTGCAAGAAGCGTTGGGAACGCGTTTAGACATGAGCACCGCATATCATCCTCAAACCGATGGACAAAGCGAACGTACAATTCAAACCTTAGAGGACATGTTACGAGCTTGCGTGGTTGATTTCGGAAAAGCTTGGGACAAGCACTTACCTCTCGCCGAGTTCTCTTACAACAATAGTTATCACGCGAGTATTAAAGCCGCACCTTTTGAAGCGCTATATGGCCGCAAATGTCGTTCACCTCTTTGTTGGGCCGAGGTAGGCGACGTGCAAATCACCGGACCCGAACTCATTCACGAAACCACCGAGAAAATCGTTCAAATCCGAGATAGGCTTAGGACGGCCCGAAGTCATCAAAAGAGCTATACCGACAAACGACGCAACGATCTTGAATTTCAAGTCAGTGACCGAGTAATGTTAAAAGTCGCGCCTTGGAAAGGTGTAATCCGTTTTGGGAAACGCGGGAAGCTAAATCCGCGGTACATTGGTCCTTTCGAAATCTTGGAGCGTATTGGGACCGTTGCTTATCGTTTAGATCTTCCGCCTCAATTGAACTCCGTTCATCCTACCTTCCATGTATCTAACTTGAAAAAGTGTCTTGCCGAACCCGATATAGTCATCCCTCTCGAGGAACTTACTATTGATGACAAACTTCATTTTGTGGAGGAACCGGTTGAAATTGTGGACACCTCCGTCAAGACATTGAAACAAAGCCGAATCCCGATTGTCAAGGTTCGTTGGGATGCCAAAAGAGGACCCGAGTTTACTTGGGAAAGACAAGATCAAATGCAAAGGAAGTATCCTCATCTATTCGTGAATTCGGAAACGCAAGATCTCGAGGAAGAAACAACGACTACTACGCCTACTTAAATTTCGGGACGAAATTTCTTTTAAGGAGTAGGTAATGTAACATCCCGCCTTTTTCCATTTACTTTTCCGTTATACTAAGTTAAACTCGGTTATATGTTTATAACATCTCCCGTTGATACGCGTTTTAAATTATCTCGTTTAGGTAATTCCCGCACCCGAACGAAAGTTGAGGGACTAAACTTGACAAGGGATCAAACCCTTGACTAGGTCAAAGGGTCAAACCCCTTTCACCCATTCATTACCATCTCCCTATCTCTCTCTCTTTCTCTCTAGCAAGAACACACCCAATTTCCTTTCTCATTCATTCATCATCTAAATCCGGATTAGGGAGCTAGCAACCAAATAAATTACATATTCGTGATCCTCTCTTCATCCTCTTCATTTTGGTACCAACTTCATCTCATTTGGGTAACTTTCTAAAATCACTAGATTTTGTGTTCTTGATGTTTTTAACTTATAAAAGTGTTAATTAGTGTCTATGGCTCAAGTCTAACATGAATATATGATTTATATGCTCGATCTCGTTGTTTTAGTGTAACTAGCATGAACTTGAATTTTGGTGTGTTGTTCTTGAATTTTGGATGATCATATGTTGTTAGATGTTGAAAGTTGATGTTTTAATTGTGTTACTAGCATCACTAGCTTCAATTTGATGTGTAGGTTGCTTTAGAAAAGTTCATGAACTCGATTTATGATTTTGGTGAAATTGGGTTAGGGTTTGATGAACTTGAAATGGACTTTTGATGCATTGAATGCCATGGATTATGGTTGGTAAGTGTTTAGTTAGAATGTATGCTTGATTACCTTCGAAACGGCATATCATTCATGTAAATTGGTTGCCCGAATCATTGAATTGCATTTATGAACTTGTATGCGATTAATGTTGAGCATTAGATGCGGTTTTGGTTGTTATAATAGGTAGATTGATTGATGAAATGTGTTTAGTTGTGTTCTTTGTCAAATTACCTTTCCAACGATATAAGGTGCGAGTTCTAAATGTTAGCGGTTTGTAATTTATGCTTGAAAGAGTTTTGATTTGGGACTTGAACAATTGAGACTGACCAGGTACCAGCGCACGGCCAATGCCGCGGCGCGGCCAGACTATGTCGCGGCGCGACATAAGCCGTGGTCAGGCTCTGACCACCATGTCCAAATTACGAAAAATGTTTGGCATACTATGGACCTCCGATTCACATGAAACTTGTCCTAACATACTCATATATGATTAAAAACCTCAGAAAAATAGTTCGGGACACGACCCGAACGTGTTGACTTTTTCGTTGACTTTGACCGACCAAAGTTTGACTTTTTGTCAAACTTAGCCAAATGATTTTGCAACCTTCCTAATTTGTTTATATACTTGTATCTTGCATGAAACTTGACAATTTGATTTCACATGCTAAATAATCGAGTCGTAACGAGCCATAGGACTAATTGAACATCTTTAACCTATCGTGTTTACCGTTATTGATACGACCTATTTGTTTAGGTCAAGACTAGCACTATCCTTCGCACACGTTATTTTGTGAAGTACTTTTCGTACGTGCACTCAAGGTGAGATCATAGTCCCACTTTTACTCTTTTTGAACTTATATTGGGATGAGAAAACATAAACGATTCTTTTGAACCAAGTGAACACAAGAACGGGAAAACAAACATTCTACATACGAGTTTAGAACAAAATCCTCAATTCGATTATCATTAGTTACACTTGCCGGGTGTAAGCGAGAACTTATGTTATATGGCCATATGGGTTGACAACCCTCATCCCTGACGGTTCGCTACCGTCTACGGATGAAATATATTTTCGAGAATCAGTGTTTGTTCTAGCACTAAGTGATGGGGTATACAATGGAAGGAATGTTAAGCTTTGATAATTGGGTGCTCGTGAAACAAACTTTTGGAATGTATTACTATTATTTCATTGATGCAAATCTTGTGGTTCACTTGTACTTACTTACTTAAACCTATGATTTCACCAACGTTTTCGTTGACAGATTTCTATGTTTTTCTCAGGTCCTTGAACGATACATGATACATGCTTCCGCTCATTATTTTGATACTTGCATTGGATGTCGAGTATATATGCATACATGGAGCGTCTTTTGGATACTTTTAAATTGTGTCGCATAAGTTTCATTTGTACTTAAAACTATGTATCGTAACTTGTGGTGGAACTATTCTTGTAAACTTGAACAACCTTTACATTTGAAATGAATGCGACATATCTTTTGGTCAAACGTTGTTTTAAAGACTTATGACCACGTAACGGGACCTAAGTAGACGGCGCCGTCAATGACGATTTGGTCGGGTCGCTACATTGAGAACCCCTCCCGTGAGGTTCTCGATGAGACTTCTATTCATGATGATTTTCCCGATGAATATCTCATGAAGGTGGAGGAGTGTGAAGACCCTTGGTTCGTTGATTTTGCGAATTATCTAGTTGGTGGATTCTTAGAGAAGGGTTGGTCACATCATAAACGTAAGAAGTTCTTTAGTGACCTTAAGTATTATTTTTGGGAGGACCCTTATCTCTTTAGGTGGTGTTCCGATGGAATGATCCGCCGATGTGTTTCCGGAGAAGAATGCGAACGCATTCTTGTCCAATGTCATCATGGTCCGACAGGTGGGCATTATGGTCCCCAAGTTACGGGGCGAAAAGTCTTTGAGGCCGGGTTTTATTGGCCTACTATCTTCAAGGATGCCCACCGGATTTGTCAATCGTGCGATGCTTGTCAACGGGTGGGCCAAATCACCCAACCAGACGAGATGCCTCAAAATGTCATTCAAGTTTGTGAGGTTTTTGATATTTGGGGGATTGATTTCATGGGCCCGTTCCCGAAGTCGAATAATAAGCTCTACATTCTTGTTGCTATCGACTATGTTTCAAAATGGGTTGAAGCACAAGCTTTGCCCACTAATGATGCACGGGTCGTAGTTTCGTTCCTAAAGCAACTCTTTTCTCGGTTTGGTTCCCCGAAAGCTTTAATTAGTGATCGGGGAACTCACTTTTGTAATGCCCAACTCGAAAAGGTGTTGAACGGTATGGGGTAACCCATAAAGTTTCGACATCCTACCATCCTCAAACGAATGGGCAAGTCAAAAACACCAACCGAGCTTTAAAGAGGATTCTTGAGAAAACTATTGGTTGTAATCCTAAGGAGTGGTCGTTTAAGCTAGATGATGCCTTATGGGCATTTAGAACGGCGTACAAAACGCCAACCGGAACCACTCCTTTTCGGTTACTTTATGGCAAAGCGTGTCATCTCCCGGTAGAGATTGAACACAAAGCTTATTGGGCTCTAAAAACGAGCAATCTTGATCTTAAGGAGGCGGGTCGCCTTCGGTTAAGTCAATTGAATGAGTTAGAAGAGCTAAGGCTCGATGCGTATGAGAACTCATTGATTAGTAAGGAAAGAACGAAGAAGTGGAACGATAGTCGCTTGAAGGATCCTAAAGAATTTAAGGAAGGGGATCGTGTGCTTCTTTTCAATTCGAGGTTTCGTTTGTTTCTCGGGAAGTTAAAATCTAAATGGTCGGGACCTTTTGTTGTTCGAAAGGTTTATTCTCATGGGGCGGTTGATTTGGTAAATTTGAAAGGGGAAGAGTTCAAGGTTAACGGTCATCGGTTAAAACACTATGTCGATAGACCGAAAGAGGTGGACAATGAGATTAAACTCATCTTTACCTCTAACGACGCGTAATAATCATGGTTAAAACCATTGTTGTAGAGTTTGTATATTTTTGTGCTTGTTTGACATTATGTGCAATATAATCATGCTTGGATTTTTGTTGGGCTTAGTTTGGTGGTTTTAGGTTGAGAAAATGGGATTTAAAGGTTTAAAAATACAAAATTCTGGCGTACCAGCACATGGAGCGCCGCTCCAGATCATGGTGCGTCGCGCCACTTTGAGACACCTGATGTACCAGGTATTAAAAAAAGCTCGACATGATTTTTCAGTTATTCGGAGCGCCGCGCGACACTTTGGAGCGCCGCGCGGATACCCTGCGCGCCGCGCCATTTCCTGTCTGCCAGCTGTTTTCTTTTATAATTAAAATCAAACCCGAATTTTTTTACATCCACACAATTAGAAACGGGTTGGTAGCTGTATTTACCCCAATTTCTTTTATTCTTTTCATTCATAACATCTCTTTAACACTTACAAACACTTTGATTTTCAAAACCCTAAATCTCAAAACTTTGATTTCTTGTTTCAATTAACTTCAATCTTTCAAGAATGGCTCCCACCAAGGTCCGAATTTGTTTCTTTCTAACTAATTTCATCTTATTATGTGTAATTGTTTGTTTAATTTTTGAGTATCATGATGAATTAGTGTGGGGTTGCTTTAATTTGGGTTATGTGATTCAATTAGTCATGGGTTTTGTTAGATTATCATTGTATGCTTTGATTTCATGATTAATTTGTGTTTTTGGAAAGTTTAACATGAACCTAGGGTTTGTAGGTTTAAAAATCTGAATTTTGTAAGTGAGAAAGGGGATATTTGCTTGAAGGTGTGGTAGTTCTTGAATTGTTCATGTGTTTTTGAGCTAGTGTGGGGTTGTGTCCATATGGGCGGGTCAAATTGTTTTGAATGACTTGAGCTATATTGTTCTAATTATGTGTAATGCCATGCTAGTAAGGATTAAACATATGATTTTGAATTGTGATGAAGATTTTGTTAATGGTTATTGGAAGTGGTAAAAGTTGCAAACATGATGAAGTTTATTGGATTGTTGGAATCTAAATGAGTGATAAGTAATCATGTTTCTCATGTTTTGGGTTATGTTAATGTATGATTATGGTTCATGAGTTGTTTTATTTTAAGGGATAATGTGGTTTGGTTGAGAGTGTAGTTTTTGACATGTTTTTTTTTCAAGTATAATTTGTTAACTTGGAGATTGTTTTCAAAAGTGGATTGGCATGACACATGATTTGGTTGTGAATGGTACTTGGTGTTTATTATTATGACTAACATTAACTTTTGAGTTTGTTGTTTTGTTTTCTTTACTTGTTTCATGAATGTAGAGATCAAGAGGATCCCAGGAACAACTAAGGCAACCACCGAATAATCCTGAATTATGGTTATCTCATATCTCGAATAATGAGGATTTGGAGGAAAGGTTCACCACAAATAGCGCTCGTCCGATTGAGCGAACTTATTATTTAGATTGGACGCATCTCTCATCAGCGGGTCCTAATATTGTTCGGGAGTTGCGTCGTTACTTGTGGGTAGTCTATGCGGGCAATGAGTTGAGACCTTATGAAAGGTTATTTGAGATTAATGAGGATATTTATGATCAAATAACTATAGAGTTTTTCTCAACTGTTAGTTGTCGACCTCGAGTCTCTCCGACCAAGGCAGATTTCTTATCGTTTAGGCTTGGCGGGTTAGAGCGTCGTATGTCTAAGATTGAGCTGGCTCGGGCATTAGATCTATATCCTGAGTTGACTGATAATGATTTGAGGTGGCATTTGATGAATTGCAGAGTGTTTGGGGAGCAAGTTTTCAGTGAAAGTGATTATTGGCCGACTGTGGCAACTGCTAGTGCTGGTCCATTTAGTTCGAGTCGAAGTGTTCAATCGATGCTTAGACTTCCTGAGGATCGAATAATTTTTAAGATGATAGCTACTATGTTTATGGCAAGGAGAAACGCAAACAAAATTCAGCGAAGGGATCTTTGGATCCTACAACAAATTAAATTGAGGGAGCCGATCGATGTCCCATGTATGTTAGGGGTATGGTTGCAGGAAATTGGAATGGACAACCGCACGGAACGCCCATTGTTAGGTGGTCATTTTGTTACTAGGTTAGCTCGGGCGTTTTCGGTCCCGACGAGTCGATGTGATGTGGTGGGAGTTGAGGCGATGCCCACCAATATTCTGTTTTTCTCTAAGGCTGAGTTTATCCGTCGTGGTCCAGCAGGATGGGTTTTGTGGTCTGATGAAGAGCAACAGCAACAGCCAGGTGACGGTGTAGGTCGAGGACGTGGACGTGGAGCTAGTCGATCCACGTATGAGGCTGGGGGCTCGAGTGGTGCGAACGTACAGGGTACGTGGTCAATGGGTGAAGAGAGTTGGAATTCTTTGGTGAACAGTGTGGACGGTCTTCATTTAGAGTACAGGGACAGCAGGTCAGCATATGATGCTCAGGTGGAGCATAATCAGCGGATGTTGGCAGAGCAGCGTAGGCATAATGAGGATTTGATGACTTGGCACCAACAAAATTATGGGTCGATTAACACAACACTAGGACAGTTTGGAACAGAGTTGGGTCATTTGGGAGAGCGTGTTGACAGGGTTGAGTACGATGTTAGGGGAATTAGGGCCCACAATCAGTGGGAGATCCATCAGCGACAAATTCAGCGTCAGATGCGTCATAACCCGGAGGCGTATATTCCGACGCGAACTACCATTCCTGATTATACGTCTGTTACTCCTCCGAGACCGGATCCTTCATATGACCCGTACCAAGCTTGTCAGGATATGTATGGTGTGAACTGGGACCCTACCAGAGATTTTTGGCCAGGAAGTGATTGATTGTTGCGCGTGATTATGTTGTAATTTGTTTTAAACTATTTCCGTTTCGTTGGTTTGTACTTGGATAATTTTTTTTATTTTGCTTATGTACTGTGGATTTATTTAGGGACAAGGCGTTTCGGTACCGGGTGGTGCCACCTTGTCCCATTTGTTTTTTTCTTTTCTTAGGTATGTTGGTGAAACAAATTTATTTTCAAGTCTGGCATTAAGTTCAGCAAAACTACTTGAGTGATGATATTGGTGTGAGGATCGGGAATGGACGATGTTCTTATGCTGGCAGTCAGTTCAGCGCCATCTGTCACTGTCATTCCACGATTAGTGGTTAAGCTCGATAAGTTTTTATTTTTCTTACCCTTTCGATTTTAATCCATTTTTTTTATCTCAAGTAATGGGGACATTACTTGATCTCAAGTGTGGGGTGGGGGATGTAAAATCTCTCGGGTTGGTTGTTAATAGAATCATCATTATTTTGGTTTTGATATCTAAAAGACTTGACGTTTCACGGGGTTTTGGTCGTAAAAAAAAAAAAATTTGAAAATTTAGAAAATATAAAAAAAAAGAAAAAATTAGTTAGCGACAAAAAAAAAAAATAGAAAAATAGTTAAAAATTCGACCAAAACCCTTGTTTAAGATTTGGCTTGGTATTTTTTTTTATTTTGTGAATTTGGAGAAGCCAAAAGTGTTCCACATGTTCATTTCCATTGAACATGAAATCCTACTAGTTCAAAGAACTCAATAGTAGGTCACCTGTACCAAAACGGGTGTAAACCGTGAGAGAGCGGTGATTGCATAGCGTGATTGTGACCGAATCACGTGCCAGATCAAAAACTTTTGGTTACTTGGTATAGCAGACTTCCGAAACTATATCATTTTATTATTGCATCATTTAATGATGTGATACTGTGGGAAGAGGAGCCTTGAGCTTCACCAGTGCTGTCCTTTTTAGGAGCAATAGCTACGTGCTTGTGTTTGCTTAGACAACACAACCCATAGCCAAAAGCTATGGAACCCGAAGGTTTTCGGGATTTATCGGGAGTAAAGTCTTCCGAAAGTTGTTTCAAAACCAGTGTCAATTGAAACAGATTGGCACTTCTGAGTGACTCAGATCCACTCATTAAGGAAGTAAAGTCTTCCGACCGTTCTACTTGGTACGTATACCTCTTAAGCGTGCCATTTCATTACCCATCATTTCACGATGAGGTACTATTAGAGGAGAAAGTCTTGAACTTTCAAAACATGTTCATTATTTTGAATGTGAAATCCTACATGAATATAACAGTTCATACGTAGGTCACTTGTACAAAAAAGGGTGTCAACCGTATGAACGGTGATTGGATCGTGTGGTCAAAACCGGGCCATGCGCTAGATCAAAAACTTAAACAGGGCGGTCTTCATTGTTTCTCCTAACAAGGACAATGATGCGCCCGACCACCTAACATAACCACATAGGATGTATCCATTCTATCCTTAAGGGAGTCAAGTCTCCCGAACGACACACTTGCTAATTCATTTCAGAAGTTGTAGTCCAGACCAGTTGTAGGGTGACGAAAAGTCTTGAAAAGTCATTGCTAAATCGACTGGAAATCTACCAGGCCTCAACGTCAAACAGGGAAACTGGTAGTCGAAGCTTATCTCAATGAGGGAGATTTGCTAGCCAAATGGGAAGCGCACCATGATACACAAAATGTCAGTGATTGATCAGATTCTCAGTGGATAACCTCCGGAAAGGTAAGATATCAGCTTTTAAGCCTGATGAACTTCAATCTTTATGATTGACTTAAAGGATTAGATGATTACCTCATAATTGTCGATGATATCCGGACGTAATGTGTATCCTCCTAAGCACATTATTTTCTACCGACATCTCGCGATGTTAGGTACTGTGGGAGGCTTGGCTTGACCAATTGCGGGGTAGCTCGTGCGTTCTCTTGGCACACATGTTCGATTGTTATATCTCTGGTGCTCGGTTCCCACTTGATTCCCGGTTCCATTGAAGACTTATGTTATGATTCGAGATTCTCTATTTCATCATTACGGTACGTTATCGAGATTATTTTGGTTACTATATTTGTTCATATTGTTTGCGGTTGGGAAGTTACATCGGGGGAATGCAAGTGGGAACTATGGTTGTTATTTATTCCAAATCATGCCCACGCTAGTTGCTTGTTTGGCTTCTTGTTCGTTTGGTTCTACATACATGTTTGAAGACATTATTATATGGTAGAAGATTATTATCGAGTTTATTTGCTTGAGGACAAGCAAAACTCTAGTGTGGGGTTGTTTGATATCGCATATTTTATACGCATTTTCCTTAGCGATATCGGGCACATTTTGGTCCTTTTCGATACGATTTGGAATTATTTCGGTGAAAGTTGTGAAAAGTTTGAGTTCCAAGACCAAGGAGGTTAATTTTGAAGTTATTTGATGGTTTTGGGTGATTTTCGATGTAAACGAGTGAAAGGGTTTGGTCCAATTCGAGTTTTGGTGTTTGTATTAAGTTTTTCAGCTCATTTCAGCAAAAGTGACATGGAGCGCCGCTCTAAAACGTCGCGCGCCGCGCCATTACACATAAAATACAGTTCGAGCGTTTTTAAAAGGCAGATTTCAGCTCACCAGTTATTTGGCGCACCGCTCGAGGAAATGGCACGCCGCGCGAGTAAGGGCTCGCCGCGCAAGATCATAACCGGGTTCAGAATTTCACCTATTGAAAGCCCGAAAATTACCCTAATTTATCATTATCGTATCCAGACGAATTCCAGCAGCTTTTTGACGAACTTAGGTGATTTTTGGGGATTTCCAAGGTCATTTTAAGGTATCAATCATTCCGGAAACAAGTCTCGATTCGTTTATCTTTCAGGATTCAATCATTGATTATGTTAATCTCTTGTCATAAACAATGAATTTCTCTATTACTTTATTTGTGATTTTTATTATTGCCATGATTATTGGCTAAGTTCTTTAATGTTTGTCTAGATTTAATAACCTATGTATTGGATGCTACTTATCAGTTGTTTGATTAATTCATGATGATTTGATGTTTGGATTAAAGAACCATTCTTATTGAAGCTAGACTCTTCGATTCAATTGGTTGTGTACTTGTTTGATAGGACGAGAGTTCATTAATTTAGTGCATTAATTTACAATTGGTTTGTCTTAATTGATTGTTTGCTTACTCGGAGACGAGAGTAAATTGAATTCAAAAGGCTAGACGAAATAGGGGTGAATTATGCGCAACGAGAGTTGGTGTGATTGTGATTTGAGTCTTCATCTCAGTTGAACTGTTTAATCACAATTAGGAGGTCTTAGGCTACGGGGAATTCCGTGTCGTGTAATCTTAATTGAAGTGTTTGCGCTGGGGAATTCCAGGAGAACCGACTAGATAATTCACATAAGTTAGATAATAACTGGGGCTTAATCTAAATGCATCCAATACTAGGTGAAAAAGGTCTAGACAAGCATTAGTTTTTTTTTTAATTGTTTACAACTATCTTATTTTACTCGTTTGTTTGCTTTAAAGCTTAAAACTGAAAACACCAAAAATATTGTTCAATCTTGTTATTAATTAAAGCTATCTTTGATTTTGGCTAATCGTTAAATAGCCAACCAAACAAATTATCTCGTAATTCAATTTTCTAGATTTAACTTAGTTTAATTCATTAGTTACAATCTTAATTTTCACATCTAAACTGTCCTTGGAACGATCTTGGATTTACCAACTTTATACTATTGTACGATCGGGTACACTGCCCGTTAGTGTGTAGTAAATCTTTAAACCAGTTTTTCCCATTATAAATAATAGACGCGATTTCACACATCACACATTGCGAAATAAACCATAGTCCATGGTTGACTTTTACAAGTATTAAAATACTTAAACCACATCAAAATAAATTATCCTAGACCTTGCTTAATCTTTCCAACACCATGCTATATTGGTTACTTGATGTAATCACACACATCATACCACCAATTTCCAAAGCAACCTGGTATTTGGAAACAAAACAACATCTAATCCTCATCCCATATTAAACATATTTGTTTTACTAACTTATACCATCTTAATGGATCATCAAATGATTTGGGGACATAATTCACATGAGAAACCCATGAATGTCACAATTAATTCATTAAAAAGTTGCAATACTTTCCAGCAAATAATCAAACGAATAATTATTATTGGTACATGCAAAATTTTCAATTAAATGAATTAATCCTATGAGTATATGCAACGACAGTGATTTGTTCATGCAATCAATTTGTAACTAATAATTTTCATGTCATTTCAGGCACCATATAATTCCTTCTATGATGGATTAGAATTCATACTATTAAGAATTGCCATGAATTCAACTGCCCATGTTTTAACCGACATGCCATCATTAATTTCACTTTTGGGTTGTCCAAGGGTTCCATGTGTTAGGGTTCAAACCAAAGTCCCACATCGGCCATGAGACAAAAACAAATGTTTGTATATAAGTCTAAGGGGAAGTCATTCTATCACCAATTCATTTTAGAATAAGGATGGACTCTTGCACTTATATTGCATGACATTGTGTTTGGGCTATAGATCATTACAACTGGTATCAGAGCTAGGCTATAGCCCCGACGTGGTCAATGGCGCAATGGGCATACCACGATCGCACGCAGTGACGTGGCGCACCCTCGATATAATCTAACGATGAGTGGACCCAGCTATCGTTCGAGGGGACCATGGCACGATGAGTTGATCCTGGAAGCCTTGGATGCACCAGTAAAGGTTAGATCTGAACTATCATTAGAGGGGAGGCTGAGTTGATCCTGGAAGCCTCGGATGTGCTGGTAAAGGTTGGATTCGGACTATCGTTGGAGGGGAGGCCCAGATGGACTTGGGTTTGAGGGGAGGTTTGTTGGGGTGCAAACCAAATATAACAACCCACATTTTTCCATCATGAAGATTTCCAAAATACCCTTAGGGTTTTTCAATTGTTCCTCCGTGTAATCGATTTAGGGTTGTTATCCATTTCGACAACGAACATTTATACTTTCATTAAATGATCGTAATTATTATAAAACCCTAATATGATATAAAACCCTAAACCTAACCTTACCTATTAATTACTAAACCCTAATACCATTTCATATTAAATATTAAACCCTAACCCTAGAACTTAATAAATAATATAAACTATATATATACATTAATACTTAAAAGTGTTATTATATAAACTATACAAATTAATATAAGCTATTTGGAACAAATAAAATTTATAAAAGACTAGGACTAATAAATAAATAAATTTAACCCTAATCTTTACAATATTAATAAATAAAAATAATAATAATAATAATAATAAAAGAAAATACATAATATATAAATAAATAAGTAAAAAAAAAGAACCGTATAAAAAAAAATTAAATAAGATCATAAGGGTCTGGTATATCTCGGCTGTATATTCTGCAGCTTAATCTCCAAGTCTTTTTAGCCTAGTTAAACTCAATTACTTTCCTTAATCCTCAAGAGTTAGAGTGCAATTAGGAAACCCAAGTTAGCTATAAAAACCAACGTGATATCCAGGATTTATTAACCTGCATTTAGTTGATTAAAAGACCTGCTTTCTCTCCAAGTTCATTGTCGATTATCTCCTGCTGTTCCTCAACCGTCCTGTCGATAAAAAAAACCTGCAATCCAGCTTCTGCATTCGTCTGTTGCAGCACCTATCCAGCCTTCTGTTTCGTTCCAAAACAGCTCAAGAAGATCGAGTTTTTGCTTCAGTTTCTGCTGTAAGTTCCTTCTGTTTTCTGCTGTTTCATTCGATCCACAATAGCAGTTGTTTTAATTGTTGTTGTTTGTTTTTCTTCTTCTGTCTTTTGTCGATCAAACAGCCCAAGAAAAACCTTAGGGTTGATCGAGTATTGCTGCTAACTGCTGCTGCATCTGTCTTCTGTTTCTGGCGAGTGAGTCTGACCCAAACTGACCTCCATCTGGGTCGTGATTTACCTGCTATTGCTGCTGTTTGTTTCTGTTCCTGTTCGCACACCATCATCATCAATACATACTCTCAATCTTAGTAAGGGAGTCTTAAACCCTAGTTAATTCTGTTATTACATACAAATATATTAATAAGTAACATGTTATGTATAATGATTATGATTTTATGTGGAGTTTAGGCTATAACTACAAATAAGAACTTATGAATTTATGTGTAAAGAAGATTATGATAATTGAGATGGGTAATGTTAAAGAATAAAAGATTATAAATTAGGATTGGTAAAAGAAGTTTAGGGTTAAGAATGCGTATGATCAAGTATTATTAATGATGTATTAATGTGTATGAATAAGTATATAAAGTATGATCATTAAAGTAATAATGTTATGTTAAGAGTTATGATAATAAAGAGATTAATTAGATAAAGATTAATGATGTTGTTAAAGGTTAAAAGTTTGATCAAGTGTTATAACTAGTTAGTAATAAGTAGTTAATGATAATAATTTGATTTGTAAATGATGAGTATGATATAGATAATGAAAAGGTATTGTTATGAATAAAAGATTAGGGTTAATTATGATCATGATCTTTATGTCGAAAATAGATTAAGGATAGATGAGATTACAATTTGATTAGAGTTAAAAGACTACTAGTTATTAAGACACAAACTCATGATTTTATGTTGAAGTATAAAGATTTTTGATTAATGACATGTTATTATGTTGGAAACTTAAAATTTTATGTTAAAGATATTTAGGTTATGATTTCATGTAAAGATAATAATAATAATACATGTGCATGTATACATGCATACGTACGTATGTGCATGTATACACTGTATGTATATGTGTATGTGTATATGAAAATATATACATACATGTATATGTATGTGTATGTACGTGAGCATGTATGTGTGAACGTGTATTATATAAGTTAATAAGTTAGTAAACCTAACTATGACAAGAAGTAGAATATATATATATATATATATATATATATATATATATATATATATATATATATATATATATGTATCATCTTACGCTATTGTATACGTACCACCTACACTTACTACATATATGTATCATATAGTTATAAATACATACATGTATGATAATGATAATAAAGAATGTATATATATGTATGTATCACATAGATATAATCACACACGTAACATATAATGATAACTTACATAATAGTCGAATTATTAAAGTAATTAATAATACTATTATTAGTATAACATGTACGCATACCTATATAGTAACACTTATAACACTAAGTATATTATCACTTATATACATATAACTTTATCGAAAAAGGTCACTGTTAATATAGTTTACTGTATTAATAAACAAACTATATGTCTATTGGACATTACCTAATCGAATATTATATCTCTAGGTTGAGATCCTCGATTACGCATTTCGTACTTACTACTTGAGTGGAATACCTATCTGCTAATAATGTGAACATCATAGCCTCGCTTTTTAACTTTCTCTATTACTTATTTTATAACTTTTGGGGTGAGACACATGCTTGCTTTCAAACTGTTTTATGCTTAGACGCAAGTACCTGAAAACTGTTTAACTGTGCTGACATGCTTTGATTAATGCTAAATCCCTACCATGATATCATTAGTTGCTACTTATAAAGGCAAGCTTAGTTATTGTGAATAGCGCTATTGAGAGTGACGTCTCTATCCATTTGACCGTTGGTCTTTGATTACATAATAATGATTACACGACACTGACAGTTCAAGGTGTCCTGGGGTAACTTTGTTTACGTATCGATATCATAATTTTCAGCATTTGCTTTTGATAACTAAATCTTGTGGTCTAAAACTATATACATTAAACCTATGTTGTTCACTTAACCTTTTTGGTTGACTCTTTAAGCATGTTTTGTCTCAGGTACTTAGATTTATTGCTTCCGCTGTAGAACTCTGCTATTACTTAGAAGTCAAGCCAAGCACTGGGACCAGAGTTAACATCCGCATCAATGGCGATTTTGGCGGGGTGTTACAGTTGGTATCAGAGCCAGGTTATAGAGAACTAGGTTACATTAGTGTGACTAACATGAATAGTTAGGATGCATTAGTGAGTCTAGTCTATAATCGAGTTGTTCATTGGCATTGATTATTTGCGTTACATTCTAGATTATGTGCATTAAATTCACTTACATTTGTTATGCCTAGAATTCTTATGCCATTCAAACCTTTAGAAACACTTTGCTATAGGAATTATACTCTTAGAATAAGAGCCATGACTTACTCGTATTCCAACAATAGAATGCCACCTTACCTACCACATTATGTAATTTAGGACTATAACCTTTCCTGTTTTAGTCTCTGGTGTATTTTTCCCTTATATTTTATTCGTGCTTTTGCGTCATCCTTAGAACCTATCTAATCATCTCTCTTTCTTTTCATTTAGGATATCTCGCAATAGCCCGATCATCATCTCCGACAACGAGTCCGATGGATCCTACTCCGAAAGATCTGTCCACACACCGACTTATGGACCCGTTTCCCCGCCATTTTCACCAACTCACCCAAACTATGTCCCTGCTAGTCCACCACACTACCCTCATTTGGGAGAATCCCAAGCTAATGATAACTATGATGGGGATGACGAGGAGGAAGAGTTTGTGGAGGAGAGAATTGAAGAAGAAGAAGTTGAGGAAGAATCCAAGTCCGAGTCCTCTGTTCAAAGCAATGGCAACAATGGCGTACCGCGAAACCTTTCGACTATTTGTTCTCATCAAAGTTTCATAAACTACCCGCCCCCTACATACAAGAGTACTGAAAGACCTGGGCTCAGTAATATAGAAATGGTGAATGCTAATCTCATGAGCTACACCAACCGGTTTCAAGAATTTGCTCTCATGGCTACTCCCGAGTATCTAGGAATCCAATGCTACATCAATGGATTACCTAATGAAGTCCGAAGAGATGTTATCTTGGAGAACCCAAGCACCGTACAAGAAGCTGCCTGCATGGCAAGCTATTTCATCGACAAACATAAGGAGAAAGAAGGTGCAAAAAGTAAGAGAGAAGGAATGGAGCAAGAAAATTCTAAAAGCAAATTCAACCAGTTGTATAAGGGAAAACGTCCTTATTGTAGGAGATGTGAGAAACATCATGAAGGATGGTGTAAGGCTAAATCCACCAAGTGCGAGAAGGTGGGTCACGTAGCAAAGACTTGTAGAGTTGTTACTCCATCAGCCAAAACTCCAGCCACAAAGGCAAATGCAACTGTTCCTACTTGCTATAACTGCGGAGGAGTAGGGCATTTCAAAAATCAATGTTCGGATAAGAAGAAGAATGAAGAGGCACAATGAAGAGTTTTTGGAAACCCCTTGACATTTAAATTTTTCATCTTCATCGTGTTCTTTATGTCAACATTTTTACATTTTGGAAGATTTTCGTTAAGTTTCTGTAATACTCTAGTTATTTTCTTTTAATGAATGATGTTACTTTCTTTTCTTTTATTTTCCATGGAATCAATCACCTCGATGAAGATGCATATTGACTAGATGACATAGTAGTAACCTTATGGAGTGATAAAGCTATGATTTAAAATAATATAATGACACTTGATCAACGTCATTATATCATGATAAGTCATACAGAAATCCTAATGGATCATGATGGGAATAAGATTTGATCAACCTTAGGACCATTGTGTACCATTACTTACTCCTTATCACTATATTGTCAACTAAAAATATCAACCCTAGATATTATATATCCTTTACTTATCCACGCCCGGTGCTGTACCTATTTTCATAGGTACCATACCTCTTACCTCCATCCGAAAGGAAGGAATTATCTAACCAACTCCAAGAACTTTTGAAGAAAGGTTCCATTCGTCTTAGCCTGCCTCCGTAAGGAGCACCCGTTCTATCTGTTAAAAAGAAAGATGGCACGTTGAGGATGCGTATTGATTACCAAGAACTCGACAAGCTAACCATCAAAAATCGTTATCCATTCCCGCTTATTGATGACCTGTTTAACCAACCGCAAGGATCAAGTATCTATTTGAAGATTGATCTTAGGTCAGGTTATCATCAATTGGGAGTCAAGGAAACCGATGTTTCTAAGACTACTATCTGAACTCGTTATAGACCCTATGATTTTCTTGTCATGCTTTTTGGCTTAACCAATGCTCCTGCTGTATTCATGGATCTTATGAACCATACATGCAAACCTTATCATGATAAATTCGTAACCGTTTTCATTGATGATATCTTAATCTATTCCAAGAGCGAGAAAGAGCATGAGCAACATCTGCAATTGATTCTAGAGCTCTTAAAGAAGGAACAACTGTATGCCAAGTTTTTCCGAGTGTGAACTTTGGCTACGAATCGTACAATTCCTTGGACATGTAGTTAGTAGTGAAGGAATACATGTCGATCCTATAAAAATCACCGCTATTCAGAAATTTTCGAGAACTAGTCATGGATGAAGTCCATAGGACTAGATATTTTAATCACCTAGGCTCTTTTAGGCAAAATTTCATGCAACGTCAGCTCTCACTCAAATAGATCCCCGATGTAATTAAGTGTAGACTTTGCTCTAACAAAACGATGACCGAATGATAATTCTTAGTCAACACTTCCTGTTAAATAAAGTTCATACATTTCACATTTCGAATCTTAAAAAGTGTCTTGCTGACGACATACTCGTTATTCCCTTGATTGATCTTCGCATTAATTTCACTTCATCGAAAAACCTATAGAAGTTGTGGATCGTGAGGTTAAACGTTTGAAACAAAGCTCTATTCTGGTTGTTCAGATCCGTTAGAATTCACGTAGAGGCCCCGAGTATACCTGGGAACGTGAAGACCGAATGAAGCAAAAATATCCCCATCTATTCTCAATCGTTGATGCATCCGAGAAGTCCTACTAAAACTTCGGGACGAAGTTTAAATTAACGGGGAGGTACTATAACAACCCACATTTTTCCATCATGAAAATTTCCAAAATACCCTTAGGGTTTTTCAATTGTTCCTCCGTTTAATCGATTTAGGGTTGTTATCCATTTCGACAACGAACATTTATACTTTCATTAAATGATCGTAATTATTATAAAACCCTAATATGATATAAAACCCTAAACCTAACCTTACCTATTAATTACTAAACCCTAACACCATTTCATATTAAATATTAAACCATAACCCTAGAACTTAATAAATAATATAAACTATATATATACATTAATACTTAAAAGTGTTATTATATAAACTATACAAATTAATATAAGCTATTTGGAACAAATAATATTTATAAAAGACTAGGACTAATAAATAAATAAATGTAACCCTAATCTTTACAATATTAATAAATAAAAATAATAATAATAATAAAAGAAAATACATAATATATAAATAAATAAGTAAAAAAAAGAACCGTATAAAAAAAATTAAATAAGATCATAAGGGTCTGGTATATCTCGGCTGTATATTCTGCAGCTTAATCTCCAAGTCTTTTTAGCCTAGTTAAACTCAATTACTTTCCTTAATCCTCAAGAGTTAGAGTGCAATTAGGAAACCCAAGTTAGCTATAAAAACCAACGTGATATCCAGGATTTATTAACCTGCATTTAGTCGATTAAAAGACCTGCTTTCTCTCCAAGTTCATTGTCGATTATCTCCTGCTGTTCCTCAACCGTCCTGTCGATAAAGGAACCTGCAATCCAGCTTCTGCATTCGTCTGTTGCAGCACCTGTCCAGCCTTCTGTTTCGTTCCAAAATAGCTCAAGAAGATCGAGTTTTTGCTTCAGTTTCTGCTGTAAGTTCCTTCCGTTTTCTGCTGTTTCATTCGATCCACAATAGCAGTTGTTTTAATTGTTGTTGTTTGTTTTTCTTCTTCTGTCTTTTGTCGATCAAACGGCCCAAGAAAAACCTTAGGGTTGATCGAGTAGTGCTGCTAACTGCTGCTGCATCTGTCTTCTGTTTCTGGCAAGTGAGTCTGACCCAAACTGACCTCCATCTGGGTCGTGATTTACCTGCTATTGCTGCTGTTTGTTTCTGTTCCTGTTCGCACACCATCATCATCAATACATACTCTCAATCTTAGTAAGGGAGTCTTAAACCCTAGTTAATTCTGTTATTACATACAAATATATTAATAAGTAACATGTTATGTATAATGATTATGATTTTATTTGGAGTTTAGGCTATAACTACAAATAAGAACTTATGAATTTATGTGTAAAGAAGATTATGATAATTGAGATGGGTAATGTTAAAGATTAAAAGATTATAAATTAGGATTGGTAAAAGAAGTTTAGGGTTAAGAATGCGTATGATCAAGTATTATTAATGATGTATTAATGTGTATGAATAAGTATATAAAGTATGATCATTAAAGTAATAATGTTATGTTAAGAGTTATGATAATAAAGAGATTAATTAGATAAAGATTAATGATTTTGTTAAAGGTTAAAAGTTTGATCAAGTGTTATAACTAGTTAGTAATAAGTAGGTAATGATAATAATTTAATTTGTAAATGATGAGTATGAGATAGATAATGAAAAGGTATTGTTATGAATAAAAGATTAGGGTTAATTATGATCATGATCTTTATGTCGAAAATAGATTAAGGATAGATGAGATTACAATTTGATTAGAGTTAAAAGACTACTAGTTATTAAGACACAAACTCATGATTTTATGTTGAAGTATAAAGATTTTTGATTAATGACATGTTATTATGTTGGAAACTTAAAATTTTATGTTAAAGATATTTAGGTTATGATTTCATGTAAAGATAATAATAATAATACATGTGCATGTATACATGCATACGTACGTATGTGCATGTATACACTGTATGTATATGTGTATGTGTATATGAAAATATATACATACGTGTATATGTATGTGTATGTACGTGAGCATGTATGTGTGAACGTGTATTATATAAGTTAATAAGTTAGTAAACCTAACTATGACAAGAAGTAGAATATATATATATATATATATATATATATATATATATATATATATATATATATATATATATATATATATATATATATATATATATATATATATGTATCATCTTACGCTATTGTATACGTACCACCTACACTTACTACATATATGTATCATATAGTTATAAATACATACATGTATGATAATGATAATAAAGAATGCATATATATGTATGTATCACATAGATATAATCACACACGTAACATATAATTATAACTTACATAATAGTTGAATTATTAAAGTAATTAATAATACTATTATTAGTATAACATGTACGCATACCTATATAGTAACACTTATAACACTAAGTATATTATCACCTATATACATATAACTTTCTCGAAAACGTTCACTTTTAATATAGTTTACTGTATTAATAAACAAACTATATGTCTATTGGACATTACCTAATCGAATATTATATCTCTAGGTTGAGATCCTCGATTACGCATTTCATACTTACTACTTGCGTGGAATACCTATCTGCTAATAAGGTGAACTTCATAGCCCTGCTTTTTAACTTTCTCTATTACTTATTTTATAACTTTTGGGGTGAGACACATGCTTGCTTTCAAACTGTTTTACGCTTAGACACAAGTACCTGAAAACTGTTTAACTGTGCTGACATGCTTTGATTCATGCTAAATCCCTACCATGATATCGTTAGTTGCTACTTATAAAGGCAAGCTTAGTTATTGTGAATAGCGCTATTGAGAGTGACATCTCTATCCATTTGACCACTGGTCTTTGGTTACATAATAATGATTACACGACACTGACAGTTCAAGGTGTCCTGGGTAACTTTGTTTACGTATCGATATCATAATTTTCAGCATTTGCTTTTGATAACTAAATCTTGTGGTCTAAAACTATATACATTAAACCTATGTTGTTCACTCAACCTTTTTGGTTGACTCTTTAAGCATGTTTTGTCTCAGGTACTTAGATTTATTGCTTCCGCTGTAGAACTATGCTGTTACTTAGAAGTCAAGCCAAGCACTGGGACCAGAGTTAACATCCGCGTCAATGGCGATTTTGGCAGGGTGTTACACCAAAGTCCCACATCGGTCATAAGACAAAAACAAATGTATATATATAAGTTTAAGGGAAAGTTATTCTATCACCAATTGATTTTAGAATAAGGATGGACTCTTGCGCTTATATTGCATGACATTATGTTTGGACTATCGATCCTTACAACACCATGTATACCAAATTTAGAACATTACATATTTCACAAAATAGCATCATTGTATCATGACTATACACAACCATTCCTCTATTTGCAGACACCATCTTCCAGAAGTTATTAATCATCTTTAATCAATGATATATAATCAGGAATATTGGATTTACAATCACTCCAATTATAATTATATAAAATCGTTAAGCATAGAACTTAACCGTTACTAAATATATTTAGATCACAGATGTGTTGGATGTGAAGGATATCAAAACAAAAGGTGAGAATCGCGTTTTAGCAGCAAGAGGCGCGCCGCAGTCATGTACTGACGCGCCGCGACCTAATACACAAACAAGAGGATCGATTCAAGAAGCTTCTATCCAGCATTTACACTAAAAGACGTGGCGTAGCCCAATATATAGCCGCAGCGCGGGTCGGCCTGACGGGGAGTTTCTATATTGACATTTTTCTTGTTCACCAAGTTATGTTCTTGTTATTTTTTGCCTATATAAGCATCCTATTGTAAACCTTATGTATATGCACGAATTATATCACTAAAATCTCTCTAGTTGGTTCGTGGATTAAAGTAATCGACATTCGATTATATATAACCACGTTAAATCTCGCATTCTTTAATTTTTCATTATTGTTCTTTCGTTTGTCGATTGTGGAAGGGTAATTCTCTAGAATTAATCTATTGTTTGGGTCATACAATCCTTACAACTGGTATCAGAGCTCAAGGTTCGAGTTGGGATCGATGGCGAAAGATGGTAAATTGAAGATTGAGCGGTTTGAGGGCAAAGACTTTGCCTTTTGGAAGATGCAAATAGAAGACTACTTGTATCAAAAGAAACTTCACCAACCTTTGTTGGAGACCAAACCATAAGGTATGAACGATGCTGATTGGATGCTCTTGGATCGTCAAGCTTTGGGTGCGATTCGTCTTGCACTCGCCAAGAACGTTGTTGGTAATATTATGAACGAAAAGACACGTTTAATTATTTGAAGGCACTCCTCAACATGTATGAGAAACCTTCAGCGGTGAACAAAGTTATTCTCATGTGACAATTGTTCATTACGAAGATGAAGGAAGGTATGAGTGGAACAGATCATATCAACGAACTCATCAATCTTGTTTCAAGATTAGAGTCGGTTGAAATCAAATTTGATGATGAACTAAAAGCACTAATCTTGCTTTCATCATTACCGAAAAGTTGGTCGGGTACGATTACCACGGTTAGTAGCTCTACCGGTACTACTAAGCTTGTGTATGAAGGAATTAGGGATTTAATTCCTGGTGAAGACACTCGTAGGAGAAGTTCGGGAGAATTGTTATCCGGTTCTTTGTTAAGTACCGACAACCATGGTATGAAAATTGATCGCGGTATGAAGAAGAGTAAAGGGAAGTTCAAGAAGACGTATCTATCTAAATACTGGAGTGAAGTTATTTGTTGGGGTTGCAATCAAAAGGGGCATTATCAAATAAATTGTAAGAATGCTCTAGTTAAAGATGTTAACTTAACCACGGAAGATACGGAGGATGCATTATTATGTAGTATTGAAAGTTCAGTGGAGTCTTGGGTCTTGGATTCGGGAGCTTCGTTTCATGCCACACCCACTAAGAGAGTGATGAAGAATTTTTGGTCATATCAAGGTAAAGTTAGATTGGAAAACAACAAAGGTCTTGATCTTTAAGGTATAGGAGATGTTGTATTGAAGACTACTCTTGGTTCTAATTGGACTTTGAAAAACGTGAGATTTATTCCTAAGTTAAAAAGGAAGCTAATCTCAGTTAGTCAATTAGATGAAGAAGGTAATGAGGTTACTTTCAAGAATCGCCAATGTAAGGTGATTAAGGGTAGTAGTGTCATGGCTCGTGGACATAAAAGAGGAACTCTTTATATGGTTGAAGTGTTTGAAGAAGACACGGTGATTTCTACGGTTGACGTTAGGGCCAATTCTACTCTAAGGCACCGAAGACTCGGGCATATGGGTGAGAAGCGTATGAAGGTTCTTAGTTCGAGTGGGAGGATTCCGGATTTGTAAAGATAGAGCTAGGATTTTGTGAACCATGCACTTATGGGAAGCATAAGAAGGTGACTTTTGTTAAATCGGGAAATACACCAAAGTTAAAAAATTGGAGGTAGTTCATACGGATGTTTTTGGGCCAACGAATCTCGTTATTATGTCACCTTCATTGACGACTCCACTCGAAAGGTATGGGTTTACTTTCTCAAAGCTAAATCCAAAGTATTTAGTACTTTTGTGAAGTGGAAAGCTATGGTTGAGAATTAGACAAATTTAAAGGTCAAGTGCTAAAGGTCGGACAATGGAGGAGAATACGGTAGTCTTGAGTTTAAAGACCATTGTGCAAAGCTCGGTATTAGAATGTTGAAAATGGTACCAGAGACACCGCAACATAATGGGGTCGCCGAACGTATGAATCGTACGTTAAATGAAAGGGCTAGTAGTATGAGACTCCATGACGGTTTGCCTAAGATGTTTTGGGCGGATGCAGTTAATACAAAGGCTTATTTGATTAATAGGGGACCCTCAACACCATTGGTTTCCGAATTTTCGAGGTAGAATGGCTAGGTAAAAGAGTTAGTTATGATCATCTTAGAATCATTAGGTGTAATATTTATGTGAAGACCAAAGATATTGATAAAGATATACTTGAAGCTAAGTCAAAGAAGTGTACATTCATTGGTTATGGTTCGGATGATATGGGCTATCATTGTTGGGATAATGAAGCTAGAAAGGTTATTCAATCACGTGATGTTACCTTTGATGAAGATTCGGTCTATGGTAAACCGGAAACGGAGAGTAAAAAACCGGATCAAGTTATTCTTGACGATGTTTTTCTTGATGATCTTTCGGGTTCTAGTGAAAGGACCCGTCCTAATCCTTCTGGACGAATACATTACATTTGGTTACATCACGAGGTACTTGACCTCTATATGATACATTTTACAAACATTGCATTTATTTTTAAAAGACAAACTTTCATTACATCGAAGTTGACGGCATGCATACCATTTCATAATATATCCAACTATAATTGACTTAGTAATAATCTTGTTGAACTCGACGACTCGAATGCAACGTATTTTGAAATATGTCATGAATGACTCCAAGTAATATCTCTAGAATGAGTAAATGTACAGCGGAAGATTTCTTTCATACCTGAGAATAAACATGCTTTAAAGTGTCAACCAAAAGGTTGGTGAGTTCATTAGTTTATCATAAACATTCATTTTCATAATTTTAATAGACCACAAGAATTTCATTTCCAGTTCTCATAAATATACGTCCCATGCATAGAGACAAAAATCATTCATATGGATTGAACACCTGGTAACCGACATTAACAAGATGCATATAAGAATATCCCTTATCATTCCGGGAAATCCTTCGGACATGATAAAAACGAATTCGAAGTACTAAAGCATCCAGTACTTTGGATGGGGTTCGTTAGGCCCAATAGATCTATCTTTAGGATTCGCGTCAATTAGGCGTGCACTAATTCTCAAAATTAGTGATGTTCCCTAATTCTTAGGCTACCAAGAAAAAAGGGGTATATTCGTCTTCGATCATTCATCCATATAATGTAGTTTCGATTACCTGTGTCTATTTCGTAAAACATGTATAAAAATTGCGCATGTATTCTCAGCCCAAAAATATAAAGGATAAAAAGGCAAATGAAACTCACAATATTGTATTTTGTAGTAAAATTACATATGACGAAACTGAACAATAAAGGGTTGGCCTCGGATTCACGAACCTATATCATTGGTATATATATTAACACACATAATAACAACTAACGAGTTGATATATTAATAATTTACATATCATATTACTAATTAGGTTATATTTATCCTATGTATTTTAGGTAGTTAATATTTATATTACATTTATTAATATTAATATAGTAGATACTTATTAAAGTAGTTTAATAATATAATATTTATCATTTATCATGATATATTACAAATAGAAATTTATTTCAAGGTTTATATATGATAAGAATATATATTTATATTAATTAATATATTTTATATATAGCTTACTTAATGTGATGAAAATTTAGTAATATGTAATATTAATATATTTGTAATATATTTCTAGTAAAATAATATTTACTTGTAATAATAACAATATTAGTGATAATACAAATGATATTCTTGATAATGATAATTTTTAATATAAATGGTATTAATAATAAATTCAATAATGATACTAATAATAATAACCTAAATGATAATAATAATGTTAATTTTAATATCAATATTATTAATAATAATAGCAATAATTTTATTAATCATTTTAGTACTAAGGATAATAATTTTAATAGAAATGATAGTAATAATAATAATAATAATAATAATAATAATAATAATAATAATAATAATAATAATAATAATAATAATAATAATAATAATAATAATAATAATAATAATAATACTAACAATAATGATAATAATATTAATTGTATTAACAATACTAATAATTATGTTCTTCGTATTAGCAATAACCTAATAGCAATAATAACTAATAATAACAATAATAATAATAATAAAAATGAGTAATAAGTAAACTACCTCAATGAAGTAGCCCTTAAAAAAATGTCCAAGTCCGGGTTTGAACCCGCGACGTCTCGCTAACCCGATAACACCCGTTACCATACCTCTGTCATCATCATTCTATTATTATTCTTTCGATTACCATAATCATAATCATCGACTTTATTATTAAATCGTTTATTATCATACATAATTATTAACATTAACTCATCATCTCATCATTCTTTTTATTATGAACTATCATCTCCATTATAATTATCCTAATCGTAACCAACCTATTATCATATCAACCATTGTCATTATCATTAACAACTTAACTCGATATCATCATCATCACTTATCAACTTATTATTAATATCTTCGATTATAATCATCGTCCTTAACCATTATGCTCGCGATCAACATTATCTAAACCTCTCCCTTCACCTTATCATCATCATTATTGTGTTAAATTATCATCACTCATCACACTTGATATCTTGCATCATCAACCTCATAACCATAATCATAATCATATCTAACATTATGATACCATCGTCATCATATTATAATCGCTACCATCACACCTCGTCACTAATACGTATCATTATCAGTATTACTTGGTTTTAATGATCGAAGAAATTTGAATAACAAGAATGTTTGGTCACGGTTTTAGAACAGAAACAAAAAACCATGATTCGGCCCAACAGAATTAACCCATCGGCCCACACTTGTCCCATTTACTATGTTAGCCTCTTTTAAAATTAAAAAGTCCATGATGGACAGTCCATTAACAAAATAGATGAATAGAGAGTTCATTAACAAACGGGCCTAAACATGCAGCCCAACAGATGAAGTGATCTATGATTCCAAGGCGTGTATCTGCGTTTTATAAAATGGAACCAGATTCAGTCACTATCTCAATATTTTCACAGCTCATCTTTCCATTATCATTATTATATTAAATCCTATCTTATTAGTCACTAAGGTTGAATCTCCCATAACATCATATTCATCGTCCCTACCATCATAATTATGTATCAATTTCTTTATGTCACGATTCATCCTCATCATCCTAATGGTTGCAGCAGTCGACAATAGGAATTAAATAAGAACAGTAGAAAACATGAGTGAGTTTCTTACTTGATATCGAACAGAAACAATAATATAGTAACAATACATCATGGTTTTGGTTTAAATGCGAAATAGAAAACCGTAGTAGCTGCAATAGTATACTTTCAACAGATGAATCAAACCACATCATCATAGCAATGGCTTGGTCTGGATTGAAGTTGAAACAGGAACAGAAGTAATAAAGCATCATCACTTTTGTTTATCACGTTCACAGTTGCAGGTGGTTTGGATGATTCTCATTTAAGTGTAGTGACAAACAAAGCATTCCAAGGTAATTGATATAGATTGTTTTAGATGATAGGGTTGTGATCAAGATTAGTAGAGAGATGGATAGTGAGAGAGAACGGGAGAAGAAAGGTAGCGGTTTTGGTTGTTAACAAACAGGAATTAGAAGCAAGAACGAGTAATAGTGATTGTAGTATCGAATGGGTTTTGAAATCAAATAGTAAGCATCTAGCAATATAGATCTTTCAATCATTGAATATGAGGGATGTAAGGGTGCGGCTGTTAATAATAGGAGAACATAATCAGCAGTCTAAGTGATTCTAATCGAAGTGAATATAGAAACGAATAATGTGCTATTATCTTTTGGTTGTTGTGGCATTCAATTCAGAAGACTGCGAACTAATACTCTACTGTGATTGAGTATGGTTGATGATGATGTTGTTGATTAAACTGGATCCAACTATAGTACTCATGTTTGTGTGTTGGTTGATTGAACAAAAGAAACACTACAGAAAATAGTCGTGGTTTAATGGAGTGGTGACCGGTGGTTTAATGTGATGGTGGGGTGGCGGTTATGGTTTGTTGTTTGGTATTCATAAAGTAAAAGGAAGAAACCGAAGGAGTGGTGATGGTGATTAATAGTTGAGATGGTGTATGTGAGTTCATACACCATCTCCAGCATATATATATATATATATGTGTATATATATATATATATATATATATATATATGTATATATATATATATATATATATATATTTATATATATATATATATATATATATAATTCGTAATGTTTATCTGTGAGGAAAAAGAAACAATATAGAGAGATAGATGGTTGATATAGATAGGTGATAAAGTAGGAGACATGAATGATAAAAGAATGATGGAAAATAATTCACGTGATTTCCAATTGATGGAGTTAGCAGTCGTAATTTTAGATTATAGTGCCGACAGTTTTACATGTGATTCGTAGTCCGTTGCAAATCAGTGGCGGATAAAACGTACCCCAATAATTTCCAAATTTTTATGATACTTATAATTATAATTATTTATTTTAGTCATTATAGTATAAAATTTAGTTATTAATTCATTAAAATTATTAAATAAATATTAAATCACTATTCGCGCTCGATAATGGGTAAAATATAAAAAGTGTTAAAATTTAATAATTAAATCCTAAATTTACTTTTAATAAGCCTATAATTTATATAATTCATTTTCGAATCACCATTATTTTTTAAAATCACAAAAGTTCGTTTTTAACTTGTTTACTTACAATCGAATGACAAATGAGTGCTACTATCATTTACTAAATAAATTCTAAATCAAATATATATAATCGATATACATTATTTATATCTATAAATACATTTAAATTATGATATCATATATTACTTTATTTTACATACTTAATTCAAATAACTAAATTTTGTAATATTCCAACTTACCATTATATAATATATATATTTAAATACATACATTTCTATTTACAAATAAACGTTTGTGAATCTTCGGGAACAGTCGAAGGTCAAATGCGTTTATGAAAATAGTTTAAAATTTTTGAGACTCAACATTACAGACTTTGCTTCTTGTGTCAAAATCACATTAAGATTAAGTTTAAATTTGATCAGAATTTTCCGGGTCGTCACAGTACCTACCCGTTAAAGAAATTTCGTCCCGAAATTTGAGTGAGGTGGTCATTGCTAACAATAAAAATGTTTTCATGACGAATATGAGTTGATAAATAGAGTTTTATCATCATTGAGTAATATGGATAAAACAATTCGATTATTCGAAGAGCACGAATGAAGCTATCACAAAAGGGTGAAATGAATTAATAAAGTTTCGCCTTAACATTTGACGTTATCTTGGTTGAATTCCGAAATTCAAGGGATTTAAAGAAAATCTTCGAAATCAAAAAGATTTGATTCTTCGACGAATTAAGATCTCTATAATTAAATACGATGATCTACCTCGATTACTCTGTCTGATATTTCCATTATAATTTAAACTTTTTCCGTTCCATTATTTTCCACCACTCCTATACTTTCTTTCTTAGTTCATACATCCAAAAGATTGTGAAAATGCTTAATCCAGTTCTATTCCTTGATATTTTTCTAATTATCACTTTTGTCATCCTTCTTTTCAATCTTCCACCAGAAAAATCTGTTTACTTCTACTATTACCTTGGGGTGATATTATTCTTAATTCTATCGTGTCTTTATATTGCTATTCGTATTAATATCCATGGTTTGTAACCTCCATGTTGTTACTGGGCTTTATATTTTCTCTTATATTTTGGAGCTCTTTGCCTTTTTATTATACTCCCGGCCTCTAGTAAAGAGAGTAACGGTCCAGAATTCGTAAGTAAGGAATTTCAGATAAACATCATTTTCTAAACAAAAAAGAATGTATTAGCACGATCTTGATAGGTCATATTACCAGAATTCAGGAGAAAAGATATAAATATCAAAAAAATATGTTCTTGATATGTTTATAGATTAGGTAGAATGTAAGAGTCGTGTAACATGTCACATGATGACTTTATGATCTGTGAATCTTCACGTTCCATTAGAAACTCAGCATGACTTACTGTAATATAATCACTTTGATCAAGTGTCATTATATTATACTAACTCATGCGTCAGTTCCCAACACTACTTCAAAATCATTCATAATTCAATTTCGGATTTTTTAGAATTTTAGAAACTAAAACAGTTTCCTTTCTGATGTAACACTGATAACGTGAGAAGATAATTAATATTGGACAAGAATATTTATGAAGATATCTTCAAAAATATTGAGGATATTAATAAAGAAGGATACGATGATATCTTAGAATTTCAGAATCAAATTGTGATGAAGAAATTCATTCACGATGATTTAGAGCGATTAAGGAGTAAGGTATTTGCTAATGACTTCAGCAGATACTGAATCATTTGGATTCTCTGAAGGCAGGTTTAGTCTTTGTAATTTATCCACAATTTCCTTCATAGTTTGCTCAATCCGTTTTCCAGTTCCAACTTTTCTGAGCTTTGCCCACATACTATTCATTATCTTTATACCTTCGACTGTTAAGGTCATGTACAGTTTTTGCTGCTGTATTCGGCTTTTTTTTCTAGAATTCGGAGTATTGATTCGTAGACTTGGTGTTTTTTTTCAGAATTTCAGAATGGAAGATCATAATTCCAAGAGATAAATGTTATATGTATACATATAACTGTTGATGTAGAACGTTGTGAGATTCAAAATACTGATTGCTGGTTCCTGGTAATTGGTATGGTAATTCTCGTTATAAGATGTGGATGAGTATATGATAAGATTTCGATAAAGATATTGATTTTTCAGAAATTTAAGGATCAACAAAATTGATGATAAGTTTACTGCTAATGTAGTGGGATATAAACGGTTCTATGGTAACGATGATGAAGGGGAAAACGAATATATGAAAGTCGAAGTTGATTTGCTGAAGCTGTGTCAAAATTGGCTTATTTGAAACAGAATTGCAAAGTTATTTTCGGTAATAACAACGCCTAAAAGAATTAGCACAACTACGTGTTAAACGTTTACTCAGGTTTCAAGAGTTTTTCGGGTATATATCTATATGCATCAATCTATTCTTTCGTAGATAAAGTGCGGTTGGTTCATCCTCTTGATTGAGGTGTTTTCAAGAATCATGAAAGGTTTGAACGCAGATTGTAATCGTCAAGATACAAATGAGGTTTAAGATGAAATCAAGAGGCAAACTTGAAGAATTGTTTAGTTTCATATGTTATAATCAATATTTTAATTCATTTTAATTGTCCAATCTTGGTAGTCCACAGTTAGCAGTCCACAGTCACTAACTCAAGAATTCATATATAGTTTATAATATTCGAATTAATTAATATGTATCGTGACCCGTGTACATGTCTTAGACTCGATCACAACTCAAATTATATATATTATTTGAGAATCAACGTCAACCCTGTATAGCTAACTTAATCATTACTACATATAGAGTGTCTATGGTTATTCCAAATAATATATATAGATGCGTCGATATGATATGTCAAAATCTTGTATACGTGTCCCGATATTTAAAGTGCGTAAAATAAATAACAGAAATTAAATGACGATAAATAAAATTGCGATAATTAAATTGCGATAAATAAACTGCGATAAATAAAATATAATCGGTTAGCTAGGAATAATTAACTGGAAAAAGTTAGCATGAATTCTTAACAAAATTTTTCTCATAGTTAATTTGTTTGTTTCTAACAAATTTTATTTTGTCCAATATTTTCTTCATTATGCCACTTGTTGGATTCTGATAGATCAGAATCCAAATAAGAAATTGAATGAAAATAGTTATTTTGCGGTGAACGGATACGTATATCGATGGTTGTAAATAGGATAGTAAATGACTGTTGAATTAGATTTGAAAGAATGTACAGTGTACTTATTAATGTGAAATCTAAATATTCCTCGGGTATTACCTACCCGTTAAAATATTTTCACCATTAACAGTTTGTACAAAATAATTTTTGATTACAATCTTTATGAAAACATATATACATATATATTTTCTTTAGATGTAATCATGGATTTAATAAGTCAATGTGATATTAAACTCATCTGGTTTACCATTAAAACTAGAATACATAATCTCTAAAACATTAGAGATTACATAATCACCATGTAGAACGAAGGTAAATGATGTAGAACGATATGTAGTATGATGATTATACTCGAGGTACAGAATGAGATGTTGAGGCATGGATTGTTGATGGTACTGGTGCTGTTATTGGTGGTACTGTTGGTGCCGGTGTTGTTGCTGAAGCTGGTAAATTTTGCACCATATTCTCCAAAAATCATTACTCAGGCGCGAAGCTCGTTGACTTCTTCGATTACTCGGGATGATTTTCGGTAAGAACGAGCGAATGAATAAGGTTTAGAATATGAGATATTATGTAATCATGACGAGATATTCGGGAAATGAGGGTGAAAATGATATTTTGGACTGGTTCACCGGTAAGTGCTTCAGGTTCTTCGCCAATAGGTGAATTCGGTTGGTGGAAGGGATCGCCTTCTTTGCGTCTCCATTGATTAAGTCGACTACAAACCCATTAGATGAATTGAGGATGGCTGATTGGTTGATTCATTCTGGTGACGGTGCTTTCGGAGCTTAGGTGAACATCCATGTCGGAATGGCTGTCGGATTCCGAAGAATTTGAACTAGTGGCGAGCTCCATTTCGTACGATTGAATAAAGGTTTTTTTTTTATATGAAATGATTTTCGGATATTGGATGATATTCTAATTACATAGAATACATATACATAGTACAGAAGATCCTGTAAATTACGGAGGGAATTAAGGAAACGTGTCGGATAAAGTCTACAATAATAGATACGCTAAGATATGGATTAGCATATACGTTTAAGATATGAATTTGTCTATACACTATTCATGCAATCAATGCAGTAAGATGTGTTTAGACTAGAAATGATAAGCAGGTAATTTCCTAAGGATGATAAGCAGCTGATTTCTGACTAGAAATGATAAGCAATACTTTTGACATGCAGACACGGTCGAAGTCCAAACTCACTAATACATCTAAACAACTATCAGTTAGACACACTAATGTAAGACCTGGTTCGCTAAGACCACCACTCTGATACCAACTGAAAGGACCCGTCCTAATCCTTCTGGATGAATACATTACATTTAGTTACATCGCGAGGTACTTGACCTCTATATGATACATTATACAAACATTGCATTTATTTTTAAAAGACAAACTTTCATTACATTGACAGTTGACGGCATTCATACCATTTCATAATATATCCAACTATAATTGACTTAGTAATAATCTTGTTGAACTCGATGACTCGAATGCAACGTCTTTTGAAATATGTCATGAATGACTCCAAGTAATATCTCTAGAATGAGTAAATGTACAACGGAAGATTTCTTTCATACGTGAGAATAAACATGCTTTAAAGTGTCAACCAAAAGGTTGGTGAGTTTATTACTTTATCATAAAACATTCATTTTCATCATTTTAATAGACCAAAAGAATTTCATTTCCAGTTCTCATAAATATACGTCCCATGCATAGAGACAAAAATCATTCATATGGACAGAACACCTGGTAATCGACATTAACAAGATGCATATAAGAATATCCCCTATCATTCCGGGAAATCCTTCGGACATGATAAAAACGAATTCGAAGTACTAAAGCATCCGGTACTTTGGATGGGGTTCGTTAGGCCCAATAGATCTATCTTTAGGATTCGCGTCAATTAGGCATGCACTAATTCTCAAAATTAGTGATGTTCCCTAATTCTTAGGCTACCAAGCAAAAAGGGTCATCTTCGGCTTCGATCATTCAACCATATAATGTAGTTTCGATTATTTGTCTATTTCGTAAAACATTTATAAAAGATGCGCATGTATTCTCAGCCCAAAAATATAAAGGGTAAAAAGGCAAATGAAACTCACAATATTGTATTTTGTAGTAAAAATACATATGACGAAACTGAACAATGCAGGGTTGGCCTCGGATTCATGAACCTATATCATTCGTATATATATTAACACACATAATAACAACTACCGAGTTGATATATTAATAATTTACATATCATATTACTAATTAGGTTATATTTATCCTATGTATTTTAGGTAGTTAATATTTATATTACATTTATTAATATTAATATTGTAAATACTTATTAAAGTAGTTTAATAATATAATATTTATCATTTATCATGATATATTATAAATAGAAATTTATTTCAAGGTTTATATATGATAAGAATATATATTTATATTAATTAATATATTTTATATATAGCTTACTTAATGTGATAAAAATTTAGTAATATATAATATTAATATATTTGTAATATATTTTTAGTAAAATAATATTTACTTGTAATAATAATAATATTAGTGATAATACAAATGATATTCTTGATAATGATAATTTTTAATATAAATGGTATTAATAATAATTTCAATAATGATACTGATAATAATAACCTAAATGATAATAATAATGTTAATTTTAATAACAATATTAGTAATAATAATAACAATAATTTTATTAATCATTTTAGTACTAAGGATAATAATTTTAATAGAAATGATAGTAATAATAATAATAATAATAATAATAATAATAATAATAATAATAATAATAATAATAATAATAATATTAATAATACTAACAATAATGATAATAATATTAATTGTATTAACAATACTAATAATTATGTTCTTCGTATTAGTAATAACCTAATAACAATAATAACTAATAATAACAATAATAATAATAATAATAAAAATGAGTAATAAGTAAACTACCTCAATGAAGTAGCCCTTAAAAAAATGCCCAAGTCCGGGTTTGAACCCGCGACGTCCTGCAAACCCGATAACACCCGCTACCATACCTCCATCATCATCATTCTATTATTATTCTTTCGATTACCATAATCATAATCATCAACTTTATTATTAAATCGTTTATTATCATACATAATTATTAACATTAACTCATCATCTCATCATCCTTTTTATTATGAACATAACATCTCCATTATAATTATCCTAATCATAACCAACCTATTATCATATCAACCATTGTCATTATCATTAACAACTTAACTCGATATCATCATCATCACTTATCAACTTATTATTAATATCTTCGATTATAATCATCGTCCTTAACCATTATGCTCGCGATCAACATTATCTAAACCTCTCCCTTCACCTTATCATCATCATTATTGCGTTCCATTATCATCACTCATCACACTTGATATCTTCTATCATCAACCTCATAACCATAATCATAATCATATCTAACATTATGATACCATCGTCATCATATTATAATCGCTACCATCACACCTCGTCACTAATACGTATCATTATCAGTATTACTTGGTTTTAATGATAGAAGAAATTTGAATAACAAGAATGTTTGGTCACAGTTTTAGAACAGAAATAAAAAACCATGATTCGGCCCAATAGAATTAACCCATCGGCCCACACTTATCTCATTTACTAGGTTAGCCTCTTTTAAAATTAAAAAGTCCATGATGGTCAATCCATTAACTAAACAGATGAATAGAGAGTTCATTAACAAACGGGCCTAAACATGCAGCCCAACAGACGAAGGGATCTATGATTTAAAGGCATGTATCTGCGTTTTATAAAATGGAACCAGATTCAGTCACTATCTCAATATTTTTACAGCTCATCTTTCCATTATCATTCTTATATTAAATCCTATCTTATTAGTTACTAAGGTTAAATCTCCCATAACATCATATTCATCGTCCCTACCATCATAATTATGTATCACTTTCTTTATGTCACGATTCATCCTCATCATCCTAATGGTTATAGCAGTCAACAGTAGGAATTAAATAAGAACAGTAGAAAACATGAGTGAGTTTCTTACTTGATATCGAACAGAAACAATAATATAGTAGCAATACATCATGGTTTTGGTTTAAACGCGAAATAGAAAACCGTAGCAGCTGCAGTAGTATACTTTCAACAGATGAATCGAACCACATCATCGTAGCAACGGCTTGGTCTGGATTGAAGTTGAAACAGGAACAGAAGTACTAAAGCATCATCACTTTTGTTTATCACGTTCACAGTTGCAGGTGGTTTGGATGATTCTCATTTAAGTGTAGTGACAAACAAAGCATTCTAAGGTAATTGATATAGATTGTTTTAGATGATAGGGTTGTGATCAAGATTAGTAGAAAGATGGATAGTGAGAGAGAATGTGAGAAGAAAGGTAGCGGTTTTAGTTGTTAACAAACAGGAATTAGAAGCAAGAATGAGTAATAGTGATTGTAGTATCGAATGGGTTTTGAAATCAAATAGTAAGCATCTAGCAGTACAGCTCTTTCAATCAGTGAATATGAGGGATGTAAGGGTGCGGCTGTTAATAACAGGAGAACATAATCAGCAGTCTGAGTGATTCTAATCGAAGTGAATATAGAAACGAATAATGTGCTGTTATCTTTTGGTTGTTGTGGCATTCGATTTAGAAGAGAGGAAGAGAACTAATACTCTACTGTGATTGAGTATGCTTGATGATGATGTTGTTGATTAAACCGGATCCAACAACAGTACTCATGTTTGTGTGTTGGTTGATTGAACAAAAGAAACACTACAGAAAATAGTCGTGGTTTAATGGAGTGGTGACCGGTGGTGTTGTAATGACGGGGTGGCGGTTATGGTTTGTTGTTTGGTATTCATCGAGTAAAAGGAAGAAACTGAAGGAGTGGTGATGGTGATTAATAGTTGAGATGGTGTATGTGAGTTCATACATATATATATATATATATATATATATATATATAATTCGTAATGTTTATCTGTGAGGAAAAAGAAACAATATAGATAGGTGATAAAGTAGGAGACAGGAATGATAAAAGAATGATGGAAAATAATTCACGTGATTTCCAATTGATACAGTTAGTAGTCGTAATTTTAGATTATAGTGCCGACGGTTTTACACGTGATTCGTAGTCCGTTGCAAATCAGTGACGGATAAAACGTACCCCGATAATTTCCAAATTTTTATGATACTTATAATTATAATTATTTATTTTAGTCATTATAGTATAAAATTTAGTTATTAATTCATTAAAATTATTAAATAAATATTAAATCACTATTCGCGCTCGATAATGGGTAAAATATAAAAAAGTGTTAAAATTTAATAATTAAATCCTAAATATACTTTTAATAAGCCTATAATTTATATAATTTATTTTCGAATCACCATTATCTTTTAAAATCACAAAAGTTCGTTTTTAACTTGTTTACTAACAATCGAATGACAAATGAGTGCTACTATCGTTAACTAAATAAATTCGAAATCAAATATATATAATCAATATACATTATTTATATCTATAAATACATTTAAATTATGATATCATATATTACTTTATTTTACATACTTAATTCAAATAACTAAATTTTGTAATATTCCAACTTACCATTATATAATATATATATTTAAATACATACATTTCTATTTACAAATAAACATTCATGAATCCACGGGAACAATCGAAGGTCAAATGCGTTTATGAAAATAGTTCAAAATTTTTGAGACTCAACATTACAGACTTTGCTTATTGTGTCGAAATCACATTAAGATTAAGTTTAAATTTGATCGGAATTTTCCGGGTCGTCACATCTAGTGGGAGTTCGGGGAATAATGAATTTCCGATTAATGGTGATGGGTCAGATCTTAACAATGATGGGGATGGTTCGGATAGCGGTGATAATTCCAAACATTATGCGAATTCTAGTGATGAGGAGGCTACTAATGAAACCGGTCCAACCATACCGGTTGCTCCTATACTTAGATGCTCGACTAGAGTGCCCAAACCTAATCCTAGATATTCTCCATCAACGAACTACTTGCTCTATACCGAAAATGGTGAACTCGAAAATTACTTTGAAACAAGAAAGTCCAAAGAGTCCATACAATGGGAGCTTGATATCGGCTAAAAAGTCATGTTTTTACCCCCGATATCAGACCCATATTTAACAAAGTAATCTATTTTATTGCCAAAATACGCATCTATTTGCTTATATTGGTACATTTGGTAATTACGAAAGCAATGCATAACGAATCAGCGAAAACGGACTTAAAACGAAGAACCTAGAGCGAAAACGGCAAAAACCTTGAAAAACCCTAAAATCAAATGGCCTGCCAGAAGCCTAAAAAAACTGCCTGCCACACTATGTGGACGCCCTGCCATTAAATAAACGGCCTGCCATATAAACGGGACAATTAAATGGGCCACCACCAAATCAAATGGCCCAACAATCAATTGGACCTCCTAATTAAACGGCCTGACATGATTTTGGACGGCCTGCCATGATTTTGGACAGCCTGCCTGGACGGCCTGCCAGGCCAAATTTTATTATAAATAGGCTAATTTGTATCCATTTTCAACACACTCTCCACTCTCCACTCTTCAATTTACTCTCAAATTTAGTTAGTTTTCTAGTCTAGTTCGAGAATAGTCTTTCGAGGCCTTCTCATCTCTGTGCGGAAAATTAAGTATCCGGAGGTGAACGAAAAAGATTGTACTAAGAAATTGTTTAGAGTCGGAGTTGTCACTTTTGTACTTTTGGAACTCGATTAATATACTAGTACTTTTATCTTGACTCTATCTTGTTATAATGTCTTTTATTATTACCTTGATAGATGATATTATTGCCAAAAATTGGCAAGTAGTTATATTTTGTGCATGCTGTGATGTAGTTGTTACGCTGTCTGAATATACAAATTGTGTAATGAGATATTGTTGAGATGCTTTCTGACTATGATTAAACTCAATCGCTTTTTCGACTAATAGAACGTGGTTATCAGCTCTGTGATTGGGAAGTCACGAACCCCGATTCAGGGTACACTATCTGTGTTACCCCTTGGTAAGACACTTCTTCCAGATACATAGGTCGTTTGTCAGAGGCACAACAGTTGTAGTAAGGCAACCTACCCTACAGATTTCGACAGAAGTTCTTTCGTAATGGAAACCCTAATTGATACTAGGAGTACAAGGCCGGCCTCAGGCTATGCTAGAGTAGTTACTACGCATGTAAACATAGTACGTATATTGAGGAGGCACAACGGTTGTTTTAGAGACCCGTCCTAATCCACCTGGACGAAGTCTTCAACATTTGGTCCCATTGCGATCATCGACTCCAAGTAATATCTTTAAAATGAGCAAATGCACAACAGATGATTTCTTTCATACCTGAGAATAAACATGCTTTAAAGTGTCAACCAAAATGTTGGTGAGTTCATAGGTTTATCGTAATCAATCATTTCCATAATTTTAATAGACCACAAGATTTCATTTTTATATTACACATAACCTGTGTAATAAAATAGTAGGCATAACATGCGAATTAAAATTCATTCATATGGTGAACATGATGTTATGCGTGGTGTATATAAAATAGCTTAAATTTTACTAGGAAATACTATTAAATACAATACAATTTTACACAAGATATTTATTTATTTATTGAATGGATATACTTAAACCTTGTTACAACACTTATAGGCAGTATACCCAATCGTACAATAGTGTAGTTTTTAGTAAGTCCGGTTCGTTCCACAGGGAAACTTTAAATCAAAGCTTAACGCTATATTAGTTTTATTTTATAAAAATACAAATATATATATATATATAAGTAATATTATTATTATAAAGGGGGGTTTTTACCGTTTAATGACCGGTTTGTCAATTTTAAAAACTTTAGTGGCAGTTAAAACCTAAATGTAAAATATTAAAAATAAATACAAGACTTAATTTAAAGCGTAAAGTAAATAACGATAATGAAATTGTGATAAATAAAAGTGCGATAAAATAAAATTGCGATAATTCAAAAGTACGATAATTAAAAGTGCAATTAAATACAATAACAATAAATAAAAGTGCGATAATTAGAAGTGCAATTAAATCTAAAATAAAGGAAATTAAATAAGAAATAAAAGAATTATGCTTATTTAAACTTCCGTAATCATGATGTTTGACGTGTTGATTTTAGTTTTATGCCCATGGGTTAATTGTCCTTTGTTCTGGATTATTTAATATGTCCGTCTGTTTTTTGTCCATAACAGTCCATCAGTCATAAATATAAAGTGCGAGTGTCCTCGTCAAATTATCCTTATACCCGAAGTTAAATATTCCAACTAATTTGGGACTTAAACTGTAACAAGGTTTTATTACTTTGTTTAATAATTACACCAGGATATCGATTGCGTGTAACCCAAGGTTTTAATACTTTGTTATCAATTATGCCAAGTGTCCTTGTACATAATTTCACCCCTGTTTTAATAATTCTAGTGACTATTAATCCATTCCCGTGTCCGGTTAAATGAACAATTATTCGTACATATAAATATCCCGCCCATCGTGTCCGATCGAGTGTATATGGTTATTAAAATTAACAAATTATCATTTAGTTAAACAAATATAAATCCCATTAATAGCCCATAGTCTAATTTCCACAAGTGTCGTTCTTTTGTCCAAATCCCAATTATGGTACAAAGCCCAATTACCCAATTTTAGTAATTAGCCCAACATCATGATTACTTCGGATTAAATAAGCATAATAATAACTTAGCTATGAGACATTAAATTAAAAAGGTTGAACATAACTTACAATGATTAAAAATAGCGTAGCGTTACACGGACAGAATTTCGACTTACACCCTTACAACATTCGCTAACATACCCTTATTATTAGGATTTAAAATTAAAATTAAAATTAAAATATAAATATATATATATTACGTATATATTGAGAGAGATAGATATATTGATTGATATTACGTTCACCAAACTGCGAATTTATAGGCCTGTGAACTGAAAAAGGAGCTCATGCGATCGCATGAGCTTTGCTCTTCAAGGCCATGCGATCGCATGGCCAGCTGGGGAGGCTCACATTTGGTTGTTTTCTTCTGCCGACGGTTTTATAATATAATATAATATATATATTAATTTTAAGAATTAATTATATATTATATTATATTCATGTGCATAGTTGACTTGTAATTTTTAGTCCGTTGCGTCGAGCGTTGAGAGTTGACTCTGGTCCCGGTTCCGGATTTTCGAACGTCCTAGCGTACAATTTAATATCTTGTACTTTGCGTTTTGAATCTTGTACTCTTGTAATTCTGAGACGTTTCTTATCAATAATTGGAACCTCTTTGATTGTATTTTGTACTTTTGAGCTTTTTGGTCGTTTGCGTCTTTAATTCGTCGAATCTGTCTTTTGTCTTCACCTTTTATTATTTAAACGAATATCACTTGTAAATAGAACAATTGCAACTAAAATCTTGTCTTTCTTGAGGGATAATGCTATGAAATATATGTTCGTTTTTAGCATTATCAAATATTCCCACACTTGAGCGTTGCTTGTCCTCAAGCAATATAGTCTTGAAATACTAGAATCACTTCTTTATTCTTCACACTTTGTACATCAGTGATTTCAATACGGTGGTATAAACAATGGTAGTAATGATGTGGTTTACAGTCTCACATGACTTATGAAAATTTAGATCCTTTAGGAAATTGGATCTTTATGAAAACATTTGATCTTTTTGAAAATTAAATCTAGCTTTTACCCTAGATAAGTTTTCCGGAATAACCGTTTACCGGTGTTTGCAAAATATTTTTGTGGGTTTGGTGGGTTTCAGATTTGAAAATTTTAGCTCAAAACTTGCGGTTTTGTGTCACCCACTTGCTAACCTTGTATTGGGAAAGCAACACGTCCAGTTTACTTGTTCCGAATATTACCTTTCGGTAAACTACCGTCCGGTTGTAAAGGAAAGCGTTGAACAAGCAACTGTTAAGGCAATGTCCCCTGACATTCTTTTAATTATGGTCTATAACGTGTCGGACGCAATTACTATCCTTTGTAGGAGCAATAGTAAAGCTTACCCTTATAATTTTTTCTGTCTGGCACAAGGTCCTGTCTTTGACCATGCTATGCAACCACCGTTCTTACGGTTGACACCCGATTTGGTTCAGATGACCTAATGAATTCCAGGTGAATTCCTAGGATTTTACGTTCAATGGTAATGAACGCATTGAAAAATGGGTTTTCAGAAAACAAATCGGTTTGTAATTTTGATCAAAATATTTTCTCGTTCAAGCTCGAGTTTAGATATCATTGAATTCCATGAGTTTGTAATTCTCAATCTTTAAGGTCAATCTCTAGGATTGAGTAATATCAGGCTTAAAAGCTGATTTTTGATCTTTCAAGGAGATTATCCTTTCTGGGGGTCTGATTCATTAGTCTTATCAAGCTAATTTGCACGGTGCCCCCCCCATTGTACGAGATAAATCCTTCTCATGGTTAGGATAAATCTGACCACATGGCGACTCTGTTTGATGCTGAGGTCCGTGGATTTCCTGCTGATTTTAGAGATGACTTTTCAAGATTTTTCATCAACCTACAGCTGGTCTGGACGACAACTTCATGACCTAAATCAAGAAGCGCGTTTCTTTTTCGAAAGACTTTACTTCCTTTTAACGATGGAATTGATTCATCGTGTAGATCCATCTCTTCTTTTCTTTCATCGGGTAAAACAGTTTAGTGTAGTCCAAAGCAAAAGTATCTTCAATTATTTGTTACAGAAATATGTGACATATGTTTAAGATAACTTGGTAATTTTTCCCACACTTGGCTTTTATTTTCCTTTTTATTGTCCTCTATTCCATTTTAAATGAATTTTAATATTTTGGTTTGTTTCTCAATTTATGTCCTTTCCGAGGTAACAATAATTTGGGTGTTGACACCTAGTTTTATCGTTCATAAATATGTATAAACATGATTTTGAGTTCATTTAATTGAAAATTTTGAAACTTTTTACTAGAATTGGGTAGTCAGTATATAAGACTAGGGCTGTTCTTTATTATCAGAGAGCACTAGATAATAATACAACTTCTACTTTACTAGTATTTCTAATGGTAACCAAGTGTATAAAATAAAAATTTTAAAATCCGAAAGAATTTAACCCCTTCCCACACTTAAGATCTTGCAATGCCATCATTTGCAAGAAATCAGTAACAATTTAAATTATTGAGGGTGATTAGCGTAAAAATGATTAAATTTTACCAAAGTTTCCAAACATATTGGCGTTTGTTTGCTGAATGATAAATGGTGCATATCATTTGTTCATTCTGTCTGTTGTTACATCACATTTATTTGTCATCTTGTCGTCAAAATTAGTAGCTTTTGCTGAACTTAATGCCAGTCTTTGAAAATGCGCTGTTTTACCTTGTTTTGTACAATTTACAATATACATACATACAAATATAAACATGCATGACAATTTGAAATGGGACTTAATATCCCACTTTCAAATCCTAAATGTGAAATATTAGTACACAATAATAATAAAAATGATAAAGATTACATAAGTATATTCAATAACATAAGTTTAAACATGAATAAGTAAAAAGATAAAAACATAAAAATCATATAAATAACCAAATGGAACTAAATCAGTCTGGATATGGGTTCCAGTTCATCTCGTCAGGTGGGTTCCATTGTTGGTTATAGGTGTTCTGATAGGCTTGGTTATAGTCATACCGGTTAAACGGTGGTCGGATATCGGGGCTGTGTGGCAGAAAATGAGCAGGTCGAGTAGGTACATAGTTATTTGGTACCTGATATGATAGCTGGCTCATGATTTGGTGCTAATGAACTAACCAGCTATCGTGTTGGCGTCACCTATAATCCTCGTATACTCGCTCGGAGTTCCACTGCTCATACATACTATGTCTGGCCGCGTTCGTCATTGCTTCCTCATCTATACGAACGTGGACGTCAAGAATAGCATCTCGAAAGACATCCCTAATATCTTCTGCCTCCTCCATTTCCTCGTCTGAGCCTCTCTCTACCTGAGGATGAGATCCCTCATAGGGTACTGCCTGGTTACGTCTACTTTTCAATACCTTAGCACCCACATAAACTTTCAATCCTAAGGGCTCAACCTGTTCTCTACAAAGCTGTAATGGACCCCCTTAGTTCCTATCAACACCTAAATACTCTCCAATGAGAGTAACAAAAATACCTCCTCCTATTATACTCCCGTCCTGCATTCCTTCTACCATTTTAGATAAATAAAAACCAACACAGTAAGGGATATTGACAAAGCTTCTAGGATCCCGAATACACTTTAGGTAGAATAAATCATGTAAGGTAATTTTTTTCTTTATTGTGATCTCTCTGTGTAACCGAGTTAGCCAAAAATCTATGAATAATATGAAGCTCGGCTCTGTCAATATGTGTATAGGAGTGTCCTCCTTCTCGTGTAAAAACATCAAAATGTGACATACGCCTCCAAATGGCGTCAGTGTCAAAGTTGCTATCTACCCTTTCACCATAATGAATCAAGTTTGTACAATCGGGTAGTAGCAACTCACCAGGAGTATATATCTGTAAAGCCCTAGCCATGTCCAGCATGGACATTCTGTACATCCTACCGCCAAGGATAAACCTAAGAAATCTTCTATCATCTATTCTAACTATATTTGTATCAAGTGATACAATACTCATGAGCTCAACACACCATTCTTTATATACAGGTCTACGAATGGTGAAAAGACGTTCCCAATCTGTAAAATAAAAACTGCCATATCTTTGAACTAAAAGCTGTCTAACACGGTCAGCTAGATGGACCGTTTCTAAAAGAACCCAATCGATTACCCTTGGCACCTCTACATTTTTTGTTACCAATTTGAATTTGTTCCTTTGATATATCTCGTAATCTCTCCATCTCCTATCAAATCTCAGATTAGGATGCAGAGTGTGCTCAGGAATCGTTGGGAATTCTACTGGCGGTCTCATTGGGAATACTATGAATTCATCAACAAATTGTACCAGATCATAATAAGGTATGTGCTGATCAGGCTGTTGTTGTGGTTCTTGTTGTGGTTCTTGTTCGTGTTGCATTTCTGGTTCTGGTTCTGGTGCTGGTGCTGGTCGTCTAGATGATGATGCTCCTGAACCTCCCGTATCGGCTTTCTGCAAAACACATTAAACACAAAATTTGTGCATCCAAATATGCATTAGTGTTAGCAAAATAACAACTTAAAACAATCACTATAACATGTTAAATCAAAATTAAACTTATACACATTTTCACAATTTTTCACAATTCTACACTTTTCAAATAAGCACATATGAAAATGTATACAAAGTTCATAAACTTTTAACTCAAATAACATGTCAAAATAGTCATTACTAATAATTAAACAAGTCTCAAATGGCAATTACATCAAATTAATCAAGTTCATGAATTTTGGACTTAAAAAGTCCACTTTAATCTCCAAAAATCATGTTTAGGATCAATGTTTGGATTATTTAACTACTTAAACATGTTACACTACTCAATTTAGCAATAATTCATGACGAAAATCGGCCATAACCTGTTTATATCAAAAAGCCCAAATTGCTCAAGAACACAAACCCTAGATTTCTAAAAATTTTGAAGTTTTTGGCTTCAAATCATGTTAAATAGCATCAATCTAGGTTATACATGCATAAAATACTAACAATTTAACACTAATTACACTAGAAATTAACAAAATTGCATTAGGTAAAAAATTGGAATTTATCACAAAAACTAGGAATTTATAGAGTTTATGGTGTAATTTTTACCATTTTGCTGAAGAATGAGAATCTAGGCATGATTAGAGCAAGAAAAATGACGAATTATGGTGGAAAATTGGCGAAATTTGGTGAAAATTTGAGAGAGTTTCGTGTTTGTGTGTGTGTTGTGTGGAGAAGACAGACCTGCTGTCTGTTTTGTATCAGGCCTGTTTTCCAGCTCCATGCGATCGCATGGAGTTGGAGTGCAATACCCATGCGATCGCATGGGTATCCGGGAACAGTGTTTCAGCTTTTTTTTTTTATAAAACCTTAAACTAAATAAAACATATAATTAATAAAATTTTAAAAATTTGTTTCTTTTTAGGATGAGGGCTTTTCGGATCGATGTCCTAGTCTGTCCCTCGACAAAATTTTAAAATTTGTCAATTCAAAGCGCGGTTTTAAAAGTAAAGATTTTTGGGTTTTTTTAATGTTTTTGGCATACTTTAGTTCAATAAGATTAAAAATAATGATAATAAAAGTTCTCGTCCCTCCCTCGGGTAAAGCAATTTCGGTTCAAAGACCTAGTCTTCAACTTACGACGAATTCTAAAAATCATATTTTTAACTTAGCGACATAAAGTAAATTTTTGTTTTTAAATTCACACAACTTAAATTTAAAAATGCATAAAATTAAAAATTCACACCAAACTTAAATAAAAATTCATATTATAAATTCACACCAAACTTATATTATATTTTTGTTTTTATACATACAAACTTATATTAATTATATTAATTTTTCAAATATTTACAATTTTAAATATATTGATTTAATTTAAACAAGTTTACAATATTATTTTAATATTAATTTTAAAAACAAAGTAAAAATAAAATTAAAAATCTTTTTGGCTTTTATCCCACTTTAATCAATCAAATATTATCAAAAATATGCGCTCCTCTTTTCGGTAAAGTAATTTCGGTTCCATGACCTAATTTAACTCATGACAAATTTTTGAAATATTTTGGGTTGATTGATTAAAGATATTTATACCTTAAGAATAAACGTTAAATTTCGCAGTGATGTAATAAATTTTTGTATGATATCAATAATTTCGGTCGCCAAACCTAATTTCATCGAATACCAATTTAATACTTTATAGTGAACAAATTAGCGTTTATTATCAAAAGGTTAAAAATAAAAATAAAAAAAATAAAAACTGTACAGACTTACCTGTGAGATAGTATTCTTAGTGATACGATCTATCCCACTCATAAGATAGTCGGTTTAATTGGTTTTCCATAGCTACATAGGCGTAACCTCGAGCATTCAGTATTTTTTCTTCTAAACATATGAACGGTCCGTCTCTGCATAAAGTAACAAATTCGGTGTTTGAATAAGTTTGATTATTTGAACATTTACCTCCATGTGACCATTTTCCACATTTGTGACATCTTTCTAGGTGTCGTGCTCTTCTTTTCGCTGCGGATTTTGATTTTCCTTTACCAAATTGTAACTTATTATCTTCGCATCTGGATTCTTTTCTTACTCCGTCCAATCTTTCTCTGATTACTGATACTATTTCACTCGGAAGTGGGTCATTATTACGTTTAGTGATCAAAGCGTGTAGCATTAGACCATGGTTTAGTTCACAGGAAGTCTTCATTTCGTAAAAACCTAAAAAAAATAAAAATTCAGAATGGGGGGGGGAAGACTAGTTCTTTAGGGTCTGCTAGGGAAAGACCATTCGGGTTCCATTTTCAAGAACTACATGAAAACAAAAAATCTAACTCTAACAGAAATACATAAAATCCTTAAAAGACTTGATTCTCCCCACACTTAGTTAGCTGTGGTATCGAAATTGTGATTAACTTCGTTGTGGACTTCCATCGGACTATCTATGTAATGTTTAACTCTGTGACCATTAACTTTAAATTCAATTCCATTTGAATTTATTAATTCTATCGTTCCGTATGGGAAAACTCTTTTGACTATGAATGGTCCAGACCATCTTGATTTTAATTTTCCAGGAAATAGCTTGAATCGTGAATTGAAAAGAAGAACTCTGTCTCCTTCTTTAAATTCTTTTGAACTTCTGATACTTTTATCATGCCATTTCTTCGTTCTTTCTTTATAGATTAATGAATTTTCGTATGCTTCATGTCTTAATTCTTCTAATTCGTTTAGTTGACTTAACCGTAGACGTCCAGCTTCATGTAAATCAAGATTACATGTCTTCAAAGCCCAAAATGCTTTGTGTTCAATTTCTACTGGAAGATGACATGCTTTTCCATAACCGAGTCTAAAAGGTGTGGTTCCAATTGGAGTTTTGTAGGCTGTTCTAAAAGTCCAGAGTGCATCCTCCAATTTAATGGACCATTCCTTCGGATTTGATCCTACGGTTTTTTCTAGAATACGTTTTAAAGCTCGGTTGGTATTTTCAACTTGTCCACTTGTTTGTGGATGATATGCAGTGGAGATTTTATGAGTTACTCCATATCTTTTAAGAACTTTCTCAAGTTGATTATTACAGAAATGAGTTCCCCGATCACTTATTAAAGCTTTCGGTATTCCAAACCTTGCAAAAAGACGTTTTAAAAAGTTGACTACAACTCGTTCATCGTTAGTTGGGAGAGCTTGTGCTTCCACCCATTTAGATACATAATCAATGGCTACGAGAATATAGAGATTATTATGAGATTTTGGAAATGGACCCATAAAGTCAATACCCCAAATGTCAAATACTTCAAATACTTGAATGACATTTTGTGGCATTTCATCACGTTGACTTATTTTTCTGGCCCTTTGACAAGCATCACAGGATTTGCAAAGAAGGTGTGCGTCTTTGTAAATTGTAGGCCAATAGAATCCAGCATCATAAACTTTTCTTGCTGTTAGTTGAGGCCCATAATGCCCTCCTGTTGGTCCTGTGTGACAATGGTTTAAAATTTTACTAGCTTCATCTCCGAATACACATCGGTGTATTATTCCATCTGGACAACTTTTAAACAAATCTGGATCTTCCCAGAAATAGTGTTTTATATCACTGAAGAATTTCTTTCGTTTTTGGTACGACAATCCTTTTTCAAGGAATCCACATACTAAGTAGTTTGCATAGTCTGCAAACCATGGTATTTCATTATAATCTATCTTCAAAAGATATTCATCAGGAAAGTTGTCTTGTATGGCCGATTCATTTAGAACTTCTAATCCGGGATTTTCAAGACGAGAAAGATGATCAGCGGCGAGATTTTCTGCTCCTCTTTTATCTCGGATTTCAATATCGAATTCTTGTAAGAGTAAGATCTAACGGATTAATCTTGGTTTAGCATCTTGTTTCGAAAATACGTATCTAAGAGCAGAATGGTCAGTATAGACCACCATTTTTGCTAGAACGAGATATGAACGAAATTTGTCAAAAGCAAAGACAATAGCAAGGAGTTCTTTTTTAGTAGTTGTGTAATTTGTTTGTGCTCCTTGTAACGTCTTACTAGCATAATATATAGGTTGAAATCGTTTTTCAATCCTTTGTCCTAAAACGGCCCCCATTGCAAAATCACTTGCATCGCACATTAGTTCAAACGGTAGATTTCAATTTGGTGTTATCATGATCGGCGCATTAGTGAGTTTCTCTTTAAGAATATTAAAAGATTTAATGCATTCATCTGAAAAGATGAATGGAGCATCTTTTTCTAGGAGTTTATTCATAGGAGTGGCAATTTTAGAAAAATCTTTTATGAAACGTCGGTAAAAACCGGCATGCCCTAGAAAACTCCTAACTCCTCTAACATTGGTGGGATGTGGAAGTTTAGCAATTACATCTACTTTAGCTCTATCCACTTCAATTCCTTCCTTTGAAATTTTATGACCAAGAACGATGCCTTCTTTAACCATGAAATGGCATTTCTCCCAATTAAGTACTAGATTTGATTGTTCGCATCTAATAAGCATTCGTTCCAGATTAACTAGACATGATTCAAAAGTATCACCGAAGACTGAAAAGTCATCCATGAAAACTTCCATGCATTCTTCTATCATGTCGTGAAAAATCGCCATCATGCACCTTTGAAAGGTTGCAGGGGCGTTGCAAAGTCCAAATGGCATGCGTTTGTAAGCAAAAGTACCATAAAGGCACGTGAATGTGGTTTTCTCTTGATCTTCGGGTGCTATTGGAATTTGAAAATATCCGGAAAAACCATCAAGAAAACAATAGTAACTATTTCCGGCTAATCTTTCCAACATTTGATCAATGAAAGGTAAGGGAAAGTGATCTTTTCTGGTGGTGTCATTTAATTTTCTATAATCAATACAAACACGCCATCCTGTTATAGTCCTAGTAGGAATAAGCTCATTTTTTTTCATTTGTAATGACAGTCATGCCACCCTTCTTAGGCACGCATTGAACTGGGCTTACCCATGGACTATCAGAAATTTGATAAATTAAACATGCATCTACCAGTTTAATAATTTCTTTCTTAACAACATCTTGCATATTAGGATTTAGTCTTCGTTGGCGTTGCACATACATTTTATGACCTTCTTCCATAAGGATTTTATATGTGCAATACAAAGGACTTATTCCTTTAATATCATGAATCTTCCATGCAATGGCTGGTTTATGAGCTTTCAACACAGAAATGCGTTGAGATTTTTCATTTTCAGTAAGAGAAGACGATATTATTACAGGTAATTCAGATTCACCATGTAAATAAGCGTATTCCAAATGGTTTGGAAGTGGCTTTAACTCTAATTTCGGAGGTTCTTCTATCGATGATTTGTATCGATATCTGTCTTCTTCTTTTAGCATTTGAATTTCTTCTGTTGTTGGTTCATATCCATTAGCCACTAGTGTAGCTAACATTTTAGCTTCATCAATTGGTTCAGTTCCTTCTCCTAAAGAACATTCTCCTGTTCATTGTAATTCTGGAAATTCTTCTAATAATTCTGCATGTGAATCTATAGTTTGAATATAATAACATGTATCATCTGCAGATTGCGGTTGTTGCATTGCTCTATCAACTGAAAAGGTAACACTCTCGTCCTCTATACTTAGGGTCAGTTTCTTACCAAACACGTCTATCATTGCTTTAGCCGTGTTTAAGAATGGTCTTCCTAATATGAGAGGAACTTGAGAATCTTCTTCCATGTCCAGAACAACAAAATCTACTGGAAATACTAAAGTACCAACTTTAACTAGCATGTTCTCCATTATCCCTCTAGGATATTTTTTTGATCGATCGGCTAGTTGTATGCTTATTCTGGTTGGTTTCAATTCTCCAAGGTCTAGTTTAGTGTATAGTGAATACGGCATTAGATTTATACTAGTACCTAAGTCTGCTAATGCTTCTATTGAACTAAGACTACCCAGAAAACATGGAATTGGGAAACTTCCTGGATCAGATAGTTTTTCTGGTATCTTATTCAACAGCACTGCTAAACAATTAGCATTCATAGTAACAGCCGAGAGTTCTTCCATTTTCTTTCTATTTGAGATTAAATCTTTCAGAAATTTAGCATATCTAGGCATTCCTGAAATTACATCAATGAAAGGAAGATTGACATTTATTTGTTTAAACATATCGCAGAATTTGGATTGCTCGGCTTCAAGTCTCTCTTTTTTCATTTTACTTGGGTAAGGAAGTGGTGGTTGGTATGGTTTAGCATAAGGTTTAGCCTTAACTGTGTTATCTTCATTAATCTTTTCAACTACCAGTTCTTTTTCCTTATCTTGTTCAGGTTGTGGTTCTTGTGGAGTAGGAATAGCTTCATCAGAAGTTACAGGTATTTCAGGTGGTTTAAGTGTTGTACCACTTCTTGTGGTAATGGCTTTAGCTGTTTCATTCCGGGGGTTAGCATTTGTATCACTAGGTAAACTTCCCGGTTTTCTTTCACCTATTAACCTTGCTAGGTTACTTACTTCTTGTTCCAAGTTTTGAATAGAAGCTTGTTGATTTCTAAATGCTTGAGCATTTTGTTCATTAGTTTGTTTTTGAGATGTGAAAAACTGCGTTTGAGTTTCAACTAGCTTTGTCATCATATCTTCTAAATTCGGCTTTTTATCATCGGTTTGTGGTGGTTTTTTTTGAAAATTAGGTCTTTGCTGGTTGTAAGTATTGTTGGATACTTGTTGATTACTAGGACCTTGTTGGTTGTTGTATGGAATATTTTGGTTATAATTCTGATTTTGATTGTAAATCGGTCTTGGCGGTTGATAATTATTCTGATAATTATTTTCAGGCCTTTGGTTTAGATATGAAACATTCTCTCTTTGTTCCATTCTTAGTTCAATACTGAGACAATCTTTTGTCAAATGTGGTCCTCCACACTGCTCACAACTAATTCGTATTGAGTGGATATCTTTAGTCATCTTTTCCATTCGTCTCTCGACAGCATCTATCTTTGCAAAAATGGAATCTTAGTCATGGCTAGAATCGGCTCTAGCTGCTTTAGATGATCTAACAATATCTTTTTCTTGGTGCCACTCATGTGAGTGGGAAGCAGTGTTATCAATAATTTTATAAGCATCAGTTTCGGTTTTCTTCATAATAGAACCACCAGCTGCTATATCGATGTCTTTCCTTGTAGTGATGTCGCATCCTTGGTAGAATATTTGTACTATTTGATAGGTGTCTAAACCATGTTGCGGACATCCTCTTAATAACTTTCCAAATCTTGTCCATGCCTCATATAGAGTTTCATTCGGTTTCTGTGTAAACGTAACAATTTCTCCTTGATGTCTTACGGCTTTAGATGCCGAAAAGAATTGTTTAAGAAATTTTTCAACTAAAACGTCCCATGTTACAATCGCCCCTTCAGGTAACGATTCCAACCAATCTTTGGCTTCTTCCTTTAAAGTCCAGGGAAATAACATGAGATATATCTGTTCATCCTCTACTTCTCTTATTTTAAATAGTGTGCAGATCCTATTAAAGGTACGAAGATGTTCGTTTGGATCTTCCTTCGGCGCACCACTAAATTGGCATTGATTAGTCACCATGTGTAGAATTTGTCCTTTGATTTCATAATCTGGCGCATTGATGTCTGGATGAGTAATTGCGTGACCTTGGCCAGTGCGTTTAGCTCTCATTCGGTCTTCCGTACTTAAAGGTTCCAGATTCTCCATAATTGAATTTGTTGAATCAGAATCACTAGAGGATTCTGATTTAATGGTTCGTTCCTCAACAATCTCTGTTTGAATGATTGGTGGTTCTGGAGGAAAAATTAATGGTTCAGGATCTATGAATCGTCCCTGAATATTCTCCGGATTCTCAATTGTGAGGTCGGGTTCAAAAAATGGATTATCGGAAATTTGAATTGGAGTACTTGGTCGACTGGATGACGATTCTAAAGGAAAATCAACGGCGGCAATATTTGCTAAATGTCTTGATCTAGTTACAGGTGGTGAACGTACAAAAGGTGGTGAACGTCTTGCTCGGTGCATTCACTGAATATCCTATTAGTTTTTAAAAGGAAAGAAAAATTATATAAGTTATCCAATTAATAGACTTTTCTGATTTTGCTCACGTTTCGAATAGCCAAAAGATGCAGCAGAGGGGCAGGATTCGTTTGGTCTCAATATAATTGAGGATTGTTTGGCTCCAATAACCCGGTCCACGTAAAAATCCAACTATTACTACGAACCAGAAAATTTTGATGTCTATCAATTTAACCACTTAAAATAAATTTTCATAATTTTAAGAAATTTAGATAAGAAGAAGAATAAAAATCTATGTCCTAAAAACTAGAATAGCGAGAAATAAGAAAGAAAAAGAGCGCGTCGAAAAAGGTCGAAAAAGAAAAGAATTGAAAAATAAAAGGCGTCGAAAAATAAGAAAGAAAAAGAGTGACTTATAAAACTTTAAAATACTCGACTAACCCAACCTTATTACTATCACTAACTTAAAATTAAAATTGCAAATTGAGATTACTAATTGGAGTGATAATTGATACATAGGTAAAAGGCGTCGAAAAATAAAAATAAGAAAGTAGCGCGTTGAAACTTAAAAATGAACTAAAAACTAAAAACTAAAAGTTGCGTCTAAAAATATAAAAGCTTACAAGTAAAACTATATCCCAAATGGCAATAACTTAAAAAGAAACTAAAACTTAAAAAGGCGTCGCAAAATTCTAAAGCACCTAAATCTTAGTCTAAAGAAAAAGCACTTAAGGAATTTTACGACAAAGCCTAAAAATCTAAAAATAAAAATAACTATGGCAAAAACTATATTTAAAACTAATTATGAGCGAAAAATACAAATATTATGCTAAAACAAATAAAAAGGGACAAAATATAAAAATATACTAAAAGTTGTAAAAAGTATAATTTTTATAAAAATATTATTTTTATATTATTTTTTTTATAAAAGTGTTAAAGTTATAATTTAATTAAACTAATTTAACTAAATAATACAAATTAAATAAAAACTAATAACTAATTAATAAATTAAGAATAACCTAATTAGGGTTTATATATATAATTAATAATAAAACCGTAATGATTGCAGTTTTCAGTCAATTCTGGCGTGTCTGCAGAGCTCATGCGATCGCATGAGTTCTTAGTTACCCGGCCATGCGATCGCATGGGCTAGGGTTTCGGGCCAGACACTGGGCTGCTACAGTACAGGCCGAGAGTTTTTATTTTTATTATTTTTTTTTTCAGTTTTGCTGTTTTAATAAAAAAATTATGTAATATATTTATATAAATTAAATAAAAATTATTTTTTTTTATAAAATAAAGATAAAGAAAAAATTTTTTTATATAACTTACAAACTCTTAAAAATATTTATATATTTTTTTTCTTTTTATATTTTCGAATATTTAAAACGTATTTTTACAAAAGTAATTTTTTTATAAAAGTAAACTAAAAATAATTTTTTTTTATATTAGCGTTGTGCTTCCGGCTTTTAAGCTAGATGTTCCCCAGCAGCGGCGCCAAAAATACTTGATGTTATGCGAGGTGTATATAAAATAGCTTAAATTTTACTAGGAAATACTATTAAATACGATACAATTTTACACAAGATATTTATTTATTTATTGAATGGATATACTTAAACCTTGCTACAACACTTATAGGCAGTGTACCTAATCGTACAGTAGTGTAGTTTTTAGTAAGTCCGGTTCGTTCCACAGGGAATCTTTTAATCAAAGCTTAACGCTATATTAGTTTTATTTTATAAAAATACAAATATATATATAAGTAATATTATTATTATAAAGGGGGTTTTTACCGTTTAATGACCGGTTTGTCAATTTTAAAAACTTTAGTCGCAGTTAAAACCTAAATGTAAAATATTAAAAATAAATACAAGACTTAATTTAAAGCGTAAAGTAAATAACGATAATGAAATTGTGATAAATAAAAGTGCGATAAAATAAACTTGCGATAATTAAAAAGTATGATAATTAAAAGTGCAATTAAATACAATAACAATAAATAAAAGTGCGATAATTAGAAGTGCAATTAAATATAAAATAAAGGAAATTAAATAAGAAATAAAAGAATTATGCTTATTTAAACTTCCGTAATCATGATGTTTGACGTGTTGATTTTAGTTTTATGCCCATGGGTTAATTGTCCTTTGTCCTGGATTATTTAATATGTCCATCTGGTTTTTGTCCATAACAGTCCATCAGTCATAAATATAAAGTGCGAGTGTCCTCGTCAAATTATCCTTATACCCGAAGTTAAAATATTCTAACTAATTGGGGACTTAAACTGTAACAAGGTTTTATTACTTTGTTTAATAATTACACCAGGATATCGACTGCGTGTAACCCAGGGTTTTAATACTTTGTTATCAATTATGCCAAGTGTCCTTGTACATAATTTCACCCCTGTTTTAATAATTCTAGTGACTATCAATCCATTCCCGTGTCCGGTTAAATGAACGATTATTCGTACATATAAATATCCCGCCCATCATGTCCGATCGAGTGTATATGGTTATTTATAGGGACATCCAATTGTAAATCTTTATATTAAAATTAACAAATTATCATTTAGTTAAACAAATATAAAGCCCATTAATAGCCCATAGTCTAATTTCCACAAGTGTCGTTCTTTTGTCCAAATCCCAATTATGGTACAAAGCCCAATTACCCAATTTTAGTAATTAGCCCAACATCATGATTACTTTAGATTAAATAAGCATAATAATAACTTAGCTACGAGACATTAAATTAAAAAGGTTGAACATAACTTACAATGATTAAAAATAGCGTAGCGTTACACGGACAGAATTTCGACTTACACCCTTACAACATTCGCTAACATACCCTTATTATTATGATTTAAAATTAAAATTAAAATTAAAATATAAATATATATATTACGTATATATTGAGAGAGATAGATATATTGATTGATATTACGTTCACCAAACTGCGAATTTATAGGCCTGTGAACTGAAAAAGGAGCTCATGCGATCGCATGAGCTTTGCTCTTCAAGGCCATGCGATCACATGGCCAGCTGGGGAGGCTCACATTTGGTTGTTTTCTTCTACCAACAATTTTATAATATAATATATATATTAATTTTAAGAATTAATTATATATTATATTATATTCATGTGCATAGTTGACTTGTAATTTTTAGTCCGTTGTGTCGAGCGTTGAGAGTTGACTCTGGTCCCAGTTCCGGATTTTCGAACGTCCTTGCGTACAATTTAATATCTTGTACTTTGCGTTTTGAATCTTGTACTCTTGTAATTCTGAGACGTTTCTTATCAATAATTGGAACCTCTTTGATTGTATTTTGTACTTTTGAGCTTTTTGGTCGTTTGCGTCTTTAATTCGTCGAATCTGTCTTTTGTCTTCACCTTTTATTATTTAAACGAATATCACTTGTAAATAGAACAATTGCAACTAAAAGCTTGTCTTTCTTGAGGGATAATGCTATGAAATATATGTTCGTTTTTAGCATTATCAGAACACCTGGTAAACGACATTAACAAATGCATCTAGAATATCCCCAATTATACAGGTACACTCATCTGTATATAAAATCGAAGTAATAAATCATCCATAACCTGGATGGGGTTTGTTAGGTCCAATAGATCTATCTTCAGGATTCACATCAATTTGGGGGTCTATTCCCAAATTCTTAGGCTACCAAGCTAAAAAGGGTGATATCCGGTATAATAATTCAACCATAGAATGCAGTTTCAGTACTTGTGTCTATTTCGTATGTATATCTAGTATGTATGTGCATGTATATATCTTTATAGAGAAATAGATAGAGAGTGAGAGTGAACTGGTGGAGAGGGTGTTGATAAACGGTTGTGGTTGTGTTGGGTTGATGGTGGTAGTCAACCGAGAGGCATGGTCACGGTTGAGTTATAATCAGGTGAAATTTTAATGCACATATATGTAAACGTTCTCGTGTACACATAGAGAAAGTGGTTTGATTGTCCTTGCATTTTAAACAGAAAGAAAGAGTAGAAGTGTAAAGGTTCGTGTTGTTTTAAGTTTGTTTTTCTTTCCATCTATATGTGTATATGTAATTATATAGATAGATTGCAAGAGAGTAAGAATCACATTAAGTGATGTGTGGTGTCGACAGAGATATACGATCCAGGGAGAAGAAAACAAAAATATATAAATCAGAAAGTGAAGTGTAACAGATTCGTACGCTTTAACTGTTATTGACAGCTAACAAAATTCGATTGAAATTGTTTTATAGTGTTTAATTGAAGTCGTCCAAGAATCTTGAGCACTGGAAGGAAGGACAGTCGACATGTATCAAGCGCAGACAGGGTTCTTCAAACTAGAAGAAGAAAACAAGGAAAATAAATCAGATTATGACAGGTAACAAATTCGTACATTTTTCTGTTACTGATTTCTATTCAAATTTATTTTATATCTGATTTGAGATCGACATGTTTATTCTTATCGGATAAGAAGGACAGGTAATTAAGAGAAATTGATGTTGATGCAGAATCTCTCAGGAAGAAGAAGACAGAAGTAAAGGAAAAGATATTGAAAAACAGATAGCGATTGCAAAATGAATTTGTTTTGTTCTTAAGATTGAATCTTTGATTTGTACGAATTTGAGACAGGAAGAACAAATTAAACACAGTATGATTGTATCGTGAATCTGATTTTGATTCTGTGTTTGTATAATTCTATAATTAATTAATCTAAATTAATAATTATATTGTTAATACAATAATACTGATTCATATAATGTATCTGTAAATATATCAGTATATATATATATATATATATATATATATATATATATATATATATATATATATATATATATATATATATATATATATATATATATATGTTTTTATATATCTGTATTTATTTTTCATTACTATATATAATTAGTATTAATAAACAATTAATAATAATACTAATAATACTAATAATAATTATATTATTTATAATAATATTAATAATGATAATAATAACAATATTAAAAATGTTATTATTTATGATATTAATGAAAATTTGTATTATTTTTATAATATTAATTACAATATTAATAATGATTTTAATGATAATGGTAATTATAAAATTACAATATTAATAATCTTAATAATAACTCAAATCAATATTTTACTACTAATTATAATAATAATGATATTAATAATGATAACAATAATATTAGTAATAATAATATGACAAATTAAATGTATCAATTTTTTTTATAACTATGTATTATGTTAAAATGATAATATTCATAATAATGATATTAACATTAATATTTATTTGAGCAATAATTTCTTACAAACGATTAATAACATTTAATATATATATATATATATATATATATATATATATATATATATATATATATATATATATATATATATATAGTTGTTCGTGAATCGTCGGGAACAGTCGAAGGTCCAATGAATGTATAAAAATAGTTCAAAAAAATTTTGAGACTCAGGATAACAGACTTAGCTTATCGTGTCAAAATATTATATTGTATCGAAAGTTTGGTTTAAAATTAGTCGAAAATTTCCGAGTCGTCACAGTACCTACCCGTTAAAGAAATTTCGTCCCGAAATTTGATCGAGGTCGTCACGGCTAACGATAAGAATGTTTTCATGACAAATATGATTTGATAAATAGAGTTTTATTACCATAGAGTAATATGGATAAAACAATTCGATTACTCGAAGAGTATAGATGAAGCTATTACAAAAGAGTGAAATGAGGTAATAAAGTTTCGTCTTAACTTCTGACGTAGTCAAGGTTGATTTCCGGGATTCAAGGAATTTAAAGAAAATCTTCGAAATCTATATAAGATTTGATTCTTCGTTAATTAAGGAAATTAGGATCCTCTTTGATTAAATGCGGTAATCTGCTTTAATTTCTATGTCTGATATTTCGCTATAAATTCATCTCTTTCGAATCATTATTTCTACCACTCCTATACTCTCAATTCATACTTCCACAATATGCTTAATCCTGTATTGATCCTTGCTATTATATTAACCATATTTACCGTCATTCTTCTTTTCTATCTTCCACCAGAAGAATATTTTTACTTCTACAACGCTCTTGGTTTGGTGGTTTTCATAATCCTACCCTGCCTCTGTCTTTCCATAATTATTGACATCCACGGTTAATGATCCCTCCTATTTGCTGTGATTTATAATCCTATTTATGTTTCGAGGCTTCATGCTTCTGTTTTTCTCTTCTTGACTTTAAGTAAGGTGAATAATGATCCAGAATTCGTATGTATGAAGTTTTGCATGATCATAATATAGTAAGCAGAAAGAAATGTAATAGCACGATTTGATTGGTTAAATTACTAGAAGTTACGAAAAGATAGAAATATCAGGAAAAATATGTTCTCGATATGTTTAGAGGTTAAATAGAATGAAAGAGTTATGTAACATGGCACATGATGAGGGCATGATCTGTGAATCATCATCACGTTCCATTAAAAATTTAGCATGACTTACTGTAATATAATCACGTTGGCCGGGCGTCATTATATTATACTAACTCATGCTTCAATTCCCAACACTACTCCAGAAACATTCATAATTTAGACTTGAATTTTTACAGAATAGAGAAACTAAAATAGTTTCCTTTATGATGTAATACGGACAGGACGAAGAGATAACTAATTTTGGTCAGGAAGAGTTATGAAAATATCCTCAGAAATATCGAAGATATTTATGATGATATTTTCAGAATTTCTAAGATCCAAGATTGATGAAGAAAGATTTTTCACAAGATTTTAACATGACTTCGGAGCAAGATATTCTCTAAAGATTTCATCGGATCCAGAATTACTTGGATTCTTTGAATATAGGGTTTGGTCCTTGTATTTGTCCTTGATCTCCTTCATGGTTTGCTCAATCCATTTTTCAGTACCAAATTTTCTATCGAGCGTTCCTGACACCCCATTCTTTATCATCCAACTTTTGGCCGTTTGACATGCAGACCAGGTTCAAGTCCAGACTTATTAATCTATCCTAACAACTACTAGGCCGAAGTTCAGACTTATTAATGCATCCTAACAACTACTAGTTAGACACACTAATGCATGACCTGGTTTGCTACGACTACCGCTCTGATACCACCTGTAGAGACCCGTCCTAATCCACCTGGATGAAGTCTTCAACATTTGGTCCCATTGCAATGATCGACTCCAAGTAATATCTTTAAAATGAGCAAATGCACAACGGAAGATTTCTTTCATACCTGAGAATAAACATGCTTTAAAGTGTCAACCAAAAGGTTGGTGAGTTTATAGGTTAATCGTATTCAATCATTTCCATAATTTTAATAGACCACAAGATTTCATTTTTATATTACACATAACCTGTGTAATAAAATAGTACGCATAACCTGCGAATTAAAATTCATTCATATGGTGAACACCTGGTAACCGACATTAACAAATGCATCTAGAATATCCCCAAATATACAGGTACACTCATCTGTATATCAAATAGAAGTACTAAAGCATCCATAACCTGGATGGGGTTTGTTAGGCCCAATAGATCTATCTTCAGGATTCGCGTCAATTTGGGGGCCTGTTCCCAAATTCTTAGGCTATCAAGCTAAAAAGGGTGATATCCGATATAATAATTCAACCATAGAATGTAGTTTCAGTACTTGTGTCTATTTCGTAAAATAGTTATAAAAGCAACGCATGTATTCTCATTCCCAAAATATATATATTACAAAAGCATTTAAAAAGGGAGCAAATAAAACTCACGATCGAATATTTTGTAGTAAAAATATTCATACTACGAAACTGAAAAATGCATGGTTGGCCTCAGATTCACGAACCTATATCATTTATATATATTAACACACACACACACACACACACACACACACATATATATATATATATATATATATATATATATATATATATATATATATATATATATATATATATATATATATATATATATATATATATATATATATATATAACATGTAATAAAAATCAAACCCGTTTGTATATATTAATTATATATTACTTATCGAAAATACTAATGTAATATTTATATAGTTATCATATATGTATTTGATATATTTTTATATAAATAACTTTTAGTTTGTTAAAAATAATGATTTTAATAATACTAAAATAGTGTTGATAATAATAATAATAATTAGGTTTAATAATGAAAATATTAATTTTTGACAATAATACTAGTTATTTTATTTGTGGTAATAATAATAATGATAATAATAATATATTGAAAATAATGATACTTATAATAATGATAATACTAATAATAAAAATAATGATAGTAATAATATTAATAATAATAATAAAATCATGTTTAATGATAATAATAATAATAATAATAATAATAATAATAATAATAATAATAATAATAACAATAATGATACTAAAAATAAAAATAAAGATAAACTACCTTAAGGGTATAATCTCCCAAAATAAAAATAAAGCTGTCTCTGCCATGCCTCAAACCCACAACCTCTCGCTTAGAAAGCACACTCCTTACCACCCCTCTGCTATTTCCTTTCTGTTATAATAAGGAAGTTAAATCCTTTTAACCTTATATTGAGATGTAACCCAAAACCCACATACACCTTCATCATCATTCTTTATCATCGTAAAGAATCATCATACTATTATCACTTATATCATTATCATATTCACACTTCCAATATCATTATCATTATCTAATTTATCATCACATCATCACCTTATTTCATGTCTTCGTGCATAATCTAATATCGTTATCAAACCCATCTTCATCATTATTCTTCATCGACTTCTTTTATCATGCATTGTCACGATCATCATCATGTAGTTGTTGTACAAACTCAGAAGTAAGCATAAAAATTTGACTAACAGAAAGGATGAAGTGGTTACATGCACTCCGTATGAACTAAGTGGGTTTATTATGGCCCCATATCTTAATCTATTTGTAGCCCAATTAGAAAACAAGCCTAGTAGCCCAATAACAATTTAACAATCTAAATAGCATCAAAGGGTTACAGTTTATATTGTTAATCGATCAACACAGTAGCAGCTTTATAACACGATAGCAGCCGTAATTCTCTCTAAATCAGCAGCAAAAACGAGTTGTTAATCGAATAACATATCAGTAGGATCTTCACTATTTCACCTTTACCTTCTTTAATCATCTTTTAAACAGAAAAGGCATAAAATTTATTGAGTGGGCATGTGGGTCTTGTATGACAAGCAGCTCAATAATATAAGAAGTCATAGTGCGATTTTGTTAAAAACATGGGTGACCCATTCCAAAGGAAAATAGACTTTACTACCTATAAAAGAAGGTTTAATTTGTAAGTGGGAATATTAGCATCCAAAGAAAAAAAGAAACGTCCCTTTTTCTTTTCTTTTTAAATCGACCCACCAGGTGGTTGTGGGACTATCATTGTTTTAAATATATGTCGGCCATAACTGAAAAAGGTATACGCACAAGCATTTTGTATCATTATTTGCAACTGTGATTTGAATATATATAGGTTGTGTGGTGTTTTCTTGGTTTGAAACAGATGTATGCGAGGTGTGATGATGGTTTTGAAAACATAAAGAGAAGGATTGGCGAGCAGCAGTAAATAATAGTGGTACCACCCAATGGTTGCAGATACAATCGAGCGTGTGGCTGCGGTTTGTTGTGTGACAGAAAGAGGTAGTAGCAGACTAATGTGCAAATAATGGTTTGAGGGTTTGAAGTGGTGGCTTTCGGTTAACCAGAAACAGAAGAGACCGATACAATAGCAGTAAATAGTATGCAGTTTATCTTCATTATCATCATTATGATAGAAGTAGTTTACAGGTTTGTATGATGGCAGTTATGGTTGATCACATACGACAGAAAAAATGAAATGGTTCAAAGGTTATGGTGTGATGGTGAGATGGTGGTGGAAGTTTCTCGTATAACAATCCTAATGGTGTTTCTTGCTCATGAAGAGGAGAGAGAGATGAGTGGAGATTGGGTGGCAGTGGTTGCGGGTTTGAAACAGAAACAGAAATCTAGAGTGGTAGCAGCCGAGTTATAGTAGTAGCAGAAAGTCCGTAGCAGGAAAACACACACGTAGCAGTAGCTGGAAAGATCAAAAGGGTGTAGGGTTCGTGGTGGTGATCACGGTATCAGTTCATCAAATAAAAATAAGAAGGTATGTATATATCTAGTATGTATGTGTATGTATATATCTTTATAGACAAATAGATAGAGAGTGAGAGTGAACTGGTGGCGAGGATGTTGATAAACGGTTGTGGTTGTGTCGGGTTGATGGTGGTAGTCAACCGAGAGGCATGGTCACGGTTGAGTTATAATCAGGTGAAATTTTAATGCACATATATGTAAACGTTCTCGTGCACACATATAGAAAGTGCTGTGATTGTCCTTGCATTTTAAACAGAAAGAAAGAGTAGAAGAGTAAAGGTTCGTGTTGTTTTAAGTTTGTTTTTCTTTCCATCTATATGTGTATATGTAATTATATAGATAGATTGCAAGAGAATAAGAATCACATTAAGTGATGTGCGGTGTTGATAGAGATATACGATCCAGGGAGAAGAAAACAAAAATATATAAATCAGAAAGTGAAGTGTAACAGATTCGTACGCTTTAACTATTATTGACAGCTAACAAAATTCGATTGAAATTGTTTTGTAGTGTTTAATTGAAGTCGTCCAAGAATCTTGAGCACTGGAAGGAAGGACAGTCGACATGTATCAAGCGCAGACAGGGTTCTTCAAACTAGAAGAAGAAAACAAGGAAAATAAATCAGATTATGACAGGTAACAAATTAGTACATTTTTATATTACTGATTTCTATTCAAATTTGTTTTATATCTGATTTGAGATCGATATGTTTTTTCTTATCGGATAAGAAGGACGGGTAATTTAGAGAAATTGATGTTGATGCAGAATCTCTCAGGAAGAAGAAGACAGAAATAAAGGAAAAGATATTGAAAAACAGATAGCGATTGCAAACTGAATTTGTTTTGTTCTTAAGATTGAATCTTTGATGTGTACGAATTTGAGACAGGAAGAACAAATTAAACACAATATGATTGTATCGTGAATCTAATTTTGATTCTGTGTTTGTATAATTCCTTAATTAATTAATCTAAATTAATAATTATATTGTTAATACAATAATACTGATTCATATAATGTATCTGTATATATATCAGTATATATATCTATTTTTATATATATGTATATATATCTGTATTTATTTTTCATTACTATATATAATTAGTATTAATAAACAATTAATAATAATACTAATAATAATAATAATAATAATAATATAATTAATAATAATATTAATAATGATAATAATAACAATATTAAAAATGTTATTATTTATGTTATTAATGAAAATTTGTATTATTTTTATAATATAATTACAATATTTATAATGATTTTAATGATAATGGTAATTATAAAATTACAATATTAATTATCTTAATAATAACTCAAATCAATATTTTACTACTAATTATAATAATAATGATATTAATAATGATAACAATAATATTAGTAATAATAATATGACAAATTAAATGTATAGAATTTTTTTTTATATCTATGTATTATGTTAAAATGATAATATTCATAATAATGATATTAACATTAACATTAATATTTAGTTAAGCAATAATTTCATACAAACGATTAATAACATTTAATATATATATATATATATATATATATAAATAGTTGTTCGTGAATCGTCGGGAACAGTCGAAGGTCCAATGAATGTATAAAAATAGTTCAAAAAAATTTTGAGACTCAGGATAACAGACTTAGCTTATCGTGTCAAAATATTATATTGTATCGAAAGTTTGGTTTAAAATTAGTCGAAAATTTCCGGGTCGCCACAGTTGTGGTACTCTATACCTCTGCTATGTATGGCCATGGAAACAACCTCACTGTTGAAGAGTACATTGCACCATAACGCGATCTCAAACATTGCACTCCATCTGAGGGATTCTTTAGTAATAGGAAATGTTTGTTTAAACCCATAAAGGATTGGAACCATTAGGATAACCGAACATTTACATGGAGACTACTGTCTGGCCATGACGTTCCTCTATGGTTGATTTCTTTTAAATAAGGACCTAACTGATCTTTATAAACCCATCGTTGATGAAAGCATTGGAAACATATCATGTCTCTCTGATTAGGGATACCCGCTACTTTAGCTTATGTTTAAGAAAGTTTGGGCCAAGTGGATAGATTAATATGCTGCCTTGTCGGGTCGATCATAATAAAAGAGCCGTTTAGTGTTAACAAGTAGCTGTGTTACTCTTCCCCGCGTTGCTAATCATTCAGAATCTTCAAGCCTACCGCATACATTATGCCAGTGACATGTCAGTCCTCTGACAGGGGCGGTAGGACCAATATAACGGGTAAAGGGTTATCAACTATCCATGAGCCATCATTACACAATTCAGCAATGTAAACAATGAAATCATAGCATGTGCATCTTTAACCTTATCTGAAATACAAATTTTACCTATCTGTATTTACTTTATCTTTTAGAAATTTAAAAAACCCCAAAAAAAAAAAACTACTCTTTGTTAGTTATTTTTGTTAGGTTTTAGGTTCGATTCTGTAGACTTCCTTAAAAAATGACCCTACGTCATACATCCCTTACTCACCCTAAGGAGTAGTAGATTTAGGCCCCGACCTTATAAATTTAAAACACAGGTACATCCCAACTGGAAGACCTCGACTGACGGTGTGCGGCCCAACGACACTGCACACTAAAATATAACTGTCCATTTTGGCCGTATCAGAGCTTGCTATGAAAGAAGAGATGGGGTCACTTGAGAAGAACAAGACTTGGTCACTAGTGAAATTACCTTATGATAAAAAGGCGTTGCAAAACAAATGGGTGTATAGAATAAAGAATGAGGTGGATGGCAAGAAGAGGTACAAAGCACGGTTAGTGGTTAAAGGGTTTCAATAAAGGAAAGGGGTTGACTACCAAGAGATATTTTCACCGGTGGTGAAGATGACTACTATTTGTTTGGTACTTTCGTTGGTTGCATTCGAGGACTTATGTAACGACCCTACTTTTTTCGTTATCTTTTACCGTTAATTATTTAACGACCGTTAACTATTATTCATGCCACGTCATTTCTATGACCTATATTATTATTTTTGTAATAATATATTAATTATTATTTGTTATGTGAATATTTGTATTCATATTTTAAGTTATGCGTTTCTACGTGTCGCGGATTTCTATCCGGCGAATCTTTTCGGTTTTCAAACCAACGGTCGAGCTTTTGGGTTTTTAAGTCCTAATTATTTAAAATATGATATTTTAATGTCATATGTTTATATATAGTGTTTATATATATTTTTCGTCGCGTATCTGTTATCTCTCCGAATTTTCAATCGAGTAGCGGTGTTTTCACGTTTCGGGATCCGTTCGGGCTTTCGGGCGACAAGTTAACTCATCTTACATTAAAGTGGGCCAAGAGGGCCCACCCTTATTCTTGGTTCGGCCGAAACTCCCCATGGGGAGGGGGTTTAGTGCAAATTTTTAAAAATGAGAGATTACATGTGTTAAATGGTTCGCTACTTGATTTCATTTAACCTAAATCTTTTTTTTCTCTCATCCCTCTCTTTTCCTCCTCCCATGGACATTCACTACCATAACCAACATTATCATCACCTTCAACAATTATATACTTGGAGATTTAGGGCTTTTTATCTCATCGGGTTCTCCATTTCAAGATCTACAAGCTCATACAACTTGTTATTTGATTAGGGTATAATCATAAACCCTAAATTTTCAATTTTCATTTATTTTTATTGATCTTGTATGTATGATGATGTTATAGTACTTGTGTATGATTGTATTGATGTTATTATGCATAGAATCACTCGTTATTGTATGTTTTCAGTTTAATTAAATTGGAACAGCAGCTTGTTGGTTAAAATCAGTGAACTTAACTGTGATTTTTGATGAAATAAACTATATAGATGAGTTCTTCTCATTTAGTACATAATTTTAGGCTTTTGATTCACCTCTTTTCGAGTTCCGGATCAAAAGTTATGCTTAAATTAGTGTTTTGATGAGATTAAAATATAAAAATGAATTGTTCCAGGTTTGGTCCGACTTTGTGACCACTTTTGGAGTCTTTAGGGTGTACTAGTGTGTTAGGATTGATGATAAGATGAACTTTCATGGTCGGGTCATCGAAATCCGAGCCACATTCACCCGATATGACTAAAACATGTTTTTGAACGGATTAAAGCTCCAAGATGTTTAATGGCTGATCATCACGACTTGGTTGCTGTTCTTGGGGTGTTCTTGAGTGCACCAATGTGTCGGGTGGTTTGATTAGGCGGATATATATATAAGACTCGCCGAAAACCTACACCCGGGGCTCAAGTTATGACCCGATGAACTTTTAATTAAAACTTATGGTTAATTATTAGAACTTATGATATAAATAATGATTTTCATTATTAATAAATTACTTATGATATAAAAAGTAATTATTATAATTTAAGACTTATGATATATATTTATTATATCATTTATTAATTACTTATGATTTAATTAAACTTTAATTAAACTTATGATTAATAATACTTTATTATTAATGGAAAATACTTATGATAAGTATTATTCTTATATTATGAGATTATTATTATAAGACTTATAATAAGGATTAATTAATTATTTAATTATTATAAGGCTTAGTTATTATTTAATTTTAATTTAATTATTAAATACTTATGGTTTAATAATTATAATTAGAAACTTATGATATGATTCATAATTCATTATTAATTAATAATAATTATGATATGATTAAAATTTATTATTAATTAATAATACTTATATTATGACTAATATTTAATTAATCATTTAAATACTTATGTTATATTAATTATATCATTTAAACTTATGTTAATTTTAATAATTCATTTTAATTTAATTAAACTTATGTTATGACATAATTATACATATATGACTATAAATAACATTAAAACTTATATTATTATTATAACTTATACTTTTAAAATTAATGTTGACTATGTTTGATCAACGTTGACTTTTGAGTTGACTTTCGATTGACTTTGACTTTCAGTTGACTTTTGTTGACTTTCTAATTAAGGAAACTTTCCTAACTTAAAAACTTTCTAAAAATAGAAACTTTCTAAATATGGAAACTTTCTAAATTTGGAAACTTTCCAAAAATAGAAACTTTCCAAATATAGAAACTTTTCTAAAATAGAAACTTTCCAAAAATAGAAACTTTCCTAAAATAGGAACTTTCCAAAAATGGAAACCTGACAAAAATAGAAACTTTCTAAAAATAGAAAGTACGTGTTACTACACTGTCCTGATCAAACCGAAGCATACTCAGTGTTGTTGAAATGTCCCGTTCTTATTTATTAAAAATGTTCCATATTAATTGATTTCGTTGCGAGGTTTTGACCTCTATATGAGACGTTTTTTCAAAGACTGCATTCATTTTTAAAACAAACCATAACCTTTATTTCATCAATAAAGGTTTAAAAAGCTTTACGTAGATTATCAAATAATGATAATCTAAAATATCCTGTTTACACACGACCATTACATAATAGTTTACAATACAAATATGTTACAACAAAATAAGTTTCTTGAATTCAGTTTTTACACAATATCATACAAGCATGGACTCCAAATCTCGTCCTTATTTAAGTATGCAACAGCGGAAGCTCTTAATAATCACCTGAGAATAAACATGCTTAAAACGTCAACAAAAATGTTGGTGAGTTATAGGTTTAACCTATATATATCAAATCATAATAATAGACCACAAGATTTCATATTTCAATACACATCCCATACATAGAGATAAAAATCATTCATATGGTGAACACCTGGTAACCGACATTAACAAGATGCATATATAAGAATATCCCCATCATTCCGGGACACCCTTCGGATATGATATAAATTTCGAAGTACTAAAGCATCTGGTACTTTGGATGGGGTTTGTTAGACCCAATAGATCTATCTTTAGGATTCGCGTCAATTAGGGTGTCTGTTCCCTAATTCTTAGATTACCAGACTTAATAAAAAGGGGCATATTCGATTTCGATAATTCAACCATAGAATGTAGTTTCACGTACTTGTGTCTATTTTGTAAATCATTTATAAAACCTGCATGTATTCTCATCCCAAAATATTAGATTTTAAAAGTGGGACTATAACTCACTTTCACATATTTTTACTTCGTCGGGAAGTAAGACTTGGCCACTGGTTGATTCACGAACCTATAACAATATATACATATATATCAAAGTATGTTCAAAATATATTTACAACACTTTTAATATATTTTGATGTTTTAAGTTTATTAAGTCAGCTGTCCTCGTTAGTAACCTACAACTAGTTGTCCACAGTTAGATGTACAGAAATAAATCGATAAATATTATCTTGAATCAATCCACGACCCAGTGTATACGTATCTCAGTATTGATCACAACTCAAACTATATATATTTTGGAATCAACCTCAACCCTGTATAGCTAACTCCAACATTCACATATAGAGTGTCTATGGTTGTTCCGAAATATATATAGATGTGTCAACATGATAGGTCAAAACATTGTATACGTGTTTATGGTATCTCAAGATTTAATAATATACAATACAAGTTGATTAAGTTATGGTTGGAATAGATTTGTTACCAATTTTCACGTAGCTAAAATGAGAAAAATTATCCAATCTTGTTTTACCCATAACTTCTTCAATTTAAATCCGTTTTGAGTGAATCAAATTGCTATGGTTTCATATTGAACTATATTTTATGAATCTAAACAGAAAAAGTATAGGTTTATAGTCGAAAAATAAGTTACAAGTCGTTTTTGTAAAGGTAGTCATTTCAGTCGAAAGAACGACGTCTAGATGACCATTTTAGAAAACATACTTCCACTTTGAGTTTAACCATAATTTTTGGATATAGTTTCATGTTCATAATAAAAATCATTTTCTCAGAATAACAACTTTTAAATCAAAGTTTATCATAGTTTTTAATTAACTAACCCAAAACAGCCCGCGGTGTTACTACGACGGCGTAAATCCGGTTTTACGGTGTTTTTCGTGTTTCTAGGTTTTAAATCATTAAGTTAGCATATCATATAGATATAGAACATGTGTTTAGTTGATTTTAAAAGTCAAGTTAGAAGGATTAACTTTTGTTTGCGAACAAGTTTAGAATTAACTAAACTATGTTCTAGTGATTACAAATTAAACCTTCGAATAAAATAGCTTTATATGTATGAATCGAATGATGTTATGAACATCATTACTACCTTAAGTTCCTTGAATAAACCTACTAGAAAAAGAGAAAAATGGATCTAGCTTCAACAGATCCTTGGATGGCTCGAAGTTCTTGAAGCAGAATCATGACACGAAAACAAGTTCAAGTAAGATCATCACTTGAAATAAGATTGTTATAGTTATAGAAATTGAACCAAAGTTTGAATATGATTATTACCTTGTATTAGAATGATAACCTACTGTAAGAAACAAAGATTTCTTGAGGTTGGATGATCACCTTACAAGATTGGAAGTGAGCTAGCAAACTTGAAAGTATTCTTGATTTTATGTAACTAGAACTTGTAGAATTTATGAAGAACACTTAGAACTTGAAGATAGAACTTGAGAGAGATCAATTAGATGAAGAAAATTGAAGAATGAAAGTGTTTGTAGGTGTTTTTGGTCGTTGGTGTATGGATTAGATATAAAGGATATGTAATTTTGTTTTCATGTAAATAAGTCATGAATGATTACTCATATTTTTGTAATTTTATGAGTATTTCATGCTAGTTGCCAAATGATGGTTCCCACATGTGTTAGGTGACTCACATGGGCTGCTAAGAGCTGATCATTGGAGTGTATATACCAATAGTACATACATCTAAAAGCTGTGTATTGTACGAGTACGAATACGGGTGCATACGAGTAGAATTGTTGATTAAACTGAACGAGGATGTAATTGTAAGCATTTTTGTTAAGTAGAAGTATTTTGATAAGTGTATTGAAGTGTTTCAAAAGTGTATAAATACATATTAAAACACTACATGTATATACATTTTAACTGAGTCGTTAAGTCATCGTTAATCGTTACATGTAAGTGTTGTTTTGAAACCTTTAGGTTAACGATCTTGTTAAATGTTGTTAACCCAATGTTTATAATATCAAATGAGATTTTAAATTATTATATTACCATGATATTATCATGTATGAATATCTCTTAATATGATATATATACATTAAATGTCTTTACAACGATAATCGTTACATATATGTCTCGTTTAAAAATCATTAAGTTAGTAGTCTTGTTTTTACATATGTAGTTCATTGTTAATATACTTAATGATATGTTTACTTATCATAGTATCATGTTAACTATATATATATCCATATATATGTCATCATATAGTTTTTACAAGTTTTAACGTTCGTGAATCACCGGTCAACTTGGGTGGTCAATTGTCTATATGAAACATATTTCAATTAATCAAGTCTTAACAAGTTTGATTGCTTAACATGTTGGAAACATTTAATCATGTAAATATCAATCTCAATTAATATATATAAACATGGAAAAGTTCGGGTCACTACAGTACCTACCCGTTAAATAAATTTCGTCCCGAAATTTTAAGCTGTTGAAGGTGTTGATGAATCTTCTGGAAATAGATGCGGGTATTTCTTCTTCATCTGATCTTCACGCTCCCAGGTGAACTCGGGTCCTCTACGAGCATTCCATCGAACCTTAACAATTGGTATCTTGTTTTGCTTAAGTCTTTTAACCTCACGATCCATTATTTCGACGGGTTCTTCGATGAATTAAAGTTTTTCATTGATTTGGATTTCATCTAACGGAATAGTGAGATCTTCTTTAGAAAAACATTTCTTCAAATTCGAAACGTGGAAAGTGTTATGTACAGCCGCGAGTTGTTGAGTTAACTCAAGTCGGTAAGCTACTGGTCCGACACGATCAATAATCTTGAATGGTCCAATATACCTTGGATTTAATTTCCCTCGTTTACCAAATCGAACAACGCCTTTCCAAGGTGCAACTTTAAGCATGACCATCTCTCCAATTTCAAATTCTATATCTTTTCTTTTAATGTCAGCGTAGCTCTTTTGTCGACTTTGGGCGGTTTTCAACCGTTGTTGAATTTGGATGATCTTCTCGGTAGTTTCTTGTATAATCTCTGGACCCGTAATCTGTCTATCCCCCACTTCACTCCAACAAATCGGAGACCTGCACTTTCTACCATAAAGTGCTTCAAACGGCGCCATCTCAATGCTTGAATGGTAGCTGTTGTTGTAGGAAAATTCTGCTAACGGTAGATGTCGATCCCAACTGTTTCCGAAATCAATAACACATGCTCGTAGCATGTCTTCAAGCGTTTGTATCGTCCTTTCGCTCTGCCCATCAGTTTGTGGATGATAGGCAGTACTCATGTCTAGACGAGTTCCTAATGCTTGCTGTAATGTCTGCCAGAATCTTGAAATAAATCTGCCATCCCTATCAGAGATAATAGAGATTGGTATTCCATGTCTGGAGACGACTTCCTTCAAATACAGTCGTGCTAACTTCTCCATCTTGTCATCTTCTCTTATTGGCAGGAAGTGTGCTGATTTGGTGAGACGATCAACTATTACCCAAATAGTATCAAAACCACTTGCAGTCCTTGGCAATTTAGTGATGAAATCCATGGTAATGTTTTCCCATTTCCATTCCAGGATTTCGGGTTGTTGAAGTAGACCTGATGGTTTCTGATGCTCAGCTTTGACCTTAGAACACGTCAAACATTCTCCTACGTATTTAGCAACATCGGCTTTCATACCCGGCCACCAAAAATGTTTCTTGAGATCCTTGTACATCTTCCCCGTTCCAGGATGTATTGAGTATCTGGTTTTATGAGCTTCTCTAAGTACCATTTCTCTCATATCTCCAAATTTTGGTACCCAAATCCTTTCAGCCCTATACCGGGTTCCGTCTTCCCGAATATTAAGATACTTCTCCGATCCTTTGGGTATTTCATCCTTTAAATTTCCCTCTTTTAAAACTCCTTGTTGCGCCTCCTTTATTTGAGTAGTAAGGTTATTATGAATCATTATATTCATAGATTGTACTCGAATGGGTTCTCTGTCCTTCCTGCTCAAGGCATCGGCTACCACATTTGCCTTTCCCGGGTGGTAACGAATCTCAAAGTCGTAATCATTCAACAATTCAATCCACCTACGCTGCCTCATATTCAGTTGTTTCTGATTAAATATGTGTTGAAGACTTTTGTGGTCGGTATATATAATACTTTTGACCCCATATAAGTAGTGCCTCCAAGTCTTTAATGCAAAAACAACCGCGCCTAATTCCAAATCATGCGTCGTATAATTTTGTTCGTGAATCTTCAATTGTCTAGACGCATAAGTAATCACCTTCGTTCGTTGCATTAATACACAACCGAGACCTTGCTTTGATGCGTCACAATAAATCACAAAATCATCATTCCCTTCAGGCAATGACAATATAGGTGCCGTAGTTAGCTTTTTCTTCAATAACTGAAACGCTTTCTCTTGTTCATCATTCCATTCAAATTTCTTCCCTTTATGCGTTAATGCAGTCAAGGGTTTTGCTATTCTGGAAAAGTCTTGGATGAACCTTCTGTAGTAACCAGCTAGTCCTAAAAACTGGCGTATGTGTTTCTGAGTTTTCGGGGTTTCCCACTTTTCAACAGTTTCTATCTTTGCCGGATCCACCTTAATACCTTCTTTGTTCACTATGTGACCGAGGAATTGAACTTCTTCCTACCAAAATGCACACTTTGAAAACTTAGCGTACAATTCTTCCTTCCTCAATACTTCTAACACCTTTCTCAAATGTTCACCGTGTTCTTGGTCATTCTTTGAGTAAATAAGTATGTCATCAATGAAAAAAATGACAAACTTGTCAAGGTATGGTCCACACACTCGGTTCATAAGGTCCATGAACACAGCTGGTGCATTAGTTAAACCAAATGGCATGACCATAAACTCATAATGACCGTAACGTGTTATGAAAGCAGTCTTTGGAATATCATCTTCTTTCACCCGCATTTGATGATACCCGGAACGTAAGTCAATCTTTGAATAAATAGACGAGCCTTGTAGTTGATCAAATAAGTCGTCGATTCTCGGTAGTGGGTAGCGGTTCTTGATGGTAAGTTTGTTCAACTCTCGGTAGTCGATACACAACCTGAATGTACCATCTTTCTTCTTGACAAACAAAACAGGAGCTCCCCATGGTGATGTGCTTGGTCGAATGAAACCACGCTCTAAAAGTTCTTGTAATTGGCTTTGCAGTTCTTTCATCTCGCTGGGTGCAAGTCTGTAAGGAGCACGAGCTATTGGTGCAGCTCCTGGTACAAGATCTATTTGAAATTCAACGGATCGATGTGGGGGTAATCCCGGTAATTCTTTCGAAAATACATCGGGAAATTCTTTTGCAATGGAACATCATTGATGCTCTTTTCTTCAGTTTGTACTTTCTCGACGTGTGCTAGAACAGCATAGCAACCTTTTCTTATTAGTTTTTTTGTGCCTTTAAATTACTAATAAGATGTAGCTTCGTGTTGCCCTTTTCTCCGTACACCATTAAGGGTTTTCCTTTTTCTCGTATAATGCGAATTGCATTTTTGTAACAAACGATCTCTGCTTTCACTTCTTTCAATAGTCCATACCGATTATCACATCAAAACTCCCTAACTCTACTGGTATCAAATCAATCTTAAATGTTTCGCTAACCAGTTTAATTTCTCGATTCCGACATATATTATCTGCTGAAATTAATTTACCATTTGCTAATTCGAGTAAAAATTTACTATCCAAAGGCGTCAATGGACAACTTAATTTAGCACAAAAATCTCTACTCATATAGCTTCTATCCGCACCCAAATCAAATAAAACGTAAGCAGATTTATTGTCAATAAGAAACGTACCCGTAACAAGCTTCGGGTCTTCCTGTGCCTCTGCCGCATTAATATTGAAAACTCTTCCGCGGCCTTGTCCATTCGTTTTCTCCTGGTTCGGGCAATTTCTAATAATGTGGCCCGGTTTTCCACATTTATAACAAACTACATTGGCATAACTTGCTCCGACACTACTTGCTCCGCCATTACTCGTTCCGACACCATTTGTTCCTTTCGTTCTATTAACCCCTGGTCCATAGACCTCACACTTCGCCGCGCTATGACCATTTCTTTTACACTTGTTGCAAAATTTGGTGCAGAACCCCGAGTGATTCTTTTCACACCTTTGGCATAGCTGCTTCTGATTGTTGTTGTTGTTGCGGTTATTATTGTTATTAGGATGATTGTTGTAGTTGCTGTTGTTGTTGTTGTTGTTGTTGTTGGGCCATTTGTTGTAGTTACGATTGATGTTGCGATTGTTGGGATAATTGTTGCGATTATTGTTGTAATTGCTGCTGTTGTTGTATTGGTGATTCTTATCACCGTTTTCCTCCCACTTTCTTTTGACTTGCTTCACATTGGCCTCTTCAGCAGTCTGTTCTTTAATTCTTTCTTCAATCTGGTTCACTAGTTTGTGAGCCATTCTACATGCCTGTTGTATGGAGGCGGGCTCGTGTGAACTTATATCTTCTTGGATTCTTTCCGGTAATCCTTTCACAAACGCGTCGATCTTCTCTTCCTCATCTTCGAATGCTCCCGGACACAATAGGCACAATTATGTGAATCGTCTTTCGTACGTGGTAATATCAAATCCTTGGGTTCGTAACCCTCTAAGTTCTGTCTTGAGCTTATTGACCTCGGTTCTGGGACGGTACTTCTCGTTCATCAAGTGCTTGAATGCTGACCACGGTAGTGCGTACGCATTGTCTTGTCCCACTTGCTCTAGATAGGTATTCCACCATGTTAACGCAGAACCTGTGAAGGTATGCGTAGCGTACTTCACTCTGTCCTCTTCAGTACACTTACTTATGGCAAACACCGATTCGACTTTCTCGGTCCACCGTTTCAATCCGATCGGTCCTTCGGTTCCATCAAATTCCAAAGGTTTGCAGGCAGTGAATTCTTTGTAGGTGCATCCTACACGATATCCTGTACTGCTAGATCCAAGGTTATTGTTGGTATGTAGCGCAGCCTGTACTGCGGCTATGTTTGAAGCTAGAAAAGTACGAAATTCCTCTTCATTCATATTCACGGTGTGTCGAGTAGTCGGTGCCATTTCCTTTAAAATAGTCAAATGGAACAAGTTAATCATACAGAATATTAAGAGTAGTTAATAGTATTTCGTAGCATAATATGAACTCATTTATAAAAGCTTTTTCTTCATATTAGCGTTTTATAAGTTTAAATTCGGGTAGTACCTACCCGTTAAGTTCATACTTAGTAGCTAATATACAATTCAACTACTACAATTCTATATGAAAAACTGATTATAATAATATTTCGCGTTCAAACTTTTATACAATATTTTACAAACTTACAATACCGCTTATTTTACATAAAGCATGAAATATAGCACACAATAACTTTGATACAAGATGGTTGTGAAGATAATTCTAGCTAGTACACAAGTCGTTCAGCAAAGGCAATAAAGACACGTAATTCATACATCCAGAAACAAGTCATGCATTCTGGTTTTACTAGGATTACTTCCCATCCTTGGTCTTGTGGAACATAACCGTTATGGCCGTTGATAAGACAGCGTGTTGTAATGTCGTCAAAGGGACGAGGGTTACGTAATGTCCAACAGTCCCGTAACAATCTAAAAACCTCATTTCTTACCCCAATTACCGACTCCGTCACTTGTGGGAACGTTTTGTTTAATAGTTGTAGGCCGATGTTCTTGTTCTCACTTTGGTGAGAAGCGAACATTACTAATCCGTAAGCATAACATGCTTCTTTATGTTGCATGTTAGCCGCTTTTTCTAAATCATGAAGTCCAATATTCGGATATATTGAGTCAAAATAATTTCTTAACCCATTGCGTAAAATAGCATTTGGGTTCCCCGCAATATATGCGTCAAAGTAAACACATCGTAACTTATGGATTTCCCAATGTGATATCCCCCATCTTTTGAACGAAAGCCTTTTATAAACCAAGGCATTCTTGGAACGTTCTTCGAATGTCTTACAAACTGATCTCGCCTTAAATAGTTGTGCCGAAGAATTCTGACCGACTCTAGACAAGATTTCATCAATCATGTCTCCGGGTAGGTCTCTTAAAATATTGGGTTGTCTATCCATTTTGTGTTTTTATACTGTAAAATAGACAAGAGTTAGATTCATAAAAAAAAATACTTATTAATACAAGCAATTTTTACATATATCATAAAGCATAAGCACACTATATTACTTATATTACACCACACGAATACAACTATCTTATTCCAACTCGCTTGTTTCTTCTTCTTCGGTTTTGGTTCGTTTTGCCAAGTTTCTAGGGATATATGATGTTCCCCTAATACGAGCCGTCGTTATCCACATTGGTTTAGAAAAACCTGGTGGTTTAGAGGTTCCCGGGTCATTGTTACAACTTAAGGACTTCGGGGGTTGACGATACATATAAAGTTCATCGGGGTTGGAATTAGATTTCTCTATTTTTATGCCCTTTCCCTTATTATTTTCTTTTGCCTTTTTAAATTCAGTTGGGGTAATTTCTATAACATCATCGGAATTCTCGTCGGAATCCGATTCATCGGAGAAATGGGTAATCCTCCCAATATTTTGCTTCCTTGGCGGAAACACCATTGACCATAATTAACCTTGGTCGGTTGGTTGAGGATTTTCTTTTACTTAACCGTTTTATTATTTCCCCCACCGGTTCTATTTCTTCATCCGGTTCCGATTCTTCTTCCGGTTCCGATTCTTCTTCCGGTTCCGACTCTTCTTCCGGTTCCTCTTCGGGAACTTGTGAATCAGTCCACGAATCATTCCAATTTACATTTGACTCTTCATTATTATTAGGTGAGTCAATGGGACTTGCTCTAGAGGTAGACATCTATCACATAATATCAAACGCGTTAAGAGATTAATATATCACATAATATTCACATGTTAAAAATATATAGTTTCCAACAAAATTTGTTAAGCAATCATTTTTTAAGTAAACACGGTCGAAGTCCAGACTCACTAATGCATCCTAACAAACTCGATAAGACACACTAATGCAAAATTCTGGTTCTCTAAGACCAACGCTCGGATACCAACTGAAATGTCCCGTTCTTATTGATTAAAAACGTTCCATATTAATTGATTTCGTTGCGAGGTTTTGACCTCTATATGAGACGTTTTTTCAAAGACTGCATTCATTTTTAAAACAAACCATAACCTTTATTTCATCAATAAAGGTTTAAAAAGCTTTACGTAGATTATCAAATAATGATAATTTAAAATATCCTGTTTACACACGACCATTATATAATGGTTTACAATACAAATATGTTACAACAAAATAAGTTTCTTGAATGCAGTTTTTACACAATATCATACAAGCATGGACTCCAAATCTCGTCCTTATTTAAGTATGCGACAGCGGAAGCTCTTAATAATCACCTGAGAATAAACATGCTTAAAACGTCAACAAAAATGTTGGTGAGTTATAGGTTTAACCTATATATATCAAATCATAATAATAGACCACAAGATTTCATATTTCAATACACATCCCATACATAGAGATAAAAATCATTCATATGGTGAACACCTGGTAACCGACATTAACAAGATGCATATATAAGAATATCCCCATCATTTCGCGACACCCTTCGGATATGATATAAATTTCGAAGTACTAAAGCATCCGGTACTTTGGATGGGGTTTGTTAGACCCAATAGATCTATCTTTAGGATTCGCGTCAATTAGGGTGTCTGTTCCCTAATTCTTAGATTACCAGACTTAATAAAAAGGGGCATATTCGATTTCGATAATTCAACCATAGAATGTAGTTTCACGTACTTGTGTCTATTTTGTAAATCATTTATAAAACCTGCATGTATTCTCATCCCAAAATATTAGATTTTAAAAGTGGGACTATAACTCACTTTCACAGATTTTTACTTCGTCGGGAAGTAAGACTTGGCCACTGGTTGATTCACGAACCTATAACAATATATACATATATATCAAAGTATGTTCAAAATATATTTACAACACTTTTAATATATTTTGATGTTTTAAGTTTATTAAGTCAGCTGTCCTCGTTAGTAACCTACAACTAGTTGTCCACAGTTAGATGTACAGAAATAAATCGATAAATATTATCTTGAATCAATCCACGAACCAGTGTATACGTATCTCAGTATTGATCACAACTCAAACTATATATATTTTGGAATCAACCTCAACCCTGTATAGCTAACTCCAACATTCACATATAGAGTTTCTATGGTTGTTCCGAAATATATATAGATGTGTCGACATGATAGGTCGAAACATTGTATACGTGTCTATGGTATCTCAAGATTACATAATATACAATACAAGTTGATTAAGTTATGGTTGGAATAGATTTGTTACCAATTTTCACGTAGCTAAAATGAGAAAAATTATCCAATCTTGTTTTACCCATAACTTCTTCATTTTAAATCCGTTTTGAGTGAATCAAATTGCTATGGTTTCATATTGAACCCTATTTTATGAATCTAAACAGAAAAAGTATAGGTTTATAGTCAGAAAAATAAGTTACAAGTCATTTTTGTAAAGGTAGTCATTTCAGTCGAAAGAACGACGTCTAGATGACCATTTTAGAAAACATACTTCCACTTTGAGTTTAACCATAATTTTTGGATATAGTTTTATGTTCATAATAAAAATCATTTTCTCAGAATAACAACTTTTAAATCAAAGTTTATCATAGTTTTTAATTAACTAACCCAAAACAGCCCGCGGTGTTACTACGACGGCGTAAATCCGGTTTTACGGTGTTTTTCGTGTTTCCAAGTTTTAAATCATTAAGTTAGCATATCATATAGATATAGAACATGTGTTTAGTTGATTTTAAAAGTCAAGTTAGAAGGATTAACTTTTGTTTGCGAACAAGTTTAGAATTAACTAAACTATGTTCTAGTGATTACAAGTTTAAACCTTCGAATAAGATAGATTTATATGTATGAATCGAATGATGTTATGAACATCATTACTACCTTAAGTTCCTTGGATAAATCTACTGGAAAATAGAAAAATGGATCTAGCTTCAACGGATCCTTGGATGGCTCGAAATTCTTGAAGCAGAATCATGACACGAAAACAAGTTCAAGTAAGATCATCACTTGAAAATAAGATTGTTATAGTTAAAGAAATTGAACCAAAGTTTGAATATGATTATTACCTTGTATTAGAATGATAACCTACTGTAAGAAACAAAGATTTCTTGAGGTTGGATGATCACCTTACAAGATTGGAAGTGAGCTAGCAAACTTGAAAGTATTCTTGATTTTATGTAACTAGAACTTGTAGAATTTATGAAGAACACTTAGAACTTGAAGATAGAACTTGAGAGAGATCAATTAGATGAAGAAAATTGAAGAATGAAAGTGTTTGTAGGTGTTTTTGGTCGTTGGTGTATGGATTAGATATAAAGGATATGTAATTTTGTTTTCATGTAAATAAGTCATGAATGATTACTCATATTTTTGTAATTTTATGAGATATTTCATGCTAGTTGCCAAATGATGGTTCCCACATGTGTTAGGTGACTCACATGGGCTGCTAAGAGCTGATCATTGGAGTGTATATACCAATAGTACATACATCTAAAAGCTGTGTATTGTACGAGTACGAATACGGGTGCATACGAGTAGAATTGTTGATGAAACTGAACGAGGATGTAATTGTAAGCATTTTTGTTAAGTAGAAGTATTTTGATAAGTGTATTGAAGTGTTTCAAAAGTGTATAAATACATATTAAAACACTACATGTATATACATTTTAACTGAGTCGTTAAGTCATCGTTAGTTGTTACATGTAAGTGTTGTTTTGAAACCTTTAGGTTAACGATCTTGTTAAATGTTGTTAACCCAATGTTTATAATATCAAATGAGATTTTAAATTATTATATTACCATGATATTATCATGTATGAATATCTCTTAATATAATATATATACATTAAATGTCTTTACAACGATAATCGTTACATATATGTCTCGTTTAAAAATCATTAAGTTAGTAGTCTTGTTTTTACATATGTAGTTCATTGTTAATATACTTAATGATATGTTTACTTATCATAGTATCATGTTAACTATATATATATATATATATATCCATATATATGTCATCATATAGTTTTTACAAGTTTTAACGTTCGTGAATCACCGGTCAACTTGGATGGTCAATTGTCTATATGAAACATATTTCAATTAATCAAGTCTTAACAAGTTTGATTGCTTAACATGTTGGAAACATTTAATCATGTAAATATCAATCTCAATTAATATATATAAACATGGAAAAGTTCGGGTCACTACAGTTGTTCTATGTTTACTTGCAACAAGTATTATAGCTATCATTCTAAGACTTGACCTAAGTTAGTTATTTATATCGACCTGCTTTATTTATAGGTCGGCGTTGTGATCACTCTTGATCACTTATTTCATTTGATGTTCGCATTTTTGTGTGGTTACTTCATTTGCTTTAAAGTGAGTTATAGTCCCATTTTTCCATTTTAAATCTTTTGGGATGAGAATACATGCAATTCATTTTATATTTTGGACACAAGTGGAAGTTGGTTTAAATTATTCATTGTGAGTTGAATAAAAATATTCCCTAATCTGGTAATTGTAATCACTGGTTTCTACTGGTGAACGTGAATCCTATGGATAGATCTATCGGGTTTGACAACCCCATTTCGAGCTAGTCGTGCTAGCAATTTATAATCGGAATGTTTAGTACTTCGTATTTAGTTGAAGATACACTTGTTCGGTGTATATTGTTTATTATGTTTGGCAAGGGTAAATAAATGGTTAAGTGGTTACCAGGTGGCTCACGGAAAATGGAATAATATTTTTATATGTTTTCTAGCATATAATTTTGTAGTCCAAAAAGGAGTTTTTATGTTTTTAAACATAAATTTTTATGGTTTAAATTAAATATTGTTCGCAATATTAAACCTATAATTCACTCAACATTTTTGTTGACACTTACTCGCATGTTTTATTCTCAGGTTCATGATTGATTGCTTCCGCTGTGCTTAGAGAGTCTGCATATTTATGATGGCAGCTTTTGTTAAACATTAACTTGCATTCTATTTTGATACATTTAATAGTGGATGTTGTTGACTTGTTTTGGTCAACTTTTGGTTAAGTAATAATGTACGGTTCTTCTAAACTTACACATTTTGGTAGGTTTCCTTTATAGGAAATCATTTTTAAATAAAGAATGCAAGGTTATTTATCAAATTCGTATAGAGTTATGATCAAGCTATGGGACCAAGATAACGATGGTCGTCAAGTGTACTTTGACGGGTCGTTTCAACTTACATCTACAACAACTAGATGTGAATACCGCATTCTTACTGTGACAACCCAGAAATTTCCGACCAAATTTGAACTTATTTATATGTTTCCGACACGATAAGCAAAGTCTGTAATATTGATTCTCAAACTTTTTGAACTAATGTTATATATTCAATTAACCTCTGACTATTAACCGACGATTCACGAACATCTATTTTTAAATAGATATATATATATATAAATATATATATACAAATATACAATAAGCTACAGTGTGTTCGAAAATCACTATTTGCTACAGTAAAAATCATTTTGCTACAGTGTTTTCAATCACTGTTTACTACAGTAAAAATGACTTTGCTACAGTAAAACACTATTTGATACAGTAAAAAACGACTTTGCTACAGTAAACACTATTTGCTACAGTGAAAAATATGTCAACAAACAAGTGTGAGCTGTCCCAAGGGGTCATGTGATCGCATGAGTAGTCTGGCCAGGAATTTCCTATAAAGCTCGAACGTTTTCAGTTTGTACAACACACACATATATCTATCTACTCCCTCTGCATTGTAATTATTATTTATATTATTATTATTATTATAATTATTAGTATTATTAATAAGATTAATATTATTATTGATCTTATTATTATTAATATTATAATTATAATTATAATTATTATTATTATTATTATTATTATTATTATTATTATTATTATTATTATTATTATTATTATTATTATTATTATTATTATTATTATTATTATTATTATTATTATTATTATTATTATATAAAATACTACGATGGAGTCATGAGCGAGTTATTTCAAAACAAGCTTTTCAAGCGGGATAAAGGTAGGGAAATTATGGGTTATAGTTATGGAGGTTATGGGTATTGTTCGAGGGTATTGCTCGTGAGTCAAACTAATGTTTATCATCTCCGTTGCGTCTACGTACTTTCCTACAATATTGAATCACAATATTGATACGTGAGCATTCATATCTTATCTTTTATATATTAATAGTGTATCCTTGTCTAGTGCTTGAGTATATATGTTTATGCATGCTTGTATGCTTTAATTTTGTCGTCAGATAGTTTATGATGAATCATGAATTTGATACATATGCTACTGATATAAAGTATATGATATGCATATTTTTGGAAAGCTGGCGAAAAATTATTAACTTTTCATTTAGAAATCGCATGATTTCGATGAACGGATTAAAAGATATGGTCAACTAAATTATGTTTAATGTTAATTGAAATTGTGTTTGAAACTCTAAATTAATATTTAAACAACTTGTCTATGAGTTTGATAAATTGGATTTTTAGATATTACTAATCGAGTAAATGAATTTCTATATAAGGCACGTCTCGTTTTGTTGAACAATTGTCAAAGTTGACTGTCTTATCATGTTTTAAAGCTTTATAAACACTATAATCTAATTTTACAAGTATTGGAAAACTATGTGAAATAATAAAATATTTTCGATTGCCATGATAATTCAAATATAATATAGCTCTTGAATTAAATAATATTTTGAGTTTGATAAACTACAAATTCGTTCAACTATCAAGAATTATACTATGTTTATATAATAAACATGTATAGATTTAAAGATCATATTGGGTCATGTTGACTTTTTGAGATGACTTTTGTTAACTTTTACATCTCAGTCTCAAGCATTAGGATTGTGATACACTATGACCCGACCTAGCTTGTTAGACATGTATTGACCAACATATGTTCTCTAGGTTGAGATCTACGGTTATTTTGCATTCCGAGTTTTGGTCACATTTCGGAGAATGACCTTATGTGCTGCTAAGTTGAGTTTCATTTGCTCCCTTTTTAATTGCTTTTACAATCTATATTTTTGGGCTGAGAATACATGCACTTTATTTTAAACGCAATGGATACAAGTACATACTAAATTCTACACCGAGTTTGAACCAAAAATCCCTTAGCTTTGGTAACTAGTAACTACCGGTTATAAGAAATGGTGGGCGCGAGTAGTTATATATGGATCCATAGGGCTTGACATCCCCGTCTGTTCCAGGTATAGAAACCCTAGCCTGAACTATAAAACAGACATATACTATTTGAGTTTAGTACACGTTGGATTGCGTGTATTGTACATGTTGGTTGCATGTATGTTAAAACAGGGGTACTTATTATAACGTTAAAGCTTAGTTACCAGGGTGCTCAATCTTGTAGAATATTTTGATAAACGTTTCTGGATGAAACAACTGAAATCTTGTGATCAACCTTTATATACAGATTATGCGCAACATTAAAACTATGAACTCACCAACCTTTGTGTTGACACTTTTAAGCATGTTTATTCTCAGGTTCCTAGAAGTCTTCCGATGTTTGCTTATACGTTATACAAGCTATGTGCATGGAGTCATACATGCTTTATTCGAGAAAACTTTGCATTCACAAAATCATCACCATGTATCTTATTTGACTGTATTGTCAACGGATGTATTGTTAGAAACTATTATATACGATGATTGTCTATACGTAGAAATCATCAGACGTCGAAAACCTTGGATTTATATATTCATTTATGGTGTACCTTTTCAAAAGAATGCAATGTTTACAAAATGTATCATATAGAGGTCAAAACCTCACTATGAAATCAATGAATGATGTATTCGTCCAAATGGATTTGGACGGGTCATCACAGTTGGCATCAGAGCTTGAGGTCATAGGGAACCAGAATTTGCATTAGTGTGTTTAACTGGTAATTATTAGGATGCATTAGTGAGTCTGGACTATGACCGTATCTGTTTTTACCGAGTTTTGCTTACCATTTATTGTCGAAAATTACTTGCTTATCATTCCTAAGTCTAGACATGTCTTACTGCATTTACTGCATAGATAGTGTATCGACAAAATTCATATCTTAGCGTATCTATTACTTTAAACTTTTCCTGACATCTTCCGAAAATTTCTCCGTAATTTATGGGATTTTGGTATTATATATACATATGTAAATTATGTATTGAAGAATATCAAATCCACGTCCTATAATCTATTTCACATCAACAATCATTTCCCTGATTACACAAAATAGATCCTGTATCTAGTTCAAATTTCTTAAACTCCGACAGCTATTCCGATATGGATATTCACATGAACTCCGAAGACAGTTGATGTGTGCGAGGCGTACTAGGAAATAGTTATATTTTTGCTACAAAATACTATTAAATACGATACAATTTTTCACAATATATTTATTTATTTATAGAATGGATATACCTAAACCTTGCTACAACACTTATAGGCAGTGTACCTAAGCATACAGTAGTGTAGTTTTTAGTAAGTCCGGTTCATTCCACAGGGAACTTAGCCAAGTTTAACGCTATATTTTTAACTTATAATTGTAAAAATACAAAAATATATATAAGTAGTATTATTATTATAAAAGGGGGTTTTTTACCGTTTAATGACCGGTTTGTCGATTTAAAAACTTTAGTCGCAGTTAAAACCTAATGGATACACCAATTACCCTTGAATGTAATCCACCACTGTTTCAACAAGTCTATTAACTATTAATCCAGTTCCGTGTCCGGTAAAATGAACAATTATTGGTATTTATAGATATCCCGCCCACCGTGCCCAGTCAAGCGTATGTGGTTATATATAAATACGTCAAATTATAAGTCTATATATTAAATTAACGAGGTATCATTTAGTTAATATAAAGCCCATTAATAGCCCATAGTCTAATTTCCACAAGTGTCGTTCTTTTATCCAAACCCCAATTATGGTCCAAAGCCCAATTACCCAATTTTAATATTTTTAGACCAATATCACGATTACTTCAATTTAAATAAGCATAATAATAACTTAGCTACGAGACATTAATTTAACAATAAAATTAAACATAACTTACATTGGATACTAATAGCGTAGTGGTACACGGACAGAGTTTCAACTTGCAAAACCTTAAGACATTCGACTAACCTAACCTTATTATTATCACTAACTTAAAATTAAAATTACAAATTGAGATTAATATTTGGAGTGATATTTGATACATAAGATAAGAGAAAAGAAAAAGATATATATATATATATATATAATTCTGGCGGAATTCATTGCAATTTATAGATGTGGCCAGTATTCTGGGCTCGTGCGATCGCATGAGAATCGTGCTTCCAGGCCATGCGATCGCATGGCCATCTGGGACAGCTCACATTGCTTTGTTTTCTTGCTTGTCGACGTTATTTTTAAATATATATATAATATATAAATAATTTATATAATTATTTAAATATTATATTATATTCTTGTGCATAGTTGACTCATAATTTTTAGTCCGTTGCGTCGAGCGTTGAGAGTTGACTTTGGTCCGGGTTCCGGATTTTCGAACGTCCTTGCGTATTTTGCATTTTGCGTCTTGTACTCTTGTAATTTCGAGACGTTTCTCATCAATAATTTGAACCACTTTGATTGTACTTTGTACTTTTGAGCTTTTTGGTCATTTGCGTCTTCAATTCGTCGAATCTGTCTTTTGTCTTCACCTTTTATTATTTAAACGAATATTGCTTGTAAATAGAACAATTACAACTAAAAGCTTATCTTTCTTGAGGGATAATGCTATGAAATATATGTTCATTTTTAGCATTATCAAATATTCCCACACTTGAGCGTTGCTTGTCCTTAAGCAATATAGTCTTGAAATAAAAATACTAGAATCACTTCTTTATTCTTCACACTTTGTACATCAGTGATTTCTATACGGCGGTATAAACAATGATAGTAACGTTGTGGTTTAAAGTCCCACATGACTATAAAAAATTAGATCCTTTAGAAAATTGGATCTTTATGAAAACATTTGATCTTTTTAAAAAAAAAATTAAATCTAACTTTTACCCTAGATAAGTTTTCCGGAATAACCCTTCACCGGTGTTTGCAAATTGTTTTTGTGGGTTTGGTGGGTTTCAGATTTGAAAATTTTTGCTCAAAACTTGCGCTTTTGTGTCACCCACTTGCTAACCTTGTATTAGGAAAGCAACACGTCCAGTATACTTGCTCCGTATATGACCTTTCGGTAAACTACCGTCCGGTTGTAAAGGAAAGCGTTGAACAAGAAACTGTTAAGGCAATGTCCCCTGACATGCTTTTAATTATGGTCTATAACGTGTCGGATGCAATTACTATCCTTTGTAGGAGCAATAGTAAAGCTCACCCTATAATTTTTCGGTCTGGCACGAGGTCCTGTCTTCGACCATGCTATGCAACCACCGTTCTTACGGTTGACACCCGATTTGGTTCAGGTGACCTAATGAATTCCAGGTGAATTCCTAGGATTTTACGTTCAGTGGTAATGAACGCATTAAAAATGGATTTTTCAGAAAACAAATCGGTTTGTAATTTTGATCAAAATATTTTCTCGTTCAAGCTCGAGTTTAGATATCATCGAATTCCATGAGTTTGTATTCTCAATCTTTAAAGTCAATCTCTAGGATTGAGTAATATCAGGCTTAAAAGCTGATTTTTGATCTTTTAAGGAGATTATCCTTTCTGGGGATCTGATTCATTAGTCTTATCAAGCTAATTTGCACGGCGTCCTCCCCATTTTACGAGACAGATCCTCTCATGGTTAGGATAAGTTTGACCACTTGGCGACCCTGTTTGATGCTGAGGTCCGTGGATTTCCAGCTGATTTTCGAGAAAACTTTTCAAGATTTTTCGTAGACTCTACAACTGGTCTGGACGACAACTTCCTGACCTAAATCAAGAAGTGCGTTTCTTTTTCAGAAGACTTTACTTCCTTTTAATGATGGAATTGATTCATCGTGTAGATCCATCTTTCTTTCAAATATCTTACAATTTACCGGGTAAAACGGTTAATTTTGTCCAAAACAAAAGTATCTTCAATTATTTGTACAAAAATATGTGATATATGTTTTTAAATAATTTGGTAAATTTTTCCCACTCTTGGATTTTATTTTCCTTTTTATTGTCCTCTATTCAATTTTAAATGAATTCTAACATTTTGGTTTGTTTCTCAATTTATGTCCTTTCTGAGGTAACAATAATTTCGGTGTTGACACCTACTTTTATCGTTCAAACATGATTTTGAATTCATTGAATTGAAAATTTTGAAAAATTTTACTAGAATTGGGTAGTCAGTATATAAGACTATGGCTGTTCTTTATTATCAGAGAGCACTAGATTCTAATACAACTACTGCGTTACTAGTATTTTTTTTAATGGTAACCAAGTGTTTAAATTAAATTTTTTTTTAAAATCCAAAAGTATTTTATCTCTTCCCACACTTAAGATCTTGCAATGCCCTCATTTGCAAGAAATCAGTAACAATTTAAATTATTGAGGGTGATTCGCGTAGAAAAATGATTAAATTTTACCAAATTTCCAAACATATTGGCGTTTGTTTGCTGAATGATAAATGGTGCATATCATTTGTTCATTCCGTCTTGTTGTTACATCACATTTGTTTTTCCTTTTGTCGTCAAAATCAGTAGCTTTTGCTGAACTTAATGCCAGTCTTTGAAAATGCGCTGTTTTACCCTGTTGTATACAACTGACAATATACATACATACAAATATAAACATGCATGGTAATTTGAAATGGGACTTAAAATCCCACTTTCAAATTAAATATGAAATATTAGTACAAAATAATAAAAATATAAAACAATACATTAATGTATCACAATATCGTATGTTTAAACATAAATAAATAAAAATAATAAAAAGATAAAAATCATAGAAATCACCAACTGGAACTATATCAATCTGGATAGGGGTTCCAGTTCATGTTGTCGTTCGGGTTCCATGGTTGGTTATAGGTGTACTGGTAGGCCTGGTTAGAGTCGTAGAGAGTATATGGTGGTCTCATCTCGGGCAGGTGTGGAGGATAGTAAGCGGTTCGGGTCAGTACGTTGTGATCCTGAGGTGACAGCCAGCTCATGATCTGACGCTGATGATAGTCCCATCTATCATGCTGTCATTGCCTGGAATGCTCGTAATCATTCCGGGCTTGCCACTGTTCCATCCGACTAAATCTCTCCCCGTTTGTCATATCTACCTCATCTACACGCTGGTAGACGTCAGTCATAGCCTCCCTAATGACATCCCTAATGTCATCCGCTTCCTCCATTTCCTCATCTGATCCTCTCTCTACCTGTGGATGACGACCTTCATAGGGTACTGCCTGGTTTCATCTGCTCTTTAATACCTTAGCACCCTGATAGACCTTCAATCCTAAAGGCTCAACCTGTTCCCTACATTCCAAAAGTGGACCCCCTTGGTCCCTATCTACACCCAAATACTCTCCAATGAGAGTAACAAAAATACCTCCTCCTATTATCCCCCCTTCCTGTATTCCTTCTACCATCTTAGCCAAATAAAAACTAACACAGTAAGGGATATTAACAAAGCCTCTTGGGTCTCGAATACACTTTAGGTAAAATAAATCATGTAAGGTCATTTTCTCCTTGTTGTGACCTCTCTGTGTAATCGAGTTAGCCAAAAATCTATGAATTATACGAAGCTCGGCTTTGTTAATATGTAAGTAGAAGTGTTTTCCTCCCAGCGTAAAAACATTATAATCTGACATACGCCTCCAGACGGCGTTCGCATCAAAATTCCTATCTACCCTTTCACCACGATAAATCAAATTCATACAATCGGGTAGTAGTAATTCACTAGGAGTATATATCTGCAAAGCCCTGGCCATGTCCAGCATGGACATCCTGTACATCCTACGGTCAAGTATAAACCTAAGAAAACTTCTATCATCTAACCTATCTACATCTACATTTAATGCTATTATACTCATAAGCTCAATACACCATTCCTTATATACAGGTCTACGAATGGTGAATAGACGTTCCCAATCGTGAAAAGAAGAACTGACATACCTTTGGATCAGATGCTCCCTAACTGAGTTAGCAAGTTGGGCTCTTTCTAAAGGCTCCCAATCTATTACCCTTGGCACTTCTACATTTTTCGGTATCAGTTTGAATTTGTTACTTTGATATGTCGGGTAATCTCTCCAGCTTCTTTCAAATCTCAGATTAGGATGCAACGTGTGTTCAGGAATCGTTGGGTATTCTACTGGCGGATGCATCGGAAATTATATAAAGGCATCAACAAATTGTAGCGGATCATAATAAGGTACGTGTTGATCAGGCTGTTGTTGTGGTTCCTGTTGTTGTTTCGGTTCAGGTTCATATTGCATTTCAGGTTCAGGTTCTAGAGCAGGTTGCCTGGATGATGATGTTGCACCATCAGTATTTGTAAATCTCTGCAAAACACATTAAACACAAAATTTGTGCATCCAAATATGCATTAGTGTTAGCAAAATAACAAATTGAAACAATTACAATAACATGTTAAATCAAAATTAAACTTATACACATTTTCACAATTTTTACAATTCTACACTTTTTTAAATAAGCATATATGAAAATGTTTACAAAGTTCATAAGCATTTAACTTAAATAACATGTTAAAAAAACCATTACTAGCAATTAAACAAGTTTCAAATGGCATTTACTTCAAATTAATCAAGTTCATGAATTTTAGACTTAAAAAGTCCACTTTAATTCTCAAAAATCATGTTTAGGATCAAAGTTTGGATCATTTAGCTACCTAAACATGTTACACTACTTAATTTAGCAATAATTCATGACAAAAATCGGCCATAACCTGTTTATATCAAAAAGCCCCAAATTGCTCAAGAACACAAACCCTAGATTCCTAAATTTTTTTGAAGTTTTTGGCTTTAAATCATGTTAAATATCATCAATCTAGGCTATACATGCATAAAATACTAAAAATTTAACTCTAATTACACTAGAAATTAACAAAATCAAATTTGGAAAAATATAGCTCAAGAACACTAAAAATTAAATTTAAAGAGGTTTAGGGATGTAATTGTAACCCTTCTTGATAAACTCCTTATCAAATTCATGTTTAGAGCGGATTGTAGTGAGAAATTTGGTGAAATTTGGTGAAAAAAATGATGAAATTTGAGAGGTTTTGGGGTGTATGTTCGTGTGTTTATGTGTGTGTGTGTGGATACAGAGAACAGCTCGTTGGAGCTTTTGTTCCTGACCTAAATTTCAGCCTCATGCGATCGCATGAGGTTACAGGGTAAATCTCATGCGATCGCATGAGGTCCTTTTTTTTTTTTTTTTTTAAAGTAAAGATTTTTAGGTTTTTTAAATGTTTTTGGCATACTTTAATTCAATAAGATTAAAAATAATGATAATAAAAGTTCTCGTCCCTCCCTTGGGTAGAGCAATTTCGGTTCAACGACCTAGTTTTCAACTCACGACGAATTTTAAAAATCAAATTTTTAACTTAGTGAAAAAAAGTAAATTTTTGTTTTTAAATTCACACCAAACTTAAATTTAAAATGCATAAAATTAAAAATTCATATTATTAAAATTTTAAAAATTCACACCAAACTTATATTATATTTTTGTTTTTATACATACAAATTTATATTAAAAATATTAATTTTTCAAATATTTACAAACTTAAATATATATTGATTTTAAAAAGTTTACAATAATAATTTAATATTAATATATTAATTTTAAAAACAAAGTAAAAATTAAAAATCTTTTTGGTCTTTTATCCCACTTTAATCAATCAAATATTATCAAAAATATACTCCTCTCTTTTCGGTAAAGTAATTTCGGCTATATTACCTAGTTTTACTCCTGACGAATTTTTAAAATATTTTGGGTTGATTGATTAAAGATATTTATACCTTAAGAATAAACGGTAAATTTCGCAGTGATGTAATAAATTTTTGTATGATATCAATAATTTCGGTCGCAAAACCTATTTTTATTGAGTATCAATTTAATACTTTATAGCGAACAATTTAGCGTTTATTATCAAAAGGTTAAAAGCAATAAAATAAAAATTAAAACTGTACAAACTTACCTGTGAGATAGAATTCTCAGTGACCTGCTTTAGCCCACTCATAAGATAGTTGGACTAATTGGTTTTCCATAGCTACATAGGCATAACCTCGAGCATTCAACGATTTTTCTTCGAAATATATGAACGGTCCTTCTCTGCATAAAGTAACGAACTCGGTATTGGAATATGTCTGATTCGTCGAGCATTTTCCTTCGTGTGACCATTTTCCGCATTTGTGACATCTTTCAAGGTGTCGTGCTCTTCTTTTCACTGCAGATTTTGATTTTCCTTTACCAAAATGTAACTTATTATGATCGTTCCTGAGTTCTTTTCTAACTCCGTCCAATTTGGCTCTTATTACTGACACCAGGTCACTCGGGAGTGTGTCATTATTACGTTTAGTGATCAAAGCGTGTAGCATTAGACCATGGTTCAGATCAAAGGAATTCTTCATCTCGTAAAACCTAAAAAAAATAAAAATTCAGAATGGGGGGAGAAGACTAGTTCTTTAGGGTCTGCAAGGGAAAGACCATTCGGATTCCATTCTCGAGAACTACACAAAAACATAATATCTAACTCTAACAGAAATACATATTACTCTTAAAAAGATTCAACTCTCCCCACACTTAGTTAGCTGTGGTGTCGAAATTATGATTAACTTCGTTGTCAACTTCCATCGGATCATGTACGTAATGTTTAACTCTGTGATCATTAACTTTAAATTCAATCCCATTTGAATTTATCAACTCTACTGTTCCATATGGGAAAACTATTTTGACTAAGAATGGTCTAGACCATCTTGATTTCAATTTTCCAGGAAATAGCTTGAATCGTGAATTGAAAAGAAGAACTTTATCTCCTTCCTTAAATTCTTTTGAACTTCGAATTATTTTATCATGCCATTTCTTTGTCTTTTCTTTATAGATTAACGAATTTTCATATGCTTCATGTCTTAACTCTTCTAATTCATTTAGCTGACTTAATCGTAGACGTCCGGCTTCATGTAAATCAAGATTACATGTCTTCAAAGCCCAAAATGCTTTGTGTTCAATTTCTACTGAAAGATGACATGCTTTTCCGTAAATGAGTTTAAAAGGTGTGGTTCCAATTGGAGTTTTGTAGGCTGTTCTAAAAGCCCAGAGTGCATCCTCCAATTTCATGGACCATTCCTTCGGATTTGATCCTACGGTTTTCTCTAGAATACGTTTTAATGCTCGGTTGGTATTTTCAACTTGTCCACTTGTTTGTGGATGATAAGCGGTAGAGATTTTATGAGTTACTCCATATCTTTTGAGAACTTTCTCAAGTTTATTATTACAAAAATGAGTACCCCGATCACTTATTAAAGCTTTCGGTGTTCCGAACCTTGCAAAAAGACGTTTTAAGAAGTTGACTACAACTCGTGCATCGTTAGTCGGGAGAGCTTGTGCTTCCGCCCATTTAGATACATAATCAATGGCAACGAGAATGTAGAGATTATTATGTAATTTTGAAAATGGACCCATAAAGTCAATACCCCAAATGTCAAATATTTCACATACTTGAATGACATTTTGTGGCATTTCATCATGTTGAATTATTTTTACGGCCCTTTGACAAGCATCACAGGATTTGCAAAGAAGGTGTGCGTCTTTGAAAATTGTAGGCCAATAGAATCCAGCATCGTAAACTTTTCTTGCTGTGAGCTGAGGCCCATAATGCCCTCCTGTTGGTCCTGTGTGACAATGGTTTAAGATTTGACTAGCTTCATCTCCGAATACACATCGGTGTATTATTCCATCGGGACAACTTTTAAACAAATGTGGATCTTCTCAGAAATAGTGTTTCATATCACTAAAGAATTTCTTTCGTTTTTGGTACGATAATCCTTTTTCAAGGAATCCACATACTAAGTAGTTTGCATAATCTGTAAACCATGAAATTTCATTATAATCTATCTTCAATAGATATTCATCAGGAAAGTTGTCTTGTATGGCCGATTCATTTAGAACTTCTAATTCAGGATTTTCAAGACGAGAAAGATGATCAGCGGCGAGATTTTCTACTCCTTTTTTTATCTCGGATTTCAATATCGAACTCTTGTAAGAGTAAGATCCAACAGATTAATCTTGGTTTGGCATCTTGTTTTGAAAATAGGTATCTAAGAGCAAAATGGTCAGTATAGACCACCATTTTAGCTAGAACGAGATATGAACGAAATTTGTCAAAAGCAAAGACAATAGCAATGTGTTCTTTTTCAGTAGTTGTGTAATTCGTTTGTACTCCTTGTAACGTCTTACTAGCATAATATATAGGTTGAAATCGTTTTTCAATCCTTTGTCCTAAAACGGCTCCCATTGCAAAATCACTTGCAGCGCACATTAGTTCAAACGGTAGATTCCAATTTGGAGTTATCATGATCGGTGCATTAGTGAGTTTTTCTTTAAGAATATTAAAAGATTTGATACATTTATCTGAAAAGATGAATGGAGCATCCTTTTCTAGGAGTTTATTCATAGGAGTGGCAATTTTAGAAAAATCTTTTATGAAACGTCGGTAAAAACCGGCATGCCCTAGAAAACTCCTAACTCCTCTAAAATTGGTTGGATGTGGAAGTTTAGCAATTACATCTACTTTAGCTCTATCCACTTCAATTCCTTCCTTTGAAATTTTATGACCAAGAACGATGCCTTCTTTAACCATGAAATGGCATTTCTCCCAATTAAGTACTAGGTTTGATTGTTCACATCTAATAAGCATTTGTTCAAGATTAACTAGACATGATTCAAATGTATCACCGAAGACTGAAAAGCCATCCATGAAAACTTCCATGCATTCTTCTATCATGTCGTGAAAAATCGCCATCATGCACCTTCGAAAGGTTGCAGGGGCGTTGCAAAGTCCAAATGGCATGCGTTTATAAGAAAAAGTACCATAAGGGCACGTGAATGTGGTTTTCTCTTGGTCCTCGGGTGCTATTGGAATTTGAAAATATCCGGAAAAACCGTCAAGAAAACAATAGTAACTATTTCCAGCTAATCTTTCCAACATTTGATCAATGAAAGGTAAGGGAAAGTGATCTTTTCTGGTGGCGTCATTTAATTTTCTATAATCAATACAAACACGCCATCCTGTTACAGTCCTAGTAGAAATAAGCTCATTTTTCTCATTTGTGATGACAGTCATGCCACCCTTCTTAGGTACGCATTGAACTGGGCTTACCCATGGACTATCAGAGATTGGATAAATTAAACCTGCATCTAGCAGTTTAATAATTTCTTTCTTAACAACTTCTTGCATATTAGGATTTAGTCTTCGTTGGCGTTGCACATACGTTTTATGACCTTCTTCCATAAGGATTTTATGTGTGCAATACGAAGGACTTATTCCTTTAATATCATGAATTTTCCATGCAATAGCTGGTTTATGAGCTTTTAGCACAGTAATGAGTTGAGATTTTTCATTTTCCGTAAGAGAAGAAGATATTATTACAGGTAATTCAGATTCACCATGTAAATAAGCATATTCCAAATGGTTTGGAAGTGGCTTTAACTCTAATGTCGGTGGTTCTTCTATCGATGATTTATATCGATATCTGTCTTCCTCTTTTAGCATTTGAATTTCTTCTGTTGTTGGTTCATATCCATTAGCCATAAGTGTAGCTAACATTTCAGCTTCATCAATTTGTTCAGTTCATTCTCCTAAAGAACATTCTCCTATTCCTTGTAATTCTGGAAATTCTTCTAACAATTCTGCATGTGAATCTATAGTTTGAATATAATAACATGTATCATCTGCAGATTGCGGTTGTTGCATGGCTCTATCAACTGAAAAGGTAACACTCTCGTCCTCTATACTTAGGGTCAGTTTCTTACCAAACACGTCTATTATTGCTTTAGCCGTCTTTAAGAATGGTCTTCCTAATATGAGAGGAACTCGAGAATCTTCTTCCATGTCCAGAATAACAAAATCTACTGGAAATACTAAAGTACCAACTTTAACTAGCATGTTCTCCATTATCCCTCTAGGATATTTTACTTATCGATCGGCTAGTTGTATGCTTATTCGTGTTGGTTTCAATTCTCCAAGGTCTAGTTTAGCGTATAGTGAGTACGGCATTAAATTTATACTAGCACCTAAATCTGCCAATGCTTCTATTGAACTAAGACTACCCAGAAAACATGGAATCGTGAAACTTCCTGGATCTGATAATTTTTCTGGTATCTTATTCAACAGTACTGCAGAACAATTTGCATTCATAGTAACGGCCGAGAGTTCTTCCATTTTCTTTCTATTTGTGATTAGATCTTTTGGAAATTTAGCATATCTTGGCATTCCTGAAATCACATCAATGAAAGGAAGATTGACATTTATTTGTTTAAACATATCCAAGAATTTGGATTGCTCGGCTTCAAGTCTCTCTTTTCTCATTTTACTAGGGTAAGGAAGTGGTGGTTGGTATGGTTTAACATAAGTTTTAGCCTTAACTGTGTTATCTTCATTAACCTTTTCAACTACCGGTTCTTTTTCCTTATCTTGTTCAGGTTGTGGTTCTTGTGGAGTAGGAATAGAGTCATCAGAAATTACAGGTATTTCAGGTGGTTTAAGTGTAATACCACTTCTTGTGGTAATGGCTTTAGCTGTTTCATTCAGGGGGTTAGCATTTGTATCACTAGGTAAACTTCCCGGTTTTCTTCCACCTATCAACCTTGCTAGGTTGCTTACTTCTTGTTCAAGATTTTGAATAGAAGCTTGTTGATTTCTAAATGCTTGAGCATTTTGTTCATTGGTTTGTTTCTGAGATGTGAAAAATTGCATTTGAGATTCAACTAGCTTCGACATCATATCTTCTAAATTTGACTTTTTATCATCGGTTTGTGGTGGTTTATTTTGAAAAATAGGTCTTTGCTGAATGTAAGTATTATTAGATACTTATTGATTGCTTGGACCTTGTTGGTTGTTGTATGGAACATTTCAGTTATAATTCTGGTTTTGATTGTAGATTAGTCTTGGCGGTTGATAATTATTCTGATAATTATTTCCAGGCCTTTGGTTTATGTATGAAACATTCTCTCTTTGTTCCATTGTTAGTTCAATACTGAGACAATCTTTTGTCAAATGTGGTCCTCCACACTGCTCACAACTAATTCATATTGAGTGGATATCTTTAGTCATCTTTTCCATTCGTCTCTCGACAACATCTATCTTTGCGGAAATGGAATCAAAGTCATGGCTAGAATCAGCTCTAGCTGCTTTAGATGATCTACCGATATCTTTTTCTTGATACCACTCATGTGAGTGGGAAGCAGTGTTATCAATAATTTTGTAAGCGTCAGTTGCGGTTTTCTTCATAATGGAACCACCAGCTGCTATATCGATGTCTTTTCTTGTAGTGATGTCACATCCTTGGTAGAATATTTGTACTATTTGACAAGTGTCTAAACCATGTTGCGGACATCCTCTCAATAACTTTCCAAATCTTGTCCACGCCTCATATAGAGTTTCATTTGGCTTTTGTGTGAACGTAACTATTTCTCCTTGAAGTCTCACGGCTTTAGATGCCAGAAAGAATTGTTTAAGAAATTTTTCAACTAAAACGTCCAATGTATCAATCGCCCCTTCAGGTAACGATTCTAACCAATCTTTGGCTTCTCCCTTTAAAGTCCAGGGAAATAACATGAGATATATCTGTTCATCCTCAACTTCTCAGATTTTAAATAAAGTACAGATCCTATTAAAGGTACGAAGGTGTTCATTTGGATCTTCCATCGGCGCACCACTAAATTGGCATTGATTAGTTACCATGTGTAGAATTTGTCCTTTGATTTCATAATCTGGCTCATTAATGTCAGGTTGAGTAATTGCATGACCTTGGCTAGTGCATTTAGCTCGCATTCGGTCTTCCATACTTAGAGGTACCAGATTCTCCATAATTGAATTTGTTGAATCTGAATCACTAGAGGATTCTGATTTAATGGTAGGTTCCTCTACAATCTCTGTTTGAATGATTGGTGGTTTCGGAGGAAAGATTAGTGGTTCAGGATCTCTGAATTGTCCTTGAATATCCTCCAGATTCTCAATTGTGAGGTCGGGTTCAAAAAATGGATTATCGAAAATTTGAATTGGAGTACTTGGTCGACTGGATGACGATTGTAAAGAAAAATCAACGGTGGCAATATTGGCTAGATGTCTTGATCTGGTTACAGGTGGTGAACGTACAAAAGGTGGTGAACGTTTTGTTCGGTACATTCACTGAATATCCTATTAGTTATAAAAGATAAAAATTATATAAGCTATCAAATTAATAGACTTTTCTGCTTTTGCCCACATTTCGAATAGCCAATAGATGCAGCAGGGAGCCAGAACCCTTTAAATCGGAAGCTCACAACTCAGCCACTAACAAATCCAACTATTACTACGAAGCAGAAAATTTGGATGTCTATCAATTTAACCGCTTAAAATAATTTTTCGTTAAAATTTAAAGAAATTTAGAGAAGAAATAGAAAATTCTATGTCCTAAAAACTAGAGCGTCGAAAAATAAGAAAGAAAAAGAGCGCGTCGAAAAATAAAAAGTCGAAAAAATAATAGGCGTCAAAAAATAAAAATAAGAAAGTAGCGCGTCGAAACTTAAAAAGGAACTAAAAACTAAGAATTAAAAGTTGCGTCTAAAAATATTAAAGCTTAAAATAAATTCTATATCCAAAACGGCAATAACTTAAAAATGGTACTAAAATATAAAAACGGCGTCGCAAAATTCTAAAGTACCTAAATCTTAGTCTAAAGAAAAAGCACTTAAGGGATTTTACGGCAAAGCCTAAAAATCTAGAAATAAAAATAACTATGGCAAAATACTAAGTTTAAAACTAAGTACGAGCGAAAAATACAAAAATTAGCTAAAACAAATAAAAAGATACAAAATATAAAAATATACTTAAAGTTGTAAAAAGTACAATTTTTATAAAAATATTATTTTTATATTATTTATTTTATAAAAGTATTAATTTTATAATTTATAAAAACTAATTAAACTAAAAATACAAATTAAATAAAACTAAAACAAATTATTATTAAATATAACCCTAATTAGGGTTTTAAATATATAATAATAATAAAAATTACGTAATTATTGCAGCAGGAAGTCAAATGTGGCGTGTCAGAAACGTTCATGCGATCGCATGGATTTTTGCCTTCGGGTTCATGCGATCGCATGGGCTAGGGTTTCGGACAAGAGTTGGGCTGCTACAGTACCGGGCCTCGTGTTTTTACTTTTTTTTATGTTTTCTGTTTTAGATTAAATAAAATATAAATAAATTAAATAAAAATTTAATTTTAAAAACTAAAATAAAAATACTTTTATAAATTTTTAACAATTCTTAACAACAAATATATAGATTTTTTTTTTATATTTTTGAATTTTTAATATTTAAAACGTATATTTTTTATACAAAGAACTTAATAAAACTCTAATAATTTTTTTTTATATAGCGTTGCGCTTTCGGCGTTTTAGTGTCCCCGGCAGCGGCGCAAAAAATATTGATGTGTGCGAGGCGTACTAGGAAATAGTTATATTTTTGCTACAAAATACTATTAAATACGATACAATTTTACACAAGATATTTATTTATTTATAGAATGGATATACCTAAACCTTGCTACAACACTTATAGGCAGTGTACCTAATCGTACAGTAGTGTAGTTTTTAGTAAGTCCGGTTCGTTCCACAGGGAACTTAGCCATGTTTAACGCTATATTTTTAACTTATAATTGTAAAAATACAAAAATATATATAAGTAGTATTATTATTATAAAAGGGGTTTTTTACCGTTTAATGACTGGTTTGTCGATTTTAAAACTTTAGTCGCAGTTAAAACCTAATGTAAAATATTAAAAATAAATATAACTTAAATTAAAGCGTAAATTAAATAACGATAATGAAATTGCGATAAATAAAAGTGCAATAATAAAAAAGTACGATAATTAAAAGTGCAATTAAATACATTGACAATAAATAAAAGTGCGATAATTAAAAGTGCAATTAAATATGAAATAAAGGAATTATGCTTATTTAAACTTCCGTAATCATGATGTTCGACGCGTTGTTTTTAGTTTATTCCCATGGGTTAATTGTCCTTTGTCCTGAATTATTTGATATGTCTATACGAATTTGTCCATAATAGTCCATCATTCATAATCATAAAGTGCTGAAGTCTTCGTCAAATTATTCTTATTCCCGAAGTCAAATATTCCAACTAATTGGGGATTCGAATTGTAACAAGGTCTTAATACTTTGTTTAATGAATACATCAGGTTATCGACTTTGTGTAAACCAAGGTTTTAATACTTTGTTAACAATTACACCAATTACCTTTGAATGTAATCCACCCCTGTTTCAACAAGTCTATTAACTATTAATCCAGTTCTGTGTCCGGTAAAATGAACAATTATTGGTATTTATAGATATCCCGCCCACCGTGCCCAGTCAAGCGTATGTGGTTATATATAAATACGTCAAATTATAAGTCTATATATTAAATTAACGAGGTATCATTTAGTTAATATAAAGCCCATTAATAGCCCATAGTCTAATTTCCACAAGTGTCGTTCTTTTATCCAAACCCCAACTATGGTCCAAAGCCCAATTACCCAATTTTAATATTTTTAGTCCAACATCACGATTACTTCAATTTAAATAAGCATAATAATAACTTAGCTACGAGACATTAATTTAACAATAAAATTAAACATAACTTACAGTGGATATTAATAGCGTAGTGGTACACGGACAGAGTTTCAACTTGCAAAACCTTAAGACATTCGACTAACCTAACCTTATTATTATCGCTAACTTAAAATTAAAATTACAAATTGAGATTAATATTTGGAGTGATATTTGATACATAAGATAAGAGAAAAGAAAAAGATATATATATATATAATTCTGGCCGAATTCGTTGCAATTTATAGATGTGGCCAGTATTCTGGGCTCATGCGATCGCACGAGAATCGTGCTTCCAGGCCATACGATCGCATGGCCATCTGGGACAACTCACATTGCTTTGTTTTCTTGCTTGTCGACGTTATTTTTAAATATATATAATATATAAATAATTTATATAATTATTTAAATATTATATTATATTCTTGTGCATAGTTGACTCATAATTTTTAGTCCGTTGCGTCGAGCGTTGAGAGTTGACTTTGGTCCCGGTTCCGGATTTTCGAACGTCCTTGCGTATAATTTAATATCTTGTACTTTGCGTTTTGCGTCTTGTACTCTTGTAATTTCGAGACGTTTCTCATCAATAATTTGAACCACTTTAATTGTACTTTGTACTTTTGAGCTTTTTGGTCGTTTGCGTCTTCAATTCGTCGAATCTATCTTTTGTCTTCACCTTTTATTATTTAAGCGAATATTACTTGTAAATAGAACAATTGCAACTAAAAGCTTGTCTTTCTTGAGGGATAATGCTATGAAATATATGTTCGTTTTTAGCATTATCAACAGTGTAACCGGAATGGATCAACCAATTAGCCATCACCTATTCTGGATGAATTGGGGATGGGTTCGTAGCCTACTTATTCATTGGAGACAAGAAGAAGGTGATCCCTTCCATCCACCACATTCTCCTCTTGGCAAAGAACCCGAAGCACTTACCGGCGAACCTGTTCGTAATACCATTTTCTTTCTCATCTCCAGAGTATCTCGTCATGATTATATATACTATCTCAAATTCTGGATCTTATTCATCCGCTCGTCCGAACCGCCAATCATCCCGGTGTAGTAGAAGAAGTCAACGAGCTTCGCGCTCGGGTAGTGACTTTGGAAAATACGGTGCAAAGATTACAAGAACCAGCAGCATCACCGGCATCAACAGTACCACCATCATCAACACCAATACTATCATTACCACTACCAACAACAACATCCGCATCTCACACCTCAACATCACAATCTGTACCTCGAACAATGTCATACGCACCATAGATACTAAGGAATACCAACAACAACAAATGATGAAGTATTGATTCATAACTTCATCGAAGAAATATTCTGCAGAGAATATGTAATTTCTAAAAGTTTTAGAGATTACTTATTCTAGTTCTAATTGTAAACCAGATGAGTGAGTGAATAGAAATGATGAAATAAAACCCTGTTCGGAATGGTGCATGATTTACAAGCTAGATCATCAACAGTATAGTCAGCATCACCAGCACCATCAGTACCATCAGCATCATTAGTATCAGCAGCATCTACAACATCACAAGCTCCGCCAGATCCATAATTACCACAAACATCATCACTAATCAACAACGTGTATATCGTATCAACGAGTTATGAAGTATTAACTCATTCCCTCTGAAGAAATTATATGCATATTTTATATATATATGAATTTTAAGATCAAAATAAATCTTTTTGTACTAAGCTATTACGTGTGAATCTTAACTACTCGGTTAGTTCATATTATTAATATGCTATGATGTACATCCTTCGTTAATGACTTAATAATCGTTAACTATAATCTCTGCTTCGACTTAATAGATTCCATTTCATAATAAATCAAGTGTATTATTCAAATACATGTTTGATTTTACACTTTTATTTTCGATGTACTTGAAACTTTCCAGAAAACACCATTCGTACCTTGCGAAGTTAGCAAGAGTTCCATAAGCACCAACATGCTTCACTGAGGAAATATCAATAAAACTGAATAACGAAGTATTGATTACATTAGTGAAATACTCCGCGAAGATTATGAAATCTTTTATGTTTTAGAGATTATTCATTTCTAATCCAGCCGAAAATCAAATGAGCTTAATATGATATTAACTCATTAAATCTGTATTACATCTGAAGAAAATATACATATATATATTTTCATAAAGAGTATAATAAAATTCTCGGGTACAAAATATTACTTGTGAAACTTTTAACGGGTAGGTAATACCCGAAAGATATATAAATTCACAATTAATATGTTACATTCTTCGATTCTGATTCAGCAAATCATCAACTATACTCACTACTTTCACAACGATATACAATCATTCCTAGAAATCAAAACAACCATTCGCATCCAAATTTGATTACATATTCTGATTTTGAAAAATTAGAATCCAAGTTAAGACTTAACAGAAAATATCATTCTTAGATTCCTATATCTTTTGAAGCTATACTTTGACTTCTAAACTGTGCTAGAACATCACTTCTATTCATAAAACCCAGGAAAATATTCGTATCATTCAAGACTATAAAACATCATATGTATATTGACAATTACAATCTTCATTCAAACCCTTCGAACTCTTGGAAACACATCATATTGATAACCGACGATTCGGTTATGATAACTTTGAATGCTGATGAAGCAGCAAAACTGTAAATGGTCTTAATGGCCAAAAGTTTGATAATAAAGAGTGGTGTGTTGAAAAAGCTCAGAAAAAGAGAATATTTGGTACTGAAAAATGGATTAAGCAAACCATGAAGGAGACCGTGGACAAATCACAAAGACTAAACCTGCCTTCAAAGAATCCAAATGATTCAGTATCTGCTGAAGTCATTAACAAATACCTTGCTTCTGACTCTAAATCTTTACGAACAAATATTCTTTAATGTCCTTTGATATTAGAAATTCAAAGATATCATCATAACTTTCATTATAAATATCCTCGATATTTATGAAGATATTTTCATAACTATTCTTATCTGAAATCATTTATCTCTTAGTGATATCTGCGTTACATCATAAAGGAAACTATTTTAGTTTCTAAATTCTGAAAAATTTGAATTTAAAATATGAATGTTTTGAAGTAGTGTTGGGAACTGAAGCATGAGGTTAGTATAATATAATGACACTTGATCAACGTGATTATATTACAGTAAGTCATGTGGAGTTTCTAATGGAACGTGATAAAGATTCACAGATCATATCCTCATCATGAACCATGTTACATAACTCTTTCATTCTATTTAACCTCTAAACATATCAAAAAAATATTTTTCTTGATGATTCGGTCTTTTCCAGATATTCTGGTAATTTGACAAATCAAATCGTGCTATTACCTTTCCTTTCTGCTTTGTATATTATGATCATTTGAAACTTCATACCTACGAATTCTGGACCATTATTCGCTTGACTTGAAGTCGGGAAGAAGAAGAAAATAAAAGCATGAAGCTCCGAAATAAAAATGGGAGTATAAATCGCAGCAAATAGGAGAGAGCATTAATTGTGGATGTCAATGATTATAGAAAGACAGAAGCAGAAACATCGAAATATAAGAGAAGATATAAAACCCAACAACAACCCAGAAATTACAAACCGTATATATCGATGCATATAGCAATATGAAGACACGGGAGGACTAAAAACACTATAAAACCAAGAGTATATTAGAAGTAAATAGATTCTTTCGGCGACAGATGAAAAAGAAGAATGATAGATATGAAAGTTAGGAGTACATCAAGAACCAAAACTGGATGGAGCATATTGACGAATACTTTAAAGTATGAGTTGAGGGAGGAAGAATAGAAGGTGAGCTGTAGAAATAAAGAAATGAAGGGAGTGGATTTATAGCGAAAAATCTGACAGAGCAATCGTGACAGGTTATCACATTTAATCAAAGAAGATCCTAATTTCCTTAATTATCGAAGAATCAAATCTTATTACGAAGATTTTCTCTAAATCCTTTGAACTCCGGAAATCAATCCTATCTATGTCAAAAGATATGACGAATCTACATTTATTCATTTCACTCTTTTGTGATAACTTCACTCGTACTCTTCACAAAATCGAATTGTTTTATCTATATTACTCAATGATGATAAAACTCTAATTTTCAGCTCGTATGCATAATGAAAACATACTTATTGTAAGCCATGACCATTCCAATCAAATTTCGGGACGAAATTTCTTTAACGGTTAGGTACTGTGACAACCCGGAAATTTCCGACCAAATTTGAACTTAATCTTTATATGTTTCCGACACGATAAGCAAAGTCTGTAATATTGATTCTCAAACTTTTTGAACTAATGTTATATATTCAATTAACCTTTGACTATTGACCGACGATTCACGAACATCAATTTGTATATATATATATATATATATATATATATATATATATATATACATATATATATATATATACAATAAGTTGGAATATTAATTATTAAAATTAATTATAAAAAACTTGCAATGTGTATTTAAAAACTGATTTATGTATATTAAATAAAGATATATACATATACATATATATAATTTCAAGTTATTTAGTAAACGATAGTAACATTCGTTTATTGATGCGATTGATATTTAGATAAGTTAACTAAAACGTTTAAGATGAACAAGTAAAACACTAATTTTCTACAGTATTTTCGAATTGCTACAGTACCCGAAAAGCTACAGTGTGTTCGAAAATCACTATTTGCTACAGTAAAAATCATTTGCTACAGTGTTTTCGAAAATCACTATTTGCTACAGTAAAACGCTATTGCTACAGTAAAACGACTTTGCTACAGTAAACACTATTTGTTACAGTACACACTATTTGCTAAAGTGAAAATATATGTCGACAAACAAGAAAACAAAAAAGTGTGAGCTGTCCCTAGGGGTCAGGCGATCGCATGAGAATCCCCCTATAAACTCGTGCGATCGCATGAGTAGTCTGGCCAGGAATTTCCTATAAAGCTCGAACGTTTTCATTTTGCACAACACACACATATATCTATCTACTCCCTCTGCATTGTAATTATTATTTATATTATTATTATAATTATAATTATTAGTAATATTAATAAGATTAATATTAATATTAATCTTATTATTATTATTATTATTATTATTATTATTATTATTATTATTATTATTATTATTATTATTATTATTATTATTATTATTATTATTATTATTATTATTACATAAAATACTACGACGAAGTCTTGAGCGAGTTATTTCAAAACAAGCTTTTCAAGCGGGATAAAGGTAGGTAAATTATGGGTTATAGTTATGGAGGTTATGGGTATTGTTCGAGGGTATTGCTCGTGAGTCAAACTAATGTTTATCATCTCCGTTGCGTCTACGTACTTTCCTACAATATTGAATCACAATATTGATACGTGAGCATTCATATCTTATCTTTTATATATTAATAGTGTATCCTTGTCTAGTGCTCGAGTATATATGTTTATGCATGCTTGTATGCTTTAATTTTGTCGTTAGATAGTTTATGATGAATCACGAATTTGATACATATGCTACGGATATAAAGTATATGATATGCATGTTTTTGGAAAGCTGGCGAAAAATTATTAACTTTTCATTTAGAAATCGCGTGATTTCGATGCACGGATTAAAAGATATGGTCAACTGAATTATGTTTCACGTTAATTGAAATTGTGTTTGAAACTGTAAATTAATATTTAAACAACTTGTCTATGAGTTTGATAAATTGAATTTTTAGATATTACTAATCGAGTAAATAAATTTCTATATAAGGCACGTCTCGTTTTGTTGAACAATTGTCAAAGTTGACTGTCTTATCATGTTTTAAAGCTTTTTAAACACTATAATTTGATTTTACAAGTATTGGAAAACTATGTGAAATAATAAAATATTTTCAATTGCCATGATAATTCAAATATAATATAGCTCTTGAATTAAATAATGTTTTGAGTTTGATAAATTATAAATTCGTTCAACTATCAAGAATTATACTGTGTTAATATAATAAACATGTATAGATTTAAAGATCATATTGGGTCATGTTGACTTTTTGAGATGACTTTTGTTAACTTTTACATGTCAGTCTCGAGCATTAGGATTGTGATACACTATGACCCGACCTAGCTTGTTAGACATGTATTGACCAACATATGTTCTCTAGGTTGAGATCTACGGTTATTTTGCATTCTGAGTTTCGGTCACATTTCGGTGAATGACCTTATGTGCTGCTAAGGTGAGTTTCATTTTCTCCCTTTTTAATTGCTTTTGGAATCTATATTTTTGGGCTGAGAATACATGCACTTTATTTTAAACGCAATGGATACAAGTACATACTAAATTCTACACCAAGTTTGAACCGAAAATTCCTTAGCTTTGGTAACTAGTACCTGCCGATTATAAGAACTGGTGGGCGCGAGTAGTTATATATGGATCCATAGGGCTTGACATCCCCGTCTGTTCCAGGTATAGAAACCCTAGCCTGAACTATAAAACAGACGTATACTATTTGAGTTTAGTACACGTTGGATTACGTGTATTGTACATGTTGGTTGCATGTATGTTAAAACAGGGGTACTTATTATAAAGTTAAAGCTTAGTTACCAGGGTGCTCAATCTTGTATAATATTTTGATAAACGTTTCTGGATGAAACAACTGAAATCTTGTGATCCACCTTTATATACAGATTATGCGCAACATTAAAACTATGAACTCACCAACCTTTGTGTTGACACTTTTAAGCATGTTTATTCTCAGGTTCCTAGAAGCCTTCCGCTATTTGCTTATACGTTATACAAGCTATGTGCATGGAGTCATACATGCTTTATTCGAGAAAACTTTGCATTCACAAAATCATCACCATGTATCTTATTTGACTGTATTGTCAACGGATGTATTGTTAGAAACTATTATATACGATGATTGTCTATACGTAGAAATCATCAGATGTCGAAAACCTTGGATTTATATATTCATTTATGGTGTACCTTTTCAAAAGAAGGCAATGTTTACAAAATGTATCATATAGAGGTCAAAACCTCACTATGAAATCAATGAATGATGTATTCGTCCAAATAGATTTGGACGGGTCATCACACTTACACGGGGATCTTGATGAAGAGATCTAAATGAGGCAACCTGAGGGCTTTGAGGTAAAGGGTAAAGAGAAGTGGGTTTGTATGTTAAAGAAAACTTTGTATGGATTGAAGCAAGCACCTCGGCAATGGTACTTGAGATTTGATGAGTTTATGAAGAAGGTTGGTTTTGTAAAATGTGAAGCAGACCATTGTTGTTACTTGAAGAAATTCAAGTCTTCTTACATAATATTATTGTTATACGTTGATGACATGTTGCTTGGGGGTTCCAACATGTCCGAGATCAACAAGTTAAAAGATATGCTTTCAAAAGAGTTCGAGATGAAGTTCTTGGTAGTGCTAAGCAAATACTTGGAATGAGTATTGTGCGTGATAGTCCTAAAGGTGTTCTATACTTGTCTCAATCCAAATATATGGAGAAAGTAGTAGAAAAGTTTAATGTTGATAAAGCAAAAGCTCGTTCTATGCCTTTGGGTAGCGCGATGAAGTTATCGAAGAATCAATCACCTAAAACGAAAGAAGACAAAGCGGAGATAGAAAAGGTTCCGTATAGATCGGTCGTGGGGAGTATTATGTATGCCATGGTTTGTACGAGATCGGATATAACTCATGCATTAGGAGTTGTAAGCCGTTATATGTCTAATTCGGGGAAAGAGCATTGGGATGCGGTCAAATGGTTGCTTCGTTATTTGAAAGGTACTTCTAGTATGAGATTGTGTTTCAATAAGGGCAATTTTGTACTTAGAGGTTATGCGGATGCAAATTTGTGTGAATTTGGTGATTCAGGTAAGAGTACTATGGGATATGTGTTCATGGTTGGTAAGACGAAGGTTAGTTGGATGTCTAGAATACAAAGGAGTGTTGCTTTGTCTACCACCAAGGCCGATGGCTATTACAGAAGCTTCTAAAGAGCTTGTTTGGTTGAAGAACTTCTTGTGTGAGTTAGGTAAAAGACAAGACAATTGCGTCTTATATTTTGACAACCAAAGTGCAATCAATCTCGCGAAGAATCTGGTTTTTCTTAATCGTACGAAACACAATGATTTGAGGTATCATTTTATTCGAGAATGTATTGAGAATGGTACTTTGATATTGGAGAAAGTCCTTGGTACGAAGAATCCCGTGGATATGTTTACTAAAGTGGTGTCAATGGACGAGTTGAGGTTTTGCATAGCCTCAACGGTTTTTCTCATGAACTAATGAGAAGGTGGTGATCAAGTAGGGAGATATAGAGATGATGATTCGATTCTAACAAGAAGTGTTGAAGACCTTATATCGAAAGTCTGCTTATCCGGCGTATGTGATAGGAGTGTGTGTGTGTGTCTCAAATGGAGTTTGGCGGTAAAGGGTGTTTTGGCGATCTTGGTTAGTTTGTTGATATGATAGGTTAACAAAAGTGAGTCATGGTTTTGACTATCTTCAAGTGGGAGATTGTTGGATGTGAAGGATATCAAAACAAAAGGAGAAAATTGAGTTTTAGCAGCAAGAGGCGCGTCGTGGTCATATATTGACGGTACCGCGGCCCTATACACAAACAAGAGGATCGATTTGAGAAGCTTTTATCCATCATTTACACTAAAAGGCGCGGCGCGGCCCAATATAGCCGCGGCGCGGCTCTGCCTGACGGGGAGTTTCTATATTGACGTTTTTCTTGTTCTCCAAGTTGTTTTCTTGTTATTTTTGGCATATATAAGCATCCTATTGTGACCCTTATGTATATGCAAGAATTATATCAATAAAATCTCTCTAGTTGGTCCGTGGATTAAAGTAATCGACATTCGATTACATATAACTACGTTAAATCTCGCGTTCTTTAATTTTTCATTATTGTTATTTCGTTTATCGATTGTGGAAGGGTAATTCTCTGGAATTACTCTATTGTTGGGGTCCTATAATCCTTACAAGATTTTGTATTCGAACTACTTATTATCTCCAAATAAATTATGTTCTCATCCAAATATAAACATATATTGTGTTTATACCGTGAATGATTTTGGGACTCAAGGACAGTGGCCATCATGTACATAGATTTATAACAATAAATTTTCTATACTTCTGCACGTGTCGCTAGATGTAGTGACCCGAACTTTTCCATGTTTATATATATTAATTGAGATTGATATTTACATGATTAAATGTTTCCAACATGTTAAGCAATCAAATTTGTTAAGACTTGATTAATTGAAATATGTTTCATATAGACAATTGACCACCCAAGTTGACCGGTGATTCACGAACGTTAAAACTTGTAAAAACTATATGATGACATATATATGGGTATATATATAGTTAACATGATACTATGATAAGTAAACATATCATTAAGTATATTAACAATGAACTACATATGTAAAAACAAGACTATTAACTTAATGATTTTTAAACGAGACATATATGTAACGATTATCGTTGTAAAGACATTTAATGTATATATATCATATTAAGAGATATTCATACATTATAATATCATGATAATATAATAATTTAAAATCTCATTTGATATTATAAACATTGGGTTAACAACATTTAACAAGATCGTTAACCTAAAGGTTTCAAAACAACACTTACATGTAACGACTAACGATGACTTAACGACTCAGTTAAAATGTATATACATGTAGTGTTTTAATATGTATTTATACACTTTTTAAAGACTTCAATACACTTATCAAAATACTTCTACTTAACAAAAATGCTTACAATTACATCCTCGTTCAGTTTCATCAACAATTCTACTCGTATGCATCCGTATTCGTACTCGTACAATACACAGCTTTTAGATGTATGTACTATTGGTATATACACTCCAATGATCAGCTCTTAGCAGCCCATGTGAGTCACCTAACACATGTGGGAACCATCATTTGGCAACTAGCATGAAATATCTCATAAAATTACAAAAATATGAGTAATCATTCATGACTTATTTACATGAAAACAAAATTACATATCCTTTATATCTAATCCATACACCAACGACCAAAAACACCTACAAACACTTTCATTCTTCAATTTTCTTCATCTAATTGATCTCTCTCAAGTTCTATCTTCAAGTTCTAAGTGTTCTTCATATATTCTACAAGTTCTAGTTACATAAAATCAAGAATACTTTCAAGTTTGCTAGCACACTTCCAATCTTGTAAGGTGATCATCCAACCTCAAGAAATCTTTGTTTCTTACAGTAGGTTATCATTATAATACAAGGTAATAATCATATTCAAACTTTGGTTCAATTTCTATAACTATAACAATCTTATTTCAAGTGATGATCTTACTTGAACTTGTTTTCGTGTCATGATTCTGCTTCAAGAACTTCGAGCCATCCAAGGATCCATTGAAGCTAGATCCATTTTTCTCTTTTCCAGTAGGTTTATCCAAGGAACTTAAGGTAGTAATGATGTTCATAACATCATTCGATTCATACATATAAAGCTATCTTATTCGAAGGTTTAAACTTGTAATCACTAGAACATAGTTTAGTTAATTCTAAACTTGTTCGCAAACAAAAGTTAATCCTTCTAACTTGACTTTTAAAATCAACTAAACACATGTTCTATATCTATATGATATGCTAACTTAATGATTTAAAACCTGGAAACACGAAAAACACCGTAAAACCGGATTTACGCCGTCGTAGTAACACCGCGGGCTGTTTTGGGTTAGTTAATTAAAAACTATGATAAACTTTGATTTAAAAGTTGTTATTCTGAGAAAATTATTGTTATTATGAACATGAAACTATATCCAAAAATTATGGTTAAACTCAAAGTGGAAGTATGTTTTCTAAAATGGTCATCTAGACGTCGTTCTTTCGACTGAAATGACTACCTTTACAAAAATGACTTGTAACTTATTTTTCCGACTATAAACCTATACTTTTTCTGTTTAGATTCATAAAATAGAGTTCAATATGAAACCATAGCAATTTGATTCACTCAAAACGGATTTAAAATGAAGAACTTATGGGTAAAACAAGATTGGATATTTTTCTCATTTTAGCTACGTGAAAATTGGTAACAAATCTATTCCAACCATAACTTAATCAACTTGTATTGTATATTATGTAATCTTGAGATACCATAGACACGTATACAATGTTTCGACCTATCATGTCGACACATCTATATATATTTCGGAACAACCATAGACACTCTATATGTGAATGTTGGAGTTAGCTATACAGGGTTGAGGTTGATTTCAAAATATATATAGTTTGAGTTGTGATCAATACTGAGATACGTATACACTGGGTCGTGGATTGATTCAAGATAATATTTATCGATTTATTTCTGTACATCTAACTGTGGACAACTAGTTGTAGGTTACTAACGAGGACAGCTGACTTAATAAACTTAAAACATCAAAATATATTAAAAGTGTTGTAAATATATTTTGAACATACTTTGATATATATGTATATATTGTTATAGGTTCGTGAATCAACCAGTGGCCAAGTCTTACTTCCCGACGAAGTAAAAATCCGTGAAAGTGAGTTATAGTCCCACTTTTAAAATCTAATATTTTTGGGATGAGAATACATGCAGGTTTTATAAATGATTTACAAAATAGACACAAGTACGTGAAACTACATTCTATGGTTGAATTATCGAAATCGAATATGCCCCTTTTTATTAAGTCTGGTAATCTAAGAATTAGAGAACAGACACCCTAATTGACGCGAATCCTAAAGATAGATCTATTAGGCCTAACAAACCCCATCCAAAGTACCGGATGCTTTAGTACTTTGAAATTTATATCATATCCGAAGGGTGTCCCGGAAAGATGGGAATATTCTTATATATGCATCTTGTTAATGTCGGTTACCAGGTGTTCACCATATGAATGATTTTTATCTCTATGTATGGGATGTGTATTGGAATATGAAATCTTGTGTTCTATTATTATGATTTGATATATATAGGTTAAACCTATAACTCACCAACATTTTTGTTGACGTTTTAAGCATGTTTATTCTCAGGTGATTATTAAGAGCTTCCGCTATCGCATACTTAAATAAGGACGAGATTTGGAGTCCATGCTTGTATGATATTGTGTAAAAACTGCATTCAAGAAACTTATTTTGTTGTAACATATTTGTATTGTAAACCATTATGTAATGGTCGTGTGTAAACAGGATATTTTAGATTATCATTATTTGATAATCTACGTAAAGCTTTTTAAACCTTTATTGATGAAATAAAGGTTATGGTTTGTTTTAAAATGAATGCAGTCTTTGAAAAACGTCTCATATAGAGGTCAAAACCTCGCAACGAAATCAATTAATATGGAACGTTTTTAATCAATAAGAACGGGACATTTCAGTTGGTATCCGAGCGTTGGTCTTAGAGAACCAGAATTTTTCATTAGTGTGTCTTATCGAGTTTGTTAGGATGCATTAGTGAGTCTGGACTTCGACCGTGTTTACTTGAAAAAATGATTGCTTAACAAATTTTGTTGGAAACTATATATTTTTAACATGTGAATATTATGTGATATATTAATCTCTTAACGCGTTTGATATTATGTGATAGATGTCTACCTCTAGAACAAGTCCCATTGACTCACCTAATAATAATGAAGAGTCAAATGTAAATTGGAATGATTCCTGGACTGATTCACAAGTTCCCGAAGAGGAATCGGAAGAAGAGTCGGAACCGGAAGAAGAATCAGAACCGGAAGAAGAATCGGAACCGGATGAAGAAGTAGAACCGGTGGGGGAAATAATAAAACGGTTAAGTAAAAGAAAATTCTCAACCAACCGACCAAGGTTAATTATGGTCAATGGTGTTTCCGCCAAGGAAGCAAAATATTGGGAGGATTACCAATTCTCCGATGAATCGGATTCCGACGAGAATTCCGATGATGTTATAGAAATTACCCCAACTGAATTTAAAAAGGCAAAAGAAAATAATAAGGGAAAGGGCATAAAAATAGAGAAATCTAATTCCAACCCCGATGAACTTTATATGTATCGTCAACTCCCGAAGTCCTTAAGTTGTAACAATGACCCGGGAACCTCTAAACCACCAGGTTTTTCTAAACCAATGTGGATAACGACGGCTCGTATTAGGGGAACATCATATATCCCTAGAAACTTGGAAAAACGAACCAAAACCGAAGAAGAAGAAATGAGCGAGTCGGAATAAGATAGTTGTATTCGTGTGGTGTAATATATGTAATATAGTGTTCTTATGCTTTATGATATATGTAAAAATTGCTTGTATTAATAAGTATTTTTTTATGAATCTAACTCTTGTCTATTTTACAGTTTAAAAACACAAAATAGATAGACAACCCAATATTTTAAGAGACCTACCCGGAGACATGATTCATGAAATCTTGTCTAGAGTCGGCCAGAATTCCTCGGCACAACTATTTAAGGCGAGATCAGTTTGTAAGACATTCGAAGAACGTTCCAAGAATGTATTGGTTTATAAGAGACTTTCGTTTGAAAGATGGGGGATATCACATTGGGAAACCCATAAGTTACGATGTGTTTACTTTGACGCATATATTGCGGGGAACCCAAATGCTATTTTACGCAACGGGTTAAGAAATTATTTTGACTCAATATATCCGAATATTGGACTTCGTGATTTAGAAAAAGCGGCTAACATGCAACATAAAGAAGCATGTTATGCTTACGGATTAGTAATGTTCGCTTCTCACCAAAGTGAGAATAAGAACATCGGGCTACAACTATTAAACAAAACGTTTCCACAAGTGACGGAGTCGGTAATTGGGGTAAGAAATGAGGTTTTTAGATTATTACGGGACTGTTGGACATTACGTAACCCTCGTCCCTTTGACGACGTTACAACACGCTGTCTTATCAACGGCCATAACGGTTATGTTCCACAAGACCAAGGATGGGAAGTAGTCCTAGTAAAACCAGAATGCATGACTTGTTTCTGGACGTATGAATTACGTATCTTTATTACCTTTGCTGAACGACTTGTGTACTAGCTAGAATTATCTTCACAACTATCTTGTATCAAAGTTATTGTGTGCTATATTTCATGCTTTATGTAAAATAAGCGGTATTGTAAGTTTGTAAAATATTGTATAAAAGTTTGAACGCGAAATATTATTATAATCAGTTTTTCATATAGAATTGTAGTAGTTGAATTGTATATTAGCTACTAAGTATGAACTTAACGGGTAGGTACTACCCGAATTTAAACTTATAAAACGCTAATATGAAGAAAAAGCTTTTATAAATGAGTTCATATTATGCTACGAAATACTATTAACTACTCTTAATATTCTGTATGATTAACTTGTTCCATTTGACTATTTTGAAGGAAATGGCACCGACTACTCGACACACCGTGAATATGAATGAAGAGGAATTCCGTACTTTTCTAGCTTCAAACATAGCCGCAGTTCAGGCTGCGCTACATACCAACAATAACCTTGGATCTAGCAGTACAGGAAATCGTGTAGGATGCACCTACAAAGAATTCACTGCCTGCAAACCTTTGGAATTTGATGGAACCGAAGGACCGATCGGATTGAAACGGTGGACCGAGAAGGTCGAATCGGTGTTTGCCATAAGTAAGTGTACTGAAGAGGACAAAGTGAAGTACGCTACGCATACCTTCACAGGTTCTGCGTTAACATGGTGGAATACCTATCTAGAGCAAGTGGGACAAGACGATGCGTACGCACTACCGTGGTCAGCATTCAAGCACTTGATGAACGAGAAGTACCGTCCCAGAACTGAGGTCAATAAGCTCAAGACAGAACTTAGAGGGTTACGAACCCAAGGATTTGATATTACCACGTACGAAAGACGATTAACAGAATTGTGCCTATTGTGTCCGGGAGCATTCGAAGATGAGGAAGAGAAGATTGACGCATTTGTGAAAGGATTACCGGAAAGAATCCAAGAAGATATAAGTTCACACGAGCCCGCCTCCATACAACAGGCATGTAGAATGGCTCACAAACTAGTGAACCAGATTGAAGAAAGAATTAAAGAACAGACTGCTGAAGAGGCCAATGTGAAGCAAGTCAAAAGAAAGTGGGAGGAAAACGGTGATAAGAATCACCAATACAACAACAACAGCAATTACAACAATAATCGCAACAATTATCCCAACAATCGCAACATCAATCGCAACTACAACAAACGGCCCAACAACAACAACAACAACAACAACAACAGCAACAGCAACTACAACAATCATCCCAACAACAATAATAACCGCAACAACAACAACAATCAGAAGCAGCTATGCCAAAGTTGTGAAAAGTACCACTCGGGGTTCTGCACCAAATTTTGCAACAAGTGTAAAAGAAATGGTCATAGCGCGGCGAAGTGTGAGGTTTACGGACCAGGGGTTAATAGAACGAAAGGAATAAATGGTGTTGGAACGAGTAATGGCGGAGCAAGTAGTGTCGGAGCAAGTTATGCCAATGTAGTTTGTTATAAATGTGGAAAATCGGGCCACATTATTAGAAATTGCCCGAACCAGGAGAACACGAATGGACAAGGCCGCGGAAGAGTTTTCAATATTAATGCGGCAGAGGCACAGGAAGACCCGGAGCTTGTTACGGGTACGTTTCTTATTGACAATAAATCTGCTTACGTTTTATTTGATTCGGGTGCGGATAGAAGCTATATGAGTAGAGATTTTTGTGCTAAATTAAGTTGTCCATTGACGCCTTTGGATAGTAAATTTTTACTCGAATTAGCAAATGGTAAATTAATTTCAGCAGATAATATATGTCGGAATCGAGAAATTAAACTGGTTAGCGAAACATTTAAGATTGATTTGATACCAGTAGAGTTAGGGAGTTTTGATGTGATAATCGGTATGGACTGGTTGAAAGAAGTGAAAGCAGAGATTGTTTGTTACAAAAATGCAATTCGCATTATACGAGAAAAAGGAAAACCCTTAATGGTGTACGGAGAAAAGGGCAACACGAAGCTACATCTTATTAGTAATTTGAAGGCACAAAAACTAATAAGAAAAGGTTGCTATGCTGTTCTAGCACACGTCGAGAAAGTACAAACTGAAGAAAAGAGCATCAATGATGTTCCCATTGCAAAAGAATTTCCTGATGTATTTCCGAAAGAATTACCGGGATTACCCCCACATCGATCCGTTGAATTTCAAATAGATCTTGTACCAGGAGCTGCACCAATAGCTCGTGCTCCATACAGACTCGCACCCAGCGAGATGAAAGAACTGCAAAGCCAATTACAAGAACTTTTAGAGCGTGGTTTCATTCGACCAAGCACATCACCGTGGGGAGCTCCTGTTTTGTTTGTCAAGAAGAAAGATGGTACATTCAGGTTGTGTGTCGACTACCGAGAGTTGAACAAACTTACCATCAAGAACCGCTACCCACTACCGAGAATCGACGACTTATTTGATCAACTACAAGGCTCGTCTATTTATTCAAAGATTGACTTACGTTCCGGGTATCATCAAATGCAGGTGAAAGAAGATGATATTCCGAAGACTGCTTTCAGAACACGTTACGGTCATTACGAGTTTATGGTCATGCCGTTTGGTTTTACTAATGCACCAGCTGTGTTCATGGACCTTATGAACCGAGTGTGTGGACCATACCTTGACAAGTTTGTCATTGTTTTCATTGATGACATACTTATTTACTCAAAGAATGACCAAGAACACGGTGAACATTTGAGAAAGGTGTTAGAAGTATTGAGGAAGGAAGAATTGTACGCTAAGTTTTCAAAGTGTGCATTTTGGTTGCAAGAAGTTCAATTCCTAGGTCACATAGTGAACAAAGAAGGTATTAAGGTGGATCCGGCAAAGATAGAAACTGTTGAAAAGTGGGAAACCCCAAAAACTCCGAAACACATACGCCAGTTTTTAGGACTAGCTGGTTACTACAGAAGGTTCATCCAAGACTTTTCAAGAATAGCAAAACCCTTGACTGCATTAACGCATAAAGGGAAGAAATTTGAATGGAATGATGAACAAGAGAAAGCGTTTCAATTATTGAAGAAAAAGCTAACTACGGCACCTATATTGTCATTGCCTGAAGGGAATGATGATTTTGTGATTTATTGTGACGCATCAAAGCAAGGTCTCGGTTGTGTATTAATGCAACGAACGAAGGTGATTGCTTATGCGTCTAGACAATTGAAGATTCACGAACAAAATTATACGACGCATGATTTGGAATTAGGCGCGGTTGTTTTTGCATTAAAGACTTGGAGGCACTACTTATATGGGGTCAAAAGTATTATATATACCGACCACAAAAGTCTTCAACACATATTTAATCAGAAACAACTGAATATGAGGCAGCGTAGGTGGATTGAATTGTTGAATGATTACGACTTTGAGATTCGTTACCACCCGGGGAAGGCAAATGTGGTAGCCGATGCCTTGAGCAGGAAGGACAGAGAACCCATTCGAGTAAAATCTATGAATATAATGATTCATAATAACCTTACTACTCAAATAAAGGAGGCGGAACAAGGAGTTTTAAAAGAGGAAAATTTAAAAGATGAAATACCCAAAGGATCGGAGAAGCATCTTAATATTCGGGAAGACGGAACCCGGTATAGGGCTGAAAGGATTTGGGTACCAAAATTTGGAGATATGAGAGAAATGGTACTTAGAGAAGCTTATAAAACCAGATACTCAATACATCCTGGAACGGGGAAGATGTACAAGGATCTCAAGAAACATTTTTGGTGGCTGGGTATGAAAGCCGATGTTGCTAAATACGTAGGAGAATGTTTGACGTGTTCTAAGGTCAAAGCTGAGCATCAGAAACCATCAGGTCTACTTCAACAACCCGAAATCCCAGAATGGAAATGGGAAAACATTACCATGGATTTCATCACTAAATTGCCAAGGACTGCAAGTGGTTTTGATACTATTTGGGTAATAGTTGATCGTCTCACCAAATCAGCACACTTCCTGCCAATAAGAGAAGATGACAAGATGGAGAAGTTAGCACGACTGTATTTGAAGGAAGTCGTCTCCAGACAAGGAATACCAATCTCTATTATCTCTATAACGACCCTCATTTTTCCATTCTATATTTTTCCAATATTAAATGCCCAAACAATATAATCAAAACTTAATGATTAAACTTTAATCAACAATTGTTAAGTATTAAGAGTTAGAAAACATATTAATTAACTTTGTGCAATAATTGACAAGTTAATAAAAGATGAAAATAATAAACTGTTAGTCGACACTCACTGCTAATTAAAATTTATGCATTTATGTAATATTATAACTGATAACCTATAAGTAATAAATAAAAATTGACATTTATATAAATAATAAAACAATTGAGAACTAAATATATACAAGTCATGAATTAGTAAAAAGAAAATAATACTTATCATGTAGTAAATGTAAAAAATAATAATAGTAATAATAGTAATAATAATGAGACTAAAGAATCTTAAACAATTACATCCTTATGTTGACTAAAAATTAAAATAATATATATATAAACTAGTACCACCTATTGTTGACTAAAAATTATAAAATAAAATAAAATCATTAATTAGAACATCCTTATGTTGACTAACACTCTAATACTTGCACTATATAAACTCCTAGTTTCTCATTCACAAATCACACCAAAATCCTCTCTCAAAAACAATCTCTCCCTCTCCCTCTCTTGTGGTATTCGGATCTTCAAGCTTGTTCTTCGTGTTCTTCAAGAATCTTCAAGGAGTTCTTCAAGATTTTTAAGGCTTTGATCTTCCATCTTCATCGTGTTCATCTTTTCTTTGTTAATTATCTTGAATCTTCAAAGGTATAACATAAACCCTAAACTATTTACATAAACTTTAATCTTTGTTAATTCATATTCATATTATAAACTTGTTATTCATAAGTATATACATAAACACTCCTAGATTTATATATACATATATACATGTAAAAAAAAAATATTTTTATGTATATATACGAATTATATATACATATACATATTAAAACCTTAAACCCTAATACTACTTATACTAGTACTTAACATGTATACACTATTACTATTACTAGCACCTATAACCTACTACTTATATTGTAGCACAAAAATATTTTGGGATATGTATTAGAGATGTATAGATCTTCGAACTTTCTTGACGAATGGTTTCTACGAGATTCTAGGCAGAGGGTTTGGACTTCCGATTTAAAGGGTCCTATGGCTCAAGCCCCTAGATCTAAATTAGCCATTCGAAGGGAAAGGGGTGATTGGAAGCTTATCTAATACGGCAAGTATCCTAAAATGAAAAACACTCATAAAAGTAGAAACTCTATAGTCATAGAAACTTAGTAAAATAAGAAACTTTCTAAAAATGGAAACATTATAAAAATAGTAACTTACTAGGAATAGAAACTTAGTAAAACAAACTATACTTAAACACATACTTAAACTTAAACATGGGCAAAACACTTAACTACTCTTAAATGTCAATAGGTTGACTTTCCTGCTCACTCGTTCAACTCTTTATTCCGAGGAATAACTCTCTCTCTACTTACTAAGGTGAATTTCATAGCCCCACTTTTTACTATTTCATTACTGTTTTGAAACTATGGGGTGAGACACATGCTTGCTTTTAAATTTTTAACATGCAATATTTTAATAACTGTTTTACAATATTTATATACGTGAATTTCATAGCCCCACTTTTTACAATTTTATTACTGTTTTGAAACTATGGGGTGAGACACATGCTTGCTTTTAAATTTTTAACATGCAATATTTTAATAACTGTTTTACAATATTTATATACGTGAATTTCATAGCCCCACTTTTTACTATTTCATTACTGTTTTGAAACTATGGGGTGAGACACATGCTTGCTTTTTAAATTTTTAACATGCAATATTTTAATAACTGTTTTACAATATTTATATACGTGAATTTCATAGCCCCACTTTTTACTATTTCATTACTGTTTTGAAACTATGGGGTGAGACACATGCTTGCTTTTTAAATTTTTAACATGCAATATTTTAATAACTGTTTTACAATATTTATATACGTGAATTTCATAGCCCCGCTTTTTACTATTTCATTACTGTTTTGAAACTATGGGGTGAGACACATGCTTGCTTTTAAATTTTTAACATGCAATATTTTAATAACTGTTTTACAATATTTATATACGTGAATTTCATAGCCCCGCTTTTTACTATTTCATTACTGTTTTGAAACTATGGGGTAAGACACATGCTTGCTTTTAAATTTTTAACATGCAATATTTTAATAACTGTTTTACAATATTTATATACGTGAATTTCATAGCCCCACTTTTTACTATTTCATTACTGTTTTGAAACTATGGGGTGAGACACATGCTTGCTTTTTAAATTTTTAACATGCAATATTTTAATAACTGTTTTACAATATTTATATACGTGAATTCATAGCCCCACTCTTTATTGCTAGCAGACTTATTTAACTTATTTGGGGTGAGACACATGCTGCTTTTACTATTTACAATTTAGACACAAGTACCAACTGCTAAAACTATGCTATACCCGGCTATGTCCGACTAAGTCCCTACAGTGATATTTTTAAGTGCTGCGGCATGCTTATTTATTGGGGGTAGGCCTATCGGGAGTAACGTCCCCGATACATTTGACTCAGTCTTTGTATTACTTGATAATGAAATTTAAACCGACAAGGACAGACACAACTTGTCATGGGGCAAACTTGAACGTTTAGTCTAAATATCACGCACTGGCATAACTTTTTGATCCTGCGGGAGATCAACCTTACAAATTAAATCTTGTGGTCTAAAACAAACGGTCAAACTTATTTGTTAAACCTATGAACTTCACTCAACCTTTTGGTTGACACTTTAGCATGTTTTGTCTCAGGTGCTGTTTGATTCAAGCTCTTATACTTACTGCTTATGTGATGCTACTTGGACATAGGATCAAGAGATATCGCATTTATTACTTCTGCATGTGAACATTTCCATTATTGTTACTCCTATCATTGTAACTACGTTTCATTTTCCGCTGCGTGCTCAATAAAGTTTGTTTTATCATTTAGTATTGTTCTCGTATATTATAATATGTTGGTTGATTTGATATTAAGTCACATTTCACCCAGGCCCTAACTGGGGGTGTGACAGATTGGTATCAGAGCAAACCAGGCTGTTATAGAGAACCAGGATTGCATTTTTATGTGTGCCTTACTTGTTAGCTAGGGTGCCTTAGCAATCTAGGAAACTATAACCTTTCCTGCCTTGGACTTAAAGCACTTAGGATTGTCGTATAATCTTAACAATTATGCTTTAATAAACTTGACTCAAAGATTCTAATCAAGGTCTCTTTCCTAATGATAGGATGTCAAGCTCAAGCGTTAACAAGTCCAACAAAGCAACTCACAACCCTACCACCGAAGTAGGTGTTGGACACTCTTCAACTTCGAGACCAGTTCGAAGTCCTCTTTATAATCCTGCTTCACCACCGCTGAATTATAGCCCGAATACTATTTTAGATTCACATGGGTCTCCTCAATACTACCCAACTCCGAGAACCCAAGATAAGGGAAAACGGCATGAAGAAGTTGGTCCATCAAGGAAGAGAGCCCGATCTCCTTTTTATGATGGTCCTAAGTATGAAATCATGAGATTACGAAACGATACCGAGAGAAACATTGAAGGTCTACTTCGCCACATGGAAAGAGTGGATCGTCGAATGAAGAAACTTATGAAAGAAAACGTCGAGCTAAGAAAGGAGTTGCTGATGCTAAAGTGCGAGGAAGAACGCAACACTCGCTGGGGAAAGCAATCACTTGCTTACCTCAAGGAGGATGTTGATGTCCGAATGAAAATGGAGAAAGGTCGAGTCGACGAACAACTTGCCATAAGAGAGTACAACACTAATGCCGTAAACAGTCGTGTTACCAACCTTTATGACAACTTCGAGTATCTCTATGAGAAACAAAAGTCGAAAAATGAGAAAGTTGAGGAGTTTATGAAGAAGGTTGGAGACGAAATATGAAGACTACTTCAATCTTAATATTTCCTAGTTATTTTTCCTATTTTCCATCTATGTAAAGGCTGTGCCTTAAACAATTTCTATTTCCGAATCGTGTAATAAAGGCTTATTTAATGCCTCGTTCTAATAATATAAAGTGTTTTATTAATATCATGCGATATCAATACTTTAGTTTATTCATACTTGTGATTACTCAAACTTATAACTTGTTAAACTTATCAAATATATGTTCACTTTTATGTAGTGACATCATGGTTCGTCCAGCTGCACCTACCGTTAACAACGTTGTGTTAACTACTGAGCAATTCCAACAGTTACTCGCTGCTGCCCAAGGCAACGCCCAAGCTAATCATGCTAATACTCAACCAAAACCTTGTTCCTACAAGGACTTTACAAACTGTCACCCTCCCGCTTTTAAGGGAAACGAAGAAGCTGTCGAACTAGTTCGTTGGTTCGAAAAGATGGAATCTATTTTCCGTATTTGCAACTGTGGTGATGATGATCGAGTAAAGTATGCCACTAGCTCGTTGGGTGGTAATGCTTTAACTTGGTGGACTGCTTATGCCAAGTCCGTAGGAATTGATAATGCTAATGCAATTCCATGGGACGAACTCAAAAGTATGATGGTCAACAAATTCTGCCCAAGGAGTCAAGTTCAGAAGCTTGAAGCTGAGTTCTGGGAACTCAGGGTCAAGGGTACTGACATTGAGAATTATACCAATCGTTATCTGGAGCTTTCTACTCTATGTCCTGAAATGTTTCCTACTGAAGCTAGAAGAATTGAGCGGTATATTGAAGGTCTTCCCGAGGATGTTCAAGGGAATGTTATTGCTGCTGAGAAGGTTACTTTGGATGCTGTGATTCTCATGGCACAAAATCTCATGTTGGCCAAGAGAAGAAGGGCGTCGGCCAATAAGCAAGTTGAAACCAAGGGTAATGATGGTAAGAGGAAGTTTGAGCCGTCTCAAGGTTCAACTCAGAATGTTAGTAAAAAGCTTATGGATAGTACAAGGACGAATTATAAGGGCACTTATCCTTTTTGTGTTCGTTGTGAAAGGCATCACCCGGGGCAGTGCACTGCCACTTGTTCGTTGTGTAAGAAAGTGGGACACGTAGCTAAGACGTGTAGGACTCCTCCAAAGAATAAATCTATTGTTCCTGCCAAAGCTCCTCCTACTTGTTATACTTGTGGGGAAAAGGGACACATTAGTCCAAATTGCCCTAAGAAGAGAGATAATCCTGCTACTGGAGCCAATACTACTGCTGCAAAGGGTCGAGCATTTGTTATTACTGCTGCTGAAGCCCGAGATGAAGATGAGGTCATCACGGGTACGTATCTCGTCAATAATTGCTACGCAACTATTTTATTCGATACTGGTGCCGACCGAAGTTACGTATCTAATGAATTTTGTACCCTATTTACTGAAAAGCCTCAACCCTTAGAAACTAAACGATTAGTAGAAGTAGCCAATGGAAAGATCATGAAAGTTGATAAAATTTATAAAAACTGCAACCTAATCTTAGCCAGCAAAGAATTTAAGATAGACCTTTTGCCGGTCGAGCTAGGAAGTTTCGATGTCATAGTTGGAATGGATTGGTTACGTCCATTAAGAGCTGCGATCATGTGTTACGATAAAACCGTTCATGTTCCATTAGGAAATGGAGAGACTCTTATTATCCAAGGTGAAAAGAGTGGTTCCAATCTCAATATTATCTCCTGTATTAAAACCCGCAAATACCTTATGAAAGGTTATCCAGCTATTCTAGCCCACGTTAATCTGATTGAATCGAAAGAGAAGCGAATTGAAGATGTACCAGTAGTTAAAGACTTTCCCGATGTGTTTCCCGAAGATCTTCCGGGTATTCCACCTCCTCGACAAGTTGAATTCCAAATTGATTTAACTCCTGGTGCTGCTCCTGTTGCTAAAGCACCATACCGTTTAGCACCTTCCGAAATGAAGGAATTATCCAACCAACTCCAAGAACTATTGGATAAAGGTTTCATTCGTCCAAGCTCGTCCCCTTGGGGAGCTCCTATTCTGTTTGTTAAAAAGAAGGATGGTACATTAAGGATGTGCATTGATTACCGCGAACTTAACAAGCTTACTATCAAGAACCGTTATCCGTTGCCACGTATTGATGATCTATTTGACCAACTTCAAGGGTCAAGTGTTTATTCAAAGATTGATTTAAGATCCGGTTATCACCAACTCAAGGTCAAGGAATCCGATATTCCTAAGACTGCTTTTCGCACTCGTTATGGGCACTATGAATTCTGTGTCATGCCTTTTGGTTTAACTAATGCTCCTGCCGTGTTCATGGACCTCATGAATCGTGTTTGTAAACCGTATCTTGACAAATTTGTCATCGTATTCATTGACGACATCTTGATCTATTCGAAGAATGAGAAAGAGCATGAGCAACATTTGCGCATGATTCTTGAACTCTTACGAAAGGAACAACTTTATGCTAAATTTTCTAAGTGCGAGTTTTGGCTCAAAACCGTACAATTTCTCGGACATGTTGTTGATAGAAACGGAATACATGTCGATCCAGCTAAGATTACTGCTATTCAGAACTGGGAGATACCAAAGACTGCAAAGCATATTCGTCAATTTTTGGGACTTGCCGGTTACTATCGAAGGTTTATAAAAGATTTTTCTCTCATTGCCAAACCTCTTACAAAGCTGACTCAAAAAGGGAAGAAATTTGAGTGGTCCGAAGAACAGGAATCTGCTTTCAAGATTCTGAAGGAGAAGTTGACCACAGCCCCGATTCTTTCTTTACCTGAAGGTACCGACGACTTTGTTGTTTACTGCGATGCCTCAAAGCATGGCTTTGGTTGTGTTTTAATGCAACGAGAGAAGGTTATCGCCTATGCATCTAGACAGTTGAAGAAACATGAAGTAAACTATACCACACATGACCTAGAGTTAGGTGCCGTGGTATTTGCATTAAAGATATGGAGACATTATCTCTATGGTAATCACTTTACGGTGTACACTGACCATAAAAGTCTTCGACACATCTTTGATCAAAAACAGCTGAATATGAGGCAAAGTCGATGGCTCGAGACATTGAACGATTATTATTGTGAGCTGAAATATCATCCTGGCAAGGCGAATGTAGTTGCCGATGCCCTTAGTCGAAAAGACGATATTAAACGTGTTCGTGCTTTAAACCTAAAAATCAAATCGAATCTTATTTCACGAATCTGTGAAGCTCAATTGGAAGCTATTAGACCGACACTTATCGAAGGTGAAGGACCTATTGGTTTTGAGAACCAACTTCAAGTGAAAGCTAATGGTACACGGTACTTTGGCAATAGAATCTGGGTTCCTCGTTTTGGTAATCTTCGCGAACTAGTCTTGGATGAAGCACATAAGACTAGATATTCTATCCATCCCGGTTCCAGTAAGATGTATCACGATGTGAAGGAATTCTACTGGTGGCCTAACATGAAAGCCGATATTGCTACTTATGTTAGTAAGTGTCTCACTTGTTTGAAAGTCAAGGCCGAACATCAAAAGCCTTCTGGTCTATTGACACAACCCGACATTCCGCAGTGGAAGTGGGAAGGTATCACTATGGACTTCGTTACTAAGTTACCTAAGACTTCGAACGGTAACGATACTATTTGGGTCGTAGTTGATCGTCTTACTAAATCTGCACATTTCATACCAATCAAGGAAACCGACAAGATGGAGAGATTAGCACAGCTTTATATTAAAGAAATCGTCTCACGTCATGGTGTTCCTATCTCGATCATTTCTGATCGCGATAGTCGATTTGTTTCTAGATTTTGGAAAACTTTACAATCTGCTCTTGGAACTCAACTCGACATGAGTACAGCTTATCATCCGCAAACCGATGGTCAAAGTGAACGAACCATTCAAACTATGGAGGATATGCTACGTGCTTGTGCAATCGATTTCGGCAAAGGATGGGATAGACATCTACCTTTGGTTGAATTTTCTTATAATAACAGTTATCACTCCAGCATTAAGGCTGCACCTTTTGAAGCTTTATATGGACGGAAGTGTAGATCCCCTTTGTGTTGGGATGAACTTGAGGACAGACATTTAACTGGTCCTGAAATTATTCACGAAACTACCGAAAAGATCGTTCAAATCAAGCAACGTTTAGAAACTGCCCGTAGCCGACAGAAAAGCTATGCCAATAAGAAACGAAAAGACATCGAATACCAAGTTGGAGATAAAGTCATGTTGAAAGTATCCCCTTGGAAAGGTGTTGTCCGCTTCGGTAAGCGAAGTAAACTCAGTCCACGATATGTTGGACCATTCACAATCACTAAAAGAGTCGGTCCCGTGGCATACCGATTAGAACTGCCAACCGAACTTAGTCAAGTACATGATGTGTTTCATGTCTCAAATCTTAAACGGTGTCTTGCCGATGACACACTCGTTATTCCTCTGGATGATGTCCGCATTGATGAGCAAATGCACTTCATTGAAGAACCTATAGAAATCATGGAAGGAGAGGTCAAACAAACGCGTAAAAGCAATATACCTATCGTTAAAGTCCGGTGGAATTCGCGTAGAGGCCCCGAATATACCTGGGAACGCAAAGACCATATGAAACGGAAATATCCCCATCTCTTCTCAACTGCTGATGCAAACGAGAAAACTACCTAAAAACTTCGGGACGAAGTTTTCAATAACGGGGAGGTACTATAACGACCCTCATTTTTCCATTCTATATTTTTCCAATATTAAATGCCCAAACAATATAATCAAAACTTAATGATTAAACTTTAATCAACAATTGTTAAGTATTAAGAGTTAGAAAACATATTAATTAACTTTGTGCAATAATTGACAAGTTAATAAAAGATGAAAATAATAAACTGTTAGTCGACACTCACTGCTAATTAAAATTTATGCATTTATGTAATATTATAACTGATAACCTATAAGTAATAAATAAAAATTGACATTTATATAAATAATAAAACAATTGAGAACTAAATATATACAAGTCATGAATTAGTAAAAAGAAAATAATACTTATCATGTAGTAAATGTAAAAAATAATAATAGTAATAATAGTAATAATAATGAGACTAAAGAATCTTAAACAATTACATCCTTATGTTGACTAAAAATTAAAATAATATATATATAAACTAGTACCACCTATTGTTGACTAAAAATTATAAAATAAAATAAAATCATTAATTAGAACATCCTTATGTTGACTAACACTCTAATACTTGCACTATATAAACTCCTAGTTTCTCATTCACAAATCACACCAAAATCCTCTCTCAAAAACAATCTCTCCCTCTCCCTCTCTTGTGGTATTCGGATCTTCAAGCTTGTTCTTCGTGTTCTTCAAGAATCTTCAAGGAGTTCTTCAAGATTTTTAAGGCTTTGATCTTCCATCTTCATCGTGTTCATCTTTTCTTTGTTAATTATCTTGAATCTTCAAAGGTATAACATAAACCCTAAACTATTTACATAAACTTTAATCTTTGTTAATTCATATTCATATTATAAACTTGTTATTCATAAGTATATACATAAACACTCCTAGATTTATATATACATATATACATGTAAAAAAAAAATATTTTTATGTATATATACGAATTATATATACATATACATATTAAAACCTTAAATCCTAATACTACTTATACTAGTACTTAACATGTATACACTATTACTATTACTAGCACCTATAACCTACTACTTATATTGTAGCACAAAAATATTTTGGGATATGTATTAGAGATGTATAGATCTTCGAACTTTCTTGACGAATGGTTTCTACGAGATTCTAGGCAGAGGGTTTGGACTTCCGATTTAAAGGGTCCTATGGCTCAAGCCCCTAGATCTAAATTAGCCATTCGAAGGGAAAGGGGTGATTGGAAGCTTATCTAATACGGCAAGTATCCTAAAATGAAAAACACTCATAAAAGTAGAAACTCTATAGTCATAGAAACTTAGTAAAATAAGAAACTTTCTAAAAATGGAAACATTATAAAAATAGTAACTTACTAGGAATAGAAACTTAGTAAAACAAACTATACTTAAACACATACTTAAACTTAAACATGGGCAAAACACTTAACTACTCTTAAATGTCAATAGGTTGACTTTCCTGCTCACTCGTTCAACTCTTTATTCCGAGGAATAACTCTCTCTCTACTTACTAAGGTGAATTTCATAGCCCCACTTTTTACTATTTCATTACTGTTTTGAAACTATGGGGTGAGACACATGCTTGCTTTTAAATTTTTAACATGCAATATTTTAATAACTGTTTTACAATATTTATATACGTGAATTTCATAGCCCCACTTTTTACTATTTTATTACTGTTTTGAAACTATGGGGTGAGACACATGCTTGCTTTTAAATTTTTAACATGCAATATTTTAATAACTGTTTTACAATATTTATATACGTGAATTTCATAGCCCCACTTTTTACTATTTCATTACTGTTTTGAAACTATGGGGTGAGACACATGCTTGCTTTTTAAATTTTTAACATGCAATATTTTAATAACTGTTTTACAATATTTATATACGTGAATTTCATAGCCCCACTTTTTACTATTTCATTACTGTTTTGAAACTATGGGGTGAGACACATGCTTGCTTTTTAAATTTTTAACATGCAATATTTTAATAACTGTTTTACAATATTTATATACGTGAATTTCATAGCCCCGCTTTTTACTATTTCATTACTGTTTTGAAACTATGGGGTGAGACACATGCTTGCTTTTAAATTTTTAACATGCAATATTTTAATAACTGTTTTACAATATTTATATACGTGAATTTCATAGCCCCGCTTTTTACTATTTCATTACTGTTTTGAAACTATGGGGTAAGACACATGCTTGCTTTTAAATTTTTAACATGCAATATTTTAATAACTGTTTTACAATATTTATATACGTGAATTTCATAGCCCCACTTTTTACTATTTCATTACTGTTTTGAAACTATGGGGTGAGACACATGCTTGCTTTTTAAATTTTTAACATGCAATATTTTAATAACTGTTTTACAATATTTATATACGTGAATTCATAGCCCCACTCTTTATTGCTAGCAGACTTATTTAACTTATTTGGGGTGAGACACATGCTGCTTTTACTATTTACAATTTAGACACAAGTACCAACTGCTAAAACTATGCTATACCCGGCTATGTCCGACTAAGTCCCTACAGTGATATTTTTAAGTGCTGCGGCATGCTTATTTATTGGGGGTAGGCCTATCGGGAGTAACGTCCCCGATACATTTGACTCAGTCTTTGTATTACTTGATAATGAAATTTAAACCGACAAGGACAGACACAACTTGTCATGGGGCAAACTTGAACGTTTAGTCTAAATATCACGCACTGGCATAACTTTTTGATCCTGCGGGAGATCAACCTTACAAATTAAATCTTGTGGTCTAAAACAAACGGTCAAACTTATTTGTTAAACCTATGAACTTCACTCAACCTTTTGGTTGACACTTTAGCATGTTTTGTCTCAGGTGCTGTTTGATTCAAGCTCTTATACTTACTGCTTATGTGATGCTACTTGGACATAGGATCAAGAGATATCGCATTTATTACTTCTGCATGTGAACATTTCCATTATTGTTACTCCTATCATTGTAACTACGTTTCATTTTCCGCTGCGTGCTCAATAAAGTTTGTTTTATCATTTAGTATTGTTCTCGTATATTATAATATGTTGGTTGATTTGATATTAAGTCACATTTCACCCAGGCCCTAACTGGGGGTGTGACAATCTCTGATAGGGATGGCAGATTTATTTCAAGATTCTGGCAGACATTACAGCAAGCATTAGGAACTCGTCTAGACATGAGTACTGCCTATCATCCACAAACTGATGGGCAGAGCGAAAGGACGATACAAACGCTTGAAGACATGCTACGAGCATGTGTTGTTGATTTCGGAAACAGTTGGGATCGACATCTACCATTAGCAGAATTTTCCTACAACAACAGCTACCATTCAAGCATTGAGATGGCGCCGTTTGAAGCACTTTATGGTAGAAAGTGCAGGTCTCCGATTTGTTGGAGTGAAGTGGGGGATAGACAGATTACGGGTCCGGAGATTATACAAGAAACTACCGAGAAGATCATCCAAATTCAACAACGGTTGAAAACCGCCCAAAGTCGACAAAAGAGCTACGCTGACATTAAAAGAAAAGATATAGAATTTGAAATTGGAGAGATGGTCATGCTTAAAGTTGCACCTTGGAAAGGCGTTGTTCGATTTGGTAAACGAGGGAAATTAAATCCAAGGTATATTGGACCATTCAAGATTATTAATCGTGTCGGACCAGTAGCTTACCGACTTGAGTTACCTCAACAACTCGCTGCTGTACATAACACTTTCCACGTCTCGAATTTGAAGAAATGTTTTGCTAAAGAAGATCTCACTATTCCGTTAGATGAAATCCAAATCAACGAAAAACTTCAATTCATCGAAGAACCCGTCGAAATAATGGATCGTGAGGTTAAAAGACTTAAGAAAAACAAGATACCAATTGTTAAGGTTCGATGGAATGCTCGTAGAGGACCCGAGTTCACCTGGGAGCGTGAAGATCAGATGAAGAAGAAATACCCGCATCTATTACCAGAAGATTCGTCAACACCTTCAACATCTTAAAATTTCGAGACGAAATTTATTTAACGGGTAGGTACTGTAGTGACCCGAACTTTTCCATGTTTATATATATTAATTGAGATTGATATTTACATGATTAAATGTTTCCAACATGTTAAGCAATCAAATTTGTTAAGACTTGATTAATTGAAATATGTTTCATATAGACAATTGACCACCCAAGTTGACCGGTGATTCACGAACGTTAAAACTTGTAAAAACTATATGATGAAATATATATGGGTATATATATAGTTAACATGATACTATGATAAGTAAACATATCATTAAGTATATTAACAATGAACTACATATGTAAAAACAAGACTATTAACTTAATTATTTTTAAACGAGACATATATGTAACGATTATCGTTGTAAAGACATTTAATGTATATATATCATATTAAGAGATATTCATACATTATAATATCATGATAATATAATAATTTAAAATCTCATTTGATATTATAAACATTGGGTTAACAACATTTAACAAGATCGTTAACCTAAAGGTTTCAAAACAACACTTACATGTAACGACTAACGATGACTTAACGACTCAGTTAAAATGTATATACATGTAGTGTTTTAATATGTATTTATACACTTTTTAAAGACTTCAATACACTTATCAAAATACTTCTACTTAACAAAAATGCTTACAATCACATCCTCGTTCAGTTTCATCAACAATTCTACTCGTATGCACCCGTATTCGTACTCGTACAATACACAGCTTTTAGATGTATGTACTATTGGTATATACACTCCAATGATCAGCTCTTAGCAGCCCATGTGAGTCACCTAACACATGTGGGAACCATCATTTGGCAACTAGCATGAAATATCTCATAAAATTACAAAAATATGAGTAATCATTCATGACTTATTTACATGAAAACAAAATTACATATCCTTTATATCTAATCCATACACCAACGACCAAAAACACCTACAAACACTTTCATTCTTCAATTTTCTTCATTTAATTGATCTCTCTCAAGTTCTATCTTCAAGTTCTAAGTGTTCTTCATATATTCTACAAGTTCTAGTTACATAAAATCAAGAATACTTTCAAGTTTGCTAGCTCACTTCCAATCTTGTAAGGTGATCATCCAACCTCAAGAAATCTTTGTTTCTTACAGTAGGTTATCATTCTAATACAAGGTAATAATCATATTCAAACTTTGGTTCAATTTCTATAACTATAACAATCTTATTTCAAGTGATGATCTTACTTGAACTTGTTTTCGTGTCATGATTCTGCTTCAAGAACTTCGAGCCATCCAAGGATCCATTGAAGCTAGATCCATTTTTCTCTTTTCCAGTAGGTTTATCCAAGGAACTTAAGGTAGTAATGATGTTCATAACATCATTCGATTCATACATATAAAGCTATCTTACTCGAAGGTTTAAACTTGTAATCACTAGAACATAGTTTAGTTAATTCTAAACTTGTTCGCAAACAAAAGTTAATCCTTCTAACTTGACTTTTAAAATCAACTAAACACATGTTCTATATCTATATGATATGCTAACTTAATGATTTAAAACCTGGAAACATGAAAAACACCGTAAAACCGGATTTACGCCGTCGTAGTAACACCGCGGGCTGTTTTGGGTTAGTTAATTAAAAACTATGATAAACTTTGATTTAAAAGTTGTTATTCTGAGAAAATTATTGTTATTATGAACATGAAACTATATATCCAAAAATTATGGTTAAACTCAAAGTGAAAGTATGTTTTCTAAAATAGTCATCTAGACGTCGTTCTTTTGACTGAAATGACTACCTTTACAAAAATGACTTGTAACTTATTTTTCCGACTATAAACCTATACTTTTTCTGTTTAGATTCATAAAATAGAGTTCAATATGAAACCATAGCAATTTGATTCACTCAAAACGGATTTAAAATGAAGAACTTATGGGTAAAACAAGATTGGATAATTTTTCTCATTTTAGCTACGTGAAAATTGGTAACAAATCTATTCCAACCATAACTTAATCAACTTGTATTGTATATTATGTAATCTTGAGATACCATAGACACGTATACAATGTTTCGACCTATCATGTCGACACATCTATATATATTTCGGAACAACCATAGACACTCTATATGTGAATGTTGGAGTTAGCTATACAGGGTTGAGGTTGATTCCAAAATATATATAGTTTGAGTTGTGATCAATACTGAGATACGTATACACTGGGTCGTGGATTGATTCAAGATAATATTTATCGATTTATTTCTGTACATCTAACTGTGGACAACTAGTTGTAGGTTACTAACGAGGACAGCTGACTTAATAAACTTAAAACATCAAAATATATTAAAAGTGTTGTAAATATATTTTGAACATACTTTGATATATATGTATATATTGTTATAGGTTCGTGAATCAACCAGTGGCCAAGTCTTACTTCCCGACGAAGTAAAAATCCGTGAAAGTGAGTTATAGTCCCACTTTTAAAATCTAATATTTTTGGGATGAGAATACATGCAGGTTTTATAAATGATTTACAAAATAGACACAAGTACGTGAAACTACATTCTATGGTTGAATTATCGAAATCGAATATGCCCCTTTTTATTAAGTCTGGTAATCTAAGAATTAGGGAACAGATACCCTAATTGACGCGAATCCTAAAGATAGATCTATTGGGCCTAACAAACCCCATCCAAAGTACTGGATGCTTTAGTACTTCGAAATTTATATCATATCCGAAGGGTGTCCCGGAATGATGGGGATATTCTTATATATGCATCTTGTTAATGTCGGTTACCAGGTGTTCACCATATGAATGATTTTTATCTCTATGTATGGGATGTGTATTGAAATATGAAATCTTGTGGTCTATTATTATGATTTGATATATATAGGTTAAACCTATAACTCACCAACATTTTTGTTGACGTTTTAAGCATGTTTATTCTCAAGTGATTATTAAGAGCTTCCGCTGTCGCATACTTAAATAAGGACGAGATTTGGAGTCCATGCTTGTATGATATTGTGTAAAAACTGCATTCAAGAAACTTATTTTGTTGTAACATATTTGTATTGTAAACCATTATGTAATGGTCGTGTGTAAACAGGATATTTTAGATTATCATTATTTGATAATCTACGTAAAACTTTTTAAACCTTTATTGATGAAATAAAGGTTATGGTTTGTTTTAAAATGAATGCAGTCTTTGAAAAACGTCTCATATAGAGGTCAAAACCTCGCAACGAAATCAATTAATATGGAACGTTTTTAATCAATAAGAACGGGACATTTCACTAGAGTCCCACAAAATACTTTTTCTTTCACTTGTTATGTATCATCATTAATAAACAAATGAGAGCACATGTGAGAACACGTATAGGCAATTAAAAATTAGTAAGAGAACTTACAGAACGAGTCACTTAATGACTCGTATTTTCCGTTTGATGATTGAGACTGAGATGTTATCGCTTGATCCCGTAAGTGGGTATATCAGTATTTGTGCCGTAGACAACTTGTATATACCCATGTTTGAATATCATCCATCGTCTTTGGGTAGTAAAATCGTACAAAAGATTCTGGTGGTGTTCATCGCAATATAGATATTATCTAGTGTTTCCTGATGATACTCATAGGAACCATTGCATGCACTCAAAGTTTCTCAACCAATAGAATGGATCTGGAAACCGATCCGAGAGTGCATACAATTTTCTCCGTGATCCTTAATTGCCATTCACACAAAATAATTGTTCTACTTATTTATAAGATAGACAGTTAATCCAAGGCAGAGAATGAAGATTTCCAGTATCATTTGTATGTACAATTGCCGGATCATTACTCCACCAAAATATCCTATGTCTTTCTCCAAATTCATCAAAGGTTTTTCCGACACTAAAATACTTTATCGCTTTGTTGGGTAATAGGGTTTGAATGTCCGGATAAACCTTTGATACGTGTAGTCACTTTCGCGATAGAGTATTTCGACCCTATACATATATTGTCTTAGGGTTACACGAAATCTTTATTCGGGATAAGACAAAGGCAGAACTCCAATATAGGCAATTAAAATTGAAAGTCAAGAACGTAGAGGTTTTTGTATATTATGAATGTTCAAAGTTCCATCATCTTAATAGTGAGACAAGATCACTTTATTTATAGAAAATGAAAGGTTACACCTTTTGGTGAAAAAGGTGTCCATGAATGGTCACATTTGGTGAAAATGTATCATGAATGGTTATACCATTCCGTGAAAAGCAATACCTTTTTTCATGAAGAGTGACACACCAATTCATAATAGTTGTGTCTTTTGGCCAAAAAGATACCAACTAACAACATTACCTTTCACTTGGATTAATCAAGTTGGCTTATACAAGCGTGCACTCCACACTCTCTAAACTCGTATTTAAGCTTAACTCGAAACCCCCCTTATCTCAAGTAAATCACCTTATCACACAAAATGACCTATGACACTAAAATTACCAACACTCGGTGGTACCAATGGCACCAACATGAGTTTCAGTTTTGGCTATTATAGCATCGTTCGCTTCAAAATAGAAAAACGACAAATTTAATACTCCGTAACAATTTAGAGCAGAATAAATAAATGTACTTACAGAATTCTAACCCAGAAACATGTATCTTTCATGTTTTTTCTTGCATTTTCAGAACATCATAATCAAAATGTTTTGAAGGTCCCTGTTATTGTTTGAAGAGCAAACTGAAACACGCCTTTTATTGGAAACTTAAAAGGAGCTTAGTGATACATAACGGCATTTCGAATAATACTGGTAGTTACCCGACACAGTTACACTTTTTGATTACCTCTTCATTTAGTACATATGTATTTCACGTAAGAAAAGTAACTTTATGCATCTTGAATTTTAGAGTGGATAGCTTCATCACCAACGCTAACTTAGACTTGCTATTGAAAAGTCAGTCAATGTATACCCCCAACATGTTAAGTTATCATGTGAATAAAATACCAATAATGACAATAAGCTCTGATCTTTTACCTTCTCATTACATTTAATGAAGATCAATTTCTGCTCGACCTTATGACTATGCAGATCTTTAACCTGTGCGGTTACTTCATATCATTCCAACTCATCTATTTCCTTGGAGGATACACCTAGATAGAGCCAAATTGGTGAGTGAATTATTAGAGATCAAATACTACATTTCATGCAACTTTTCAATTAACGAAAACCATAGACAAACACAGTAAGTTCATTTGAAACTATGACGTAATTAAAAAGAACACGTACAAAATTATTAATAATAACTTTCACATATATAGTGGATAGTGATGAGAAACTCATCGACCGATGTTCAAGTCTTCTTGTCCATGCAAAAATAGAAGCTATATACTGTTTGTGCTGGTTTCGTTTCCTTTTCTGTGCAGACAAAAAGGTTGGGTCATAGTCCCATGAGCTGCCATCAGCTTCCACTTACATTCCGAAATGATGATAGCTGCATACCAAGTATTGCATAGGATTAACCAGACATCCTGAACCTACATAATATGCAAGATACATGTTACTCAGCAAAACTAATTTCATGAGGCCAAAATAACTGAATCCTACACAAATTGTGCTCTATAATTTTAGTTGAACGAAGAGTTCATGATTTCTTTTGAAGGGTAACAGACGTAAGTTATTAATTGCACATTACACTCTAATTTGTATCCAAAAGAACTTTCGATGAAACAGAACCCAGATAATCAAATGACCAGGGTCGCCATCAACACTTCTTGTTACCTGCATTACAAAAAATATATCATATTAAGTAAAAAACTTGTCGATTTAATAGACGTGATCCATATGTCCATGTTAATTAAGAAGTTTCCTTCTCCCTAACCATATATCAGCAACCAAAAAAAAAAAAAAAAAAAAAAAAAAAAACTTCAGATACTCTATTTACATTAAGCATGATCAAATTAAAATGAAGAATCATCACCAGCATCACACTATAATAGGCCAACTGATATACCCGTGAGTGACTGTCTGCTTGTGTATCAGTTTATGTTAAACACAGATGTCAATCATTTGACCTACATCATCACAGATGCTAGTCGTGACTGAAAAATAAACCAGCGTTAATGAATATTCTTGGGCGTTAATGCTAGTCGTGACTGAAAAACATACCATAAATTAAGCGAAAAAAAAAATTTTAAAAAAAAATTCACACTACATGAATGCTACATCAAAAATTAAGTTAAATAAAACTCACCATTCAATCCCATTTTTGTCTCTTAAATTGTTTATTGACAACCTGAACATCCCAATCGAAATCAATGAAATTAGATGCCATCGGCTTCCACTCAAAGTACCTGCATCATCACATAAATACATATGATACGTCGGAAAGAGACATAGATTATATGCATATAGATGTCCATGAAAAAAAGGCTTAACACAAATCATTCACCGAATCACATACCTCTACTCCAAAGACTACCATTACTTCAAACTTCAATCGAGTACAGTAACCACAAACCTAAAGCCAAATTTTGAATTACTTAATGAAAATCGTTCATAGTATTCAGATGCTAGTGAAAATCGTTAATAGTATTCGATTTGCCTTTGATTTTGTAAACCCTAATTCTGATTTGGAGAACCCACATTCGAATCTTGTTTACTCTGCTTAAATCAAAACAACTTCTTCAAGCTCACGAATAGTTTAAGTTAGGGTTCGCCAATCAGATTTGCAACAATTGAAAATCGAAACACAAATGAACAAATACTAACCTGTTAAATTCATCTGACGATACTTGGATAGCAAATTCTGATGATTTTAAAGATAGCAGCGACGATGAGTTTGAAGATTAACCCTAATTGAGAACGCGATTGAAGAAAACGATGAAATAAATGGATTGAGGAAACCTAATTTTGATTCAAACTCGTGAAGCTTTCAAATACGAATTAACAGGGACACTGATGCGTTTTATTTGAATGCATTTGAGAATTGATTTTAGGGTTTGATTTTGGATTTGAATTACAAGGACACACGGAGGCTTTAGAAGCCGTCATGAAAACTTTAGGTTAAAATTGATGTATTTTTCTGATTGACACGTGACCCTTAAATGTAGGACCCCTCTGGATGGATGCCACGTATGGAAACAATCCATGGATTTATATATGTTAGAGATTGAAGAGTGGTAAGGAAGGGAGCATGCTCTGTTTTAAAGCATTAAAGAATGGAAAGTTTTCTTGTTAGATTTTTATTTATTTATTTATTTTTTTCAAAAAATAACGATAGTTCAGTATTCCATTTTGAGATGTTCCAAATTAATTGGCCACTTCCATAAATAGAAAATAATAAGAAGATTAAGTTCTATTATACCCTTAATGTATGTGGATATGATTAAAGAGAAAGAAAAAGTAAGGGTAAAACTGGAAAGTAAACAGAAAGTACAGTGCTTTTATGACATATTCTTGTTTATTGTCTGGGGACAACTAAATTGGGACGAAGGGAGTATTCAACTAAAAATCGAACAATACAAGCCACACGCCAGAGCAATAACTGAAACAAACCTACATATAATGTTAAGTGTACGACTTTTTCGGATCATAAGAATTTAAAGTACTTCTTCGATCAACGCGATTTAAACAACCGTCAGCGACGATGGTTGGATTTGTTGAAGGATTATGATCTTGAGATACTTTACCACCCAGGAAAAGCTAATGTGGTTGCGGATGCGTTAAGTCGGAAGAACCAAGTTCCGATTTTGCAAGTAAAGTCGTTGCGAACGATCCTTTCATATGATTTTCTCTAGAAACTCGGTGAGGTTCAAATCGAGGTGTTTGTTAATCATAAGTGTGAAGAGCGAATTTAAGGACAAACGGAGTCGATTGTCCTAGGCACGCATGGGTTATTGTGTTTCCAAGGTCGGGTGTGGGTGCCAAAATTAGGTGGTAACCGCGCGGTGCTACTCGATTAAGCGCACAAATTGAAATATTCTATTCATCCGAGTGCTACAAAGATGTACCTTGATTTGAAGAAAGAGTATTAGTGGCCCGGTATGAAGCGTGATGTGGTTAAGTATGTTGAGAAATGTGTTACTTACTTGCAAGTTAAGGCCGAGCATAAAAAGCCTTATGGCATGGTGCAACCGTTAGAGATCCCGAAGTGGAAGTGGGAGCATCTTACCATAGATTTTATCACTAAGTTGCCAAGAACGGCGAGAACCCAATATGATACAATTTGGGTAATCTTTCATCGGTTGACAAAAAGTGCCTTGTTTCTTCCTATACGCGAGGCGATTTCGTCAGAGATGTTGGCAAGGTTGTTGATTAAGAGGTAATTTCGAGACATGTGGTACCGGTGTCTATTATTTTGGAGCGTTTTACTTTGTAGCGACCTGACAAAATCGTCATTGACGGCGCCGTCTACTTAGGTCCTGTTACGTGGTCATAAGTCTTTAAAATGACGTTTGACCAAAATATGTCGCATTCATTTCAAATGTAAAGATGTTTCAAGTTTACAAAAGTAGTTCAATGACTAGTTACATTACAACTATAACGTACAAATGAAACCTATGCGACACGATTTAAAAGTAAGTCAAAAGATGCTCCATGTATGCATGTATACATGGAGCATCTTTTGACTTACTTTTAAATCGTGTTGTATATGTTTCATTTGTACGTTATAGTTGTAATGTAACTAGTCGTTGAACTACTTTTGTAAACTTGAAACATCTTTACATTTGAAATGAATGCGACATATTTTGGTTAAACGTCATTTTAAAGACTTATGACCACGTAACGGGACCTAAGTAGACGGCGCCGTCAATGATGATTTTGTTGGGTCACTATAGATGGTATCAGAGCCAGGTTGTAGGGATTTAGAGTTCATTGGTGTCAACCCCGAGTCATAGGGTACATTAGTGAGTCTAGACTACAACCGGCATATAGACTTGAAGTAGGAATTACTTAACTACTTGTGCATTCATACTCGAACTCTTCTATTCGTATCTAACTCTTATTTCATCTTAATCTCACGTAGTTTAATTTGATTGACACGCCACCTTGACTTTATGAGGTAATGTCGAATGCACACATGAATTAGGGTAATATAATTTCCGGGATTATATTACGGTGACTCATATGGACGTTCTGACATTATAACATAAAGAATTTAGGGCGAGTCATGGAAAATTTTCTATCTTTATTTCATATCACGATTAGTATTATTGAGAATACTAATCAATGATATTCTTGTGTCTTGAAGTAACAATGCCTCCTCGCCGAGTCCCATGCAATGAAACTCCCGAACAAGCTCTTCAACGAATGATAGCCACCATCGTAGATGCGGCCATGGCCGATCATTTATCTAACAACAATAACAACAACCACAACAACAACAACAATGGAGCTGGTAACTCAAACAAGGAATGCTCCTACAAAGCTTTCATGGGGTGCAAACCTCACACTTTCGATGGGACCGGAGGACCGGTTGCTCTCACTCGATGGTTTGAGCTAACGAAAGTCGTTTTTAGCATAAACGGTTGCCGGGACCAAGACAAGGTCAAATACTCTACCCACACTTTTGCTGGTATCGCTCTCACATGGTGAAACACGTATGTACAATCGGTGGGTACCGATGAAACCCACACTCTCTCTTGGCCCGATTTAAAAGAAAAGATGATCACCAGATACTTTCCCCGTGAAGAGACTTGAAGGCTCGAAAGCGATCTAAGAGGTTTGAAAGCGGTCAGAAATGACCTCAACGCTTATAATCAACAGTTTGCCGAGCTAGCCCTAATGTGTCCAAACCTTGTAAATCCCGAGCCTCTACGAGTTGAACTTTACATGGATGGCCTTCCTAAGAGCATCAAACATGGGGTAATGTCATCCAAACCCTCTAACCTACAAGACGCTTTGAAGATGGCCCGCCAATTGATAGAAATGGTGGACGAAAACGTAGTACCGACACCTAAGGCCGAGGATAAATTGGGTGGCAACAAAAGAAAGTGGGAAGCACCCCAATCAAGCAACAACAACAACAACTTCGCCAAGTAGCCTTTCACCTCCGATGGCAAGAAGGGTTATGCCAGAAACCTACCTCTTTGCAACAAATGTCACAAGCATCACTTTGGTGAATGTGGCAAGCTAATTTGCCACCGGTGCCAAGGAAGTGACCATAAGGCCAACGATTGTAAAAGTGCCGCCCCCGTCGCTCGAAAGGGGCCCAATGCACCAAAGACGGTCACTTGTTACAAATGTGGCCAAACGGGTCATTATAGAAATGCATGCCCAAAGAAGAAAGATAACCCCAATACGCGCGTCCGAGCTTTCAACATTAACACCGAGGAAGCCCGAAATGACAATGAACTAGTCACGGGTATGTTTCTTCTCAATAATTCTTATGTCTCTTACTTATTCGATTCGGGTGCCGATAAGAGTTTTGTATCCAAGACTTTGACTCATTCTTTTAGCACTCCACCACTTCCATTAGATACTACTTACACCATTGAAGTGGCCAACGGGAAACTATTGAGTGTCGACCAATTCTATCGGGGGTGTACGTTAAACTTAATAGGTAAAGAGTTTGAAATTGACTTGATACCCATAGAACTAGGGAGCTTCGATGTAATCATTGGTATGGATTGGTTAGCCAAAACCAAATCTCACATCCTTTGCGATCTTAAAGCGATTCAAATTCCCAACGAGAATGGTGAACCCTTGATTGTCTATGGTGATAAGAGTTGCACCGGACTCAACCTCGTCTCGTGCCTTAAAGTTGAAAAATACCTTCGTAAAGGTTGTTTCGCGATTCTAGCCCATGTTAAGAAAGTCGAGATCGACGAGAAGCATATCGATGATGTGCCAATTGTTAGTGACTTTTCCGATGTTTTTCCCGACGAATTGCCGGGCCTTCCACCTCATCGACCGGTAGAATTCCAAATCAATCTTATTCCGGGAGCCGCACCAGTAGCACGTGCACCGTATAGACTTGCTCTATCCAAAATGAAAGAATTGCAAAGTCAAATCCAAGAACTACTTGACCGTGGTTTTATCCAACCTAGTCATTCACCATGGGGCGCTCCGATTTTGTTCGTTAAGAAGAAAAATGGATCCCTAAGATTGTGCATTGATTATCGTGAACTAAATAAATTGACGGTTAAGAACCGATATCCTCTTCCGTGCATTGATGACCTCTTTGATCAACTACAAGGGTCTTGTATATATTCAAAAATCGATCTCCGCTCGGGTTATCATCAACTAAGGGTTAAGGGGGAAGATGTCTCCAAAACCGCTTTCCGGACTCGTTATGGTAGTTATGAATTTCTTGTAATGCCACTTGGTCTAACTAATGCACCGGCGGTGTTCATGGACCTCATGAACCGCGTGTGCAAACCATACCTCGACAAATTCGTTATCGTGTTCATCGATGATATTTTGGTCTATTCTAAAAGCGAAGAAGAGCACGAATAACACCTTCGACTCGTGTTCGAACTCTTGAGACAAGAACGACTCTATGCCAAATTCTCCAAGTGTGAATTTTGGCTGAAGGAAGTTAAATTCCTCGGCCACGTTGTAAGTGATCAAGGCATTAAGGTCGATCCCGCAAAAATCGAAGCCATTAGCAAATGGAAAACTCCTACTACTCCTACTCACATTCGTCAATTCTTGGGTCTCGTCGGATACTATCGTAGATTCATCAAGGATTTCTCTTTGGTTGCTCATCCTCTAATCACCTTAACTCACAAGGGAAAGAAATTCATATGGGCAACCGAAAAAGAGTCCGCGTTTCAAATCTTGAAGACAAAGCTAACCACCGCTCCTATCTTGTCACTTCCCGAAGGCAATGATGATTTTTTTGTATATTGCAATGCCTCGAAACATGGTTTTGGGTGTGTGTTGATGCAACGAAAGAAAGTCATTGCTTATGACTCTTGACAACTAAAAATTCATGAACGGAACTACACGACACATGATCTCGAACTCGAAGCCGTTGTCTTTGAACTCAAAATGTGGAGACACTATCTTTATGGAACCAAGAGTACTATCTTCACCGATCACAAAAGCCTTCAACACATCTTCGATCAAAAACAACTAAACATGAAACAACGACGGTGGATTGAAACTTTGAACGATTACGATTTTGATCTTCGTTACCATCCCGGGAAGGCAAATGTAGTAGCCGATGCCTTGAGTCGAAAAGAAAGAGCGGTGCCTCTTCGTGTCCAAGCTTTAAACATCACCATCCACACCAATCTCAATAATCAAATTCGTGTAGCCCAAGACGAGGCTCTCAAGGATGAAAACATCTCTCTCGAACGCTTGAACGTCCTCACCTCTCGATTCGAAGTTAAGGAGACCGGACTCCGATATTTCGCCAGAAGAATTTGCGTGCCTAGTTATGGGGACTTGCAAAGCCTTATTTTAGATGAAGCCCATAAGTCAAGGTATTCGATTCACCCCGGTGCCAATAAGATGTACCACGACCTCAAAGAACAATATTAGTGGCCGAACATTAAAAGGGAAGTTGCTACCTATGTTAAAAAGTTCCTAACTTGCTCCAAAGTCAAAGCCGAACATCAAAGACCATCCGGACTACTTCAACAACCCGAAATCCCACAATGGAAGTGGGAAAGAATAACGATGGATTTTATCACAAAACTACCAAGAACGGCGAGCGGTTATGATACTATTTGGGTTATTGTAGATCGTCTCACCAAATTCGCCCACTTCCTAGCCATGAAGGAAACCGACAAAATGGAGAAACTTGCACAACTTTACATCAAAGAGATCGTCGCTCGTCACGGTGTACCAATATCGATTATTTCTGACCGCGATGGCCGTTTTGTTTCTAGATTTTGGTGTACTTTACAAGAAGCGTTGGGAACATGATTAAACATGAGCACCGCATACCATCCACAAATCGACGAACAAAGCGAACATATAATCAAACCTTGAAAGACATGCTACGAGCTAGCGTTATCGATTTTGGAAAAGCTTGGGATAAGTACTTGCCTCTCGCCGAATTCCCCTACAACAATAGTTATCACACAAGTATTAACGCCGTACCATTCGAAGAGTTATATGGCCGAAAATGTCGTTCACCTATTTGTTGGGCCGAAGTAGGTGACACACAAATCACCGGACTCGAACTCATTCATGAAACAATTGAGAAGACTTAGGACGGCCCGTAGTCGTCAAAAGAGCTATACCGACATTAGACGCAACGACCTCGAATTCTAAGTCGGTGACCGTAATGTTAAAAATCGCACCTTGGAAAGGTGTAATCTGTTTCGGGAAATGCGGGAAGTTAAATCCGCGGTATATTGGTCCTTTCGAAATCTTGGAGCGTGTTGGAACCGTTGCTTATCGTTTAGATCTTCCACCTTAACTGAGCTCCGTTCATCCTACTTTCCATATATCAAATTTGAAGAAGTGTCTCGCCGAATCCGAACTCGTCATCCCTCTCGAGGAGCTTACTATTGACGACAAACTTCATTTTGTGGAAGAACCGGTTGAAATTGTGGATCACTCCATCAAAACGCTAAAACAGAGCCGAATTCCGATTGTCAAAGTCTGTTGGAACGCCAAAAGAGGACCCGAGTTTACATGGGAAAGACAAGATCAAATGCAAAGAAAATACCCTCATTTATTAGTAGATTTGGAAACGCAAGATCCCGAAGAAGAAACAACGACCACTACGTCTACTTAAATTTCGGGATGAAATTTCTTTAAGGAGTAGGTAATGTAACATCCTGTCATTTTCCGTTTACTTTCCGTCTATCTATTTTAAAGTTCGTTATATAATTATAACATCATCCGTTAATACGCGTTTTAAAATATTTCGTTTAGGTAATTCACGCAACCGTTTTCAAAGTCGAGGGACTAATGTTGTCATTTGGGCAAAAGGGTGACTAGGTCAAAGGGTCTACTCCATCTCCTCCATTCATTTCATCCTTCACTTTTCCAATACTTCCATCTTTTTCTCTCAACACCCAAATCAAAGAATCATCATCCATTTTCGATCTAGAAAGTGTTCATCAAAACAAATTACATATTCGGAATCCTTGCATCTTCCTCTTCGAATCCATACCAACTTCATCTCATTTGGGTAACTTTCTAAAAACACTAGATTCTTTGTTCTTGATGTTTTTAACTTATAAAAGTGTTAATTAGTGTCTATGGCTCAAGTCTGACATGAATATATGATTTATATGCTTGTTATTGTCATTTTGATATAACTAGCTTAAACTTGAAATGGGTGTGTTTGATCTTGAGATTTAGTTGCTTAAATGTTGGTAGATGTTAAAAGTGCATGTATTAAATGTGTTACTAGCATCACTAGCTTCAATTTGGTATGTAGGTTGACATGGAAAAGCTTCATAAACATAATTGTTAAATTTATGATTTTGAGTTAGGGTTTGGTAGAAGTAAAATGAACTTTTGATGCATTGAATGCTTAGCAATTTTGTTTGTGAGTGTTTAGTTGTATTGTATGCATAATTACCTACGAAACGGTGTATCACATGTGTGCATTTAATTTCCGAATCATCAAAGTGCAATTATGAACTTGAAAGCATTTATGGTGAACATTTAATGAACTTTCAACTTGCATTTGATTATTATAAATGATGATTTTGGTTGATGAAATGTGTTTAATTGTATTCCTCGTTAAATTACCTTTCCAGCGATGTTGTAACACCCTGTTTTCAGTTACACGTTATATTGGACGTCATTCGAATTACGAGGCTTGTAAGCGTATATTTGGATCTCAAATAAAGTTTGAGTTAATGTTCTAAAACCTTACCATTGGATAGTAAATCTCATTACGTTTCCAACGATATTTGATTCGTCAAAAACGGAGTTACGGGTTGAAAGTTACGACCAAAACAAGTTCACAAAACTGAACCAGTTGATTTGGATGCCATCCAACCTTTTTGGACGCCGTCCAAAAGCCCTGACGGGCCAGCAGCTGTATTTTACTTAAATTAAAAGGGGTACTTTGGTCTTTTCACTTGTGGACTAATTGGTGGCTTTAATATCTGTTTTAGATCCACTTTTGGATCATTTTCACATCCACAACTCTCTCATCACATCTTTGAGAGAGAGAGGAGAGTTCTAGAGAGAGGAAGCTTCAAATGATGATGAAGGTGGTGATTTTTGCCCAAATTGGAGTGGTTTTTGGTGCTTGTTGGTGATTCTAGCTACTAGAGCTCGTTTTGGTGCTTGAGGTAAACCCTAATCCGAATTGTGGTGTTTGATTCTTGTTTGAGTTAGGGTTTGTGTTAGTTAGAGTTATAAACCATTTATTGTGAAATTTGGGAGTTTTGGGTAAGATTTATGTAAGTAAGCCTAAATGGGTGACTTAGGGTTTCGATTGATGAAATTGTAGGTTTGGATCTTGCATGTGTTGGTTAAACCTTAGAACACTTGTGTACTAGTGATTTTGGTTTGTGTTGACTTGATTTTGGGGTGTAAACCCTAATATGGATCAAAATGGGTTTTATGTTGAAATAGGTTAAATGTTCTTGATTTTTTTGATGTCTAATGATGATTTTGAGATACAATCACTAGTTGCTAGTGATTGTAGGTACTTTGCATGTAATTTGACAAGTCAGAGTGAGTTAAACCTAATTTGGTCAATGAAAGTCAAACATTGGTGTTAAGTGTTAAATTGGTGATTTTATGACATAATCACTAGTAATGGTGCTTAAGGGTCAAACTTAACTTGTTTTAGTGGTTAAGTGCAATTTGGGTCGAGTTGCACTTATGGGTTAATTTTGCAAGATCAAGTGCATTAAGTGTTAGTGTGTACTTGTTTGAATGGGTTGGAATTACCACCCGTAGTGGTAAATTGGTGAAGTCCTTTTTAGCTGCCTAAATGGGCGGGTTGTTGAGTTAGATAGAATCACTTGGTAAAGGGTGTTGGAGTCGAATTCTCTCGTAGAGAATGTATGTTGATTGTTTGTATACCTATATGCGTATTATAGGTAAAAGCTTGCTCGGTTGCGTTTGGTGGAGATTTCACGCATGATTTGTATTGCTCGAGTTCGAGGTGAGTGGAATAATTATGCGTGTATGTATATAATGTATTTATTTGTGTAGCGTGGAATGTGGAATTATCGCGGTGTTCAAGACACCACATTCTACGTAACGAGTGGAATTGTCGCGGTGTTTAAGACACCACTCATTGGTTTGATTGACATGTGAAATTGTCGCGGTGTTCAAGACACCACATTGTCATGGGAGTGGAATTGTCGCGGTGTTCAAGACACCACTCATTGGTTTTATTGACATGTAGAATTGTCGCGGTGTTCAAGTCACCACATTGTCATAGGGGTGAGTTAGTCGCGGTGTTCAAGACATCACCCGGGGATTAGTGATTACGCGGCGTATGTACACTAATGGATGTTATGAACTCCGACGGTCTTTTGCGAGTACCCTTCCCTTGTACGATTGGTTAACCATGGTTGTGTGAATTTTGTATTAGCATATTTAATTGTGAACTATATGCTATTGGTGTTGCTGGCTTATTGTGAATTGCGGATGATAGTTTATGCATAATGTTTGCATGGTTGTTGAATTGCTAGTTTGTATGCGGTATTGTGTAAGTGATTGCAAGTAGGTATATTATATATGTATATGTATAATTATTGCATTCACTAAGCCTAGGCTTACGCCTCTCGTTGTTTACCTTTTTACTGGTATTGTGTTATTGATGCTAGCTAGTTGTTAGACTAGATGTGCAGGAGCATTCGGGCTTGATGAGGTAGCTTTTGGATAATTGGACGCGGATGGGGGATTTGGTAGTCCCCGGGATTATGCTCATGGTATCGGGTTGGGTTGTAGAGTCCTAATCCGTAAATATATATATAAATGGGTAGAAATGGTCGCTTTGTCGTAATTTGGGTCGATGTGGGCCCGGTGTTGTAAAACTCGATTTTTATTGTGGAAATCTCTTAATTATAATTATACTAATGTGTTGTGAAAATCGTTTCGTTTAAAAGTGTTGGGAAGCGGGTTTTCCGCCCGCGTGAAATTGAAAAACTGAGCAGAAACTTTTAGTTCATTTGGACGCCGTCCAAGAGGCTTGGACGCCGTCTAGGTCTTTGTAAATGGACGCCGTCTAAGAGTCTCGACGCCGTCCAGATGGTCTGGTAAAAAAAAAAATTTAAGTCGTGTTTTTGGTAAAACGAAGTTGGGTAGTTACAAGTGATATCAGAGCATAGTCTAAGGGAATTAGGTGACCTTGGAATAGGTGCTTAGTCTTAGACTTATTGACGGTTATGCATTATTGGCGAGACTTGTAGGAATATGGGTCGGATTGAGAATTGTTAGTACCTTGGATTAGGTGACTAACTAGGACTTGTGTTTGTCCAATGTGGGGCCTTATTTCACGCGTAAATTAGTGCCTTAGATAGCTAGTGCCTAATGTAAGTAGGCGAACTTAGACGTTGTTTTAGTGATAGTCACGTAGGTTGCAGGTTGACTTGTTGTTGTGGTATACTTGTGTACGTTTATTATTATATTGTATATTGGTGTATATATACAGGTATCTATTTGTGCGGTGTCCTAGAGGCAAATCTATTGGAGAGATTCGCATGTTTAGCGGTTTGAGTGATCAAGTTTATGGTAAGGACTTTGGTCATTCGGGTACTAGGAGTTATCGCGTGTTATTTCGTGTGAATGTCGCGTCAGTCCGGGTAAAGTACTTTGCGTGACCATGCGAAAATGGTAAGGTACACAATTGTAATAGTGACTGATCACCATTCTTACAACCGTGTATCTTGGCACCAAGCATGACATGACGTGTACCGAGTGGAGGAAACGTGGCATGGTTGGGGTAGAATCGAGACGAGCTAGGAATCTCTTATTGGTTCCTAGGATATAGTGGCCTCGGGTGATGTGCTTGTTGTCAAATAGGATTCGTTGTGAGTTGGAAATTGTTACGGTGGTTTCGGTTAGCTAAGGTGAGTGAGCGAACTCACGAGTTCGGAGCGTGCGTAGTCACCCTAAGTAGTGGGTGCACTATTGAGATTGTTATTGGTTGTGGTTACCCATCGTAACTAGGATAACCCATAGTGGTGTGCGTGTGTGCGCGACGATAATTTGAATTCCGTAATGGAATGCGACAAGTCTAATGATTGTAGTTTTGAGTTACACTCGGTATAGTGTGTGGTTAGAGAATCGGGTTAGGGTTCTAGTTGTGATTCGCCTTGGAATTGGCGAGTCGAGGATTCTTCGAGTTGTTAAACTCATGTGAGTGAGACCCGTATAACGATGATTGTGTTAGTATGTTGTGGGTTATAGGGTAACATTCCTAACGGAATATCCCTAGTAGTAGTGGTTGTGTCGATGTGTGGAAGAGTGTAAGAGTTGGTGTTTCCAAGCACCTCTTAGTGTTAGACGGAAGATTTCGCTAGGCTATATCGTTTGGCCTTGCAGAAATTGCAGGTAGCGTGTCATCGCTAGGAACTTTTGAAAAGACAATAAACCGTAGGGTTTTTCGGGTAGGTGTGACTTCGGTTCATTATTGTAGAGAGATGGGTGACATCAGGTGTATGGAACCCAAAGATCGAGTTTCTAAATCTCGATAGGTTGCGGTGGAAGTCTGCATGACACGGCGTCAGGTGCCTTCTTATACCTGCTAGTGTGATGTTCAACTCCGGTGATGGTGTGATCACTTTGTTCTTAGGGTGTCCTTGAGATACCCTTGGAAGCAGCGAAGATTGTAATAGTGATCGACGGGTGATAGTAATTCGACGGTTGCAAAAGTTGAAGTTTAAGAGCATCGCGGTAAATACTTCTTGTGAAGTGACGGATGAGCGAATCTTGTTGCTCTTAAAGTGATAAACGAGTAAATAAGACCGGTTAGCCGGTGATGGACTTAATGTTCGGTCAGGCCGAAGGTTATTTTGAAGCGCTGACATTTTGGTCGACGCAATAATTATGTTAGATTGGTCACTCTTTACCATGAGAGTGAGCAACTGTTGATAATGGTTCGTTGAATGGAAGGTCGAGTGATCTAAACCGAAAAGCGCGACTGATGAAGCAGAGTGGCATATGTCTAGGCTTAGAGACGTATGTAGTGCTTTGGTGAAGTTCGCTTTGCGAATGATGAAAGGTTGTTAATTGTGATTGTAGTATGAAGGTACGATGTCGTAGCGTGTATGACATCTAAAGTGATTGTGCATGCCGGCTCTGAGTGTAACGACCCTGGATTTTTCCAACGTTTAATTAATAACATTTATTATTATTGCTTGTGTTTAATGAATGTATTTCTATACATTTATTTGTTACCGTACTTGACTTTACATGCCCGACTTGTCTTTGTGACACACGTACTTTTAACGAATAATATTTTCGAATATTATTTACATTCATGATTAATTATTATTAATCATTTTAATTAACTAATGCAAGTAGTTAATTACTTGGGCCTTATTTAATTAATTGTTGCTTACTTGCTTAGACTTGGGTTTTTATTAAGGGACTCATGTTAGTGGACTTGGAAGCCCACCCTAATTTTCTTAATGGACTATTAGGAGGCAAACATTATGCTAATGACTTATTAAACTTAAACTGGATTAATTAGTTCATGGGAATCTAGTTACAAGTATACTTACACCATTTTCCAACACCATTTAACTTTATTACCACTCTAAGCTATCACCTTCTCCCCATGTTTGAAAGTGCAATTGATTCCTTCCTTTTTTTGTTGAAAACCGTCGGCCACCATGGGTATTAGGGGGGTTCCATTTCTTTTTTTTGTGTTACTTATTACTTGTATTCATCTCACTTTTACACACACAAACTTACTTCACTTTTCTCTCATTTCTTTTCTCTCAAATATTTGTAAGTAACAAACTTATTTCTTCTTTCTTTTCTTATTCTAAAACCGTCCCATATCATCATCATTCTTACTAGTTTCATTACCTGTTCTTGTTTAATGTTTATTTACTAGTTGTAGTTTGTTGTTACTTGTTGTTGTTTCTTGTTTATGTTAAAGATCAAGTTTTCTAACTTGTATCTTCATGAAATCTAGTTACTTCCATCTTTATTTGATGAAGTCAAGAACAAGGAATCTAAACTTTCTAGTTTATGGTTCTACACTTAAAAGTTTTCAAGATTTAAATTTCATAAGTTTCATATTCATACTTGTGTTCATGTTTGTAAACTTAAGGTTTACTTTCTTAAAAGATCAAAGCCTTGGCTTGAATCTTTAAAGTATGAACAACCATGAACTTGTCACTTGTAAATTTAACTTATTTCTTACTTTGTACATGCTTTAAATTCGTGAACCTTGATAAGCTTGGTCAAGTGTTACTAGTTAATCTTGATCTCATTTATCTTGAACTAAAGTTAACTTTATAAGTTCAAGAACATGGAAGTATAACTTTCTAGTCAAACTTCATATACTTATGTTGGATCTAAGTTTATATAACTTATGGTCTTCTAATTTTGTTGTAAATAAGAGCTTACAAGCTTACATACATTCTTCAAGTTGAAAATCTAAGTTTCATAACTTATGGTTTCATTAAAGTGTAGATCCAAGTTTTGTAACTTAGGATCTAACTTAAGAACACTAGATCTAGACTTTCTAGTCTAGGATCTTTAAGATCTAGCTAAGAACTATGTTCTACAACTTAAGATCTTGATTATTTAGTTTACTTTCAAGTTTGTAGCTTAATATTACTTTTGTAACTCATGTATGTGTCGGATCTAAGATTTTGATGTAACTTTGGTTCATCAAACTACATACAACTCTTAAGTGAGTTGTGCAACTTATCTTAGCCTTACACTAGTGTTATTATGGTCAAACCTTGGTTAAGATGATGCAAACCCATCAACGAGTTGTACACTTGAAGCTATACGCATCAAGGATGAGAACCGTGATGAGCATCAAGCACCAAGAACCCACCGGAACACCTTTAGCTACTGTTTCTGAAATATATCAGACTACCTGGGCTACTGTAAAGTTGATTTTCAGTTATTTCGGTTTGATTATATGTTTTTACATTTAGACCTCTTCTTAATCCAAGTTACGGTTTAGGATCTATGGCCTCCTGAAAGTCACTACACCCTATTAACGTTGTGCTGAAATTTTTGACCTACTCGCACTTAAACCGTCACCATGGTCAAATGAAGATGAGTTTGGTTCTGGAAATTGGTCAGCCTCTAGGGAACTCATATACGGAGCCATGGCCACTGGTCTCACCTCATTTCAGTTTGTATACAGGTCGTGGCGACTGAACAAAGTCAGCCTTTATTTCAAACCCTAGTCTTGACTTAAAGCTTACTTTACACTTTTTGTTTAATGATGAATGATGATGGTACTTAAGACCTAATTTACATACATTTAAACCTTTGGGAATGATTTACTGACTTAGTAACTTTTGACTTAGGTTGAGGACCTTCCGGACCAACCACTTGCTTACTATTCTAGCGTATCGACTTTTACTACTTTCCACTGTGAGTTATAGCATCCCTTTTTACTTTAACTATTTTGGGACTGAGAATACTTGCGCATTTTACGTTTTACAAACTAGGCACGAGTACTTAAACTTTATATATGTGTGGGTTATACAACGGCATGAACTTTCCCCTTAGCTCGGTAACGTTTAGTCATTGGTCTTTGAACCGGTGAACACGAATCTTAGATATGGATCCATAGGGTTTGACATCCCCACTCGGGCTAGTAGCGCTAGCATTTAACAGGTGTTTAATACTTCGTAAACATACGCACTCGCCAAGTGTACTTTTAGGGGGTTATAAATGTTAAGTTAGTTACCAAGTGCCCACGGTTATACATATACTTTTCATACTGTTTTGAAACGCTGTTTGAAGCACTGAAATCTCGTGGCCTACCTTACATTACTGATATACTTAAACTATAGCTCACCAACCTTTATGTTGACGTTTTTAAGCATGTTTTTCTCAGGTGCTTAAGGTTTGCTTGCTTCCGCTGTACTAGTCATGCTTTGTAGACACCCGCTGTGCTTATTAGAGATGTCACCGCATGAAACGTTTAATTTGCATTCAAACTATATTACTTTTGAAACGATGTATTTGTAACGACCTATGGGTCACATACTATCATTGCTTGCTATTCGTAGAAGCATACTTTTGGTTGGTAAACATATGACGTTGGTTATGACGTCACCTTTTAATATGAATGCAAACTTATTTTAAAACCGCATATAGTATTTGACCTTGTAATGATCCTGTTGTTGATGATTCGTACACGATGGTTTTGTACGGGGCATCACATTTGGTATCAGAGCATTGGTTGTAGGGAATTAGGTTGCATTAGTGAGTCTGGACGGACCCGAGTAGGATTCACTAATAGGACTAATCTACAACTTGCTAGTTTACTTGTTTCTGCGGAACTTACTGCATGCTGCTGCTTACTTTTGCTACTATATGCCGTATACTGCTACATGTTTACTCTACTGTATGCTACTATATGAATTGATTACATGATACTTCTGTATAATTTGTTATTATTGTCATGCTACTTACTGCTATACATGATCTAGACTGTCGTAGTTACTTTGCCTAATACGTGCTTGCTTTATGACTTACTGACATGGAAAAAGTTATTTTTCCTTGTTCAGATGTCGGATGCCCCGCCCACTATCATTCACTTGGAGAGCGACTCGGACTCATCAGCCACCTCACCTACCGTTGTTGCTGACTCGATCCCGTCATCTACACCTTCCAGCGATTCCGGCGATTCATCCTCCGGAGCCAGTAGCCATGCGCCCGGCCCAGTGATCACCTCTGATGGAGCTGAGGACCTACCGGAGATTCCAGCTCCACTTGCCCTAAGACACTCGGAGCCACAACACCATTCTGGTGGTGCTGTGATTCCCACGGAACTTGGAGAAGGTCCGTTCCGTAATGAGCATAATCATTGGTGTAGACGCCTTCCTGATTGACGTTTAGTGCGGATCTCGCCTTTCAGATACCGACTGATGATGGCCGCTAGAGGAGAGCCACCCGTGCAGCCACCCCCCAGATGATTTCGACGACTCATCATCCGACGACTCATCCTCTGATGACTCCAGTGATGAGGATTCCGACAAGGATCGCGAGGAAGCACCCATGAAGCCACCCTCTACCCCACTGAAGAAGCGGTATCGTTTCGACAGTACTGTGATTCCTGGGGTTAACGGAGGGATATCGTCCGTTAACGCACATGGACTGAGGACTAGAGTTACCGCCCGTAAGCGGCTTGTGCCGTATCCTGCTGATCCATTCATACGTATGGCTCCCCGATACGCAGCATCTACTTCTGGTGCCAGACCTTCTGCACCGCCCGCACCACCAGCACCACCTGCACCACCAGCACCGCCTGCTCCATCAGCCTCTCCCTCTGTCGAGGAACTGCCGAGGGAGGTGGATATCCTCCGTGCTCGGGTAACTGAGCTCGAGGACCAGGTGTCCCACATGATGGACATCCTTTACCCACCGTCACCTTAGGGTTATTGTAGTAGATCTCATTATGTAATCTCACTTGTAGTTTTATGTTTTACTTATGTATTGTACGAACCTATGCGAATGTATGCAACTTTTAATTAATGAATGGAACTTTGGGTTGTTTAAGTTTTTGTACGATGTTCCATTTACGTTATTGTACGATGATTTTTTGGTATCTGAATCTATTTGCGTTACTTAATTAACATGTGATGTGTTGATTCCATGTTGGTTACCATATACTGTATTATTATTAATTAAATACTGGATTTTGACTTGAGTCAAAATTTTTGTTTAGAACATCAATGGCCAACGGAAGATCAACACCCACATCATCACAGATCGAAGAAATGATCACTGAACGATTAGCCGCAGCTTTAGCGGAAATGAACCCCCAAGCCCCACCAGTTAACCAGCCCATTCGTAATGGGTGTACTTATAAGGAATTCCAAAGCTGCAAGCCCCACAACTTTAGTGGTACTGAGGGGCCGGTTGGTCTCACTAGGTGGTTTGAGAAATTAGAATCCGTGTTTCGTGTTAGTAACTGCTCAGAGACGGATAAAACCAAGTATGCCTCGTGTATGCTGTCAGACGATGCACTAACCTGGTGGAACATACTGGCTCAAGCAAAGGGTATTGACGAGGCGCATGCTACCACATGGGAGGAATTCAAAGGGGCCATGATTGAAGAGTATTGCCCTAGGATAGAGATCCAGAAGATGGAGATTGAGTTTGGGCAGTTGAAGGTTGTGGGAAACGATCTCGATGGTTACAACCGTAGGTATCTAGAATTAGCCCTGATGTGTCCTACCATGGTTACCCCGGAGTTTAAGCGCATGGAAAGGTACTTGTGGGGACTTCCTAAGTCCATTAAGGGAAATGTCACCTCGTCTAAGCCACCTAATGTCCCGGTAGCAATGCGCATGGCGCATACCTTAATGAACCAAATTATCATCGATGAACCGGAAAAGGCTAAATCCGAATCGGGTAGTAGTGATAAGCGTAAGTGGGACAACAACAAGGGGAGAGTTTATGATCAAGCCCCCGCTAAGAGGCACAACAACGGTGGGAATCTTAATCCGAACACTAGCTCGAACTCCAACTACAAGGGTAGTCTGCCACAGTGCAAGAGGTGCTACAAGCACCATACCGGGTACTGTAACGTTGTTTGTGAAAAATGCAAAAGGACCGGGCATATTGGCAAGGACTGCAAGATCACCACCATGACTGGGAAGCTAAACCCCATGGGATCGAGAAAGTGCTATGAATGTGGACAAATGGGCCACTTCAGAAATGAGTGTCCCAACAAGAGAAAGGACGGCGGACCATCGCGTGGTAGAGCTTTCAATGTAAACGCAAGGGATGCCCGTGAGAACCCCGACTTGGTCACAGGTATATTCACTATCAACAATCTATTAGCTTCTGTCCTACTTGATACTGGTGCCGATAGAAGTTATGGATGTAGACACTTTTGCTCTAAGATAAATTGGTCATTAGTTCCTTTAAAGGAGACTATGCTTGTAGAGGTAGCCAATGGAAAACTTGAGAAAGTTGACCAAGTTTTCCGAGGAGCTATTATCAACATAGCTGGTGTGGATTTCGAGATTGACTTGATACCCATTAAGTTGGGAAGCTTTGATGTTATTGTCGGTATGGACTGGTTGACCAAGATAAGGGCTGACATTATCTGTGGAGATAAAGCTCTTCGTATACCACACGGAGACGGTGAGCTACTGATTATTTACGGAGAGAGATGTAGTTCAAAACTGAATCTCATTAGTTGCATGAAAGCGCAAAAGATCATGAAGAAAGGACGTCTTGCTGTTTTGGCACATGTGAAAACGTTAGAAACTGAAGTGAAGAGCGTGGATGACGTGCGAATTGTGAACGAATTTTCCGATGTCTTTTCGGAAGAATTGCTTGGATTACCGCCACCGAGAGCAGTGGAGTTTCAGATCGATTTAGTGCCAGGAGCTGCACCTGTAGCTCGCGCACCTTATCGACTTGCACCTTCCGAAATGCAAGAGTTACAGAGTCAATTACAAGAACTGCTAGACCGTGGATTTATCCAACCAAGTTTCTCGCCTTGGGGCGCACCTGTTTTGTTTGTGAAGAAGAAGGATGGATCCTTCCGCATGTGTATCGACTTCCATGAACTCAACAAATTGACGATCAAGAATCGGTATCCTCTTCCCCGAATTGACGATATTTTCGATTAGCTACAAGGATCAAGCGTTTACTCTAAGATCGATTTGCGATCCGGTTATCACCAGTTGAGGGTGAAAGAAAGCGACGTGATGAAGACTGCATTCAGAACTCATTATGGTCATTATGAGTTTCTCGTGATGCCTTTCGGTTTAACAAACACACCTGCCATGTTTATGGACCTCATGAATCATGTCTGCAAGCCATACCTGGATAAGTTCGTTATCATCTTCATAGATGATATCCTCATCTACTCTAAAAGTGAAGAGGAACATGAACAACATCTTCGTCTAGTGTTGGAAGTATTGAGACAAGAGCAACTTTATGCCAAATTCTCCAAGTGTGAATTTTGGTTGAAGGAAGTCCAATTTCTGGGTCACGTTGTGAGTGATCAAGGTATCAAGGTTGATCCCGCAAAGATTGAAGCTATCAGCAAGTGGGAGACCCCCACTACTCCGACTCATATCCGCCAATTTTTAGGCCTCGTCGGTTACTACCGAAGATTTATTGAAGGTTTCTCTCTGATTGCGCGTCCTTTGACCACGCTGACTCACAAAGGGAAGAAGTTCATTTGGGAACTCGAACAAGAATCTTCATTTCAAACCTTGAAAAGGAAGTTAACCACCGTACCTATCTTATCACTTCCTGAAGGCAGTGACGATTTCATCGTTTATTGTGATGCTTCGAAAAGTGGTTTTGATTGTGTACTGATGCGACGAACAAAGGTTATCGCTTACGCCTCTCGTCAACTGAAGATTCATGAGCGAAATTACACAACGCATGATCTCAAGCTTGGAGCCGTTGTCTTTGCATTAAAGCTGTGGAGACACTATCTTTATGGAATAAAGAGCACTATTTTCACCGATCATAAAAGCCTCCAACACATCTTTGATAAGAAGCAACTGAATATGAGACAGCGTCGATGGATCGAGATGCTGAATGATTATGATTGTGAACTTCGTTATCACCCTGGCAAGGCTAATGTTGTAGCTGACACTTTGAGCCGAAAGGAGAGGATGGCACCCCTTCGTGTTCGGGCACTGAACATCACCATTCATTCGAATCTCAATAGCCAGATCCGAGTAGCACAAGATGAGGCTCTCAAGGAGGAGAATATATCTCATGAGCACTTGAACATTCTCGTCTCTCGATTCGAGGTTATGGAGACTGGACTCCGATACTTCGCTGGAAGAATTTGGGTACCTCATTATGGAGATCTACGGAACCTTATACTAGATGAAGCCCACAAGTCGAGATATTTGATTCATCCAGGAGTCGGTAAAATGTACCACGATCTCAAGGAACAGTATTGGTGGCCGAATCTTAAGAAGGACGTTGCAACTTATGTTGGTAAGTGTTTGACTTGCTCGAAAGTTAAGGCCGAACATCAAAAGCCTTCTGGGTTACTTCAACAACCGGAAATCCCGCAATGGAAGTGGGAAAGGATAACAATGGATTTCATTACGAAGTTACCAAAGACGGTGGGCGGATACGATACCATCTGGGTTATTGTTGACCGTCTTACCAAATCTGCACACTTCTTAGCCATGAAGGAAACTGATACGATGGAGAGACTCGCTCAACTATATATCAAAGAGGTTGTATCTCGTCATGGTGTACCCTTATCGATCATTTTAGATCGCGATCCTCATTTTGCTTCCAGATTTTGGCGTTCTTTGCAAGAAGCCTTGGGAACACGTCTCGACATGAGCACTGCATATCACCCACAGACCGATGGACAAAGCGAACGCACGATTCAGACTTTGGAGGACATGTTGCGTGCTTGTGTCATTGATTTTGGAAAGGCTTGGGAAAAGCATTTACCGCTAGCCGAATTCTCTTACAACAATAGTTATCATTCGAGTATTAATGCCGCACCTTTTGAAGTGTTGTATGGCCGCAAGTGTCGATCTCCTATTTGTTGGGCCGATGTAGGCGAAACGCAAATCACCGGACCTGAGATAGTCCATGAAACAACTGAGAAGATTGTCCAGATTCAAACGAGACTTAAGACAGCTCGTGATCTCCAAAAGAGTTATTCAGACCTTAAACGAAAAGACTTTGAATTCAACGTGGGTGACCGTGTAATGTTGAAGGTCGCGCCTTAGAAAGGTGTGATCCATTTTGGAAAACACGGAAAGTTAAACCCGCGATACATTGGTCATTTTGAAATCTTGGAGCGTGTTAGACCCGTTGCTTACTGTCTGGATCTTCCGACTCAATTGAGATCCGTTCATCCTACCTTTCATGTATCAAATTTGAAGAAGTGTCTTGCTGAACCGGAACATGTTATACCTTTGGAGGAACTTACAATTGACGACAAACTCCACTTCGTGGAAGAGCCTGTCGAGATTATGGACCGTGAGGTCAAAACTTTGAAACACAATAAGATTCCGATCGTCCGAGTACGATGGAATGCCAAACGAGGACCTGAGTTTACTTGGGAACGAGAGGATCAAATGATGCAGAAGTATCCTCACCTTTTCCCAACTCCTCCATCCACCTCAGCTTAAAATTTTGGGACGAAATTTTCTTTAACAGGTGGGTAATGTAACGACCCTGGATTTTTCCAACGTTTAATTAATAATATTTATTATTAATGCTTGTGTTTAATGAATGTATTTTTATACATTTACTTGTTACCGTACTTGACTTTACATGACCGACTCGTCTTTGTGACACACGTACTTTTAACGAATAATATTTTCGAATATTATTTAAATTCATGATTAATTATTATTAATCATTTTAATTAACTAATGTAAGTGGTTAATTACTTGGGCCTTATTTAATTAATTGTTGCTTACTTGCTTAGACTTGGGCTTTTATTAATGGACTCATGTTAGTGGACTTGGAAGCCCACCCTACTTTTCTTAATGGACTATTAGGAGCCCAACATTATGCTAATGACTTATTAAACTTAAACTGGATTAATTAGTTCATGGGAATCTAGTTACAAGTATACTTACACCATTTTCCAACACCATTTAACTTTATTACCACTCTAACCTATCACCTTCTCCCCATGTTTGAAAGTGAAATTGATTCCTTCCTTTTTTTGTTGAAAACCGTCGGCCACCATGGGTATTAGGGGGGTTCCATTTCTTTTCTTTTTTTTGTGTTACTTATTACTTGTATTCATCTCACTTTTACACACACAAACTTACTTCACTTTTCTCTCATTTCTTTTCTCTCAAATATTTGTAAGTAACAAACTTATTTCTTCTTTCTTTTCTTGTTCTAAAACCGTCCCATATCATCATCATTCTTACTAGTTTCATTACTTGTTCTTGTTTAATATTTATTTACTAGTTGTAGTTTGTTGTTACTTGTTGTTGTTTCTTGTTTATGTTAAAGATCAAGTTTTCTAACTTGTATCTTCATGAAATCTAGTTACTTCCATCTTTATTTGATGAAGTCAAGGACAAGGAATCTAAACTTTCTAGTTTATGGTTCTACACTTAAAAGTTTTCAAGATTTAAAGTTCATAAGTTTCATATTCATACTTGTGTTCATGTTTGTAAACTTAAGGTTTACTTTCTTAAAAGATCAAAGCCTTGGCTTGAATCTTTAAAGTATGAACAACCATGAACTTGTCACTTGTAAATTTAACTTATTTCTTACTTTGTACATGCTTTAAATTCGTGAACCTTGATAAGATTGGTCAAGTGTTACTAGTTAATCTTGATCTCATTTATCTTGAACTAAAGTTAACTTTATAAGTTCAAGAACATGGAAGTATAACTTTCTAGTCAAACTTCATATACTTATGTTGGATCTAAGTTTATATAACTTATGGTCTTCTAATTTTGTTGTAAATAAGAGCTTACAAGCTTACATACATTCTTCAAGTTGAAAATCTAAGTTTCATAACTTATGGTTTCATTAAAGTGTAGATCCAAGTTTTGTAACTTAGGATCTAACTTAAGAACACTAGATCTAGACTTTCTAGTCTAGGATCTTTAAGATCTAGCTAAGAACTATGTTCTACAACTTAAGATCTTGATTATTTAGTTTACTTTCAAGTTTGTAGCTTAATATTACTTTTGTAACTCATGTATGTGTCGGATCTAAGATTTTGATGTAACTTTGGTTCATCAAACTACATACAACTCTTAAGTGAATTGTGTAACTTATCTTAGCCTTACACTAGTGTTATGATGGTCAAACCTTGGTTAAAATGATGCAAACCCATCAACGAGTTGTACACTTGAAGCTATACGCATCAAGGATGAGAACCGTGATGAGCATCAAGCACCAAGAACCCACTAGAACACATTTAGCTACTGTTTCTGGAACTGATCAGACTACCTGAGCTACTGTAAATTTTATTTTCAGTTAATTCAGTTCGAGTAGATGATTTTCCGTTTAGACCTCATCTTAATCCGAGTTACGGTTTAGGATCTATGGCCTCCCGAAAGTCACTACACCCAATTAACGTTGTGCTGAAATTTCTGACCTACTCGCACTTAAACTGTCACCACGGTCAAACAAAGACGATTTTGGTTCTGGAAATTGGTCAGCATCTAGGGGACTCATATACGGAACAATGGCCACTGGTCTCACCTCATGTCAGTTTGTATAGATGTCGTGGCGACTGAACAAATTCAACCTTTATTTCAAACCCTAGTCTTGACTTAAAACTTACTTTACACTTTTTGTTTAATGATGAATGATGATGGTACTTAAGACCTAATTTACATACATTTAAACCTTTGGGAACGATTTACTGACTTAGTAACTTTTGACTTAGGTTGAGGACCTTTCGGACCAACCACTTGCTTACTATTCCCGCGTATCGACTTTTACTACTTTCCACTGTGAGTTATAGCATCCCTTTTTACTTTAACTATTTTGGGACTGAGAATACTTGCGCATTTTATGTTTTACATACTAGGCACGAGTACTTAAACTTTATATATGTGTGGGTTATACAACGGCATAAACTTTCCCCTTAGCTCGGTAACGTTTAGTCATTGGTCTTTGAACCGGTGAACGCGAATCTTAGATATGGATCCATAGGGTTTGACATCCCCACTCGGGCTAGTAGCACTAGCATTTAACGGGTGTTTAATACTTCATAAACATACGCACTCGCCAAGTGTACATTTAGGGGGTTATAAACGTTAAGTTAGTTACCAAGTGCCCACGGTTATACATATACTTTTCATACTGTTTTGAAACGCTGTTTGAAGCACTGAAATATCGTGGCCTACCTTACATTATTGATATACTTAAACTATAGCTCACCAACCTTTGTGTTGACATTTTTAAGCATGTTTTTCTCAGGTGCTTAAGGTTTGCTTGCTTCCGCTTTACTAGTCATGCTTTGTAGACACCCGCTGCGCTTGTTAGAGATGTCACCGCATGAAACGTTTAATTTGCATTCAAACTATATTACTTTTGAAACAATGTATTTGTAATGACCTATTGGTCACGTACTATCATTGCTTGCTATTCGTAGAAGCATACTTTTAGTTGTTAAACATATGACGTTGGTTATGACGTCACCTTTTAATATGAAGGCAAACTTATTTTGAAACCGCATATAGTATTTGACCTTGTAATGATCTTGTTGTTGATGATTCGTACACGATGGTTTTGTACGGGGCATCACACTGAGAGCCTGAAGTGAATTAGTAGTGATTTGGCATATATGATCAATGCTGATAATGGTCATGTGTGTCGTGGAATGACAATTCCGGGGGATGTTATCATCTTGGCGGTGAGAATGTGGAGCTGAATCCTAAGTGGGGGTATTTCTACTGTCGCCCGAGGAAGCCCTGGTGGTGTTATGTATAGTGCAGTGTCAGAGTGTACCGTGCTAAGTCTCGACAGGTATTCGAAGTTCCTAACGAGGGAGAGTGTTGTGTTATTGGTGTCGACTCGAGATCGTGGATTACGATTGTGAGTTACAATTCCGAAATGTTATCCGTGAAGATTCTGATAATGAGGTGAAAGGAAGTGTAAGTCTTCTTATGTAAGGTGGTCGTGTCGTACCAATGTGCGGTATGAGACCAAGTGTGAAGTTTGAGATTCCGGAGTGAGAGAATGAAGCTGTCATTGCGAGTACTCTTATAGTAGAAATCTGGGTTGTCGTGAAACTCGGATAGTATTATTGGATCAGTACGAGTTCGTTATCGTGAAGGATACTGTATTTTCCCTGTCGGGAAACGTAATCATGGAGGTCGTCAGTAGATTATTCCACTTTATGGACGATTTTGAGGCAGAGAGTGTCGATTCCGATTGTCTCACATAGAGACACGCGGACGTTGTTTGTTCGTGAGGGTGTGATTCTTAGTGATGGGACCTGTTAATCGCATTGAAATGTCGAGGCCATCTTGAACGGACGGTCTAGGTAGGAGGATTCACCCTGCATGGGTGAATATTTTGTGGGTCGTGGGGCAAATCGCGAATTGTTATGATGATAATTCGCTGTTGACTGGATTCTCGTACACAAATGGTTTCCATGCTAGTACTAGGAACCATTAGTGTATGGATGTGTTATAGGGTTTAAGGGAGAAACCATGTATCGAGTGTTAATACTTTGCCTAGTTCGTGGTGTATTAATGTTGTCCTGGATTAATCAGAGACTGATGGTCGTGTGCGGATCGATTGATGAGAAAGTTTCTATTCCCAGTGTGATTATTTGGGGATACCAAAATTTCTTCGTTGAAGGAATAACCCGGTTGTGGTGACTGTAGGAAGTGCTCGTTGGAGGAGTGTGTCGTTTGCCCCGTTAGCATCGACTTGTAAATTGAGAATCACAGGTTTTAGGGTGTGGAGAACAAATGTTGCGCATAAGTGGTTATGCGACCGTTGAGTAATATGTTTATGAACCGATAGAATACGAAGTTTTAAGGAAGCATGAATCCTTCTCGATTTGGATTAATGCAAGACAGGGTTCACGACGTAGTGGATTTTAGTATATTGCGTTGGGTGATATAATTATGGATGTTGATTGTTGCGAGTTGTAGCCGGGAGAACTTGAAGGGATAACGGTGTTTTTAGTATTTTCCTAAATGGGAATTTGAACTTTGAGCGTATGAGATATCGCTTGTTGCGATAATGCACGCTAGTGATTATTAGCGTGTGGTGAGATATTCAGGTTAATGAAAATTGTTATGAACATCGAGTTTGGTTGTGTTTCGTAGGATCGTGAGGCGTGGCTCCTAGTTGTAAGTAAGTGAGAAGGCTTTGGAGCACTTACCTCTTGGTAGATGATGTGGATTATGGGGACGTGATCCAGGCTAAGTGGGAGAGAGTTGTAACACCCTGTTTTCAGTTACACGTTATATTGGACGTCATTCGAATTACGAGGCATGTAAGCGTATATTTGGATCCTAAATAAAGTTTGAGTTTGTAGTGACCCGAACTTTTCCGAACCTTTCTATGATTATATGTTTAATAAAAACTATATTTACATGATTAAATGTTTCTAACATGTTAAGTAATCAAACTTGTTAAGACTTGGTTAATTGAAACGGAAATTTTGTAAACTCCTGATTACCCAGTTTGACCAATGATTCACGAACGCTATAAGTTGTATATGACATGATGATACGTAAATGAATAAATATATATGTTTAACATGATATAATGATCATCAAGTATCTCATTAAAAATAGTAACAATAAGTTATATACTTAAAAAGGAGACTATTGACGTATGAAACTCGAAACGATACATATAACGATTATCGTTATAACCACGTCTTACTAAATATATATGAAGCATATTAATACATTGTTATATTATATATAACATTATAATATGATAATTAAATATATCATTAAGTGTATTAACAATGAACTACATAAGTAAAAACAAGACTACTAACTTAAGGATTTCGAAACGAGACATATATGTTACGATTATCATTGTAACGACATTTAAATGTATATATCATATTAAGATATATTAAGATATCATAATATCATGATAATATAATAATTTAAAATCTCATCTGATATTATAAACTTTGGGTTAACAACATTTAACAAGATCGTTAACCTAAAGGTCTCAAAACAACACTTACATGTAACGACTAACGATGACTTAACGACTCAGTTAAAATGTATATACATGTAGTGTTTTAATATGTATTCATACACTTTTGAAAGACTTCAAGACACTTATCAAAATACTTCTACTTAACAAAAATGCTTACAATTACATCCTCGTTCAGTTTCATCAACAATTCTACTCGTATGCACCCGTATTCGTACTCGTACAATACACAGCTTTTAGATGTATGTACTATTGGTATATACACTCCAATGATCAGCTCTTAGCAGCCCATGTGAGTCACCTAACACATGTGGGAACCATCATTTGGCAACTAGCATGAAATTTCTCATAAAATTACAAAAATATGAGTAATCATTCATGACTTATTTACATGAAAATAAAATTACATATCCTTTATATCTAATCCATACACCAACGACCAAAAACACCTACAAACACTTTCATTCTTCAATTTTCTTCATCTAATTGATCTCTCTCAAGTTCTAACTTCAAGTTCTAAGTGTTCTTCATAAATTCTACAAGTTCTAGTTACATAAAATCAAGAATACTTTCAAGTTTGCTAGCTCACTTCCAATCTTGTAAGGTGATCATCCAACCTCAAGAAATCTTTGTTTCTTACAGTAGGTTATCATTCTAATACAAGGTAATAATCATATTCAAACTTTGGCTCAATTTCTATAACTATAACAATCTTATTTCAAGTGATGATCTTACTTGAACTTGTTTTCGTGTCATGATTCTGCTTCAAGAACTTCGAGCCATCCAAGGATCCGTTGAAGCTAGATCCATTTTTCTATTTTCCACTAGGTTTATCCAAGGAACTTAAGGTAGTAATGATGTTCATAACATCATTCGATTCATACATAAAAAGCAATCATATTCGAAGTGGTAAACTAGTAATCACTAGAACATAGTTTAGTTAATTTTAAACTTGTTCGCAAATAAAGTTAATCCTTCTAACTACACTTTAAAAATCAACTATACACATGATCTATATCTATATGATATGATAACTTAATGATTTAAAACCCGGAAACACGATAAACACCATAAAACCGGATTTACGTCGTCGTAGTTACAACCAGGGGCTGTTTTGGTTTGGATAATTAAAAACTATGAAAAACTTTGATTTAAAAGCTATACTTCTGGGAAAATGATTTTTCTTATGAACATGAAACCATATCCAAAAATCATGATTAAACTCAAAGTGAAAGTATGTTTTTCAAAACAGTCATGGTTTGTTTTAAAATGAATGCAGTCTTTGAAAAACGTCTCATATAGATGTCAAATGAAATGTCCCGTTCTTATTGATTAAAAATGTTCCATATTAATTGATTTCGTTGCGAGGTTTTGACCTCTATATGAGACATTTTTCAAAGACTGCATTCATTTTTAAAACAAACCATAACCTTTATTTCATAAATAAAGGTTTAAAAAGCTTTACGTAGATTATCAAATAATGATAATCTAAAATATCCTGTTTACACACGACCATTACATAATGGTTTACAATACAAATATGTTACATCGAAATCAGTTTCTTGAATGCAGTTTTTACACAATATCATACAAACATGGACTCCAAATCTTGTCCTTATTTTAGTATGCAACAGCGGAAGCTCTTAATATTCACCTGAGAATAAACATGCTTTAAACGTCAACAAAAATGTTGGTGAGTTATAGGTTTAACCTATATATATCAAATCATAACAATAGACCACAAGATTTCATATTTCAATACACATCCCATACATAGAGATAAAAATCATTCATATGGTGAACACCTGGTAACCGACAATAACAAGATGCATATATAAGAATATCCCCATCATTCCGGGACACCCTTCGGATATGATATAAATTTCGAAGTACTAAAGCATCCGGTACTTTGGATGGGGTTTGTTAGGCCCAATAGATCTATCTTTAGGATTCGCGTCAATTAGGGTGTCTGTTCCCTAATTCTTAGATTACCAGACTTAATAAAAAGGGGCATATTCGATTTTGATAATTCAACCATAGAATGTAGTTTCACGTACTTGTGTCTATTTTGTAAATCATTTATAAAACCTGCATGTATTCTCATCCCAAAAATATTAGATTTTAAAAGTGGGACTATAACTCACTTTCACAGATTTTTACTTCGTCGGGAAGTAAGACTTGGCCACTGGTTGATTCACGAACCTATAACAATATATACATATATATCAAAGTATGTTCAAAATATATTTACAACACTTTTAATATATTTTGATGTTTTAAGTTTATTAAGTCAGCTGTCCTCGTTAGTAACCTACAACTAGTTGTCCACAGTTAGATGTACAGAAATAAATCGATAAATATTATCTTGAATCAATCCACGACCCAGTGTATACGTATCTCAGTATTGATCACAACTCAAACTATATATATTTTGGAATCAACCTCAACCCTGTATAGCTAACTCCAACATTCACATATAGAGTGTCTATGGTTGTTCCGAAATATATATAGATGTGTCGACATGATAGGTCGAAACATTGTATACGTGTCTATGGTATCTCAAGATTACATAATATACAATACAAGTTGATTAAGTTATGGTTGGAATAGATTTGTTACCAATTTTCACGTAGCTAAAATGAGAAAAATTATCCAATCTTGTTTTACCCATAACTTCTTCATTTTAAATCCGTTTTGAGTGAATCAAATTGCTATGGTTTCATATTGAACTCTATTTTATGAATCTAAACAGAAAAATTATAGGTTTATAGTCGGAAAAATAAGTTACAAGTCGTTTTTGTAAAGGTAGTCATTTCAGTCGAAAGAACGACGTCTAGATGACCATTTTAGAAAACATACTTCCACTTTGAGTTTAACCATAGTTTTTGGATATAGTTTCATGTTCATAATAAAAATCATTTTCTCAGAATAACAACTTTTAAATCAAAGTTTATCATAGTTTTTAATTAACTAACCCAAAACAGCCCGCGGTGTTACTACGACGGCGTAAATCCGGTTTTACGGTGTTTTTTCGTGTTTTCAGGTTTTAAATCATTAAGTTAGCATATCATACAGATATAGAACATGTGTTTAGTTGTTTTTAAAAGTCAAGTTAGAAGGATTAACTTTTGTTTGCGAACAAGTTTAGAATTAACTAAACTATGTTCTAGTGATTACAAGTTTAAACCTTCGAATAAGATAGCTTTATATGTATGAATCGAATGATGTTATGAACATCATTACTAACTTAAGTTCCTTGGATAAACCTACTGGAAAAGAGAAAAATGGATCTAGCTTCAACGGATCCTTGGATGGCTCGAAGTTCTTGAAGCAGAATCATGACACGAAAACAAGTTCAAGTAAGATCATCACTTGAAATAAGATTGTTATAGTTATAGAAATTGAACCAAAGTTTGAATATGATTATTACCTTGTATTAGAATGATAAGCTACTGTAAGAAACAAAGATTTCTTGAGGTTGGATGATCACCTTACAAGATTGGAAGTGAGCTAGCAAACTTGAAAGTATTCTTGATTTTATGAAACTAGAACTTTTGGAATTTATGAAGAACACTTAGAACTTGAAGATAGAACTTGAGAGAGATCAATTAGATGAAGAAAATTGAAGAATGAAAGTGTTTGTAGGTGTTTTTGGTCGTTGGTGTATGGATTAGATATAAAGGATATGTAATTTTGTTTTCATGTAAATAAGTCATGAATGATTACTCATATTTTTGTAATTTTATGAGATATTTCATGCTAGTTTCCAAATGATGGTTCCCACATGTGTTAGGTGACTCACATGGGCTGCTAAGAGCTGATCATTGGAGTGTATATACCAATAGTACATACATCTAAAAGCTGTGTATTGTACGAGTACGAATACGGGTGCATACGAGTAGAATTGTTGATGAAACTGAACGAGGATGTAATTGTAAGCATTTTTGTTAAGTAGAAGTATTTTGATAAGTGTCTTGAAGTCTTTCAAAAGTGTATAAATACATATTAAAACACTACATGTATATACATTTTAACTGAGTCGTTAAGTCATCGTTAGTCGTTACATGTAAATGTTGTTTTGAAACCTTTAGATTAACGATCTTGTTAAATGTTGTTAACCCAATGTTTATAGTATCAAAAGAGATTTTAAATTATTATATTATCATGATATTATGATGTACGAATATCTCTTAATATGATATATATACATTAAATGTCGTTACAACGATAATCGTTACATATATGTCTCGTTTCAAAACCATTAAGTTAGTAGTCTTGTTTTTACATATGTAGTTCATTGTTAATATACTTAATGATATGTTTACTTATCATAATATCATGTTAACTATATATATAACCATATATATGTCATCATATAGTTTTTACAAGTTTTAACGTTCGTGAATCACCGGTCAACTTGGGTGGTCAATTGTCTATATGAAACCTATTTCAATTAATCAAGTCTTAACAAGTTTGATTGCTTAACATGTTGGAAACATTTAATCATGTAAATATCAATCTCAATTAATATATATAAACATGGAAAAGTTCGGGTCACTACAGTACCTACCCGTTAAATAAATTTCGTCCCGAAATTTTAAGCTGTTGAAGGTGTTGACGAATCTTCTGGAAATAGATGAGGGTATTTCTTTTTCATCTGATCTTCACGCTCCCAGGTGAACTCGGGTCCTTTACGAGCATTCCATCGAACCTTAACAATTGGTATCTTGTTTTGCTTAAGTCTTTTAACCTCACGATCCATTATTTCGACGGGTTCTTCGATGAATTGAAGTTTTTCGTTGATTTGAATTTCATCTAACAGAATAGTGAGATCTTCTTTAGCAAAACATTTCTTCAAATTCGAGACGTGGAAAGTGTTATGTACAGCCGCGAGTTGTTGAGGTAACTCAAGTCGGTAAGCTACTGGTCCGACACGATCAATAATCTTGAATGGTCCAATATACCTTGGATTTAATTTCCCTCGTTTACCAAATCGAACAACGCCTTTCCAAGGTGCAACTTTAAGCATGACCATCTCTCCAATTTCAAATTCTATATCTTTTCTTTTAATGTCAGCGTAGCTCTTTTGTCGACTTTGGGCGGTTTTCAACCGTTGTTGAATTTGGATGATCTTCTCGGTAGTTTCTTGTATAATCTCCGGACCCGTAATTTGTCTATCCCCCACTTCACTCCAACAAATCGGAGACCTGCACTTTCTACCATAAAGTGCTTCAAACGGCGCCATCTCAATGCTTGAATGGTAGCTGTTGTTGTAGGAAAATTCTGCTAATGGTAGATGTCGATCCCAACTGTTTCCGAAATCAATAACACATGCTCGTAGCATGTCTTCAAGCGTTTGTATTGTCCTTTTGCTCTGCCCATCAGTTTGTGGATGATAGGCAGTACTCATGTCTAGACGAGTTCCTAATGCTTGCTGTAATGTCTGCCAGAATCTTGAAATAAATCTGCCATCCCTATCAGAGATAATAGAGATTGGTATTCCATGTCTGGAGACGACTTCCTTCAAATACAGTCGTGCTAACTTCTCCATCTTGTCATCTTCTCTTATTGGTAGGAAGTGTGCTGATTTGGTGAGACGATCAACTATTACCCAAATAGTATCAAAACCACTTGCAGTCCTTGGCAATTTAGTGATGAAATCCATGGTAATATTTTCCCATTTCCATTCCGGGATTTCGGGTTGTTGAAGTAGACCTGATGGTTTCTGATGCTCAGCTTTGACCTTAGAACACGTCAAACATTCTCCTACGTATTTAGCAACATCGGCTTTCATACCCGGCCACCAAAAATGTTTCTTGAGATCCTTGTACATCTTCCCCGTTCCAGGATGTATTGAGTATCTGGTTTTATGAGCTTCTCTAAGTACCATTTCTCTCATATCTCCAAATTTTGGTACCCAAATCCTTTCAGCCCTATACCGGGTTTCGTCTTCCCGAATATTAAGATGCTTCTCCGATCCTTTAAGTATTTCATCCTTTAAATTTCCCTCTTTTAAAACTCCTTGTTGCGCCTCCTTTATTTGAGTAGTAAGGTTATTATGAATCATTATATTCATAGATTTTACTCGAATGGGTTCTCTGTCCTTCCTGCTCAAGGCATCGGCTACCACATTTGCCTTCCCCGGGTGGTAACGAATCTCAAAGTCGTAATCATTCAATAATTCAATCCACCTACGCTGCCTCATATTCAGTTGTTTCTGATTAAATATGTGTTGAAGACTTTTGTGGTCGGTATATATAATACTTTTGACCCCATATAAGTAGTGCCTCCAAGTCTTTAATGCAAAAACAACCGCGCCTAATTCCAAATCATGCGTCGTATAATTTTGTTCGTGAATCTTCAATTGTCTAGATGCATAAGCAATCACCTTCGTTCGTTGCATTAATACACAACCGAGACCTTGCTTTGATGCATCACAATAAATCACAAAATCATCATTCCCTTCAGGCAATGACAATATAGGTGCCGTAGTTAGCTTTTTCTTCAATAACTGGAACGCTTCCTCTTGTTCATCCTTCCATTCAAATTTCTTCCCTTTATGCGTTAATGCAGTCAAGGGTTTTTCTATTCTGGAAAAGTCTTGGATGAACCTTCTGTAGTAACCAGCTAGTCCTAAAAACTGGCGTATGTGTTTCGGAGTTTTCGGGGTTTCCCACTTTTCAACAGTTTCTATCTTTGCCGGATCCACCTTAATACCTTCTTTGTTCACTATGTGACTGAGGAATTGAACTTCTTCCAACCAAAATGCACACTTTGAAAACTTAGCGTACAATTCTTCCTTCCTCAATACTTCTAACACCTTTCTCAAATGTTCACCGTGTTCTTGGTCATTCTTTGAGTAAATAAGTATGTCATCAATGAAAACAATGACAAACTTGTCAAGGTATGGTCCACACACTCGGTTCATAAGGTCCATGAACACAGCTGGTGCATTAGTTAAACCAAACGGCATGACCATAAACTCGTAATGACCGTAACGTGTTCTGAAAGCAGTCTTTGGAATATCATCTTCTTTCACCTGCATTTGATGATACCCGGAACGTAAGTCAATCTTTGAATAAACAGACGAGCCTTGTAGTTGATCAAATAAGTCGTCGATTCTCAGCAGTGGGTAGCGGTTCTTGATGGTAAGTTTGTTCAACTCTCGGTAGTCGATACACAACCTGAATGTACCATCTTTCTTCTTGACAAACAAAACAGGAGCTCCCCACAGTGATGTGCTTGGTCGAATGAAACCACGCTCTAAAAGTTCTTGTAATTGGCTTTGCAGTTCTTTCATCTCGCTGGGTGCAAGTCTGTAAGGAGCACGAGCTATTGGTGCAGCTCCTGGTACAAGATCTATTTGAAATTCAACGGATCGATGTGGGGGTAATCCCGGTAATTCTTTCGGAAATACATCGGGAAATTCTTTTGCAATGGGAACATCATTGTTGCTCTTTTCTTCAGTTTGTACTTTCTCGACGTGTGCTAGAACAGCATAGCAACCTTTTCTTATTAGTTTTTGTGCCTTCAAATTACTAATAAGATGTAGCTTCGTGTTGCCCTTTTCTCCGTACACCATTAAGGGTTTTCCTTTTTCTCGTATAATGCGAATTGCATTTTTGTAACAAACGATCTCCGCTTTCACTTCTTTCAACCAGTCCATACCGATTATCACATCAAAACTCCCTAACTCTACTGGTATCAAATCAATCTTAAATGTTTCGCTAACTAGTTTAATTTCTCGATTCCGACATATATTATCTGCTGAAATTAATTTACCATTTGCTAATTCGAGTAAAAATTTACTATCCAAAGGCGTCAATGGACAACTTAATTTAGCACAAAAATCTCTACTCATATAGCTTCTATCCGCACCCGAATCAAATAAAACGTAAGCAGATTTATTGTCAATAAGAAACGTACCCGTAACAAGCTCCGGGTCTTCCTGTGCCTCTACCGCATTAATATTGAAAACTCTTCCACGGCCTTGTCCATTCGTGTTCTCCTGGTTCGGGCAATTTCTAATAATGTGGCCTGGTTTTCCACATTTATAACAAACTACATTGGCATAACTTGCTCCGACACTACTTGCTCCGCTATTACTCGTTCCGACACCACTTGTTCCTTTCGTTCTGTTAACCCCTGGTCCGTAGACCTCATACTTGGCCGTGCTATGACCATTTCTTTTACACTTGTTGCAAAATTTGGTGCAGAACCCCGAGTGATACTTTTCACACCTTTGTCATAGCTGCTTCTGATTGTTGTTGTTGTTGTTGCGGTTATTATTGTTGTTGGGGTGATTGTTGTAGTTGCTGCTGTTGTTGTTGTTGTTGTTGTTGTTGTTGTTGTTGGGCCGTTTGTTGTAGTTGCGATTGATGTTGCGATTGTTTGGATAGTTGTTGCGATTATTGTTGTAATTGCTGCTGTTGTTGTATTGGTGATTCTTATCACCGTTTTCCTCCCACTTTCTTTTGACTTGCTTCACATTGGCCTCTTCAGCAGTCTGTTCTTTAATTCTTTCTTCAATCTGGTTCACTAGTTTGTGAGCCATTCTACATGCCTGTTGTATGGAGGCGGGCTCGTGTGAACTTATATCTTCTTGGATTCTTTCCGGTAATCCTTTCACAAACGCGTCGATCTTCTCTTCCTCATCTTCGAATGCTACCGGACACAATAGGCACAATTCTGTGAATCGTCTTTCGTACGTGGTAATATCAAATCCGTGGGTTCGTAACCCTCTAAGTTCTGTCTTGAGCTTATTGACCTCGGTTCTGGGACGGTACTTCTCGTTCATCAAGTGCTTGAATGCTGACCACGGTAGTGCGTACGCATCGTCTTGTCCCACTTGCTCTAGATAGGTATTCCACCATGTTAACGCAGAACCTGTGAAGGTATGCGTAGCGTACTTCACTTTGTCCTCTTCAGTACACTTACTTATGGCAAACACTGATTCGACCTTCTCGGTCCACCGTTTCCTGTACTGCTATATCCAAGGTTATTATGCTACGAGATAACCTTCCCAGTGTTTTCCATAAGTAAGTGTACTGAAGAGGACAAAGTGAAGTACGCTACGCATACCTTCACAGGTTCTGCGTTAACATGGTGGAATACCTATCTAGAGCAAGTGGGACAAGATGATGCTTACGCACTACCGTGGTCAGCATTCAAGCACTTGATGAACGAGAAGTACCGTCCCAGAACCGAGGTCAATAAGCTCAAGATAGAACTTAGAGGGTTACGAACCCAAGGATTTGATATTACCACGTACGAAAGACGATTCACAGAATTGTGCCTATTGTGTCCGGGAGCGTTCGAAGATGAGGAAGAGAAGATCGACGCGTTTGTGAAAGGATTACTGGAAAGAATCCAAGAAGATATAAGTTCACACGAGCTCGCCTTCATACAACAGGCATGTAGAATGGCTCACAAACTAGTGAACCAGATTGAAGAAAGAATTAAAGAACAGACTGCTGAAGAGGCCAATGTGAAGCAATTCAAAAGAAAGTGGGAGGAAAACGGTGATAAGAATCACTAATACAACAACAGCAGCAATTACAACAATAATCGCAACAACTATCCAAACAATCGCAACATCAATCGCAACTACAACAAACGGCCCAACAACAACAACAACAACAACAACAACAACAACAGCAGCAACTACAACAATCATCCCAACAACAATAATAACCGCAACAACAACAACAACAATCAGAAGCAGCTATGACAAAGGTGTGAAAAGTATCACTCGGGGTTTTGCACCAAATTTTGCAACAAGTGTAAAAGAAATGGTCATAGCACGGCCAAGTATGAGGTCTACGGACCAGGGGTTAACAGAACGAAAGGAACAAGTGGTGTCGGAACGAGTAATGGCGGAGCAAGTAGTGTCGGAGCAAGTTATGCCAATGTAGTTTGTTATAAATGTGGAAAACCGGGCCACATTATTAGAAATTGCCCAAACCAGGAGAACACGAATGGACAAGGCTGTGAAAGAGTTTTCAATATTAATGCGGCAGAGGCACAGGAAGACCCGGAGCTTGTTACGGGTATGTTTCTTATTGACAATAAATCTGCTTACGTTTTATTTGATTCGGGTGCGGATAGAAGCTATATGAGTAGAGATTTTTGTGCTAAATTAAGTTGTCCATTGACGCCTTTGGATAGTAAATTTTTACTCGAATTAGTAAATGGTAAATTAATTTCAGCAGATAATATATGTCGGAATCGAGAAATTAAACTGGTTAGCGAAACATTTAAGATTGACTTGATACCAGTAGAGTTAGGGAGTTTTGATGTGATAATCGGTATGGACTGGTTGAAAGAAGTGAAAGCAGAGATTGTTTGTTACAAAAATGCAATTCGCATTATACGAGAAAAAGGAAAACCCTTAATGGTGTACGGAGAAAAGGGCAACACGAAGCTACATCTTATTAGTAATTTGAAGGCACAAAAACTAATAAGAAAAGGTTGCTATGCTGTTCTAGCACACGTCGAGAAAGTACAAACTGAAGAAAAGAGCATCAATGATGTTCCCGTTGCAAAAGAATTTCCCGATGTATTTTCGAAAGAATTACCGGGATTACCCCCACATCGATCCGTTGAATTTCAAATAGATCTTGTACCAGGAGCTGCACCAATAGCTCGTGCTCCTTACAGACTCGCACCCAAAGAGATGAAAGAACTGCAAAGCCAATTCCAAGAACTTTTAGAGCGTGGTTTCATTCGACCAAGCACATCACCGTGGGGAGCTCCTATTTTGTTTGTCAAGAAGAAAGATGGTACATTTAGGTTGTGTATTGACTACAGAGAGTTGAACAAACTTACCATCAAAAACTGTTATCCACTGCCGAGAATTGACGACTTATTTGATCAACTACAAGGCTCGTCTATTTATTCAAAGATTGACTTACGTTCCGGGTATCATCAAATGCGGGTGAAAGAAGATGATATTCCAAAGACTGCTTTCAGAACACGTTACGGTCATTACGAGTTTATGGTCATGCCGTTTGGTTTAACTAATGCACCAGCTATGTTCATGGACCTTATAAACCGAGTGTGTGGACCATACCTTGACAAGTTTGTCATTGTTTTCATTGATGACATACTTATTTACTCAAAGAATGACCAAGAACACAGTGAACATTTGAGAAAGGTGTTAGAAGTATTGAGGAAGGAAGAATTGTACGCTAAGTTTTCAAAGTGTGCATTTTGGTTGGAAGAAGTTCAATTCCTCGGTCACATAGTGAACAAAGAAGGTATTAAGGTGGATCCGGCAAAGATAGAAACTGTTGAAAAGTGGGAAACCTCGAAAACTCTGAAACACATACGCCAGTTATTAGGACTAGCCGGTTACTACAGAAGGTTCATCCAAGACTTTTCCAGAATAGAAAAACCCTTGACTGCATTAACGCATAAAGGGAAGAAATTTGAATGGAAGGATGAACAAGAGGAAGCGTTCCAGTTATTGAAGAAAAAGCTAACTACGGCACCTATATTGTCATTGCCTGAAGGGAATGATGATTTTGTGATTTATTGTGACGCATCAAAGCAAGGTCTCGGTTGTGTATTAATGCAACGAACGAAGGTGATTGTTTATGCGTCTAGATAATTGATGATTCACGAACAAAATTATACTACGCATGATTTGGAATTAGGCGTGGTTGTTTTTGCATTAAATACTTGGAGGAACTAATTATATGGGGTCAAAAGTATTATATATACCGACCACAAAAGTCTTCAAGACATATTTAATCAGAAACAACTGAATATGAGGCAGCGTAGGTGGATTGAATTGTTGAATGATTACGACTTTGAGATTCGTTACCACCCGAGGAAGGCAAATGTGGTAGCCGACGCCTTGAACAGGAAGGACAGAGAACCTATTCGAGTAAAATCTATGAATATAATGATTCACAATAACCTTACTACTCAAATAAAGGAGGCGCAACAAGGAGTTTTAAAAGAGGGAAATTTAAAGGATGAAATACCCAAAGGATCAGAGAAGCATCTTAATATTCGGGAAGATGGAACCCGGTATAGGGCTGAAAGGATTTGGGTACCAAAATTTGGAAATATGAGAGAAATGGTACTTAGAGAAGCTCATAAAACCAGATACTCAATACATCCTGGAACGGGGAAGATGTACAAGGATCTCAAGAAACATTTTTGGTGGCCGGGTATGAAAGCCGATGTTGTTAAATATGTAGGAGAATGTTTGACGTGTTCTAAGGTCAAAGCTGAGCATCAGAAACCATCAGGTCTACTTAAACAACCCGAAATCCCGGAATGGAAATGGGAAAATATTACCATGGATTTCATCACTAAATTGCTAAGGACTGCAAGTGGTTTTGATACTATTTGGGTAATAGTTGATCGTCTCACCAAATCAGCACACTTCCTGCCAATAAGAGAAGATGACAAGATGGAGAAGTTAGCACGACTGTATTTGAAGGAAGTCGTCTCCAGACATGGAATACCAATCTCTATTATCTCTGATAGGGATGGCAGATTTATTTCAAGATTCTAGCAGACATTACAACAAGCATTAGGAACTCGTCTAGACATGAGTACTGCCTATCATCCACAAACTGATGGGCAGAGTGAAAGGATGATATAAACGCTTGAAGACATGCTACGAGCATGTGTTATTGATTTCGGAAATAGTTGGGATCGACATCTACCGTTAGCAAAATTTTCCTACAACAACAGCTATCATTCAAGTATTGAGATGGCGCCATTTGAAGCACTTTATGGTAGAAAGTGCAGGTCTCCAATTTGTTGGAGTGAAGTGGGGGATAGACAGATTACGGGTCCGGAGATAATACAAGAAACTACCGAGAAGATCATCCAAATTCAACAACGGTTGAAAACCGCCCAAAGTCGACAAAAGAGCTATGCCGACATTAAAAGAAAAATATAGAATTTGAAATTGGAGAGATGGTCATGCTTAAGGTTGCACCTTGGAAAGGCGTTGTTCGATTTGGTAAACGAGGTAAATTAAATCCAAGGTATATTGGACCATTCAAGATTATTGATCGTGTCGGACCAGTAGCTTACCGACTTGAGTTACCTCAACAACTCGCGGCTGTACATAACACTTTCCACGTCTCGAATTTGAAGAAATGTTTTGCTAAAGAAGATCTCACTATTCCGTTAGACGAAATCCAAATCAACGAAAAACTTCAATTCATCAAAGAACCCGTCGAAATAATGGATCGTGAGGTTAAAAGACTTAAACAAAACTAGATACCAATTATTAAGGTTCGATGGAATGCTCGTAGAGGACCTGAGTTCACCTGGGAATGAGTAGATCAGATGAAGAAGAAGTACCCGCACTTATTTCCAGAAGATGAGCCAACACCTCCAATCGCTTAAAATTTCGGGACGAAATTTATTTAACGGGTAGGTACTGTAGTGACCCGAACTTTTCCGAACCTTTCTATGATTATATGTTTAATGAAAACTATATTTACATGATTAAATGTTTCCAACATGTTAAGCAATCAAACTTGTTAAGACTTGGCTAATTGAAACGGAAATTTTGTAAACTCCTGATTACCCAGTTTGACCAATGATTCACGAACGCTATAAGTTGTATATGACATGATGATACATAAATGAATAAATATATATGTTTAACATTATATAATGATCATCAAGTATCTCATTAAAAATAGTAACAATAAGTTTTATACTTAAAAAAGGAGACTATTGACGTATGAAACTCGAAACGATACATATAACGATTATCGTTATAACCATGTCTTACTAAATATATATGAAGCATATTAATACATTGTTATATTATATATAACATGATAACATGATAATATGATAATTAAATATATCATTAAGTGTATTAACAATGAACTACATAAGTAAAAACAAGACTACTAACTTAAGGATTTCGAAACGAGACATATATGTAACGATTATCGTTGTAACGACATTTAAATGTATATATCATATTAATATATATTAATATATCATAATATCATGATAATATAATAATTTAAAATCTCATCTGATATTATAAACTTTGGGTTAACAACATTTAACAAGATCGTTAACCTAAAGGTCTCAAAACAACACTTACATGTAACGACTAACGATGACTTGACAACTCAGTTAAAATGTATATAAATGTAGTGTTTTAATATGTATTCATACACTTTTGAAAGACTTCAAGACACTTATCAAAATACTTCTACTTAACAAAAATGCTTACAATTACATCCTCGTTCAGTTTCATCAACAATTCTACTCGTATGCACCCGTATTCGTACTCGTACAATACACAGCTTTTAGATGTATGTACTATTGGTATATACACTCCAATGATCAGCTCTTAGCAGCCCATGTGAGTCACCTAACACATGTGGGAACCATCATTTGGCAACTAGCATGAAATTTCTCATAAAATTACAAAAATATGAGTAATCATTCATGACTTATTTACATGAAAACAAAATTACATATCCTTTATATCTAATCCATACACCAATGACCAAAAACACCTACAAACACTTTCATTCTTCAATTTTTTTCATCTAATTGATCTCTCTCAAGTTCTAACTTCAAGTTCTAAGTGTTCTTCATAAATTCTATAAATTCTAGTTACATAAAATCAAGAATACTTTCAAGTTTGCTAGCTCACTTTCAATCTTGTAAGTTGATCATCCAACCTCAAGAAATCTTTGTTTCTTATAGTAGGTTATCATTCTAATATAAGGTAATAATCATATTCAAACTTTGGTTCAATTTCTATAACTATAACAATCTTATTTCAAGTGATGATCTTACTTGAACTTGTTTGCGTGTCATGATTCTGCTTCAAGAACTTCGAGCCATCCAAGGATCCGTTGAAGTAAGATCCATTTTTCTCTTTTCCAGTAGGTTTATCCAAGGAAATTAAGGTAGTAATGATATTCATAACATCATTCGATTCATACATAAAAAGCAATCATATTCGAAGTGGTAAACTAGTAATCACTAGAACATAGTTTAGTTAATTCTAAACTGGTTCGCAAATAAAGTTAATCCTTCTAACTACACATTTAAAATCAACTATACACATGATCTATATCTATATGATATGATAACTTATTGATTTAAAACCCGGAAACACGATAAACACCATAAAACCGGATTTACGCCGTCGTAGTTACAACCGGGGGCTGTTTTGGTTTGGATAATTAAAAACTATGAAAAACTTTGATTTAAAAGCTATACTTCTGGGAAAATGATTTTTATTATGAACATGAAACCATATCCAAAAATCATGGTTAAACTCAAAGTGAAAGTATGTTTTTCAAAACAGTCATCAAGATGTCGTTCTTTCGACGGAAATGACTACCTCTTTCAAAAACGACTTGTAACTTGTATTTCTGACTATAAACCTATACCTTTTCTGTTTAGTTTCATAAAGTCAAGTTCAATACGAAACCTTGGCCGCTTAAATCACTCAAAACGGATTAGAAACGAAGAAATGGCGAGCAAAACAAAATTGGTAAAAACTACTCATTTTAGCTACGTGAAAATTGGTAACAAATCTATTCCAACCATAACTTAATCAACTTGTATTGTATATCATGTAATCTTGAGATACCATAGACACGTATACAATGTTTCGACCTATCATGTCGACACATCTATATATATTTCGAAACAACCATAGACACTCTATATGTGAATGTTGGAGTTAGCTATACAGGGTTGAGGTTGATTCCAAAATATATATAGTTTGAGTTGTGATCAATACTGAGATATGTATACACTGGGTCGTGGATTGATTCAAGATAATATATATCGATTTATTTATGTACATCTAATTGTGGACAACTAGTTGTAGGTTACTAACGAGGACAGCTGACTTAATAAACTTAAAACATCAAAATGTATTAAAAGTGTTGTAAATATATTTTGAACATACTTTGATATATATGTACATATTTGTTATAGGTTCCTGAATCGACCAGTGGCCAAGTCTTACTTCCCGATGAAGTAAAAAATCTGTGAAAGTGAGTTATATTCCCACTTTTAAAATCTAATATTTTTGGGATGAGAATACATGCAGGTTTTATAAATGATTTACAAAATAGACACAAGTACGTGAAACTACATTCTATGGTTGAATTATCGAAATCGAATATGCCCCTTTTTATTAAGTCTGGTAATCTAAGAATTAGGGAACAGACACCCTAATTGACGCGAATCCTAAAGATAGATCTATTGGGCCTAACAAACCCCATCCAAAGTACCGGATGCTTTAGTACTTCAAAATTTATATCATATCCGAAGGGTGTCCCGAAATGATGGGGATATTCTTAAATATGCATCTTGTTAATGTCGGTTACCAGGTGTTCACCATATGAATGATTTTTATCTCTATGTATGGGATGTGTATTGAAATATGAAATCTTGTGGTCTATTATTATGATTTAATAATATATAGGTTAAACCTATAACTCACCAACATTTTTGTTGACGTTTTAAGCATGTTTATTCTCAGGTGATTATTAAGAGCTTCCGCTGTCACATACTTAAATAAGGACGAGATTTGGACGCCGTCCAAAAGGCCTGACAGGCCAGCAGCTGTATTTCACTTAAATTAAAAAGGGTACTTTGGTCTTTTCATTTGTGGACTGATTGGTGGCTTTAATATCAATTTTAGATCCACTTTTGGATCATTTTCACATCCACAACTCTCTCATCACATCTTAGAGAGAGAGGAGAGTTCTAGAGAGAGGAAGCTTCAAATGGTGATGAAGGTGGTGATTTTTGCCCAAATTGGAGTGGTTCTTGGTGCTTGTTGGTGTTTCTAGCTACTAGAGCTCGTTTTGGTGATTGAGGTAAACCCTAATCCGAATTGTAGTGTTTGATTCTTGTTTGAGTTAGGGTTTGTGTTAGGTAGAGTTATAAACCCATTTATTGTGAAATTTGGGGGTTTTGGGTAAGATTCATGTAAGTAAGCCTAAATGGGTGACTTAGGGTTTCGATTGATGAAATTGTAAGTTTGGATCTTGCATGTGTTGGTTAAACCTTAGAACACTTGTGTACTAGGTATTTTGGTTTGTGTTGACTTGATTTTGGATTGTAAACCCTATTATGGGTCAAAATGGGTTTTATGTTGAAATGGGTTAAGTGTTCTTGATTTTTTTGGTGTCAAATGATAATTTTGAGATACAATCACTAGTTGTAAGTGATTTTAGGTACTTTGGGTGTAATTTGACAAGTCAAAGTGAGTTAAACCTAATTTGATCAATGGAAGTCAAACATTGGTGTTAAGTGTTAAATTGGTGATTTTATGACATAATCACTAGTAATGGTGCTTATGGGTCAAACTTGACTTGTTTTTGTGGTTAAGTACAATTTGGTTCGAGTTGCACTTATGGGTTGATTTTGCAAGATCAAGTGCATTAAGTGTTAGTGTGTACTTGTTTGAATGGGTTGGAATTACCACCCGTAGTGGTAAATTGGTGAAGTCCTTTTTAGGTGCCTAAATGGGCGGGTTGTTGAGTTAGATAGAATCACTTGGTAAAGGGTGTTGGAGTCGAATTCTCTCGTAGAGAATGTATGTTGATTGTTTGTATACCTATATACGTATTATAGGTAAAAGCTTGCTCGGTTGCGTTTGGTGGAGATTTCACGCATGGTTTGTATTGCTCGAGTTCGAGGTGAGTGGAATAATTATGCGTGTACGTATATAATGTATTTATTTGTGTAGCGTGGAATGTGGAATTGTCGCGGTGTTCAAGACACCACATTCTACGTAACGAGTGGAATTGTCGCGGTGTTTAAGACACCACTCATTGGTTTGATTGACATATGGAATTGTCGTGGTGTTCAAGACACCACATTGTCATGGGAGTGGAATTGTTGCTTTGTTCAAGACACCACTCATTGGTTTGATTGACATGTGGAATTGTCGCGGTGTTCAAGACACCACATTGTCATGGGGGTGAGTTAGTTGCGGTGTTCAAGACATCACCCGGGGATTAGTGATTACGCTGCGTACGTACACTAATGGATGTTATGAACTCCGACGGTGTTTCGTGAGTACCGTTCCCTTGTACGATTGGTTAACCATGGTTGTGTGAATTTTGTATTAGCATATTTAATTGTGATCTATATGTTATTGGTGTTGCTAGCTTATTGTGAATTGCGGATGATAGTTTATGCATAATGTTTGCATGGTTGTTGAATTGCTAGCTTGTATGCGGTATTGTGTAAGTGATTGCAAGTAGGTATATTATATATATATATATATATATATATATATATATATATATATATATATATATATATATATATATATATATATATATATATATATATATATATATATATATATATATATATATATATATATATAATTATTGCATTCACTAAGCCTAGGCTTACCCCTCTCGTTGTTTACCTTTTTACAGGTATTGTGTTATTGATGCTAGCTAGTTGTTAGACTAGACGTACAGGAGCGTTCGGGCTTGTTGGGGTAGCTTTTGGATAATTGGACGCGGATGGGGGATTTGGTAGTCCCCGGGATTATGCTCATGGTATCGGGTTGGGTTGTAGAGTCCTAATTCGTAAATATATATATAAATGGGTCGAAATGGTCGCTTTGTCGTAATTTGGGTTGATGTGGGCCCGGTGTTGTAAAACTCAATTTTTATTGTGGAAATCTCTTAATTATAATTATACTAATGTGTTGTGAAAATCGTTTTGTTTAAAAGTGTTGGGAAGCGGGTTTTCCGCCTGCGTGAAATTGAAAAACTGAGCAGAAACTTTTAGTTCATTTGGACGCCGTCCAAGAGGCTTGGACGCCGTCTTGGTCTTTGTAACTGGACGTCGTCCAAGAGTCTGGACGCCGTCCAGATGGTCTGGTAAAAAAAAAAAAATTAAGTCGTGTTTTTGGTAAAACGAAGTTGGGTCGTTACAGATGTATGGCATACGTTTTAAATGTTTTCAGTTCATGAGTTAGGTAAATTTGAAGTTTGGCTCGAGACTTAACAAATACTGCAAACAACAGTTTTTCCAGGAATTTGTGCTGGGCATACCTTCGCGCGCCGCACAAATGTGAAGTTTCAGATGCTTAACCCCTTAGACTATTTTTGACTTGGTTCCACGACTAAATGTGCGCCGCGCATACTTGCGCGCACCGCGCATTCCCCCAGACCAAAATTTCTTTGTTGTTTATCTTTCACAAACTTTTTTCCGCTTAACCGCAACACCGATTAACATGAAATTTGGATAACATGCTCATATATGATTTCTCATCATGGGAAAATTGTCGGATACCCGACCTGACCCCGTTGACTTAGACTTTGACCAAGTTTGACTTTTAGTTAAACTTAACCGAATACTTATGCAATCATTCTAACATGCTTTTATATTTGTATCATGCATCAAACTTGGCAACGTGATTCACATGCTATATATAATCAAGTCGTAACGAGCCATATGACTAATTGAACAACTTTGACCAATCATGTTTACCGTTATTGATACGACCTACTTGTTTAGGTCAAGACTAGCATCCATTCTTGCACATATTTACTTGTTAAGTAGTTTTACCTTTGTACACTCAAGGTGAGATCATAGTCCCACTTTTACTCTTTTAAACTTATATTTGGGATGAGAAAACATAAACGTTTCGTTTTACAAAGTGAACACAAGTACGGAAACAAACATTCTACGTACGAGTTAGAACAAAAATCCTCAATTAGATTATCATTAGTTACACTTGCCGGGTATAAGCGAGAACTTATGTTGTATGGCCATATGGGTTTGACAAGCCCTCATTCGGACTGTTCACTACCGTTATTCGGATGAAATATATTTTCGAGAAACAGTGTAGGTTCTAACACTATGTGTATGGGGTTCGTGGAAAGTTAAGCCTTGATAATTGGGTGCTCGTGATAACAATTTTTTAGAATGGTTTACTATTATTTCAACGTTATAAATCTTGTAGTTCATTTGTACTTACTCACTTACTTACTTAAACCTATGATTTTACCAACGTTTTCGTTGACAGATTTCTATATTTTCCTCAGGTCCTTGAACAATAGGTGTTACATGCTTCCACTCACTATTTTTGATACTTGCTTGGATGTCGAGTATACATGCATACATGGAGCATCTTTTGACTTACTTTTAAATCATGTCGCATAGGTTTCATTTGTACGTTATAGTTGTAATGTAAATAGTCGTTGAACTAATTTTGTAAACTTGAAACATCTTTACATTTGAAATGAATGCGACATATTTTGGTCAAACATCATTTTAAAGACTTATGACCACGTAACGGGACCTAAGTAAACGACGCCGTCAATGAAGATTTTGTCGGTTCACTACATACTTCTCGATTTTGGGGTAAGTTTCATACCGAAATGGGTACTCAAGTGAAATTGAGCACCGCCTTTCATCCTCAAACGGATGGTAAAAGCGAGAGGACCATCCAAACCTTGGAGGATATGCTTCGGGTGTGTGTGATTGATTTTAGTGGAAGTTGGGATGAGAATTTGCCATTGGTGGAGTTCTCATACAATAATAGCTACCATGCTAGTATTAAAATGCCATCATATGAGATGCTTTTATGGGTGGCGATGCCGAATCCCGATTTTTTGGGGTGAGGTGGGTCAAAAAGAAGTTGGTGGTACCGAGGTGGTTCTTGAGATGAACCAAAATATTTACGTGATTCGTGCTCGTCTCAAAGCAGCACAACATCGACAAAAGTCATTTGCAGATAAGCGTAGTCGACTGGTTGATTTTAATGGAGGCGATATGGTGATGCTTAAGGTGTCGCCATGGAAGGGTGTAATTAGGTTTCAAAAATGGGGAAAACTTGCTCCTCGGTTTATTGGACCTTTTAAAGTGTTGGCACTTGTTGGTGAAGTTTCTTATCGTATGGAGTTACCCGAAGAGCTTAAGAGAATCGATAACACATTCCATTTCCTATCTTCGCAAGTGTCTTGCGGATGACTCAATGTGGGTACCGTTGAATGAGATTAATCTAAATAACAAGCTAGTGTATGTGGAAGAGCCGATTGCTATTATTGATGAAAAGGTTAAAGTGATTCAGAATATGAAGATTCGGAAATATAAGGTGCAATGACGTCACCGAAAAGGGTCCGAGTGTACGTGGAAATCTGAGGAATTTGTGTTGGAAAATCTGCCCTCATTACATGCTGTGTGGATTGTGGGGATGCCATCGGGTGCAAGTGGGGGAGAGTTGTAACACCCCATATTTCAGGTGAGGAACGACGTTTCAGATGTCGTCGGTAAAGTGCGCTCTATGTCATCGCTAAACGTGCGCTCTATGTCATCGGTAAAGTTGAATCTAAGACTTGCACGGAATTTGTAAGTTAAGGAATGAGGAACGATGTTTCAGAATGGAGGAACGACGTTCCATATGAAGGAACGACGTTCCAAAAGCAGGAACGACATTGTGATCAAGGGAATGGGTACCAGGTGAACAGAATGAGCTAGAGGCCATTTTAGGAATGACGTTGTCACAAAAAGGAACGACCTTCTTACTTAGGAACGAAATTCCATTTGCAGGAACGACGTTCCTGTGTCTGACCTGTGTTTTAAACCCGTTTTAAAAGGGTCTTAAGTGGGGGTACGTTGGTTTTTTCACAAGAGAACGACCCTATAGCAGATGGATCAGTTCTAGTTCTATTCTAATTTCATTTTCAACCCAACCAAACCCTCTCAAACATTCTAGAGTGAGAAACCCATTTCTTGAGATAGAAAGCTTGATTTGGGGAAGAAGGAGGTTTAACCTCACCAAAGTGCAAGTGTAAACTTTGTTCGTCTTATTTCTAGCTATATTGTGATAGTAGTGGTAAGTCCTAACTCCAATTTTCATTCAATTTGAGGTTAGGGTTTGGATTGCATGTTCTTGATAAGACTCATCTAGCTCATAAATGGGTGTTTGAAGCTAGTTGTGGCTGTTGTTGACCCTTGTTGGTGGGTTTTGGGTTGGAAAACATTTTGGTCATGTGTAGACTTGCAATTTGGGCATAATCACTAGTGTTAGTGTTGTTGTTGGTGATTGGAACCCAAATGGTTGTGTTTAGAAGCTTGGTTTGGGTGAAAACTCAATTTGGGTCAAATGAGTCATTTGGTTGAATTGGGTGATGAAGTGCTCCTAGCACTTGACCATAAATTGTAGTTTGTTAAGTTGAGGACCAAATCACTAGCTAATTGAAGTGCTCCTAGAGAAGTTGAGACTTATCTAATTGCTCAAGGTGAGTGGAGTATTTATATGTGAGTGTATATAAATTGTTGTTGCGGGTTTAGTGGCGAGTACTGTATGATTGTGAAGGAATTTCTCTTCGTTGGCCACTTGGTGCATTGTGGTGAGTGATGTCTCTAAAAAAGTGACTCGCTCTTTGTTGGCCACATTGCGTTGGGGGAAAGTGGTGAGTGTGATTATGTAAAGACCCGTCCTTATCCACCTGGACGAAGTCATCAACATTTGGTCCCATTGCGATGATCGACTCCAAGTAATGTCCTTAAATTGAGCAAATGCACAGCGGAAGACTTAATTCGTACCTGAGAATAAACATGCTTTAAAGTGTCAACCAAAAGGTTGGTGAGTTCATAGGTTTATCATAACAATCATTTCAATATTTTAATAGACCACAAGATTTCATAATCATAAACATAATACACTCGCAAGTGTATGTAAAGCATTCTAAGTGGTTGAGCACTTGGTAACCATACTTAACATTTAATCACATCGCATATTCCCTTTATTATGAAATCTCACTACACCGTACCAAGTGTAGTCACCGAAACGAAGTACTGTGCAACCGTTGAATACTGGTCGTCCAGTCCGATTGGGGTTGTCAGGCCCGATAGATCTATCAACAGGATTCGCGTTTACAATAACATATGTAAATAATAGTTACCAAGCTATTAGGGAAGATATGCAGGGTGGTACAACTCAACGTAGAATATATTTTAAGTACTTGTGTCTATTTCGTAAACATTTATAAAAGCAGAGCATGTATTCTTAGCCCAAAAATATATATTGCAAAAGCAATTAAAAAGGGAGCAAATGAAACTCACCATACTGTATTTTGTAGTAAAAATACATATATCATCATTGCACAAGTGTAAGGTTGGCCTCGGATTCACGAACCTATATTATTTGTATATTTATTAATATACATAATTGTAATCGAACAAATATATATATATATATATATATATATATGTATTTATTATTAGTGATATAATTTTTATGTTAATAACCTATATATGTCATTTTATATATATTTTAAGTAAATAACCATATTTATATAGTTAAGTTTTGTATTAAATATATATTTGTATATCTATATTTGTTTTATAAATAACTTTTGTTTGTTAACTTAATGATAATACTAATAATAATAATACTAATAATAATGATATTATTGATAACAATTATAAAAATAATACTGATAGTTTTATTGATAGCTTAAAAAATGGATAATAATGATAGTAAATTTTAATAATAACAGTATAGATAATGATAATCATAATAATAATAGTAAATATTAATGATGATACTTATAACCATAATAATGATAATTATGCTATTAGTAATTATAAGTATATTGATAAAACTAATATTTATAAAAGGATTATAATCTTAATGTTAATGATAATAATAATAATAATCATAATAATAATAATAATAATAACAATTATGCTACTTATAATAATAATTATGATACTAATAAGAACAATAACAATAATAATCATAATAACAATTATTATCATTATAATAACTAGTAATAATAATAATAATAATAATAATAATAATAATAATAATAATAATAATAATAATAATAATAATAATAATAATAATAATAATAATAATAATAATAATAAACATAATAATAAGAATAATAAATAAAAATGAGAAAACTACCTCACAAGCTTTTAAAAAAAATTACTGCCCACGCTCGGGCTCGAACCCGAGACCTCTCGATATCCAACACAACACCCTAAACATTCCTTCTGTCATGTATTTCTGATTTAAAAACCCATCCCTTTAAATATAACCGTACCCTGTATGTTCTTCTTCTTCACAAACCCACTCGACTAGAAACAAAGAAAAACCAAACATACTAACGACTTGATTGTTTGAATTTGGAAGTGTCATTGATACAGAAACGATTGGGTATGAGTAACTAAACTAATTAAAACAATAAAAAAAAACTAGCTGAACAGACTAGGAAGAACACGTTGAATCCTTAAATCAAAATACGAATTCTAGTGTGTTTTAGATCACGATTAAAACATGAAAAAGATTTAATTTCCCTCCTAGAAACTTTCTGGATCCTTAATTGATTTAGAAACAATCAAATGAATTCAAATTTCCCTATGATCACGATAGTTGACTTTTTGAAAAACAACCTTTGACTTCGAAATTAAAGCTCGATAAATGGAATTGGATCTTGAAACTTTATAGAAAGATTACATAAATGATTCCTAACAAATCTGAATTACTGGATTTTTAAATTAAAACTGAAATCGAGCTTTTTGAATTTTGATTTCAATACAGGGGTCGACATATTTATATTTGTTTCTGTTTTTCTTTTTCCTTCTCAATTGCAGTACACAATTCTTAATATATGGACAATAATATTTGTGAATCGAATCCTGAAGCAGTATAGTTGATTGTAATTTAGTGAATGGGGTCGACAACTTATTCTTCAAACAAACAGGCAAATAAAAATACAAAGAAAAAGGACCTAAAATTTGATAGAGATGGCTAACTGAATTCAATCTGTTTTGTGATTTTGATATCGACATTGTTATCAATTTAGAAGACAAATTACACAGAGAAAATAGGGATTTATAATAGAAATTATAACTTTAGGAATTTGTATGTATACAACCGTATATATGTATCTGTATAATACATTTATATATATCTGAATAATATATCTTTATCTGTGTTTTATATATGACTGAATTTGTATGGCTGTATAACAAGTATATCTATTCCTGTATATTAAATCTATAAAGAAAAACATAATAATTATACATGCATTAATCTTTAATATTAATTTTGTTAATAACAGTAAAACTAATAATAATAATAATAATAATAATAATAATAATAATAATAATAATAATAATAATAATAATAATAATAATAACAAAAATAATGATAATAATATCAATAATATTAATTAACACTAATTGTACATATCAAATTTCATATATATTAAGAATAATAATAATAATAATAATAAGTAACAATGATAATAATGAAAATGATAATAATATTATTGAAGATGATAATAATACTAGTTATAATAATACTATTATTATTAATGTTAATAATAATATTAGTAATAATAATATTACCATCATTTATATATAACAATTTCGTATCTATAGATTATATATATTTCTACTACTACATATATAATTATGTTTTAGATAACATGTAACATAAATATATTCATTATATATATTGAAACAATAATCTCAGAGTACACCTTTAATACTTTGTTAACGTTGACAAATTTATGTTCAAAGTCATTTACATTCAATATACTCTCCATAATTAACTAAACATTTTTAAATAACAGTTTTTAAATTATCTTAAGTTATATTCCATAATAACTAAATTGCATAATAGTTTAATTTATAATATATATTTATTTACATATATTCTTATTTATATATACATTTCTATTTATAATTAAAGGTTCGTGAATCATCGAGCACAGTCAAAGGGTAATTGATTACTTGAATATAAATTTTCAAACTTTCTAGACTCAACCTTACAAACTTTGCTTATCGTGTCGGAATCGTATAAAGATTATAGTTTAAATTCGGTCGGAAATTTCCGGGTCATTACAGTATCTACCCGTTAAAGAAATTTCGTCCTCGAAATTTGATAGAGGTTGTCATAGATAACAATAAGAATGTTTTCATGACGAATATGAGATGATAATGGAGTTTTATCATCATTGAGTAATATAGATAAAATAATTTGATTACACGAAGAGTATAAGTGAAGCTATCGCAAGAGTGTGAAATGAGTAAACGTATATTCGTTTAACCGATGACGTGGTTATGATTGATTTCCGGAATTCATGGGATTTAAAGAAAATCTTACGTTATAAGATTTAGTTCTTCGGCAATTTAAGAAATCAGGATCTTCTTTGATTAAATGAAATAATCTATTTCGATTGCTCTGCCGGATATCTCACTATAAATTCACCCCCTTCATTTCCTTATTTTCCCACTACTCATACATTTTATTCTTTCTCCCTCAATTCATAACTTAAAGTATTCTTCAAAATGCTCCATCCCGTTCTGATTCTTGTTATACTTCTAACTTTCATATCTTTCATTCTTCTCTTTTATCTGCCGCCAGAAAAACCTATTCACTTCTATTATTTCCTTGGAATTATAATGTTTTTAATTCTCCCGTGTCTTTACGTTGCAATACGTATTGATATACACGGTTTGTAGTTTCTGGGTGGTTGTTGGGTTTTTTATCTTCCTTTATACTTCGATGTCCCTGCTTCTGTCTTCTATAATTATTGTCATCCACAGTTAATGCTCTCTCCTATTTGCTGCGATTTATACTCTAATTTTCTATTTTTGGGGCTTTATTATTTCGTTTCCTCTTCCCGTCCTCGAGTCAAGCGAGCAACTATCCGAAATTCGTAGGTATGAAATTTGAAATGAACATAGCTAATGCCTTAAGAAAGAAATGGTAACGGCACGATTTTTGATTTGTCAAATTACCATAATATTTTGGAAAAGACCGAATCATCAAGAAATATCTTTCTTGATATTTTTAGAAATAGAATGTAAAAGTCATGTAACATGGAACATGATGATAGTACTGTGAATCATCACATTCCATTAGAAACTCAACATGACTTACTGTAATATAATCACGTTGATCAAGTGTCATTATATTATACTAACTCATACTCCAGTTCCCAACACTACTTTAAAAACATTCATACTTCAATTTCGAAAGTTTCAGATTTTAGAAACTAACATAGTTTCTTTTATGATGTAGAACAGATATTATGGAGAGATAAATGATCTTAGATAAGAATAGTTGTGAAAATATCTCCATAAATATGGAGGATATGTATCATGGAAGATACGAAGATATCTTATAACATTTAGGATAAGATGATGATGAAGAATAATGTCCACAAAGGTTTAGAATAAGGGGTAAGGTGTTTGCTAACGATTTCAGCAGACACAGAATCATTTGGATCCTTCGAAGATGGGTTTAGTTTTCGTGATTTATCCACAGCCTCCATCACACTTTGCTCAATCCGTTTTCCAGTTCCAAACCTTCTCTTTTTCTGAGCTTTTCCAACATTATTCTTTATCATCAAGCTTTTTACTTTAAAGTCATTTACAGTTTTTGCTGCTTCATCAGCATTTCAAGAACTAGTTCGTAATTCGGGGTGTTTTTCAGAAACTTCACATACTAAGTATGTAATTCGTGGGGATAGACGTTATATATTTATATAATTATTGAAGTAGGAACGCTACGAGATTTCAAAATACTGTTTGCCGATCTTCAGTAATTGTTATGGCAATTCTTGTTACAACGTGCGGATGAGTATACAGTCAATTTTTAATGAACAATTATAATGGCTTTTCAGAAAGACTTAAACCATTGAGTAATGGAGTTGTTGATAATTTTACTTTTGATGTGGTAGAATATGAAAGGTTCCCCAATAATGATGGCGAAAGGGCAATGTGTCTATCGAGGTTAGAATAAGACTAGTCGAAGTTGACTTACTGGAACTGTTACGAAAACTGGTTACTTTAAAACGGAATCGTAAAATTATTTTTGATAATATTAATGCCAATGGAGCTGGCACAGATACAGGTTAAACGTTTACTTAGTTTCCGAAAGCTTTTCAGGTGCATAAATATATGCAAAGATCTTTTCTTCCATAGATGAAGTGCGGTTGGTTCAATCTCTCGATTGAGGTATTTTTAAGAATCATGATAGGTTTGAACGCGGATTGTAATTGTCGAGGTACAAATGAGGTTTAAGGTGAAATCAAGTGGCAAACTTGAAGAATTGTTTAGTTTCATATGTTATAATCGATATTTTAATTCATTTTAATTGTCCAAAGTTAGTAGTCCAATAGTCCAATAGTCCCATAGTTCATATATAGTTTAATATATAATATTCGAATTAATTAATACATATCGTGACCCGTGTACCGGTCTCAGTATTGATCACAACTCAAACTATATATATATTTTGGAATCAACCTCAACCCTGTATAGCTAACTCCGTCATTTGCATATAGAGTGTCTATGGTTGTTCCAAGATAGATATATAGATGGGTCAATATGATATGTCGAAACCTTGTATACGTGTCCTGTTATTTAAAGTGCATAAAATAAATACATAAATTAAATAACAATAAATTAAATTGCGATAAATAAAATGTAATACGGAATTAACAGTTAGCTGGGAACAGTTAGCTAGGATTTTGTCAGCGTGGATTCTTAACAAAATTTCTCATAATTAATTTATTTGTTTCTAACAAATTTTATTTTGTCCAATGTTTTCTTCATTATCCACTTGTTGGATTCTGATAGGTAAAAATCCAAATATGAAATTGGTTATTCTGCGGTGAACGGATCTGTATCTCTGTGGATGTAAGTAGGATAGGAAATGACTGTTGAATCAGATCCGAAGAATGTACAGTGTAACTTATTAATGTGAAATCTAAATATTCCTCGGGTACTACCTACCCGTTAAAATATTTTCACCATTAACAGTTTGTACAAAAGAATTTTAATTACTATCTTTATGAAAATATATTTGCATATATATTTTCTTCAGATGTAATCATGGATTTAATGAGTCAATAAGATATTAAACTCATTTTATTTATCGATAATACTAGATTACAGAATCTCTAAAACTTTTAGAAATTACATAATCGCCATATCGAGCGAAGATAATCGATGTAGAACGATATGTAGAACGATGATTATGCTAGAGGTACAGAATGAGATGTTGAAGCATGTGATGTTGAAACTTAGGTTGTTGGTGGTACTGGTGTTGCCGGTGATGTTGTTGGAGCTGGTAAATTTTGCACCATATTCTCCAAATTGATTACTCGAGCGCAAAATTCGTTGACTTCTTCTATTATTCCGGGATGGTTGTCGGTCGAAACGAGCGGATGAATAAGGTTTAGAATTTTAGATAGGAGATAATCGTGATGAGCTACTCTGGAGATGAGGCTAAAAATGGTGTTTCGGATAGGTTCACCGGTAAGTGCTTCAGGTTCTTCGCCAAGAGGTGAATTCGGTTGGTGGAAAGGATCCCCTTCTTCTTGCCTCCCATGATTCAGTCGACTACGAACTCATCAGATGAATTGGTTGGTCCATTCCGGTCATACTGCTTTCGGAGCTTGAGTGGGACTCCATATCGGAATCCGAGGGACTTGAAGTAGTGGTGAGTTCCATTTCGTACAATTAGATAAAGGGTTTTCGATATGAAATGATTTTCGGATATCGGATGTTATTCTAATTACATAGAATACCTATACATGGTACATGAGATCCTGTAGATTACGGTGGGAATTAAGGAAACATGTCAGACAAGACTTAATGTGATGCAATTTGAATTTTTCTGTACTCCGTCTATGCAATAATTGCAATAAGACGCGTCGAGACTGAAAATGATAAGTAGATATTTTTTGAAAAATGGTGGTAAGCAAACACTTTTAACATGCAGACCAGGTTCAAGTCTAGACTCATTAATATAACCTAACAACTACTAGGTCGAAGTCCAGACTCATTAATGCATCCTAACAACTCCTAGTTAGACAAACTAATGCAAGACCTGGTTCGCTAGGAACACCTCTCTGATACCACCTGTAAAGACCCGTCCTTATCCACCTGGATGAAGTCATCAACATTTGGTCCCATTGCGATGATCGACTCCAATTAATGTCCTTATATTGAGCAAATGCACAGTGAAAGACTTAATTCGTACATGAGAATAAACATGCTTTAAAGTGTTAACCAAAAGGTTGGTGAGTTCATAGGTTTATCATAACAATCATTTCAATATTTTAATAGACCACAAGATTTCATAATCATAAACATAATACACTCGCAAGTGTATGTAAAGCATTCTAAGTGGTTGAGCACTTGGTAACCATACTTAACATTTAATCACGTCGCATATTCCCTTTATTATGAAATCTCACTACACCGTAGCAAGTGTAGTCACCGAAACGAAGTACTGTGCAACCGTTGAATACTGGTCGTCCAGTCCGGTTGGGGTTGTCAGGCCCGATAGATCTATCAACAGGATTCGCGTTTACAATACCATATGTAAATAATAGTTACCAAGCTATTAGGGAAGATATGCAGGGTGGTACAACTCAACGTAGAATATATTTTAAGTACTTGTGTCTATTTCGTAAACATTTATAAAAGCAGCGCATGTATTCTCAGCCCAAAAATATATATTGCAAAAGCAATTAAAAAGGGAGCAAATGAAACTCACCATACTGTATTTTGTAGTAAAAATACATATATCATCATTGCACAAGTGTAAGGTTGGCCTCGGATTCACGAACCTATATTATTTGTATATTTATTAATATACATAATTGTAATCGAACAAATATATATATGTATTTATTATTAGTGATATAATTTTTATGTTAATAACCTATATATGTCATTTTATATATATTTTAAGTAAATAACCATATTTATATAGTTAAGTTTTGTATTAAATATATATTTGTATATCTATATTTGTTTTATAAATAACTTTTGTTTGTTAACTTAATGATAATACTAATAATAATAATACTAATAATAATGATATTATTGATAACAATTATAAAAATAATACTGATAGTTTTATTGATAGCTTAAAAAATGGATAATAATGATAGTAAATTTTAATAATAACAGTATAGATAATGATAATCATAATAATAATAGTAAATATTAATGATGATACTTATAACCATAATAATGATAATTATGCTATTAGTAATTATAAGTATATTGATAAAACTAATATTTATAAAAGGATGATAATCTTAATGTTAATGATAATAATAATAATAATAATAATAATAATAATAATAACAACAATTATGCTACTTATAATAATAATTATGATACTAATATGAACAATAACAATAATAATCATAATAACAATTATTATCATTATAATAACTAGTAATAATAATAATAATAATAATAATAATAATAATAATAATAAACATAATAATAAGAATAATAAATAAAAATGAGAAAACTACCTCACAAGCATTTAAAATAAATTGATGTCCACGCTCGGGCTCGAACCCGAGACCTCTCGATATCCAACACAACACCCTAACCATTCCTTCTGTCATGTATTTCTGATTTAAAAACCCATCCCTTTAAATATAACCATACCCTGTATGTTCTTCTTCTTCACATACCCACTCGACCAGAAACAAAGAAAAACCAAACATACTAACGACTTGATTGTTTGAATTTGGAAGTGTCATTGATACAGAAATGATTGGGTATGTGTAACTAAACTAATTAAAATAATAATAAAAAAAACTAGCTGAACAGACTAGGAAGAACAAGTTGAATCCTTAAATCAAAATACGAATTCTAGTGTGTTTTAGATCACGATTAAAACATGAAAAAGATTTAATTTCCCTCCTAGAAACTTTCTGGATCCTTAATTGATTTAGAAACAATCAAACGAATTCAAATTTCCCTATGATCACGATAGTTGACTTTTTGAAAAACAACCTTTGACTTCGAAACTAAAGCTCGATAAATGGAATTGGATCTTGAAACTTTACAGAAAGATTACATAAACGATTCCTAACAAATCTGAATTACTGGATTTTTAAATTAAAACTGAAATCGAGCTTTTTGAATTTTGAGTTCAATACAGGGGTCGACATATTTATATTGGTTTCTGTTTTTCTTTTTCCTTCTCAATTGCAGTACACAATTCTTAATATATGGACAATAATATCCGTGAATCGAATCCTGAAGCAGTATAGTTGATTGTAATTTAGTGAATGGGGTCGACAACTTATTCTTCAAACAAACAGGCAAATAAAAATACAAAGAAAAAGGACCAAAAATTTGATAGAGATGGCTAACTGAATTCAATCTGTTTTGTGATTTTGATATCGACATTGTTATCAATTTAGAAGACAAATTACACAGAGAAAATAGGGATTTATAATAGAAATTATAACTTTAGGTATTTGTATGTATACAACCGTATATATGTATCTGTATAATATATTTGTATATATCTGAATAATATATCTTTATCTGTGTTTTATATATGACTGAATTTGTATGGCTGTATAACAAGTATATCTATTCCTGTATATTAAATTTATAAAGAAAAACGTAATAATTATACATGCATTAATCTTTAATATTAATTTTGTTAATAACAGTAAAACTAATAATAATAATTTAATAATAATAATAATAATAATAATAATAATAATAATAATAATAATAATAATAATAATAATAATAATAATAACAAAAATAATGATAATAATATCAATAATATTAATTAACACTAATTGTACATATCAAATTTCATATATATTAAGAATAATAATAATAAGTAACAATGATAATAATGAAAATGATAATAATATTATTGAAGATGATAATAATACTAGTTATAATAATACTATTATTATTAATGTTAATAATAATATTAGTAATAATAATATTACCATCATTTATATATAACAATTTCGTATCTATAGATTATATATATTTCTACTACTACATATATAATTATGTTTTAGATAACATGTAACATAAATATATTCATTATATATATATTGAAACAATAATCTCAGAGTACACCTTTAATACTTTTTTAACGTTGACAAATTTATGTTCAAAGTCATTTACATTCAATATACTCTCCATAATTAACTAAACATTTTTAAATAACAGTTTTTAAATTATCTTAAGTTATATTCCATAATAACTAAATTGCATAATAGTTTAATTTATAATATATATTTATTTACATATATTCTTATTTATATATACATTTCTATTTATAATTAAAGGTTCGTGAATCGTCGAGCGCAGTCAAAGGGTAATTGATTACTTGAATATAAATTTTCAAACTTTCTAGACTCAACCTTATAAACTTTGCTTATCGTGTCGGAATCGTATAAAAATTATAGTTTAAATTCGGTCGGAAATTTCCGGGTCATTACAGATTACTTCAGGGTCCACTTTTTGTTGGCCACTTGTGAGGATGTGGAAAGTGTTACCAATGAGACCACACTTTTCGTTAACCACATTCAAGTGTAGATGGTAGTGCCATCCGGGAGACGCGTTCGTTGGCCATGTACACGGATTGTTGGTGTTATTCATTTGATGATTAGCACATTTGGGAATGGTTAACCATTTTGCGTTCGTATGTTGTCTATTGGTAGTGTAGTGTGTTATATTCTTGTTTATGCAATTAACATGCTAGCTTGTACTTGGTTGTGTATATTTGCGTTAGTGATGCTATCTTGTATGCGGTTATGTGTAAGTTGCCCAAGTAAGTGGTTTATGTATGTATGCATATAAGTATTGCACTCACTAAGCATTGTAGCTTACTCCTTTGTTGTTTACCATGTTATAGATTGTGGCACATCGAAGGATAAGGGTAAGTAATTGGCCTAGCTTGCTTGTGGTGGATTTATGGAAGGTGCTTTTGGTATGGGTCCAGACGATCATGCTCACTATGGGGTCGTTTTGATTAAACATTTGGTTAAACTTAAGGTACTTGAGTTGCCGATGATGTAAACTCTTAACTTGTTGTATTTTGAAGCTTGTGTTAATATTTGAACAAGTAGTGTACTCAACTTGTGATTGTGGTGGTTTATGTCAATGTTAAAAAAAGGGTGTCAAATTTTTAAAAGTTAATTGTTAAATTGGTTTGGGATCATTTCAATATCGCGTTGGGTTTGTGTTTGTGTTTGCAATTATGTATATCATCGAGCAATATAGTCGGTGTACTAATGAGTTGAGGCGACGTGCGCTCGTAATAATGACTAGCTACCATCGTTACGAGTGCAAATCTTGTCCAACAAGTGAAGTACGACGAGTATCGAGCAAGATGGGGCGGTGTTGTGTGTATGGTTGTTTTACGATTTGTTGTTTAATCATTTTACATTTTTAAGAATGAAGACGAGAAGCGGGACTTCAGGCGGGAAGCAAGTGGATGACGATGAATTGACATCTAAGATTGGGGCCGCTTTAGATAATTACTCGTCGGTTTTTACCGGGAAGGTAAAAGAAGTATTTCAAGGGGCGATTGAAAGACAAGTAACCGATCTTCTTAAGGAACAAATAGGCACGATTGTTCAAGCCGAGTTTGAGAAATGGTTTCCTAAACCTCAAGTTGAAGGCAGTGGAGAGGATGTTCCTCTTAATCATGGGATTAGAGGTAATGTAGTCAGATGGGAGTTTACTTATAAAACTTCATGATGACTAAACCTCCTTTGTATGCCGGAGATCCCGATACTTTGATAAGCACCAGTTAGATCTCAGATATCGAAAGGTGTTTTCGTATGAGTGAATGCCCTCCTGACAAGAAGATAAGACTCGCTACTAGTTTGTTATGGGGTAACGCGAAGAATTGGTTGGATGGTAAAATCAATATCGTTGGTGAGGAACCATTTATGGGGTTATCATGGGACGAGTTTAAGAAGGAATTCTTCAAAGAGTTCCAGACGCAAGCCGATTTGACGAGGTTGCGTGATGAGTTGCGAAGTTTGCGACAAGGGTCTATGGACCTAAATACTCTTATGGCTACCTTTTTGGCGAAGGCCCGATTTCGTCCCGAATATATGCGAAACGATAGGTTATTGATGGAGCATTTTCTTAATACTCTGAATGATGATTTATGTGGGAAGATTAGCCTTGAGCAAGTGGACTATTTTGTTAAGTTATTTGTCGTGGCTAAGGGTTTTGAGTCGTATGCTTCTACGATGGTTGATGGTACTTCGGGTAAGCGAAGGGTTAATTTGTATGGCGCTCCGAGCAAGAAAGCTAGAAGTGCTATTGAGAGCACGGGTAGTGGGAGGAAACGAGTGTCGGATACTAGTGCATCTAGATGTTTCAATTGTGGAGAAAGAGGGCACGAGTTCTGGGAGTGCCTGGTATCGAGAGGTGGTGGCGTTGTGTGTTTCAATTGTCATAGAGAAGGGCATCGCAAGGCGGAGTGTCCTGAGTTAGCAGTGGCGAGCGTCGCGAGAAGACGTTCAGGTACTTTTAGTGTGGTAATCGTATGTTATTCATTTTGCAATAGCATGCAGTGTGTATGTAAGCCTTAGCTCAACCTTATTCTCCATTGGAGATAAGTAATAGCGAGCGATCGGTTTATATTTTTAGTTTCTAGTTACACTCGGTAGAGTGTGTGACTAATGTGTTGTGCCTTGACTCTATTGTGAGAGTCTTTTGTTGTTTGCGCATTTGGGAGTATTAGTGTCGTTAAACTCGCTTAAGTGAGACCCATAGAACATTGGATGTGATAGTGTCCTAGTGAGTGGAATAATTATGCGTGTATGTATAAGTGTTATTTGCTTGCGGTGGTACAGTTAGTGATATCCGCAAGGATTTACTATAGTGTATACAGGGCGCGATGTTACACTACTCGTTGAGTAATCGAGGCCGAAAGAGCGTGGACGTGATGTGGGTTAAAATTCGCGTGTTCGATACCACATCATGTTGGCATGTGATATGGGTTCAAAGTTCGAGCGTTCGATACCATATCATCATGTGTGTGTGTGGGTGAAATGTGGGTTTAAGTTCGTGAGTTCGATACCACGTTGAGCGTGATGGGTGGGTTTAAGTTCGGGCGTTCGATACCACCCAAGGGTGAGTGTTACAAGGCGTATGTACACTTTCGGTCATTGTACGAGTACCGGCGGTCATTGTGCGAGTACCGTTCCCTTGTGTGCGTGTGTTATGGGGTTAGTGTGTACCAGGTGTTATATAACCATGTGAGGTACGTGATGTGTGTTCGTCTTATTTGAGAGTGCTGTGTTGTGACGCCCCGTACAAAACCATCGTGTACGGATCATCAACAACAAGTCCATTACACGGTATAATACTATATGCTATTTTAAAACAAGTTTTGCATTCATGAAAAGGTGACGTCTTTACCAACATCAAATGTTTTACAAAGATAACGTGCTTCTACAAATAGAAAGCATTAACATAAGTACGTGACACAAAGGTCATTACAAAGTCATCGTTCAAATGTAACATAAGTTGTGAATGCAAAGTAACAGTTCCATGATCGAGACATCTCTAAGTAATACAGCAGAAATCTAACACATCGAGTCTTGTAACAGCAAGTTTATAATACCAAGACTATAACACCAAGTCTAACAGCGGAAGCAACATATAACAACCCTCAATTTTTTCGTTCTGAAGTGACTAAAATGCCCTTAGGATTTCACCAGGTTGTTTTGTGTATTTGAGTTAGGGTTATTATCCGTTCGTAATTAATTATCTTAATTAATACTTGAATTTATTAATCTTAAACCCTAACCCTGATATTGAATTAATAAATAAACTATATGTAATATTAAAATGTGACAATATTTATAAGTTGCAAACTAATAAGAACTAATATGAACTTAGTATAAATTAATAAAGGTTATGGACTAATAATTAAATAAAATGTAATTTAAATAAAATGTAACTTTATAAAAAAATATATAAATTATATAAACAATTATGTAATTGCCGAAATAAAAAAAATATAAAATATATAAATAAATTATAAATGCCGTGTAAAAAAAATAGAAATATGTATTAATATATTATATATCGGCTAGTTAAAAAAATAGGGATATTAACTTGATCTTAAAGCAAAACAAATCCTAGTTTGATCCTAATACAACTCCTTGATCTTCAAGTAATTTGAGTGAGATTAGGAAACTAAACACATCTATATAATGCATCAAGTTTTTCCATGATTTCACCACAAAATCCCTCACATTGTTGCATTTAGTCGACATTTTCCTCTAGCATATTCCCTCTTCTTTTGTCGACTAAAAACAACCCTCGAAAACCCCACCCGCAGTCGACATTCCACCCTCACAAAAACCTGCTGCAAGTCGACTAAATAACCCTTCACACTAGCCTGCAATTGACCTCCAAATCAGCCATCTAAACATCCTTTCAGTCGACACCTTAACAGCCATTCAACCTCCTGCTTCTTCTATGTTAATCGCCTTCAAAACAGTCCTTCATCCTCCTAAGTTGCTGCTGCAATTCGTGAATCAAACAGCCCAAGAATCAACCTATAGTTGCTGCGTCTGTTGCTACTGTTCCGGCTGTGTTTGTCGAACCAAAACTGTCCAAGAGAGTCCTCTTTTGGGTCATGTTTATCCTGATGTAGTCTGCTCATGTATTGGTTCCAAACAACATCTTGTTCTTGATCTTAATCCTCATAAGGTAGCCTTTAAACCCTAGCTTCATGTTACTTATTAATTTACATTAAGTATTATGATTATGATTAATAAGTTTAAGGTTATTGAATCATGATTATGTTAATAAATAAAAGTGAGCTAGTTTATAATGTGATTAATAGGGTTAAAGATTGATAAACTTAAAAGATTATGAACAAGTTAGATGATTAATAAAAAAGGTTAAAAGTATTTAGGTTATGAATTAGTTAGTATATTCATGTATGAAGTATGATCTTTATTAGGAAGTATTAATAAATTGATGATTAGTTATTATGTTAATAAGATTAAGTATGTTAAATTACAAGTAGTAGGGTTAAGTTATGATCATGAATTATGATATGAAGCTAATTAAAATAGATAAAGATTATGATTAAATGACATAATGAAGGTTATGATGATGATTAATAAGATTGTCAATTTAAAAGTATTAGTTTAATAAGTTATTAAGATTATGATTTTATGTGATGAGTAATGTTATTAGGTTATGATTATGAATAAAAGTTATGATTTTATGTGCATAAGTTGATTAATAGGTAATAATGATAATGATATACATGCATGCATGCATGCATGCATACGTATGTATGTACATGTATACATTGTAGTTATATGTGTGTGTGTATATGTAAGTATATACATATGTGTATATGTATGTGTATATATGTATGTATATGTACGTATGTATGTATGTATGTATGTATGAGTGTGTATTGTGTAAAGTTATATAAGGTTAGTAAGACATGAAAAGTAAAGTAGTTATATGTATATATGTACCACCCTTACATTAATGTATATATAACACTTACAAATAAATATACATATATAACATAGTGTTAAACACATACTTGTATGATAATAATAAAGACTATATGTATGTATCACGTAGGTAACTATATTTATGTAACACATACAAAGATTATATTATGTATGTATATAAAACATGATAAGTCTTATAACGATGGTTAATTAATAATGGGATTATTAAAGTAATTAATGAATAATACAATTATTATAACTTATACACTTATCTATATAGTAACACCATAAATTACACTAAGTATATTATCACCTATATATATAATTAATAAGTATATTAATAACTTGTTATGTGTATATACCTATAACGTGAAGGTTATAATTAAAGTTAACGTACAAAGACTACAAACATCACCGCTACTTGTGACCTAGGGTGATCCTTGTTACCTTATGGAAATCGCTTGTGGATTTCGAATGCAATGACTTTGATTCTGGTCAAGAATTCTGGGAGCTCGGTAACAATAGATCATTCGAGTGACTTGCACAATAGTAACGAAGTTTGGACGAGATTGTACAACATCTTTATTAAGAATTATAACCCTAACTTCTTAAACTAGAAGCTTACTATAAGTGGAAGCTTTCCATAAATAGTAGGTTTCCAAATATAGAAACTTTTGAGAAATAGAAACTTTTCTCGAAAACTGTCACTGTTAATATAGTTTGCTATATTAATAAACAAACTTTATGTCTATTAGACATTAACTAATCAAAGGTTATATCTCTAGGTTGTGGTCTCCGAACACATACACCGTTCTTACATCTTGCGTGGAATTACTTGCTTGCTACTAAGGTGAACTTCATAGCCCCACTTTTAACTATCTTTATATACTTGTTTTGAACTTTTGGGGTGAGACACATGCTTGCTTTCAAACTGTTTTACGCTTAGACAAAAGTACACAAAAACTTTATCTTGATTAGTTCAAACTGTGCTTTGACATGCTTTGATTCATGCTAAATCCCTGCCATGATATCGTTAATTGCTACGTATAAACGCAAACTTAGTTATTATTAGTAGGCCTATGAGAGCGACGTCTCTAACCATTTGACCATTGGTATTTGGTAACATAATAATGATTTCAACGACACTGAAAGTTCAAGGTGTCACGGGGTAACTTTGTTTAGTCTCGATATCATACACCTCTGCACTACTAATGAACTGATTAAACTTTATAACTAAATCTTGTGGTCTAAAACTATATTAAACCTATGTTGTTCACTCAACCATTGTGTTAACATTTTAAGCATGTTTGTCTCAGGTGAAGATTAGCTTGTGTGCTGCCCTATGATGCTTAATTAACTGTTGCATTGGAGTCCACATATTAGACTTATCATTTGTTATTTACAAATGGATTTCATTATGTAAAACATTATTATGTTTCCGCTGCAAATTCAAATTTTGTTATAAAATGTCTCATTTAGAGTCGTTCTCGTTTATACATACTTTTGATGTGATATTGTGAAGTCATATTTCCCCGGCCCTATTTGGGGGTATGACAGAGTGGTATCAGAGCCAGGTTGTTATAGAGAACCAGGATTGCATTTTATGTGTGCCTTATGTGTTAGTTAGGTGCCTTAGCAATCTATAGGACTATAACCTTTCCTGCCTTAGTTTAAGCACCTTACTTATTTGTCTATATTCTTGCCTTAGTTTAAAGTGTAATCCTCATTTCTATGCTTGCTTTACTATGCTCTCCTTATATCTTTGTCGTCATACCGTGCCTTAGAATCTACTTAATACTCCTTCTCTAGGATGCCTAGTCATCACCCAGTCATCGTTTCGGACACCGAAGGATCCGACACTGAAGGATCTATCCGCACACCCAATTACTCACTTGCTTCACCATCATTATCACTAACTAACCCATACTACCTTTTCTTATCCATTGGTGTTGCTACCTAGTGCACCATCACTCTTCAACTAATACTATTTTTGTGTGTTGAAGATCATGACTCATTCAACTCGTGGTGCTAACGCTCTTCTAAATGTTACTTTGACTCCCGCACAATTTCAACAACTGCTTGCTGCCGCCCAAGGAAACAATAATCAAGGGAACGACCAAGGAAATCCACCTACATCATGCACCTACAAGGATTTTATGAACTGTAAGCCTCCATCTTTCAATGGAAATGAAGAAGCAGCCGAATTGACTCGTTGGTTCGAAAAATTCGAATCAATCTTTCGTATCTGTAACTGTGCGGAGGTCGACCGAGTGAAGTATGCCACTCATACACTAAGTGGTATTGCTTTGACTTGGTGGAATGCTTATGCCCAAACTGTAGGGCTAGATGCTGCTAATGCTATTCCATGGGCCGTTGTGAAAAGAATGATGACTGATAAGTTTTGTCCAAGGAACCAAATCCAAAAGCTAGAAGTAGAGTTTTGGGAATTGAAGGTCAATGGTACCAATATTGAAGCTTATACCAACAGGTTTATAGAGTTGGTTTCATTGAAATGTCCCGTTCTTATTGATTAAAAACGTTCCATATTAATTGATTTCGTTGCGAAGTTTTGACCTCTATATGAGACGTTTTTCAAAGACTGCATTCATTTTTAAAACAAACCATAACCTTTATTTCATAAATAAAGGTTTATATCCTGTTTACACACGACCATTACATAATGGTTTACAATACAAATATGTTACATCGAAATCAGTTTCTGGAATGCAGTTTTTACACAATATCATACAAACATGGACTCCAAATCTTGTCCTTATTTTAGTATGCAACAGCGGAAGCTCTTAGTATTCACCTGAGAATAAACATGCTTTAAACGTCAACAAAAATGTTGGTGAGTTATAGGTTTAACCTATATATATCAAATCGTAACAATAGACCACAAGATTTCATATTTCAATACACATCCCATACATAGAGATAAAAATCATTCATATGGTGAACACCTGGTAACCGACATTAACAAGATGCATATATATAAGAATATCCCCATCATTCCGGGACACCCTTCGGATATGATATAAATTTCGAAGTACTAAAGCATCCGGTACTTTGGATGGGGTTTGTTAGGCCCAATAGATCTATCTTTAGGATTCACGTCCATTAGGGTGTCTGTTCCCTAATTCTTAGATTACCAGACTTAATAAAAAGGGGCATATTCGATTTTGATAATTCAACCATAGAATGTAGTTTCACATACTTGTGTCTATTTTGTAAATCATTTATAAAACCTGCATGTATTCTCATCCCAAAAATATTAGATTTTAAAAGTGGGACTATAACTCACTTTCACAGATTTTTACTTCGTCGGGAAGTAAGACTTGGCCACTGGTTGATTCACGAACCTATAACAATATATACATATATACCAAAGTATGTTCAAAATATATTTGCAACACTTTTAATATATTTTGATGTTTTAAGTTTATTAAGTCAGCTGTCCTCGTTAGTAACCTACAACTAGTTGTCCACAGTTAGATGTACAGAAATAAATCGATAAATATTATCTTGAATCAATCCACGACCCAGTGTATACGTATCTCAGTATTGATCACAACTCAAACTATATATATTTTGGAATCAACCTCAACCCTGTATAGCTAACTCCAACATTCACATATAGAGTGTCTATGGTTGTTCCGAAATATATATAGATGTGTCGACATGATAGGTCGAAACATTGTATACGTGTCTATGGTATCTCAAGATTAAATAATATACAATACAAGTTGATTAAGTTATGGTTGGAATAGATTTGTTACCAATTTTCACGTAGCTAAAACGAGAAAAATTATCCAATCTTGTTTTACCCATAACTTCTTCATTTTAAATCCGTTTTGAGTGAATCAAATTGCTATGGTTTCATATTGAACTCTATTTTATGAATCTAAACAGAAAAGTATAAGTTTACAGTCCGAAAAATAAGTTACAAGTCGTTTTTGTAAAGGTAGTCATTTCAGTCGAAAGAACGACGTCTAGATGACCATTTTAGAAAACATACTTCCACTTTGAGTTTAACCATAATTTTTGGATATAGTTTCATGTTCATAATAAAAATCATTTTCTCAGAATAACAACTTTTAAATCAAAGTTTATCATAGTTTTTAATTAACTAACCCAAAACAGCCCGCGGTGTTACTACGACGGCGTAAATCCGGTTTTACGGTGTTTTTCGTGTTTCCAGGTTTAAAATCATTAAGTTAGCATATCATATAGATATAGAACATGTGTTTAGTTGATTTTAAAAGTCAAATTAGAAGGATTAACTTTTGTTTGCGAACAAGTTTAGAATTAACTAAACTATGTTCTAGTGATTACAAGTTTAAACCTTCGAATAAGATAGCTTTATATGTATGAATCGAATGATGTTATGAACATCATTACTACCTTAAGTTCCTTGGATAAACCTACTGGAAAAGAGAAAAATGGATCTAGCTTCAATGGATCCTTGGATGGCTCGAAGTTCTTGAAGCAAAATCATGACACGAAAACAAGTTCAAGTAAGATCATCACTTGAAATAAGATTGTTATAGTTATAGAAATTGAACCAAAGTTTGAATATGATTATTACCTTGTATTAGAATGATAACCTACTGTAAGAAACAAAGATTTCTTGAGGTTGGATGATCACCTTACAAGATTGGAAGTGAGCTAGCAAACTTGAAAGTATTCTTGATTTTATGAAACTAGAACTTTTGGAATTTATGAAGAACACTTAGAACTTGAAGATAGAACTTGAGAGAGATCAATTAGATGAAGAAAATCAAAGAATGAAAGTGTTTGTAGGTGTTTTTGGTCGTTGGTGTATGGATTAGATATAAAGGATATGTAATTTTGTTTTCATGTAAATAAGTCATGAATGATTACTCATATTTTTGTAATTTTATGAGATATTTCATGCTAGTTGCCAAATGATGGTTCCCACATGTGTTAGGTGACTCAATTGGGCTGCTAAGAGCTGATCATTGGAGTGTATATACCAATAGTACATACATCTAAAAGCTGTGTATTGTACGAGTACGAATACGGGTGCATACGAGTAGAATTGTTGATGAAACTGAACGAGGATGTAATTGTAAGCATTTTTGTTAAGTAGAAGTATTTTGATAAGTGTCTTGAAGTCTTTCAAAAGTGTATGAATACATATTAAAACACTACATGTATATACATTTTAACTGAGTCGTTAAGTCATTGTTAGTCGTTACATGTAAATGTTGTTTTGAAACCTTTAGGTTAACGATCTTGTTGAATGTTGTTAACCCATTGTTTATTATAACAAATGAGATATTAAATTGTTATATTATCATGATATTATGATATATAATATATCTCAGTATGATGTATATACAGTTAAATGTCGTTACAACGATAATCGTTACATATATGTCTCGTTTCGAAATCATTAAGTTAGTAGTCTTATTTTTACATATGTATTTCATTGTTAATACACTTAATAATATATTTACTTATCATTTAACATAATTAACCAAGTGTATCAATATCTTAATATGATTCATATGTACCTAGTAAGACGTTGTTATAACGATAATCGTTATATATATCGTTTTCGAGTTTCTTAAATTAATAGTCTCATTTTTATGTATATAACTCATTGTTAAAATACCTAATGAGATACATACTTATAATAAAAACATGTTAACTATATATATAACCATATATATGTCATCGTATAGTTTTTACAAGTTTTAACGTTCGTGAATCACCGGTCAACTTGGGTGGTCAATTGTCTATATGAAACCTATTTCAATTAATCAAGTCTTAATAAGTTTGATTGCTTAACATGTGGGAAACATTTAATCATGTAAATATCAATCTCAATTAATATATATAAACATGGAAAAGTTCGGGTCACTACAGTACCTACCCGTTAAATAAATTTCGTCCCGAAATTTTAAGCTGTTGAAGGTGTTGAAGAATCTTCTGGAAATAGATGCGGGTATTTCTTCTTCATCTGATCTTCATGCTCCCAGGTGAACTCGAGTCCTCTACGAGCATTCCATCGAACCTTAACAATTGGTATCTTGTTTTGCTTAAGTCTTTTAACCTCACGATCCATTATTTCGACGGGTTCTTCGATGAATTGAAGTTTTTCGTTGATTTGGATTTCATCTAACGGAATAGTGAGATCTTCTTTAGCAAAACATTTCTTCAAATTCGAGACGTGGAAAGTGTTATGTACAGCCGCGAGTTGTTGAGGTAACTCAAGTCGGTAAGCTACTGGTCCGACACGATCAATAATCTTGAATGGTCCAATATACCTTGGATTTAATTTCCCTCGTTTACCAAATCGAACAACGCCTTTCCAAGGTGCAACTTTAAGCATGACCATCTCTCCAATTTCAAATTCTATATCTTTTCTTTTAATGTCAGCGTAGCACTTTTGTCGACTTTGGGCGGTTTTCAACCGTTGTTGAATTTGGATGATCTTCTCGGTAGTTTCTTGTATAATCTCTGGACCCGTAATCTGTCTATCCCCCACTTCACTCCAACAAACCGGAGACCTGCACTTTCTACCATAAAGTGCTTCAAACAGCGCCATCTCAATGCTTGAATGGTAGCTGTTGTTGTAGGAAAATTCTGCTAACGGTAGATGTCGATCCCAACTGTTTCCGAAATCATTAACACATGCTCGTAGCATGTCTTCAAGCGTTTGTATCGTCCTTTCGCTCTGCCCATCAGTTTGTGGATGATAGGCAGTACTCATGTCTAGACGAGTTCCTAATGCTTGCTGTAATGTCTGCCAGAATCTTGAAATAAATCTGCCATCCCTATCAGAGATAATCGAGATTGGTATTCCATGTCTGGAGACGACTTCCTTCAAATACAGTCGTGCTAACTTCTCCATCTTGTCATCTTCTCTTATTGGCAGGAAGTGTGCTGATTTGGTGAGACGATCAACTATTACCCAAATAGTATCAAAACCACTTGCAGTCCTTGGCAATTTAGTGATGAAATCCATGGTAATGTTTTCCCATTTCCATTCTGGGATTTCGGGTTGTTGAAGTAGACCTGATGGTTTCTGATGCTCAGCTTTGACCTTAGAACACGTCAAACATTCTCCTACGTATTTAGCAACATCGGCTTTCATACCCGGCCAGCAAAAATGTTTCTTGAGATCCTTGTACATCTTCCTCGTTCCAGGATGTATTGAGTATCTGGTTTTATGAGCTTCTCTAAGTACCATTTCTCTCATATCTCCAAATTTTGGTACCCAAATCCTTTCAGCCCTCTACCGGGTTCCGTCTTCCCGAATATTAAAATGCTTCTCCGATCCTTTGGGTATTTCATCCTTTAAATTTCCCTCTTTTAAAACTCCTTGTTGCGCCTAATTTATTTGAGTAGTAAGGTTATTATGAATCATTATATTCATAGATTTTACTCGAATGGGTTCTCTGTCCTTCCTGCTCAAGGCATCGGCTACCACATTTGCCTTCCCCGGGTGGTAACGAATCTCAAAGTCGTAATCATTCAACAATTCAATCCACCTACGTTGCCTCATATTCAGTTGTTTCTGATTAAATATGTGTTGAAGACTTTTGTGGTCGGTATATATAATACTTTGGACCCCATATAAGTAGTGCCTCCAAGTCTTTAATGCAAAAACAACCGCGCCTAATTCCAAATCATGCGTCGTATAATTTTGCTCGTGAATCTTCAATTGTCTAGAGGCATAAGCAATCACCTTCGTTCGTTGCATTAATACATAACCGAGACCTTGCTTTGATGCGTCACAATAAATCACAAAATCATCATTCCCTTTAGGCAACGACAATATAGGTGCCGTAGTTAGCTTTTTATTCAATAACTGAAACGCTTTCTCTTGTTCATCCTTCCATTCAAATTTCTTCCCTTTATGCGTTAATGCAGTCAAGGGTTTTGCTATTCTGGAAAAGTCTTGGATGAACCTTCTGTAGTAACCAGCTAGTCCTAAAAACTGGCGTATGTGTTTCGGAGTTTTCGGGGTTTCCCACTTTTCAACAGTTTCTATCTTTGCCGGATCCACCTTAATACCTTCTTTGTTCACTATGTGACCGAGGAATTGAACTTCTTCCAACCAAAATGCACACTTTGAAAACTTAGCGTACAATTCTTCCTTCCTCAATACTTCTAACACCTTTCTCAAATGTTCACCGTGTTCTTGGTCATTCTTTGAGTAAATAAGTATGTCATCAATGAAAACAATGACAAACTTGTCAAGGTATGGTCCACACACTCGGTTCATAAGGTCCATGAACACAGCTGGTGCATTAGTTAAACCAAACGGCATGACCATAAACTCGTAATGACCGTAACGTGTTCTGAAAGCAGTCTTTGGAATATCATCTTCTTTCACCCGCATTTGATGATACCCGGAACGTAAGTCAATCTTTGAATAAACAGACGAGCCTTGTAGTTGATCAAATAAGTCGTCGATTCTCAGTAGTGGGTAGCGGTTCTTGATGGTAAGTTTGTTCAACTCTCGGTAGTCGATACACAACCTGAATGTACCATCTTTCTTCTTGACAAACAAAACAGGAGCTCCCCACGGTGATGTGCTTGGTCGAATGAAACCACGCTCTAAAAGTTCTTGTAATTGGCTTTGCAGTTCTTTCATCTCGTTGGGTGCGAGTCTGTAAGGAGCACGAGCTATTGGTGCAGCTCCTGGTACAAGATCTATTTGAAATTCAACGGATCGATGTGGGGGTAATCCCGGTAATTCTTTCGGAAATACATCGGGAAATTCTTTTGCAATGGGAACATCATTGATGCTCTTTTCTTCAGTTTGTACTTTCTCGACGTGTGCTAGAACAGCATAGCAACCTTTTCTTATTAGTTTTTGTGCCTTCAAATTACTAATAAGATGTAGCTTCGTGTTGCCCTTTTCTCCGTACACCATTAAGGGTTTTCCTTTTTCTCGTATAATGCGAATTGCATTTTTGTAACAAACGATCTCTGCTTTCACTTCTTTCAACCAGTCCATACCGATTATCACATCAAAACTCCCTAACTCTACTGGTATCAAATCAATCTTAAATGTTTCGCTAACCAGTTTAATTTCTCGATTCCGATATATATTATCTGCTGAAATTAATTTACCATTTGCTAATTCGAGTAAAAATTTACTATCCAAAGGCGTCAATGGACAACTTAATTTAGCACAAAAATCTCTACTCATATAGCTTCTATCCGCACCCGAATCAAATAAAACGTAAGAATATTTATTGTCAATAAGAAACGTACCCGTAACAAGCTCCGGGTCTTCCTGTGACTCTGCCGCATTAATATTGAAAACTCTTCCACGGCCTTGTCCATTAGTGTTCTCCTGGTTCGGGCAATTTCTAATAATGTGGCCCGGTTTTCCACATTTATAACAAACTACATTGGCATAACTTGCTCCGACACTACTTGCTCCGCCATTACTCGTTCCGACACCATTTGTTCCTTTCGTTCTATTAACCCCTGGTCCGTAGACCTCACACTTCGCCGCGCTATGACCATTTCTTTTACACTTGTTGCAAAATTTGGTGCAGAACCCCGAGTGATTCTTTTCACACCTTTGGCATAGCTGCTTCTGATTGTTGTTGTTGTTGCGGTTATTATTGTTGTTGGGATGATTGTTGTAGTTGCTGTTGTTGTTGTTGTTGTTGGGCCGTTTGTTGTAGTTGCGATTGATGTTGCGATTGTTGGGATAATTGCTGCGATTATTGTTGTAATTGCTGTTGTTGTTGTATTGGTGATTCTTATCACCGTTTTCCTCCCACTTTCTTTTGACTTGCTTCACATTGGCCTCTTCAGCAGTCTGTTCTTTAATTCTTTCTTCAATCTGGTTCACTAGTTTGTGAGCCATTCTACATGCCTGTTGTATGGAGGCGGGCTCGTGTGAACTTATATCTTCTTGGATTCTTTCCGGTAATCCTTTCACAAACGCGTCGATCTTCTCTTCCTCATCTTCGAATGCTCCCGGACACAATAGGCACAATTCTGTGAATCGTCTTTCGTACGTGGTAATATCAAATCCTTGGGTTCGTAACCCTCTAAGTTCTGTCTTGAGCTTATTGACCTCGGTTCTGGGACGGTACTTCTCGTTCATCAAGTGCTTGAATGCTGACCACGGTAGTGCGTACGCATCGCCTTGTCCCACTTGCTCTAGATAGGTATTCCACCAAGTTAACGCAGAACCTGTGAAGGTATGCGTAGCGTACTTCACTTTGTCCTCTTCAGTACACTTACTTATGGCAAACACCGATTCGACCTTCTCCGTCCACCGTTTCAATCCGATCGGTCCTTCGGTTCCATCAAATTCCAAAGGTTTGCAGGCAGTGAATTCTTTGTAGGTGCATCCTACACGATTTCCTGTACTGCTAGATCCAAGGTTATTGTTGGTATGTAGCGCAGCCTGTACTGCGGCTATGTTTGAAGCTAGAAAAGTACGGAATTCCTCTTCATTCATATTCACGGTGTGTCGAGTAGTCGGTGCCATTTCCTTCAAAATAGTTAAATGGAACAAGTTAATCATACAGAATATTAAGAGTAGTTAATAGTATTTCGTAGCATAATATGAACTCATTTATAAAAGCTTTTTCTTCATATTAGCGTTTTATAAGTTTAAATTCGGGTAGTACCTACCCGTTAAGTTCATACTTAGTAGCTAATATACAATTCAACTACTACAATTCTATATGAAAAACTGATTATAATAATATTTCGCGTTCAAACTTTTACACAATATTTTACAAACTTACAATACCGCTTATTTTACATATAGCATGAAATATAGCACACAATAAATTTGATACAAGATGGTTGTGAAGATAATTCTAGCTAGTACATAAGTCATTCAGCAAAGGCAATAAAGACACGTAATTCATACGTCCAGAAACAAGTCATGCATTCTGGTTTTACTAGGACTACTTCCCATCCTTGGTCTTGTGGAACATAACCGTTATGGCCGTTGATAAGACAGCGTGTTGTAACGTCGTCAAAGGGACGAGGGTTACGTAATGTCCAACAGTCCCGTAACAATCTAAAAACCTCATTTCTTACCCCAATTACCGACTCCGTCACTTGTGGGAACGTTTTGTTTAATAGTTGTAGCCCGATGTTCTTGTTCTCACTTTGGTGAGAAGCGAACATTACTAATCCGTAAGCATAACATGCTTCTTTATGTTGCATGTTAGCCGCTTTTTCTAAATCACGAAGTCCAATATTCGGATATATTGAGTCAAAATAATTTCTTAACCCATTGCGTAAAATAGCATTTGGGTTCCCCGCAATATATGCGTCAAAGTAAACACATCGTAACTTATTGGTTTCCCAATGTGATATCCCCCATCTTTCAAACGAAAGTCTCTTATAAACCAAGACATTTTTGGAAATTTCTTCGAATGTCTTACAAACTGATCTCGCCTTAAATAGTTGTGCCGAAGAATTCTGACCGACTCTAGACAAGATTTCATCAATCATGTCTCCGGGTAGGTCTCTTAAAATATTGGTTTGTCTATCCATTTTGTGTTTTTATACTGTAAAATAGACAAGAGTTAGATTTATAAAAAAAAATACTTATTAATACAAGCAATTTTTACATATATCATAAAGCATAAGCACACTATATTACATATATTACACCACACGAATACAACTATCTTATTCCGACTCGCTTGTTTCTTCTTCTTCGGTTTTAGTTCGTTTTGCCAAGTTTCTAGGGATATATGATGTTCCCCTAATACGAGCCGTCGTGATCCACATTGGTTTAGAAAAACCTGGTGGTTTAGAGGTTCCCGGGTCATTGTTACAACTTAAGGACTTCGGGGGTTGACGATACATATAAAGTTCATCGGGGTTGGAATTAGATTTCTCTATTTTTATGCCCTTTCCCTTATTATTTTCTTTTGCCTTTTTAAATTCAGTTGGGGTAATTTCTATAACATCATCGGAATTCTCGTCGGAATCCGATTCATCGGAGAATTGGTAATCCTCCCAATATTTTGCTTCCTTGGCGGAAACACCATTGACCATAATTAACCTTGGTCGGTTGGTTGAGGATTTTCTTTTACTTAACCGTTTTATTATTTCCCCCACCGGTTCTATTTCTTCATCCGGTTCCGATTCTTCTTCCGGTTCCGATTCTTCTTCCGGTTCCGACTCTTCTTCCGGTTCCTCTTCGGGAACTTGTGAATCAGTCCATGAATCATTCCAATTTATATTTGACTCTTCATTATTATTAGGTGAGTCAATGGGACTTGTTCTAGAGGTAGACATCTATCACATAATATCAAACGCGTTAAGAGATTAATATATCACATAATATTCACATGTTAAAAATATATAGTTTCCAACAAAATTTGTTAAGCAATCATTTTTCAAGTAAACACGGTCGAAGTCCAGACTCACTAATGCATCCTAACAAACTCGATAAGACACACTAATGCAAAATTCTGGTTCTCTAAGACCAACGCTCGGATACCAACTGAAATGTCCCGTTCTTATTGATTAAAAACGTTCCATATTAATTGATTTCGTTGCGAAGTTTTGACCTCTATATGAGACGTTTTTCAAAGACTGCATTCATTTTTAAAACAAACCATAACCTTTATTTCATAAATAAAGGTTTATATCCTGTTTACACACGACCATTACATAATGGTTTACAATACAAATATGTTACATCGAAATCAGTTTCTGGAATGCAGTTTTTTCACAATATCATACAAACATGGACTACAAATCTTGTCCTTATTTTAGTATGCAACAGCGGAAGCTCTTAGTATTCACCTGAGAATAAACATGCTTTAAACATCAACAAAAATGTTGGTGAGTTATAGGTTTAACCTATATATATCAAATCGTAACAATAGACCACAAGATTTCATATTTCAATACACATCCCATACATAGAGATAAAAATCATTCATATGGTGAACACCTGGTAACCGACATTAACAAGATGCATATATATAAGAATATCCCCATCATTCCGGGACACCCTTCGGATATGATATAAATTTCGAAGTACTAAAGCATCCGGTACTTTGGATGGGGTTTGTTAGGCCCAATAGATCTATCTTTAGGATTCGCGTCAATTAGGGTGTCTGTTCCCTAATTCTTAGATTACCAGACTTAATAAAAAGGGGCATATTCGATTTTGATAATTCAACCATAGAATGTAGTTTCACATACTTGTGTCTATTTTGTAAATCATTTATAAAACCTGCATGTATTCTCATCCCAAAAATATTAGATTTTAAAAGTGGGACTATAACTCACTTTCACAGATTTTTACTTCATCGGGAAGTAAGACTTGGCCACTGGTTGATTCACGAACCTATAACAATATATACATATATATCAAAGTATGTTCAAAATATATTTACAACACTTTTAATATATTTTGATGTTTTAAGTTTATTAAGTTAGCTGTCCTCGTTAGTAACCTACAACTAGTTGTCCACAGTTAGATGTACAGAAATAAATCGATAAATATTATCTTGAATCAATCCACGACCCAGTGTATACGTATCTCAGTATTGATCACAACTCAAACTATATATATTTTGGAATCAACCTCAACCCTGTATAGCTAACTCCAACATTCACATATAGAGTGTCTATGGTTGTTCCGAAATATATATAGATGTGTCGACATGATAGGTCGAAACATTGTATACGTGTCTATGGTATCTCAAGATTACATAATATACAATACAAGTTGATTAAGTTATGGTTGGAATAGATTTGTTACCAATTTTCACGTAGCTAAAATGAGAAAAATTATCCAATCTTGTTTTACCCATAACTTCTTCATTTTAAATCCGTTTTGAGTGAATCAAATTGATATGGTTTCATATTGAACTCTATTTTATGAATCTAAACAGAAAAGTATAAGTTTACAGTCGGAAAAATAAGTTACAAGTCGTTTTTGTAAAGGTAGTCATTTCAGTCGAAAGAACGACGTCTAGATGACCATTTTAGAAAACATACTTCCACTTTGAGTTTAACCATAATTTTTGGATATAGTTTCATGTTCATAATAAAAATCATTTTCTCAGAATAACAACTTTTAAATCAAAGTTTATCATAGTTTTTAATTAACTAACCCAAAACAGCCCGCGGTGTTACTACGACGGCGTAAATCCGGTTTTACGGTGTTTTTCGTGTTTTCAGGTTTTAAATCATTAAGTTAGCATATCATATAGATATAAAACATGTGTTTAGTTGATTTTAAAAGTCAAATTAGAAGGATTAACTTTTGTTTGCGAACAAGTTTAGAATTAACTAAACTATGTTCTAGTGATTACAAGTTTAAACCTTCGAATAAGATAGCTTTATATGTATGAATCGAATGATGTTATGAACATCATTACTACCTTAAGTTCCTTGGATAAACCTACTGGAAAAGAGAAAAATGGATCTAGCTTCAATGGATCCTTGGATGGCTCGAAGTTCTTGAAGCAAAATCATGACACGAAAACAAGTTCAAGTAAGATCATCACTTGAAATAAGATTGTTATAGTTATAGAAATTGAACCAAAGTTTGAATATGATTATTACCTTGTATTAGAATGATAACCTACTGTAAGAAACAAAGATTTCTTGAGGTTGGATGATCACCTTACAAGATTGGAAGTGAGCTAGCAAACTTGAAAGTATTCTTGATTTTATGAAACTAGAACTTTTAGAATTTATGAAGAACACTTAGAACTTGAAGATAGAACTTGAGAGAGATCAATTAGATGAAGAAAATTGAAGAATGAAAGTGTTTGTAGGTGTTTTTGGTCGTTGGTGTATGGATTAGATATAAAGGATATGTAATTTTGTTTTCATGTAAATAAGTCATGAATGATTACTCATATTTTTGTAATTTTATGAGATATTTCATGCTAGTTGCCAAATGATGGTTCCCACATGTGTTAGGTGACTCACATGGGCTGCTAAGAGCTGATCATTGGAGTGTATATACCAATAGTACATACATCTAAAAGCTGTGTATTGTACGAGTACGAATACGGGTGCATACGAGTAGAATTGTTGATGAAACTGAACGAGGATGTAATTGTAAGCATTTTTGTTAAGTAGAAGTATTTTGATAAGTGTCTTGAAGTCTTTCAAAATTGTATGAATACATATTAAAACACTACATGTATATACATTTTAACTGAGTCGTTAAGTCACCGTTAGTCGTTACATGTAAATGTTGTTTTGAAACCTTTAGGTTAACGATCTTGTTGAATGTTGTTAACCCATTGTTTATTATAACAAATGAGATATTAAATTGTTATATTATCATGATATTATGATATATAATATATCTCAGTATGATGTATATACAGTTAAATGTCGTTACAACGATAATCGTTACATATATGTCTCGTTTCGAAATCATTAAGTTAGTAGTTTTATTTTTACATATGTATTTCATTGTTAATACACTTAATAATATATTTACTTATCATTTAACATAATTAACCAAGTGTATCAATATCTTAATATGATTCATATGTACCTAGTAAGACGTTGTTATAACGATAATCGTTATATATATCGTTTTCGAGTTTCTTAAATTAATAGTCTCATTTTTATGTAAATAACTCATTGTTAAAATACCTAATGAGATACATACTTATAATAAAAACATGTTAACTATATATATAACCATATATATGTCATCGTATAGTTTTTACAAGTTTTAACGTTCGTGAATCACCGGTCAACTTGGGTGGTCAATTGTCTATATGAAACCTATTTCAATTAATCAAGTCTTAACAAGTTTGATTGCTTAACATGTTGGAAACATTTAATCATGTAAATATCAATCTCAATTAATATATATAAACATGGAAAAGTTCGGGTCACTACATTCATTGTGCCCGGACATGGTGCCTACTGAACAAAAGAAGATCGAGCGATACATAGAAGGTCTTCCTGACGAGATTCAAGGAAATTTTATTGCTGCTAGTAAAGAGAGCTTAGATGCAGTGGTACTTATGGCTCAAAACATGATGATGGCTAAGAGGAGAAAGGCCGTGGTTATTAAATAAGCTGGGGCTAAGACTAGTGAAGGCAAAAGGAAATCTGAGCCTACTCAGGAATCAAACCAAGGTTCAAATAAGAAAGTTGCCGAAAATTCAAGAGGAGGTTATTCTGGGAAACAACCTTATTGCAGGCGTTGTGAGAGACACCATTCTGGGTGGTGCAAGGCTGAGTGCACTAAGTGTAAGAGGATTGGTCATATAGCCAAGACTTGTAGGGTTGCAGTTCCTTCGACCAATACACCTACAACAAAAGCCAACGCAATCGTTCCTACATGCTATCACTGTGGAGAAAAAAGGCATATTCGCAACCAGTGTCCAAAGAAAAATAATAACACGGGAAATGCTAAAGGCAGAGCATTTGTGATGACTGCTGAGGAAGCTCGAGATAATGAGGAAGAAGGGTGAAGAGGCACAATGAAGAGTTTTTGACAACTACAAGAGTCATTTAAATTTCTCATAGTGTTCTTTATGTTAACATTTAGTACTTCTATATTTTGGAAGAGTTCGTTAAGTTTCTGTAATACTCTGGTTATTTTTCTTTTAAATGAATGAATGATGTTATTTTTCTTTCATTTTCCATTGAATCATTCACCTCGAAGAAGATGAATATTAACTAGATGACATAGTAGTAACTTTATGGAGTGATAAACGTATGATTTAGTATACTATAATGACGCCTGATCAATGTAGTTATATTATGATAAGTCATGCAGAAATCCTAATGGATCATGATGGAAATAAGATCTGAACAACCTTAGGACCATTGTGTACTGTTACCTACTCCTTATCTCTATATAGTCAACTAAAAATGTCAACCCTAGATAATATATATTATCTTTTGCTTTCAAATTACCTACGCCCGGTGCTGCACCTATTGCATAGGTACCATACCAATTAGCTCCATCCGAAATGAAGGAATCATTCAGCCAACTCTAAGAGCTTTTGGATAAAGGTTTCATTTGTCCTAGCTTATCTCCGTGGGGAGCACCCATTCTTTTCATTAAGAAGAAAGGTGGCACGTTGAGAATGTGTATTGATTACCGAGAACTCAACAAAGTAACCATCAAGAATCGTTATCCACTCCCGCGTATTGATGACCTGTTTGACCAACTGCAAGGGTCAAGTATCTATTCGAAGATTGATCTTAGGTCGGGTTATCATCAATTGAGAGTCAAGGAAACTGATGTTTCTAAGACAGATTTCCGAACCCGTTATGGGCATTATGAGTTTCTTGTCATGCCTTTTAGTTTAACCAATGCTCCTGCTGTATTCATGGATCTTATGAACCGTGTATGCAAACCTTATCCTGACCAATTCATGATCGTTTTCATCAATGATATCTTAATCTATTCCAAGAGCGAGAAAGAGCATGAGCCACATCTGCGATTAATTCTAGAGCTCTTAAAGAAGGAACAACTGTATGCCAAGGTTTTTTTTTAATGTGAATTTTGGCTGCGACCGTACAGTTTCTTGGACATGTAGTTGATAGTGAAGGAATACATGTCAATCCTATAAAAATCACCGTTATTCAGAAATTTTTCGAGAACTAGTCTTGGATAAAGTACATAAGACTAGATGTTATATTCACCCAGGCTCTTTTGACTGAATTTTCTTACAATATCAGCTATCACTCAAGTATTAAGGCTACACCACTCGAGGCCTCATACGGACGAAAATGTAGATCCCCACTGTAATTAAGTTTAAACTTTGCTTTAACAAAACGTTGATCGGATAGTAATTTTTAGTCAACACTTTCTGTTAATTAGAGTTCACACATTTCACACCTCAAATCTTAAAAAGTGTCTTGCTGATGACACACTTGTTATTCCATTGGATGATATCCGCATTAAGGATAAAATGTTAAGATCCGTTGGAATTCACGAAGAGGCCCTGCGTATACCTGGGAACGTGAAGACCATATGACGCGGAAATATCCCTATCTTTTCTCAACTGCTGATGCATCCGAGAAGTCCATCTGAAACTTCGGGACGAAGTTTAAAGTAACAGGGAGGTACTATAACAACCCTCAATTTTTCCATTCTGAAGTGACTAAAATGCCCTTAGGGTTTCACCAGGTTGTTTTGTGTATTTGAGTTAGGGTTGTTATCCGTTCGTAATTAATGGTCTTAATTAATACTTGAATTTATTAATCTTAAACCCTAACCCTAATATTAAATTAATAAATAAACTATATGTAATATTAAAATGTGACAATATTTATAAGCTGCAAAACTAATAAGAACTAATATGAACTTAGTATAAATTAACAAAGGTTAGGGACTAATAATTAAAGAAAATGTAACTTTATAAAAAAATATATAAATTATATAAACAATTATGTAATTGCCGAAAAAATATAAAATACATAAATAAATTATAAATGCCGTGTAAAAAAAATAGAAATATGTATTAGTATATTATATATCGGCTAGTTAAAAAAATAGGGATATTAACTTGATCTTAAAGCAAAACAAATCCTAGTTTGATCCTAATACAACTCCTTGATCTTCAAGTAATTTGAGTAAGATGAGGAAACTAAACACATCTATATAATGCATCAAGTTTTTCCATGTTCTCACCACAAAATCCCTCACATTGTTGCATTTAGTCGACAGTTTCCTCCAGCATATTCCTCTTCTTTTGTCGACTAAAAACAACCCACAAAAACCCCACCTGCAGTCGACATTCCACCCTCATAAAAACCTGCTGCAAGTCAACTAAATAACCCTTTACACCAGCCTGCAATCGATGAAAAGTCACGTTCATATGAATTATAAATGTTTCATATTGATTGGTTTAGTTGCGAGGTTTTGACCTCTATATGAGACGTTTTTCAAAGACTGCATTCATTTTTAAAACAAACTATAACCTTTATTTTATTGACAAAGGTTTAAAGGACATAGCATAGATTAACAAATAATGATAATCTAAAATATAGCGTTTACACACGACCATTACATAATGGTTTACATTAATATGTTAGAACAAAAGGTAATTCCGAATGCAGTTTTTAAACAATATAATACAAGCATGCTGACTCCAAATCTTGTCTTTAATTAGGATGCAACAGTGGAAGCTCTTAATAATCACTTGAGAATAAACATGCTTAAAATGTCAACAAAAATGTTGGTGAGTTATAGGTTTAACCTATATATATATATATATCAAATTATAATTAATATGCCACAAGATTTCATTTAATATATAATCATACACTCGCAAGTGTATAAAAATCATTCGTATGATGAACACTGGTAACCGACATTAATAAAATGCATCTAGAATATCCCCATATATACAGGTACACTCGTCTGTATATAAAAATCGAAGTACTAAAACATCCATAACCTGAATGGGGCTTGTTGGGCCCGATAGATCTATCTTTAGGATTTTCATCAATTTGGGGGTTTGTTCCCAAATTCTTAGGCTACCAAGCTTTAAAGGGTGATATCCGGTATAATGATTCAATCATAGAATATAGTTTCAAGTACTTGTGCCGATTTTGTAAAACATTAATAAAACTGCATGTATTCTCATCCCGAAAATATTCGTTAGTAAAAATTGGACTATAACTCACTTTCACAGATTTTTACTTCGTCGGAAATAAGACTTGGCCACGGGTTGATTCACGAACCTATAACAAATATATACATACATATCAAAGTATGATCGAAATATATTCACAACATATTTTATTACATTTTAACGATTTAAATTTGTTAAGTTAACAGTCCAACATTAGTATTCCACAATTAGTTGTCCATAGTTAGTAGTACAGAAATAAATCTATATATTATCTTGAATTGTAACATCCTCAATCGGGCCTAGATGTAAGGTTACTAGATTGCCCTTAAGTTAGTATTGTGTTATTATATGCTTTTATTTTTATTTAATGTTTACTATTAAATAATAATGTGGTTAGGACCAGTTTGTGACAAGGGTCACAGAACAGGTTTGTTTATTTAATTTGAACTTCGTTTGGGTTGCCAAATGACGTACGAAAGATATCAGATAACTGATAAATACCCGTGTGTCACACAGTGTGGGATTTTAACCCACTTTTGATGACTTGTGTAGTGCATTTCTTGCACTTTCCAGATCCTTCCCAAAATAATACCCCGTACCTAATTCTTTCTCCTTTGAAACCCTAATCATCAAAACTTGTTCTTGAGCTCAAATTGATCTTGGAATCTTGTTCCTTGTTGTCTACTGATTCTAACAAGGTAAGAAACATGTGTTTTTGTGTTCAATTCATGGTTAAATTCATAATTTTGTGTAAGTTTTGTAAAAAGCTTGATTTTGTGTCAAAATCCATGGGTTTGATGTTGTTATGGTTAAAACTTTGTGGGTTTATAGTCTATAACATGTAGTAATTGAGTTGTGGTAAGTTTTGATGTCGAAAACGAGCTCTAGATGGAGTTTTGGTGAATTTAGCTTGAAGTCCGTAGCCTTTGTTCAGTTTCTGATGAAGATGAACACAGTCGGCCGACTGTCGGTTGACAGTCGACCGACTGAGGGTTGAACCGACCGATTAACGAAGACAACCGACCGACTGAGAATTACATTCGGCCGATTGATGTAATACCAAGTGAGTTGACCGACTGAGAAGGTCAGTCGACCGATTGTGTAGACAGTCGACCGACTTTCAGTGTCAGTCGACAGACTGAGTGTCCAGGGCAGAATATTTTACCAAAGTGTTGAGTTTTAGCCGTTATGCTGCCCATTTGTATTTTGATGATTTTGAAGTAAATTTTGAAAGTGCACAAGTGTTAAGGAGAAAATTTTTAGCGGACAGTTTTCTAACAAAATTTTCTGTATTGTGTTATTTGGTGTTTATGGACATAAACTAACTCGTGTATATGTATTTCTCAGGAGAAAAGGAGAAAGAGAAGGTTCAGTGATTAGATAACTGAACACCTTCTCGTTTGCTGGTAATCGGTGAGTGGGACTAGCTGGAGAATATTGTATATTGTAGCATGTTATATTATGATTGTCATGCTTGCTAGATATACTTATTGTTGTGATTAGTTAGTACCTTGTGATGACTGCATGTTAGTTGATGCTTGTCTGCTGGAGCCCAGTGCGTCCCTATCTTGTGGTTGCCTAATTCGATAGGAGAGATCAACCTGCGGGTTGGGTTCCTCATGTGGTAGCCTATTTGCATCCGTGTAGTATATGTTTGAATGACGCGTACGTCGCGTGTGGATGATTTATGCAGCACAGTATGTAGGAGGAACTTCCGGTAAACCCCAGCCCTATCAACTGGAGGTTAATGGTTTGGCCGAACCGCCAGAATCTCTGTAGACTGCACTACTGGGTGATGTTTGTGTGTTAGACTATGTGACATGATTAGTATAACACTTATGTATGCTATGGCCTGTAGTTAGTCGTACTCACTTAGCTTCGTGCTAATTCCCCTCCATCTCCTCCCTGCAGGTTATTAGCTTTTGTAGATTATGCTTTTGGGGAGAAGACGGGCTTGCGATGTTGTGTTTGACAATGAAGAAACTCTGATGTGTCTTTTCTGTTAAAACTAAATTTTGTTGTAATGTCACGTGACACCAGATGTATTAGTTTAATGCTAGCTGTCAAATGTTTTGGATATGTAAATATTATATGTTTATGTTATTATAATGGTTCAATTAATATAAATGCTTCCGCCACGTATTAAAAAAAAAAAATCAGCGGTGTCACAAGTTGGTATCAGAGCTGAGTTTGGCAGCATGTGCATTGTGATCTACATGTCATGTTCCCAAACTTAGAAGAGTCATGTCAAACATAACATGCTGGGGATGGGTTAAGTGAGTATTAGGACAGGTTATGTGTTAGTTGTTAGTACTAACAGAGTTTATACTAAGCTTTGGTGTGAGTGTTGTGGTAGTGCAGTAATGGCAGATAACGAAGCTAACGCTACTGGCCCCACTGTCCCTGGAACTGGTACTTTTAGAGCTCCTAACGAAGATGGACATGTGTCTTCAGAAGAAGAAACTTCTCAAGAAGTAATAGAACTTCAAAGTCGGTTACTAGAAGCTCAGGAGAAAATTAAGGAATTAGAACAAAAACGGGCGCAATGGAACCCAAATACCACTGCGTTGAACACAACCTTTCCTCCTAATTTTTATAATCAAGCCGGTGGCAGTTCTCAGTCACAATTTCCACAAAATACCTATCAAAACTATCAAATGCCATTTCTGTTTAACCAGACTTTTCCTAATCAAATGATGTACCCATTTCAAGTCCCTGAGACAAGAAGGAAGTGTACCTATAAACAGTTTATGGACTGCAAACCTCCTGAGTACAGTGGTCACACAAACCCTACAGTGACGCTCAATTGGTTAAGAGAAGTAGAACGAGCATTAGAAGCATGTTTTTGTGATCCTGAATCTATGGTACTGTTTGCTAGTAGGCTTCTCAAAGGAGAAGCAATGGAGTGGTGGGATTCTATTATTGCAAATTTACCCAAAGAACAGATCAGTCAAATAACTTGGGAACAGTTCGCAGCTAAGGTTCGGGAGCAGTATTGTTCTGAGTATGAGATGGAAAGATTGAAAACTGAGTTTCTGAGTATGAAGATGACAGAAAGTATGACGATTGATGAAGTTTTCAGAGATTTTACATCGAAGTTAAGGTTTGTTCAACAGTGGGTACCGACTGAAAAGGATAAGATTCAACATTTTATACGGGTGATTAAGCCAGAATATAGAACAGTTGCGAGATTTGCAACCACGTTGGCACAGGCTCATGAGATGGCGAAGATTACTGAAGGTGATATCATGGCAACGAAAAGAGAAAGTGCAAAAAGTGGATCTTTTGGGGGAAAATTAGAAAGTCAAACTGGTGGTCAGTCTGGTCAGCAATCAAGTAAGCAATCAGGATTTCGTGGGAAGAAGTCAGGTGGGTTTAAACAGAAGAGTAAGTTCGGTATAAGCGGATCGGGTTCAAGTCAGCCTGATTGGTGTAATGTTTGTAAGTCGACTCATGCCGGACCGTGTTCTCCAATGACCCGAAGATGTTTGAAATGTGGAGTGAAAGGTCATGAATCAACAACTTGTTCTTTTAAGTCAAATGTTTGTTGGAGTTGCCATAAGGAAGGTCATAGATCGGCGGATTGTCCATCTGCGTCAAGAGCTGGTTCTGGGGCAGGGTCAGGGGCGAGGTCAGTTACTTCCGGGGGATCTTCTGCTTCTTCTACCGGGCAGAAGAGGAAGAATCCTCCAACAGCAGAGGCAAGGGCATTTCAGATGACGGTAGATGCTGCAACCGCTACCGATGATGTCATTACCGGTATGTTCTTGGTTAATTCCTTGCCAGCTCGTGTGTTATTTGATTCTGGAGTGAATCGGTCTTTTATGTCCTTAGGCTTCTGTGATAAGTTGAAGTTGTCTGTTAGGATGTTAAATGAGCCTTTGGGAATAGAAGTAGCTGATGGTAAAATGGTTCCATGCACATCATCTGTGTCTGGAATTACCATCGAAATTGACGGCCATTCCTTCCCTTTAACCTGTTTGTTGATGCCTATACCTAGCTTTGATGTAGTCATAGGTATGAATTGGTTAAGAGCTAATAGGGTTAATATTAAGTGTTATAAGAAGATGATTTCTTTCCGTTTGGCCGACGGATCCCGAGTGATAGCTAGGGGAGAGCGCAGTGGATTTAACTTCCCTATGGTTTCCCTAATGAAAGCTCAGAAGGCAATAACGAAAGGGTGTGATTCATTCTTAGCCTACGTGATTGATGTTAATAAAGATAAGAAGCAGGTGACCAATATTCCCGTTGTGTCAGAATTTCCAGAAGTATTTCCAGATGGTTTACCAGGATTACCTCCAGTACGTGAAGTAGAGTATAAAATTTATTTGGTTCCAGGTGCTACGCCAGTGGCAAAAGCTCCTTACAGATTAGCTTCGTCAGAAATCCGAGAAATGATGTCTCAGATTCAGGAACTGTTAGATAAGGGGTTTATCCAACCAAGTTCTTCACCGTGGGGTGCTCCTGTTTTGTTTGTGAAAAAGAAAGATGGGTCGCTTCGAATGTGTATAGATTACCGCGATTTGAACAAGAGAACAATAAAGAATAAGTATCCGCTACCAAGAATAGATGATTTATTCGATCAGTTACAGGGTGCTTCTTACTTTTCAAAGATTGATTTACGTTCAGGGTATCATCAGGTACGTGTTGCAGAGACCGACATACCGAAAACAGCGTTTAGAACTAGATATGGTCATTATTAGTTTTTAGTTATGCCATTCGGGTTAACCAACGCGCCAGCAGTGTTTATGGATCTCATGAACAGGGTGTGTCGTCATTATCTTGACAAGTTTGTGATTGTCTTCATAGATGATATCTTGATATATTCAAAAACCGAGAAAGATCATGCTACACATCTGAGATTGGTGTTAGAACTTTTGAAACAGGAACAGTTGTACGGTAAGTTTTCTAAGTGTGAATTTTGGTTGCAGGAAGTACATTTTCTGGGTCATGTGATTTGTAAACAGGGTATTAAAGTAGATCAGTCTAAGATATAAGCTGTAATGAACTGGAACTCGCCGAAAACGCCAACAGAAATTAAAAGTTTTCTGGATTTAGCAGGTTATTACCGCCGGTTTATCAAAGACTTTTCTAAAATAGCAGGTCCATTAAATAAGTTAACCAGAAAAGATGTAGCCTTTCGATGGACTGATGAACAAGAAAAGGCTTTTCACACCCTTAAGCAGTTGTTATGTCAAGCGCCGGTTTTAGCTTTACCAGAGGGAACATAAGATTTTGTGGTTTACTGTGATGCGTCACGTGCAGGTCTGGGTTGTGTTTTGATGGAGAGAAATAAAGTTATAGCATATGCTTCACGACAGTTGAAGAATCATGAACGAAACTACCCTACTCACGATTTAGAGTTAACTACAGTTGTGTTTGCTTTGAAGCTTTGGAGACATTATTTGTATGGTACACATTGTGAAATCTATACAGATCATAAGAGTCTTCAATATATCTTTTCGCAGAAAGAATTAAATATGCGTCAACGTCGATGTTTAGAATTGATTAAAGACTATGACTGTGAGATTAAATACCATCCGGGTAAAGCAAATGTGGTCGCAGATGCTCTGGGTCGCAAGAAAACAGTCGAAAATGTTAGATTTATGAGAATTGAGATAGTTTCAGACCTGATTGATCGATTGAAAACCGTTCAGTTAGTAGCTTTGAATGACCAAAACCTAAAGACTGAACAAATGACTAAAAGAAAATTTGACCTATGCAATGATTCTAGAGGATTAAAGACCTATAATGACCGAATTTGGGTGCCTATGCTTGGAGATTTGAGGGATTTAATCCTTACTGAAGCGCATAAATCGAGATTAGCAGTGCATCCAGGTAGTACAAAGATGTATAGAGACTTGAAAACATTGTATTGGTGGCCAACAATGAAGACAGATGTTGCAAATTTTGTCGAAAAATGTCATATTTGTGCGCAAGTTAAGGCAGAACATCAGAAACCGTATGGATCTCTAAGACAGTTAGAAATTCCTCAGTGGAAATGGGATCATATAACGATGGATTTTGTAACCAAGTTACCCCGAACCCAGAAAGGTCATAACATGATCTGGGTGATTGTGGATCGTTTAACAAAGAGTGCTCACTTTTTAGCTACTCGTGAAATAGCCTCGTTGAGTGATTTGGCAGAGTTGTACTTGAAATAAATCGTTAGTCATCATGGTGTACCGTTGTCAATAGTTTTCGATAGAGATACTAGGTTTGTATCGAACTTCTGGAACAGTCTACAACAGAATCTGGGTACGCGTGTGAATTTAAGTACAGCATATCATCCACAAACAGACGGTCAGAGTGAACGACCGATTCAAACGTTAGAAGACATGTTGAGAGCATGTATCTTAGAGTATGGTGGTTCTTGGGATTCACATCTTCCATTGATAGAGTTTGCTTATAACAATTCATATCATTCGAGTATCGGAATGCCACCGTATGAAATGTTGTATGGTCGTAAGTGTAGAACTCCGACATGTTGGTTAGAAGCAGGTGAGAAACAATTTGCAGGTCCCGAGATTGTTCAGATAACTGCAGAAAAAGTTGAAATTGCACGTGAGACATTAAAGGCAGCTAGAGATCGACAAAAGATGTATGCTGATCCTCGCAGACGTCTGGTAACATTTCATGTAGGTGATCATGTATACTTGAAGGTATCACCGTGGAAAAGGGTGATCAGATTTGGCAAACGTGGTAAACTAGCTCCGAGGTTTATTGGGCCATTTCCAATCATAGAAATTCTGAATGATCAAATTGTTGTTTTAGATCTTCCATCAGAGTTAGCAGGAATTCACAACACGTTCAACGTGTGCTATCTGAGAAAGTGCAAAATAGACGATGAAAGTCAGATTCTTCCATTGAAAGATTTGAAAGTCGACTTGACTAAGAAACTAGTAGAAGAGCCGGTTAGAATAGTGGATAAGAAAGTCACAAAGTTGAGAAAGAAACAGATTCCAATGGTGTTAGTGGAATGGCGGCACAGTTTAGGTTCTAACTTGGCGTGGGAAACCGAGGAGTTAATGAGAGCGCGCTATCCCCATTTATTTGACCTTGACCAGATTCCGAGGACGGAATCTTCTTAAGGGGGGTAGATTTGTAACATCCTCAATCGGGCCTAGATGTAAGGTTACTAGATTGCCCTTAAGTTAGTATTGTGTTATTATATGCTTTTATTTTTATTTAATGTTTACTATTAAATAATAATGTGGTTAGGACCAGTTTGTGACAAGGGTCACAGAACATGTTTGTTTATTTAATTTGGACTTCGTTTGGGTTGCCAAATGACGTACGAAAGATATCAGATAACTGATAAATACCCGTGTGTCACACAGTGTGGGATTTTAACCCACTTTTGATGACTTGTGTAGTGCATTTCTTGCACTTTCCAGATCCTTCCCAAAATAATACCCCGTACCTAATTCTTTCTCCTTTGAAACCCTAATCATCAAAACTTGTTCTGGAGCTCAAATTGATCTTGGAATCTTGTTCCTTGTTGTCTACTGATTCTAACAAGGTAAGAAACATGTGTTTTTGTGTTCAATTCATGGTTAAATTCATAATTTTGTGTAAGTTTTGTAAAAAGCTTGATTTTGTGTCAAAATCCATGGGTTTGATGTTGTTATGGTCAAAACTTTGTGGGTTTATAGTCTATAACATGTAGTAATTGAGTTGTGGTAAGTTTTGATGTCGAAAACGAGCTCTAGATCGAGTTTTGGTGAATTTAGCTTGAAGTCCGTAGCCTTTGTTCAGTTTCTGATGAAGATGAACACAGTCGGCTGACAGTCGGTCGACAGTCGACCGACTGAGGGTTGAACCGACCGATTAACGAAGACAACCGACCGACTGAGAATTACATTCGGCCGATTGATGTAATACCAAGTGAGTCGACCGACTGAGAAGGTCAGTCGACCGATTGTGTAGACAGTCGACCGACTTTCAGTGTCAGTCGACCGACTGAGTGTCCAGGGCAGAATATTTTACCAAAGTGTTGAGTTTTAGCCGTTATGCTGCCCGTTTGTATTTTGATTATTTTGATGTAAATTTTGAAAGTGCACAAGTGTTAAGGATAAAATTTTTAGCGGACAGTTTTCTGACAAAATTTTCTGTATTGTGTTATTTGGTGTTTATGGACATAAACTAACTCGTGTATATGTATTTCTCAGGAGAAAAGGAGAAAGAGAAGGTTCAGTGATTAGATAGCTGAACACCTTCTCGTTTGCTGGTAATCGGTGAGTGGGACTAGCTGGAGAATATAGTATATTGTAGCATGTTATATTATGATTGTCATGCTTGCTAGATATACTTATTGTTGTGATTAGTTAGTACCTTGTGATGACTGCATGTTAGTTGATGCTTGTCTGCTGGAGCCCAGTGCGTCCCTATCTTGTGGTAGCCTAATTCGATAGGAGAGATCAACCTGCGGGTTGGGTTCCTCATGTGGTAGCCTATTTGCATCCGTGTAGTATATGTTTGAATGACGCGTACGTCGCGTGTGGATGATTTATGCAGCACGGTATGTAGGAGGAACTTCCGGTAAACCCCAGCCCGATCAACTGGAGGTTAATGGTTTGGCCGAACAGCCGGAGTCTCTGTAGACTGCACTACTGGGTGATGTTTGTGTGTTAGACTATGTGACATGATTAGTATAACACTTATGTATGCTATGGCCTGTAGTTAGTCGTACTCACTTAGCTTCGTGTTAATTCCCCTCCATCTCCTCCCTGCAGGTTATTAGCTTTTGTAGATTATGCTTTTGGGGAGAAGACGGGCTTGCGATGTTGTGTTTGACAATGAAGAAACTCTGATGTGTCTTTTCTGTTAAAACTAAATTTTGTTGTAATGTCACGTGACACCAGATGTATTAGTTTAATGCTAGCTGTCAAATGTTTTGGATATGTAAATATTATATGTTTATGTTATTATAATGGTTCAATTAATATAAATGCTTCCGCCACGTATTTAAAAAAAAAAAATCAGCGGTGTCACATGAATCAATCCACGACCCAGTGTATACAAGTCTCAGACTCGATCACAACTCAAGGTATATATATTATTTTGGAATCAACCTCAACCCTGTATAGCTAACTTGAGCATTACCGCATATAGAGTGTCTATGGTTATTCCAAATAATATATATAGATGACGTCGATATGATATGTCAAAACATTGTATACGTGTCTATGGTCTATCAAGATTACATAATATATGTTAGAATACATTTATAATACAATATAAATTAGTTAAGTTATGGTTAGTATAGATTTGTTATAAAATTTTCATAGCTAAAACTAGTAATTTTAACCAATTTTGTTTTACCCATAATTTCTTCGTTATAAATCCATTTTGAGAGAATCAAGTTGCTATGGTTTCATAATGAACTGAAATTTATGAAACTAAAAAAAACATATACAAGTTTATAGTCAGAAATACAAGTTACAAGTTGTTTTTGAAAGGGGTAGTCATTTCCGTCGAAAGAACGATATCTTGATGACCATTTTGAAAAACATACTTCTACTTTGAGTTTAACCATGATTTTTGGATATAGTATCAAGTTCATATGAAATATCATTTTTTCTAGAAAACAAATTTCAAATTCAAAGATTAATATAGTTTTTATTTTTCCAACCCAAAACAGCCCCCTGTTTTACTACAACGGCGTATGTCCGGTTTTACGGTGTTCTTCGTGTTTACAGGTTGTAAATCATTAAGTTAGCATATCATATAGATATAGAATACGTATTTAGTTAATTTTAAAAGTTAAGTTAGAAGGATTAACTTTGTTTGCGAATAAGTTTAGAATTAACTAAACTATGTTCTAGTGATTACAAGTTATAATCTTCGAATAAGATAGTTTTATATATATGAATTGAATGATGTTATGAACACCATTACTACCTCAAGTATAGTAGGTAAACCTACTGGAAATTATGAGAAAATAACTTGAGCTTCAAAGGATCTTTGATGGCTTGGGAGTTCTTGAATTAGAATCATGACACGAAAAAAAGTTCAAGTAAGATTACTACTCGAATTAAGATAGTTATAGTTATAGAAATTGAATCAAAGCTTGAATATGAATATTACCTTGAATTAGAAAGATAACCTACTGTAAATAACAAAGGTTTCTTGATCTTAGATGATTGATTGGAATGGATTAGAAAGCTTGGAGGTAGACTTGCAAACTTGATAGTGTTCTTGAAGGTTTCTTGCGTAGTTGTTTTGTAAGTTGATTTATGTTTGGATTTTTGAGCTAGATTGATGTAGATTTTGATGAAGATGATAAAGAACACTTAGAACATCAAGAGAGAATAAGAGAGAGAGATGTGTTTGATGCATGGAAGTTGAAAAATGAAAGTGTATGTGTGTGTGTATGATTTCGTGAATGGCTTGTCCATATAAGCAAGTTGTAATTTGATTTTTAGTGTAATAATTCATGCTAGTTGCCAAATGATGTGAAATGTCCCGTTCTTATTGATTAAAAACGTTCCATATTAATTGATTTCGTTGCGAGGTTTTGACCTCTATATGAGACGTTTTTCAAAGACTGCATTCATTTTAAAACAAACCATAACCTTTATTTCATCAATAAATGTTTAAAAAGCTTTACGTAGATTATCAAATAATGATAATCTAAAATATCCTGTTTATACACGACCATTACATAATGGTTTACAATACAAATATGTTACAACAAAATAAGTTTCTTGAATGCAGTTTTTACACAATATCATACAAGCATGGACTCCAAATCTCGTCCTTATTTAAGTATACGACAGTGAAAGTTCTTAATAATCACCTGAGAATAAACATGCTTAAAACGTCAACAAAAATGTTGGTGAGTTATAGGTTTAACCTGTATATATCAAATCATAATAATAGACCACAAGATTTCATATTTCAATACACATCCCATACATAGAGATAAAAATCATTCATATGGTGAACACTTGGTAACCGACATTAACGAGATGCATATATAAGAATATCCCCATCATTCCGGGACATCCTTCGGATATGATATAAATTTCGAAGTACTAAAGCATCCGGTACTTTGGATGGGGTTTGTTACATCCAATAGATCTATCTTTAGGATTCGCGTCAATTAGGGTGTCTGTTCCCTAATTCTTAGATTACCAGACTTAATAAAAAGGGGCATATTCGATTTCGATAATTCAACCATAGAATGTAGTTTCACGTACTTGTGTCTATTTTGTAAATCATTTATAAAACCTGCATGTATTCTCATCCCAAAAATATTAGATTTTAAAAGTGGGACTATAACTCACTTTCACAGATTTTTACTTCGTTGGGAAGTAAGACTTGGCCACTGGTTGATTCACGAACCTATAACAATATATACATATATATCAAAGTATGTTCAAAATATATTTACAACACTTTTAATATATTTTGATGTTTTAAGTTTATTAAGTCAGCTGTCCTCGTTAGTAACCTACAACTAGTTGTCCACAGTTATATGTACAGCATAAATTGATAAATATTATCTTGAATCAATCCACGACCCAGTGTATAAGTATCTCAGTATTGATCACAACTCAAACTATATATATTTTGGAATCAACCTCAACCCTGTATAGCTAACTCCAACATTCACATATAGAGTGTCTATGGTTGTTCCGAAATATATATAGATGTGTCAACATGATAGGTCGAATCATTGTATACGTGTCTATGGTATCTCAAGATTACATAATATACAATACAAGTTGATTAAGTTATGGTTGGAATAGATTTGTTACCAATTTTCACGTAGCTAAAATGAGAAAAATTATCCAATCTTGTTTTACCCATAACTTCTTCATTTTAAATCCGTTTTGAGTGAATCAAATTGCTATGATTTCATATTGAACTCTATTTTATGAATCTAAAAAGAAAAAGTATAGGTTTATAGTCGGAAAAATAAGTTACAAGTCGTTTTTGTAAAGGTAGTCATTTCAGTCGAAAGAACGACGTCTAGATGACCATTTTAGAAAACATACTTCCACTTTGAGTTTAACCATAATTTTTGGATATGGTTTCATGTTCATAATAAAAATCATTTTCTCAGAATAACAACTTTTAAATCAAAGTTTATCATAGTTTTTAATTAACTAACCCAAAACAGCCCGCGGTGTTACTACGACGGCGTAAATCCGGTTTTACGGTGTTTTTCGTGTCTCCAGGTTTTAAATCATTAAGTTAGCATATCATATAGATATAGAACATGTGTTTAGTTGATTTTAAAAGTCAAGTTAGAAGGATTAACTTTTTTTTGCGAACAAGTTTAGAATTAACTAAACTATGTTCTAGTGATTACAAGTTTAAACCTTCGAATAAGATAGCTTTATATGTATGAATCGAATGATGTTATGAACATCATTACTACCTTAAGTTCCTTGGATAAACCTACTGGAAAAGAGAAAAATGGATCTAGCTTCAACGGATCCTTGGATGGCTCGAAGTTCTTGAAGCAGAATCATGACACGAAAACAAGTTCAAGTAAGATCATCACTTGAAATAAGATTGTTATAGTTATAGAAATTGAACCAAAGTTTGAATATGATTATTACCTTGTATTAGAATGATAACCTACTGTAAGAAACAAAGATTTCTTGAGGTTGGATGATCACCTTACAAGATTGGAAGTGAGCTAGCAAACTTGAAAGTATTCTTGATTTTTTTGTAACTAGAACTTGTAGAATATATGAAGAACACTTAGAACTTGAAGATAGAACTTGAGAGAGATCAATTAGATGAAGAAAATTGAAGAATGAAAGTGTTTATAGGTGTTTTTGGTCGTTGGTGTATGGATTAGATATAAAGGATATGTAATTTTGTTTTCATGTAAATAAGTCATGAATGATTACTCATATTTTTGTAATTTTATGAGATATTTCATGCTAGTTGCCAAATGATGGTTCCCACATGTGTTAGGTGACTCACATGGGCTGCTAAGAGCTGATCATTGGAGTGTATATACCAATAGTACATACATCTAAAAGCTGTGTATTGTACGAGTACGAATACGGGTGCATACGAGTAGAATTGTTGATGAAACTGAACGAGGATGTAATTGTAAGCATTTTTGTTAAGTAGAAGTATTTTGATAAGTGTATTTAAGTCTTTCAAAAGTGTATAAATACATATTAAAACACTACATGTATATTCATTTTAACTGAGTCGTTAAGTCATCGTTAGTCGTTGCATGTTAGTGTTGTTTTGAAACCTTTAGGTTAACGATCTTGTTAAATGTTGTTAACCCAATGTTTATAATATCAAATGAGATTTTAAATTATTATATTATCATGATATTATCATGTATGAATATCTCTTAATATGATATATATACATTAAATGTCTTTACAACGATAATCGTTACATATATGTCTCGTTTAAAAAATCATTAAGTTAGTAGTCTTGTTTTTACATATGTAGTTCATTGTTAATATACTTAATGATATGTTTAATTATAATAGTATCATGTTAACTATATATATATATCCATATATATGTCATCATATAGTTTTTACAAGTTTTAACGTTCGTGAATCACCAGTCAACTTGGGTGGTCAATTGTCTATATGAAACATATTTCAATTAATCAAGTCTTAACAAGTTTGATTGCTTAAAATGTTGGAAACATTTAATCATGTAAATATCAATCTCAATTAATATATATAAACATGGAATAGTTCGGGTCACTACAGTACCTACCCGTTAAATAAATTTCGTCCCGAAATTTTAAGCTGTTGAAGGTGTTGACGAATCTTATGGAAATAGATGCGGGTATTTCTTCTTCATCTGATCTTCACGCTCCCAGGTGAACTCGGGTCCTCTACGAGCATTCCATCAAACCTTAACAATTGGTATCTTGTTTTGCTTAAGTCTTTTAACCTCACGATCCATTATTTCGACGGGTTCTTCGATGAATTGAAGTTTTTCGTTGATTTGGATTTCCTCTAACGGAATAGTGAGATCTTCTTTAGCAAAACATTTCTTCAAATTCGAGACGTGGAAAGTGTTATGTACAGCCGCGAGTTGTTAAGGTAACTCAAGTCGGTTAGCTACTGGTCCGACACGATCAATAATCTTGAATGGTCCAATATACCTTGGATTTAATTTCCCTCGTTTACCAAATCGAACAACGCCTTTCCAAGGTGCAACTTTAAGCATGTCCATCTCTCCAATTTCAAATTCTATATCTTTTCTTTTAATGTCAGCGTAGCTCTTTTGTCGACTTTGCGCGGTTTTGAATTTGGATGATCTTCTCGGTAGTTTCTTGTATAATCTCCGGACCTGTAATCTGTCTATCCCCCACTTCACTCCAACAAATCGGAGACCTGCACTTTCTACCATAAAGTGCTTCAAAAGGTGCCATCTCAATGCTTGAATGGTAGCTGTTGTTGTAGAAAAATTCTGCTAACGGTAGATGTTGATCCCAACTGTTTTCGATGCTCGTAGCATGTCTTCAAGCGTTTGTATCGTCCTTTCGCTCTGCCCATCAGTTTGTAGATGATAGGCAGTACTCATGTCTAGACGAGTTCCTAATGCTTGCTGTAATGTCTGCCAGAATCTTGAAATAAATCTGCCATCCCTATCAGAGATAATAGAGATTGGTATTCCATGTCTGGAGACGACTTCCTTCAAATACAGTCGTGCTAACTTCTCCATCTTGTCATCTTCTCTTATTGGCAGGAAATGTGCTGATTTGGTGAGACGATCAACTATTACCCAAATAGTATCAAAACCACTTGCAGTCCTTGGCAATTTAGTGATGAAATCCATGGTAATGTTTTCCCATTTCCATTCCGGGATTTCGGGTTGTTGAAGTAGACCTGATGGTTTCTGATGCTTAGCTTTGACCTTAGAACACGTCAAACATTCTCCTACGTATTTAGCAACATCGGCTTTCATACCCGGCCACCAAAAATGTTTCTTGAGATCCTTGTACATCTTCCCCGTTCCAGGATGTATTGAGTATCTGGTTTTATGAGCTTCTCTAAGTACCATTTCTCTCATATCTCCAAATTTTGGTACCCAAATCCTTTCAGCCCTATACCGGGTTCCATCTTCCCGAATATTAAGATGCTTCTTCGATCCTTTGGGTATTTCATCCTTTAAATTTCCCTCTTTTAAAACTCCTTGTTGCGCCTCCTTTATTTGAGTAGTAAGGTTATTATGAATCATTATATTCATAGATTTTACTCGAATGGGTTCTCTGTCCTTCCTGCTCAAGGCATCGGCTACCACATTTGCCTTCCCCGGGTGGTAACGAATCTCAAAGTCGTAATCATTCAATAATTCAATCCACCTACGCTGCCTCATATTTAGTTGTTTCTGATTAAATATGTGTTGAAGACTTTTGTGGCCGGTATATATAATACTTTTGACCCCATATAAGTAGTGCCTCCAAGTCTTTAATGCAAAAACAACCGCGCCTAATTCCAAATCATGCGTCGTATAATTTTGTTCGTGAATCTTCAATTGTCTAGACGCATAAGCAATCACCTTCGTTCGTTGCATTAATAAACAACCCAGACCTTGCTTTGATGCGTTACAATAAATCACAAAATCATCATTCCCTTCAGACAATGACAATATAGGTGCCGTAGTTAGCTTTTTCTTCAATAACTGAAACGCTTTCTCTTATTCATCATTCCATTCAAATTTCTTCCCTTTATGCGTTAATGCAGTCAAGGGTTTTGCTATTCTGGAAAAGTCTTGGATGAACCTTCTGTAGTAACCAGCTAGTCCTAAAAACTGGCGTATGTGTTTCGGAGTTTTCGGGGTTTCCCACTTTTCAACAGTTTCTATCTTTGCCGGATCCACCTTAATACCTTCTTTGTTCACTATGTGACCGAGGAATTGAACTTCTTCCAACCAAAATGCACACTTTGAAAACTTAGCGTACAATTCTTCCTTCCTCAATACTTCTAACACCTTTCTCAAATGTTCACCGTGTTCTTGGTCATTCTTTGAGTAAATAAGTATGTCATCAATGAAAACAATGACAAACTTGTCAAGGTATGGTCCACACACTCGGTTCATAAGGTCCATGAACACAGCTGGTGCATTAGTTAAACCAAACGGCATGACCATAAACTCGTAATGACCGTAACGTGTCCTGAAAGCAGTCTTTGGAATATCATCTTCTTTCACCCGCATTTGATGATACCCAGAACGTAAGTCAATCTTTGAATAAACAGACGAGCCTTGTAGTTGATCAAATAAGTCGTCGATTCTCGGTAGTGGGTAGCGGTTCTTGATGGTAAGATTGTTCAACTCTCGATAGTCGATACACAACCTGAATGTAGCATCTTTCTTCTTGACAAACAAAACAGGAGCTCCCCACGGTGATGTGCTTGGTCGAATGAAACCACGCTCTAAAAGTTCTTGTAATTGGCTTTGCAGTTCTTTCATCTCGCTGGGTGCGAGTCTGTAAGGAGCACGAGCTATTGGTGCAGCTCCTGGAACAAGATCTATTTGAAATTCAACGGATCGATGTGGGGGTAATCCCGATAATTCTTTCGGAAATACATTTTGAAATTCTTTTGCAATGGGAACATCATTGATGCTCTTTTCTTCAGTTTGTACTTTCTCGACGTGTGCTAGAACAGCATAGCAACCTTTTCTTATTAGTTTTTGTGCCTTCAAATTACTAATAAGATGTAGCTTCGTGTTGCCCTTTTCTCCGTACACCATTAAGGGTTTTCCTTTTTCTCGTATAATGCGAATTGCATTTTTGTAACAAACGATCTCTGCTTTCACTTCTTTCAACCAGTCCATACCGATTATCACATCAAAACTCCCTAACTCTACTGGTATCAAATCAATCTTAAATGTTTCGCTAACCAGTTTAATTTCTCGATTCCGACATATATTATCTGCTGAAATTAATTTACCATTTGCTAATTCGAGTAAAAATTTACTATCCAAAGGCGTCAATGGACAACTTAATTTAGCACAAAAATCTCTACTCATATAGCTTCTATCCGCACCCAAATCAAATAAAACGTAAGCAGATTTATTGTCAATAAGAAACGAACCTGTAACAAGCTCCGGGTCTTCCTGTGCCTCTGCCACATTAATATTGAAAACTCTTCCGCGGCCTTGTCCATTCGTGTTCTCCTGGTTCGGGCAATTTCTAATAATGTGGCCCGGTTTTCCACATTTATAACAAACTACATTGGCATAACTTGCTCCGACACTACTTGCTCCGCCAATACTCGTTCCGACACCATTTGTTCCTTTCGTTCTATTAACCCCTGGTCCGTACACCTCACACTTTGCCGCGCTATGACCATTTCTTTTACACTTGTTGCAAAATTTGGTGCAGAACCCCGAGTGATACTTTTCACACCTTTGGCATAGCTGCTTCTGATTGTTGTTGTTGTTGCGGTTATTATTATTGCTGGGATGATTGTTGTAGTTGCTGTTGTTGTTGTTGTTGTTGGGCCGTTTGTTGTAGTTGCGATTGATGTTGCGATTATTAGGATAATTGTTGCGATTATTGTTGTAATTGCTGTTGTTGTTGTATTGGTGATTCTTATCACCGTTTTCCTCCCACTTTCTTTTAACTTGCTTCACATTGGCCTCTTCAGCAGTCTGTTCTTTAATTCTTTCTTCAATCTGGTTCACTAGTTTGTGAGCCATTCTACATGCCTGTTGTATGGAGGCGGGCTCGTGTGAACTTATATCTTCTTGGATTCTTTCCGGTAATCCTTTCACAAACACGTCGATCTTTTCTTCCTCATCTTCGAATGATCCCGGACACAATAGGCACAATTTTGTGAATCGTCTTTCGTACGTGGTAATATCAAATCCTTGGGTTCGTAACCCTCTAAGTTCTGTCTTGAGCTTATTGACCTCGGTTCTGGGACGGTACTTCTCGTTCATCAAGTGCTTGAATGCTGACCACGGTAGTGCGTACGCATCGTCTTGTCCCACTTGCTCTAGATAGGTATTCCACCATGTTAACGCAGAACCTGTGAAGGTATGCGTAGCGTACTTCACTTTGTCCTCTTCAGGACACTTACTTATGGCAAACACCGATTCGACCTTCTCGGTCCACCGTTTTAATCCGATCGGTCCTTCGGTTCCATCAAATTCCAAAGGTTTGCAGGCAGTGAATTCTTTGTAGGTGCATCCTACACGATTTCCTGTACTGCTAGATCCAAGGTTATTGTTGGTATGTAGCGCAGCCTGTACTGCGGCTATGTTTGAAGCTAGAAAAGTACGGAATTCCTCTTCATTCATATTCACGGTGTATCGAGTAGTTGGTGCCATTTCCTTCAAAATAGTTAAATGGAACAAGTTAATCATACAGAATATTAAGAGTAGTTAATAGTATTTCGTAGCATAATATGAACTCATTTATAAAAGCTTTTTCTTCATATTAGCGTTTTATAAGTTTAAATTCGGGTAGTACCTACCCGTTAAGTTCATACTTAGTAGCTAATATACAATTCAACTACTACAATTCTATATGAAAAACTGATTATAATAATATTTCGCGTTCAAACTTTTACACAATAATTTACAAACTTACAATACCGCTTATTTTACATATAGCATGAAATATAGCACACAATAAATTTGATACAAGATGGTTGTGAAGATAATTCTAGCTAGTACACAAGTCGTTCAGCAAAGGCAATAAAGACACGTAATTCATACGTTCAGAAACAAGTCATGCATTCTGGTTTTACTAGGATTACTTCCCATCCTTGGTCTTGTGGAACATAACCGTTAAGGCCGTTGATAAGACATCGTGTTGTAACGTCGTCAAAGGGACGAGGGTTACGTAATGTCCAACAGTCCCGTAACAATCTAAAAACCTCATTTCTTACCCCAATTACCGACTCCGTCACTTGTGGGAACGTTTTGTTTAATAGTTGTAGCCCGATGTTCTTGTTCTCTCTTTCGTGAGAAGCGAACATTACTAATCCGTAAGCATAACATGCTTCTTTATGTTGCATGTTAGCCGCTTTTTCTAAATCACGAAGTCCAATATTCGGATATATTGAGTCAAAATAATTTCTTAACCCATTGCGTAAAATAGCATTTGGGTTCCCCGCAATATATGCGTCAAAGTAAACACATCGTAACTTATGGATTTCCCAATGTGATATCCCCCATCTTTCGAACGAAAGCCTTTTATAAACTAAGGCATTCTTGGAACGTTCTTCGAATGTCTTACAAACTGATCTCGCCTTAAATAGTTGTGCCGAAGAATTCTGACCGACTCTAGACAAGATTTCATCAATCATGTCTCCGGGTAGGTCTCTTAAAATATTGGGTTGTCTATCCATTTTGTGTTTTTATACTGTAAAATAGACAAGAGTTAGATTCATAAAAAAATACTTATTAATACAAGCAATTTTTACATATATCATAAATCATAAGCACACTATATTACTTATATTACACCACACGAATACAACTATCTTATTCCGACTCGCTTGTTTCTTCTTCTTCAGTTTTGGTTCGTTTTTCCAAGTTTCTAGGGATATATGATGTTCCCCTAATACGAGCCGTCATTATCCACATTGGTTTAGAAAAACCTGGTGGTTTAGAGGTTCCTGGGTCATTGTTACAACTTAAGGACTTCGGGGGTTGACGATACATATAAAGTTCATCGGGGTTGGAATTAGATTTCTCTATTTTTATGCCCTTTTCCTTATTATTTTCTTTTTCCTTTTTAAATTCAGTTCGGGTAATTTCTATAACATCATCGGAATTCTCGTCGGAATCCGATTCATCGGAGAATTGGTAATCCTCCCAATATTTTGTTTCCATGGCGGAAACACCATTGACCATAATTAACCTTGGTCGGTTGGTTGAGGATTTTCTTTTACTTAACCGTTTTATTATTTCCCCCACCGGTTCCGATTCTTCTTCCGGTTCCGATTCTTCTTCCGGTTCCGATTCTTCTTCCGGTTCCGACTCTTCTTCCGGTTCCTCTTCGGGAACTTGTGAATCAGTCCACGAATCATTCCAATTTACATTTGACTCTTCATTATTATTAGGTGAGTCAATGGGACTTGTTCTAGAGGTAGACATCTATCACATAATATCAAACGCGTTAAGAGATTAATATATCACATAATATTCACATGTTAAAAATATATAGTTTCCAACAAAATTTGTTAAGCAATCATTTTTCAAGTAAACACGGTCGAAGTCCAGACTCACTAATGCATCCTAACAAACTCGATAAGACACACTAATGCAAAATTCTGGTTCTCTAAGACCAACACTCTGATACCAACTGAAATGTCCCGTTCTTATTGATTAAAAACGTTCCATATTAATTGATTTCGTTGCGAGGTTTTGACCTCTATATGAGACGTTTTTCAAAGACTGCATTCATTTTAAAACAAACCATAACCTTTATTTGATCAATAAATGTTTAAAAAGCTTTACGTAGATTATCAAATAATGATAATCTAAAATATCCTGTTTACACACGACCATTACATAATGGTTTACAATACAAATATGTTACAACAAAATAAGTTTCTTGAATGCAGTTTTTACACAATATCATACAAGCATGGACTCCAAATCTCGTCCTTATTTAAGTATGCGACAGCGGAAGCTCTTAATAATCACCTGAGAATAAACATGCTTAAAACGTCAACAAAAATGTTGGTGAGTTATAGGTTTAACCTATATATATCAAATCATAATAATAGACCACAAGATTTCATATTTCAATACACATCCTATACATAGAGATAAAAATCATTCATATGTTGAACACTTGGTAACCGACATTAACAAGATGCATATATAAGAATATCCCCATCATTCCGGGACACCCTTCGGATATGATATAAATTTCGAAGTACTAAAGCATCTGGTACTTTGGATGGGGTTTGTTAGACCCAATAGATCTATCTTTAGGATTCGCGTCAATTAGGGTGTCTGTTCCCTAATTCTTAGATTACCAGACTTAATAAAAAGGGGCATATTCGATTTCGATAATTCAACCATAGAATGTAGTTTCACGTACTTGTGTCTATTTTGTAAATCATTTATAAAACCTGCATGTATTCTCATCCCAAAAATATTATATTTTAAAAGTGGGACTATAACTCACTTTCCCAGATTTTTACTTCGTTGGGAAGTAAGACTTGGCCACTAGTTGATTCACGAACCTATAACAATATATATACATATATATCAAAGTATGTTCAAAATATATTTACAACACTTTTAATATATTTTGATGTTTTAAGTTTATTAAGTCAGCTGTCCTCGTTAGTAACCTACAACTAGTTGTCCACAGTTATATGTACAGAAATAAATCGATAAATATTATCTTGAATCAATCCACGACCCAGTGTATACGTATCTCAATATTGATCACAACTTAAACTATATATATTTTGGAATCAACCTCAACCCTGTATAGCTAACTCCAACATTCACATATAGAGTGTCTATGGTTGTTCCGAAATATATATAGATGTGTCGACATGATAGGTCGAAACATTGTATACGTGTCTATGGTATCTCAAGATTACATAATATACAATACAAGTTGATTAAGTTATGGTTGGAATAGATTTGTTACCAATTTTCACGTAGCTAAAATGAGAAAAATTATCCAATCTTGTTTTACCCATAACTTCTTCATTTTAAATCCGTTTTGAGTGAATCAAATTGCTATGATTTCATATTGAACTCTATTTTATGAATCTAAATAGAAAAAGTATAGGTTTATAGTCGGAAAAATAAGTTACAAGTCATTTTTGTAAAGGTAGTCATTTCAGTCGAAAGAACGACGTCTAGATGACCATTTTAGAAAACATACTTCCACTTTGAGTTTAACCATAATTTTTGGATATGGTTTCATGTTCATAATAAAAATCATTTTCTCAGAATAACAAATTTTAAATCAAAGTTTATCATAGTTTTTAATTAACTAACCCAAAACAGCCCGCGGTGTTACTACGACGGCGTAAATCCGGTTTTACGGTGTTTTTCGTGTCTCCAGGTTTTAAATCATTAAGTTAGCATATCATATAGATATAGAAAATGTGTTTAGTTGATTTTAAAAGTCAAGTTAGAAGGATTAACTTTTGTTTGCGAACAAATTTAGAATTAACTAAACTATGTTCTAGTGATTACAAGTTTAAACCTTCGAATAAGATAGCTTTATATGTATGAATCGAATGATGTTATGAACATCATTACTACCTTAAGTTCCTTGGATAAACCTACTGGAAAAGAGAAAAATGGATCTAGCTTCAACGGATCCTTGGATGGCTCGAAGTTCTTGAAGCAGAATCATGACACGAAAACAAGTTCAAGTAAGATCATCACTTGAAATAAGATTGTTATAGTTATAGAAATTGAACCAAAGTTTGAATATGATTATTACCTTGTATTAGAATGATAACCTACTGTAAGAAACAAAGATTTCTTGAGGTTGGATGATCACCTTACAAGATTGGAAGTGAGCTAGCAAACTTGAAAGTATTCTTGATTTTTTTGTAACTAGAACTTGTAGAATATATGAAGAACACTTAGAACTTGAAGATAGAACTTGAGAGAGATCAATTAGATGAAGAAAATTGAAGAATGAAAGTGTTTGTTGGTGTTTTTGGTCGTTGGTGTATGGATTAGATATAAAGGATATGTAATTTTGTTTTCATGTAAATAAGTCATGAATGATTACTCATATTTTTGTAATTTTATGAGATATTTCATGCTAGTTGCCAAATGATGGTTCCCACATGTGTTAGGTGACTCACATGGGCTGCTAAGAGCTGATCATTGGAGTGTATATACCAATAGTACATACATCTAAAAGCTGTGTATTGTACGAGTACGAATACGGGTGCATACGAGTAGAATTGTTGATGAAACTGAACGAGGATGTAATTGTAAGCATTTTTGTTAAGTAGAAGTATTTTGATAAGTGTATTGAAGTCTTTCAAAAGTGTATAAATACATATTAAAACACTACATGTATATTCATTTTAACTGAGTCGTTAAGTCATCGTTAGTCGTTGCATGTAAGTGTTGTTTTGAAACCTTTAGGTTAACGATCTTGTTAAATGTTGTTAACCCAATGTTTATAATATCAAATGAGATTTTAAATTATTATATTATCATGATATTATCATGTATGAATATCTCTTAATATGATATATATATATTAAATGTCTTTACAACGATAATCGTTACATATATGTCTCGTTTAAAAAATCATTAAGTTAGTTGTCTTGTTTTTACATATGTAGTTCATTGTTAATATACTTAATGATATGTTTACTTATCATAGTATCATGTTAACTATATATATATATATCCATATATATGTCATCATATAGTTTTTACAAGTTTTAACGTTCGTGAATCACCAGTCAACTTGGGTGGTCAATTGTCTATATGAAACATATTTCAATTAATCAAGTCTTAACAAGTTTGATTGCTTAACATGTTGGAAACATTTAATCATGTAAATATCAATCTTAATTAATATATATAAACATGGAATAGTTCGGGTCACTACATGATGGTTCGACATGTTTGTTGACTAATTGAGGGCTGATTAGAGCTAATCATTGATGAAATGTCCCGTTCTTATTGATTAAAAACGTTCCATATTAATTGATTTCGTTGCGAGGTTTTGACCTCTATATGAGACGTTTTTCAAAGACTGCATTCATTTTAAAACAAACCATAACCTTTATTTCATCAATAAAGGTTTAAAAAGCTTTACGTAGATTATCAAATAATGATAATCTAAAATATCCTGTTTACACACGACCATTACATAATGGTTTACAATACAAATATGTTACAACAAAATAAGTTTTTTGAATGCAGTTTTTACACAATATCATACAAGCATGGACTCCAAATCTCGTCCTAATTTAAGTATGCGACAGCGGAAGCTCTTAATAATCACCTAAGAATAAACATGCTTAAAACGTCAACAAAAAATGTTGGTGAGTTATAGGTTTAACCTATATAAATCAAATCGTAACAATAGACCACAAGATTTCATATTTCAATACACATCCCATACATAGAGATAAAAATCATTCATATGGTGAACACCTGGTAACCGACATTAACAAGATGCATATATAAGAATATCCCCATCATTCCGGGACACCCTTCGGATATGATATAAATTTCGAAGTACTAAAGCATCCGGTATTTTGGATGGGGTTTGTTAGGCCCAATAGATCTATCTTTAGGATTCGCGTCAATTAGGGTGTCTGTTCCCTAATTCTTAGATTACCAGACTTAATAAAAAGGGGCATATTTGATTTCGATAATTCAACCATAGAATGTAGTTTCACGTACTTGTGTCTATTTTGTAAATCATTTATAAAACCTGCATGTATTCTCATCCCAAAAATATTAGATTTTAAAAGTGGGACTATAACTCACTTTCACAGATTTTTACTTCGTCGGGAAGTAAGACTTGGCCACTGGTTGATTCACGAACCTATAACAATATATACATATATATCAAAGTATGTTCAAAATATATTTACAACACTTTTAATATATTTTGATGTTTTAAGTTTATTAAATCAGTTGTCCTCGTTAGTAACCTACAACTAGTTGTCCACAGTTAGATGTACAGAAATAAATCGATAAATATTATCTTGAATCAATCCACGACCCAGCGTATACGTATCTCAGTATTGATCACAACTCAAACTATATATATTTTGGAATCAACCTCAACCCTGTATAGCTAACTCCAACATTCACATATAGAGTGTCTATGGTTGTTCCGAAATATATATAGATGTGTCGACATGATAGGTCGAAACATTGTATATGTGTCTATGGTATCTCAAGATTACATAATATACAATACAAGTTGATTAAGTTATGGTTGGAATAGATTTGTTACCAATTTTCACGTAGCTAAAATGAGAAAAATTATCCAATCTTGTTTTACCCATAACTTCTTCATTTTAAATCCGTTTTGAGTGAATCAAATTGCTATGGTTTCATATTGAACTCTATTTTATGAATCTAAACAGAAAAATTATAGGTTTATAGTCGGAAAAATAAGTTACAAGTCGTTTTTGTAAAGGTAGTCATTTCAGTCGAAAGAACGACGTCTAGATGACCATTTTAGAAAACATACTTCCACTTTGAGTTTAACCATAATTTTTAGATATAGTTTCATTTTCATAATAAAAATTATTTTCTCAGAATAACAACTTTTATATCAAAGTTTATCATAGTTTTTAATTAACTAACCCAAAACAGCCCGCGGTGTTACTACGACGGCGTAAATCCAGTTTTACGGTGTTTTTCGTGTTTCTAGGTTTTAAATCATTAAGTTAGCATATCATATAGATATAGAACATGTGTTTAGTTGATTTTAAAAGTCAAGTTAGAAGGATTAACTTTTGTTTGCGAACAAGTTTAGAATTAACTAAACTATGTTCTAGTGATTACAAGTTTAAACCTTCGAATAAGATAGCTTTATATGTATGAATCGAATGATGTTATGAACATCATTACTACCTTAAGTTCCTTGGATAAACCTACTGGAAAAGAGAAAAATGGATCTAGCTTCAACGGATCCTTGGATGGCTCGAAGTTCTTGAAGCAGAATCATGACACGAAAACAAGTTCAAGTAAGATCATCACTTGAAATAAGATTGTTATAGTTATAGAAATTGAACCAAAGTTTGAATATGATTATTACCTTGTATTAGAATGATAACCTACTGTAAGAAACAAAGATTTCTTGAGGTTGGATGATCACCTTACAAGATTGGAAGTGAGCTAGCAAACTTGAAAGTATTCTTGATTTTATGTAACTAGAACTTGTAGAATATATGAAGAACACTTAGAACTTGAAGATAGAACTTGAGAGAGATCAATTAGATGAATAAAATTGAAGAATGAAAGTGTTTGTAGGTGTTTTTGGTCGTTGGTGTATGGATTAGATATAAAGGATATGTAATTTTGTTTTCATGTAAATAAGTCATAAATGATTACTCATATTTTTGTAATTTTATGAGATATTTCATGCTATTTGCCAAATGATGGTTCCCACATATGTTAGGTGACTCACATGGGCTACTAAAAGCTGATCATTGGAGTGTATATACCAATAGTACATACATCTAAAAGCTGTGTATTGTACGAGTACGAATACGGGTGCATACGAGTAGAATTGTTGATGAAACTGAACGAGGATGTAATTGTAAGCATTTTTGTTAAGTAGAAGTATTTTGATAAGTGTCTTGAAGTCTTTCAAAAGTGTATGAATACATATTAAAACACTACATGTATATACATTTTAACTGAGTCGTTAAGTCATCGTTAGTCGTTACATGTAAATGTTGTTTTGAAACCTTTAGGTTAACGATCTTGTTGAATGTTGTTAACCCATTGTTTATTATAACAAATGAGATGTTAAATTGTTATATTATCATGATATTATGATATATAATATATCTTAGTATGATATATATACAGTTAAATGTCGTTACAACGATAATCGTTACATATATGTCTCGTTTCGAAATCATAAAGTTAGTAGTCTTATTTTTACATATGTATTTCATTGTTAATACACTTAATAATATATTTACTTATCATTTAACATAATTAACCAAGTGTATCAATATCTTAATATGATTCATATGTACCTAGTAAGATGTTGTTATAACGATAATCGTTATATATATCGTTTTCGAGTTTCTTAAATTAATAGTCTCATTTTTATGTATATAACTCATTGTTAAAATACCTAATGAGATACATAATTATAGTAAAATCATGTTAACTATATATAACCATATATATGTCATCGTATAGTTTTTACAAGTTTTAACGTTCGTGAATCACCGGTCAACTTGGGTGGTCAATTGTCTATATGAAACCTATTTCAATTAATCAAGTCTTAACAAGTTTGATTGCTTAACATGTTGGAAACACTTAATCATGTAAATAAAAATTTCATTTAATATATATATATAAACATGGAAAAGTTTGGGTCACTACAGTACCTACCCGTTAAATAAATTTCGTCCCGAAATTTTAAGCAGTTGGAGGTGTTGACGTATCTTCTGGAAATAAATGCGGGTATTTCTTCTTCATCTGATCTTCACGCTCCCAAGTGAACTCGGGTCCTCTACGAGCATTCCATCGAACCTTAACAATCGGTATCTTGTTTTGTTTAAGTCTCTTAACCTCACGATCCATTATTTCGACGGGTTCTTCAATGAATTGAAGTTTTTCATTGATTTGGATTTCGTCTAACGGAATAGTGAGATCTTCTTTAGCAAAACATTTCTTCAAATTTGAGACGTGGAAAGTGTTATGTACAGCCGCGAGTTGTTGAGGTAACTCAAGTCGGTAAGCTACTGGTCCGACACGATCAATAATCTTGAATGGTCCAATATACCTTGGACTTAATTTCCCTCGTTTACCAAATCGAACAACGCCTTTCCAAGGTGCAACTTTAAGCATGACCATCTCTCCAATTTCAAATTCTATATCTTTTCTTTTAATGTCAGCGTAGCTCTTTTGTCGACTTTGGGCGGTTTTCAACCGTTGTTGAATTTAGATGATCTTCTCGGTAGTTTCTTGTATAATCTCCGGACCCGTAATCTGTCTATCCCCCTCTTCACTCCAACAAATCGGAGACCTGCACTCTCTACCATAAAGTGCTTCAAACGGCGCCATCTCAATGCTTGAATGGTAGCTGTTGTTGTAGGAAAATTCTGCTAACGGTAGATGTCAATCCCAACTGTTTCCGAAATCAATAACACATGCTCGTAGCATGTCTTCAAGCGTTTGTATCGTCCTTTCGCTCTGCCCATCAGTTTGTGGATGATAGGCAGTACTCATATCTAGACGAGTTCTTAATGCTTGCTGTAATGTCTGCCAGAATCTTGAAATAAATCTGCCATCCCTATCAGAGATAATAGAGATTGGTATTCCATGTCTGGAGACGACTTCCTTCAAATACAGTCATGCTAACTTCTTCATCTTGTCATCTTCTCTTATTGGTAGGAAGTGTGCTGATTTGGTGAGACGATCAACTATTACCCAAATAGTATTAAAACCACTTGCAGTCCTTGGCAATTTAGTGATGAAATCCATGGTAATGTTTTCCCATTTCCATTCCGGGATTTTGGGTTGTTGAAGTAGACCTGATGGTTTTTGATACTCAGCTTTGACCTTAGAACACGTCAAACATTCTCCTACGTATTTAACAACATCAGCTTTCATACCCGATCACCAAAAATGTTTCTTGAGATCCTTGTACATCTTCCCCGTTCCAGGATGTATTGAGTATCTGGTTTTATGAGCTTCTCTAAGTACCATTTCTCTCATATCTCCAAATTTTGGTACCCAAATCCTTTCAGCCCTATACCGGGTTCCGTCTTCCCGAATATTAAGATGCTTCTCCGATCCTTTGGGTATTTCATCCTTTAAATTTCATTCTTTTAAAACTCCTTGTTGCGCCTCCTTTATTTGAGTAGTAAGGTTATTATGAATCATTATATTCATAGATTTTACTCGAATGGGTTCTCTGTCCTTCCTGCTCAAGGCATCGGCTACCACATTTGCCTTCCCCGGGTGGTAATGAATCTCAAAGTCGTAATCATTCAACAATTCAATCCACCTACGCTGCCTCATATTCAGTTGTTTCTGATTAAATATGTGTTGAAGACTTTTGTGGACGGTATATATAATACTTTTGACCCCATATAAGTAGTGCCTCCAAGTCTTTAATGCAAAAACCACCGCGCCTAATTCCAAATCATGCGTCGTATAATTTTGTTCATGAATCTTCAATTGTCTAGACGCATAAGCAATCACCTTCGTTCGTTGCATTAATACACAACCGAGACCTTGCTTTGAAGCGTCACAATAAATCACAAAATCATCATTCCCTTCAGGCAATGACAATATAGGTGCCGTAGTTAGCTTTTTCTTCAATAACTGAAACGCTTTCTCTTGTTCATCATTCCATTCAAATTTCTTCCCTTTATGCGTTAATGCAGTCAAGGGTTTTGCTATTCTGGAAAAGTCTTGGATGAACCTTCTGTAGTAACCAGCTAGTCCTAAAAACTGGCGTATGTGTTTCGGAGTTTTCGGGGTTTCCCACTTTTCAACAGTTTCTATCTTTGCCGGATCCACCTTAATACCTTCTTTGTTCACTATGTGACCGAGGAATTGAACTTCTTCCAACCAAAATGCACACTTTGAAAACTTAGCGTACAATTCTTCTTTCCTCAATACTTCTATCACGTTTCTCAAATGTTCACCGTGTTCTTGGTCATTCTTTGAGTAAATAAGTATGTCATCAATGAAAACAATGACAAACTTGTCAAGGTATGGTCCACACACTCGATTCATAAGGTCCATGAACACAGCTGGTGCATTAGTTAAACCAAACGGCATGACCATAAACTCGTAATGACCGTAACGTGTTCTGAAAGCAGTCTTTGGAATATCATCTTCTTTCACCCGCATTTGATGATACCCGGAACGTAAGTCAATCTTTGAATAAACAGACGAGCCTTGTAGTTGATCAAATAAGTTGTCGATTCTCGGTAGTGGGTAGCGGTTCTTGATGGTAAGTTTGTTCAACTCTCGGTAGTCGATACACAACCTGAATGTACCATCTTTCTTCTTGACAAACAAAATAGGAGCTCCCCACGGTGATGTGCTTGGTCGAATGAAACCACGCTTTAAAAGTTCTTGTAATTGGCTTTGCAGTTCTTTCATCTCGCTGGGTGCGAGTCTGTAAGGAGCATGAGCTATTGGTACAGCTCCTGGTACAAGATCTATTTGAAATTCAACGGATCGATGTGGGGGTAATCCTGGTAATTCTTTCGGAAATACATCGGGAAATTCTTTTGCAATGGGAACATCATTGATGCTCTTTTCTTCAGTTTGTACTTTCTCGACGTGTGCTAGAACAGCATAGCAACCTTTTCTTATTAGTTTTTGTGCCTTCAAATTACTAATAAGATGTAGCTTCGTGTTGCCCTTTTCTCCGTACACCATTAAGGGTTTTCCTTTTTCTCGTATAATGCGAATTGCATTTTTGTAACAAACGATCTCTGCTTTCACTTCTTTCAACCAGTCCATACCGATTATCACATCAAAACTCCCTAACTCTACTGGTATCAAATCAATCTTAAATGTTTCGCTAACCAGTTTAATTTCTCGATTCCGACATATATTATCTGCTGAAATTAATTTACCATTTGCTAATTCGAGTAAAAATTTACTATCCAAAGGCGTCAATGGACAACTTAATTTAGCACAAAAATCTCTACTCATATAGCTTCTATCCGCACCCGAATCAAATAAAACGTAAGAAGATTTATTGTCAATAAGAAACGTACCCGTAACAAGCTCCGGGTCTTCCTGTGCCTCTGCCGCATTAATATTGAAAACTCTTCCGCGACCTTATCCATTCATGTTCTCCTGGTTCGGGCAATTTCTAATAATGTGGCCCGGTTTTCCACATTTATAACAAACTACATTGGCATAACTTGCTCCGACACTACTTGCTCCGCCATTACTCGTTCCGACACCATTTGTTCCTTTCATTCTATTAACCCCTGGTCCGTAGACCTCACACTTCGCCGCGCTATGACCATTTCTTTTACACTTGTTGCAAAATTTGGTGCAGAACCCCGAGTGATACTTTTCACACCTTTGGCATAGCTGCTTCTGATTGTTGTTGTTGTTGCGGTTATTATTGTTGTTGGGATGATTGTTGTAGTTGCTGTTGTTGTTGTTGTTGTTGTTTTTGTTGGGCCGTTTGTTGTAGTTGCGATTGATATTGCGATTGTTGGGGTAATTGTTGCGATTATTGTTGTAATTGCTGTTGTTGTTGTATTGGTGATTCTTATCACTGTTTTCCTCCCACTTTCTTTTGACTTGCTTCACATTGGCCTCTTCAGCAGTCTGTTCTTTAATTCTTTCTTCAATCTGGTTCACTAGTTTGTGAGCCATTCTACATGCCTGTTGTATGGAGGCGGGCTCGTGTGAACTTATATCTTCTTGGATTCTTTCCGGTAATCCTTTCACAAACGCGTCGATCTTCTCTTCCTCATCTTCGAATGCTCCCGGACACAATAGGCACAATTCTGTGAATCGTCTTTCGTACGTGGTAATATCAAATCCTTGGGTTCGTAACCCTCAAAGTTCTGTCTTGAGCTTATTGACCTCGGTTCTGGGACGGTACTTCTCGTTCATCAAGTGCTTGAATGCTGACCACGGTAGTGCGTACGCATCATCTTGTCCCACTTGCTCTAGATAGGTATTCCACCATGTTAACGCAGAACCTGTGAAGGTATGCGTAGCGTACTTCACTTTGTCCTCTTCAGTACACTTATGGCAAACACCGATTCGACCTTCTCGGTCCACCATTTCAATCCGATCGGTCCTTCGGTTCCATCAAATTCCAAAGGTTTGCAGGCAGTGAATTCTTTGTAGGTGCATCCTACATGATTTCCTGTACTGCCAGATCCAAGGTTATTGTTGGTATGTAGCGCAGCCTGTACTGCGGCTATGTTTGAAGCTAGAAAAGTACGGAATTCCTCTTCATTCATATTCACGGTGTGTCGAGTAGTCGGTGCCATTTCCTTCAAAATAGTCAAATGGAACAAGTTAATCATACAGAATATTAAGAGTAGTTAATAGTATTTCGTAGCATAATATGAACTCATTTATAAAAGCTTTTTCTTCATATTAGCGTTTTATAAGTTTAAATTCGGGTAGTACCTACCCGTTAAGTTCATACTTAGTAGCTAATATACAATTCAACTACTACAATTCTATATGAAAAACTGATTGTAATAATATTTCGCGTTCAAACTTTTATACAATATTTTACAAACTTACAATACCGCTTATTTTACATAAAGCATGAAATATAGCACACAATAACTTTGATACAAGATAGTTGTGAAGATAATTCTAGCTAGTACACAAGTCGTTCAGCAAAGGCAATAAAGACACGTAATTCATACGTCCAGAAACAAGTCATGCATTCTGGTTTTACTAGGATTACTTCCCATCCTTGGTCTTGTGGAACATAACCGTTATGGCCGTTGATAAGACAGCATGTTGTAACGTCGTCAAAGGGACGAGGGTTACGTAATGTCCAACAGTCCGGTAACAATCTAAAAACCTCATTTCTTACCCCAATTACCGACTCCGTCACTTGTGGGAACGTTTTGTTTAATAGTTATAGCCCGATGTTCTTATTCTCACTTTGGTAAGAAGCGAACATTACTAATCCGTAAGCATAACATGCTTCTTTATGTTGCATGTTAGCCGCTTTTTCTAAATCACGAAGTCCAATATTCGGATATATTGAGTCAAAATAATTTCTTAACCCATTGCATAAAATAGCATTTGGGTTCCCCGCAATATATGCGTCAAAGTAAACACATCGTAACTTATGGATTTCCTAATGTGATATCCCCCATCTTTCGAACGAAAGCCTTTTATAAACCAAGGCATTCTTGGAACGTTCTTCGAATGTCTTACAAACTGATCTAGCCTTAAATAGTTGTGCCGAAGAATTCTGACCGACTCTAGACAAGATTTCATCAATCATGTCTCCGGGTAGGTCTCTTAAAATATTAGGTTGTCTATCCATTTTGTGTTTTTATGCTGTAAAATAGACAAGAGTTAGATTCATAAAAAAAAATACTTATTAATACAAGCAATTTTTACATATATCATAAAGCATAAGCACACTATATTGCATATATTACACCACACAAATACAACTATCTTATTCAGACTCGCTTGTTTCTTATTCTTCGGTTTTGGTTCGTTTTGCCAAGTTTCTAGGGATATATGATGTTCCCCTAATACGAGCCGTCATTTTCCACATTGGTTTAGAAAAACCTGGTTGTTTAGAGGTTCCCGGGTCATTGTTACAACTTAAGGACTTCGGGGGTTGACGATACATATAAAGTTCATCGGGGTTGGAATTAGATTTCTCTATTTTTATGCCCTTTCCCTTATTATTTTCTTTTGCCTTTTTAAATTCAGTTGGAGTAATTTCTATAACATCATCGGAATTCTCGTCGGAATCCGATTCATCGGAGAATTGGTAATCCTCCCAATATTTTGCTTCCTTGGCGGAAACACCATTGACCATAATTAACCTTGGTCGGTTGGTTGAGGATTTTCTTTTACTTAACCGTTTTATTATTTCCCCCACCGGTTCTATTTCTTCATCCGGTTCCGATTCTTCTTCCGGTTCCGATTCTTCTTCCGGTTCTGACTCTTCTTCCGGTTCCTCTTCGGGAACTTGTGAATCAGTCCACGAATCATTCCAATTTACATTTGACTCTTTATTATTATTAAGTGAGTCAATGGGACTTGTTCTAGAGGTAGACATCTATCACATAATATCAAACGCGTTAAGAGATTAATATATCACATAATATTCACATGTTAAAAATATATAGTTTCCAACAAAATTTGTTAAGCAATCATTTTTCAAGTAAACACGGTCGAAGTCCAGACTCACTAATGCATCCTAACAAACTCGATAAGACACACTAATGCAAAATTCTGGTTCTCTAAGACCAACGCTCGGATACCAACTGAAATGTCCCGTTCTTATTGATTAAAAACGTTCCATATTAATTGATTTCGTTGCGAGGTTTTGACCTCTATATGAGACGTTTTTCAAAGACTACATTCATTTTAAAACAAACCATAACCTTTATTTCATCAATAAAGGTTTAAAAAGCTTTACGTAGATTATCAAATAATGATAATCTAAAATATCCTGTTTACACACGACCATTACATAATGGTTTACAATACAAATATGTTACAACAAAATAAGTTTCTTGAATGCAGTTTTTACACAATATCATACAAGCATGGACTCCAAATCTCGTCCTTATTTAAGTATGCGACAGCGGAAGCTCTTAATGATCACCTGAGAATAAACATGCTTAAAACGTCAACAAAAAATGTTGGTGAGTTATAGGTTTAACCTATATAAATCAAATCGTAACAATAGACCACAAGATTTCATATTTCAATACACATCCCATACATAGAGATAAAAATCATTCATATGGTGAACACCTGGTAACCAACATTAACAAGATGCATATATAAGAATATCCCCATCATTCCGGGACACCCTTCGGATATGATATAAATTTTGAAGTACTAAAGCATCCGGTATTTTGGATGGGGTTTGTTAGGCCCAATAGATCTATCTTTAGGATTCGCATCAATTAGGGTGTCTGTTCCCTAATTCTTAGATTACCAGACTTAATAAAAAGGGCATATTCGATTTCGATAATTCAACCATAGAATGTAGTTTCACGTACTTGTGTCTATTTTGTAAATCATTTATAAAACCTGCATGTATTCTCATCCCAAAAATATTAGATTTTAAAAGTGGGACTATAACTCACTTTCACAGATTTTTACTTCGTCGGGAAGTAAGACTTGGCCACTGGTTGATTCACGAACCTATAACAATATATACATATATATCAAAGTATGTTCAAAATATATTTACAACACTTTTAATATATTTTGATGTTTTAAGTTTATTAAATCAGTTGTCCTCGTTAGTAACCTACAACTAGTTGTCCACAGTTAGATGTACAGAAATAAATCGATAAATATTATCTTGAATCAATCCATGACCCAGCGTATACGTATCTCAGTATTGATCACAACTCAAACTATATATATTTTGGAATCAACCTCAACCCTGTATAGCTAACTCCAACATTCACATATAGAGTGTCTATGGTTGTTCCGAAATATATATAGATGTGTCGACATGATAGGTCGAAACATTGTATATGTGTCTATGGTATCTCAAGATTACATAATATACAATACAAGTTGATTAAGTTATGGTTGGAATAGATTTGTTACCAATTTTCACGTAGCTAAAATGAGAAAAATTATCCAATCTTGTTTTACCCATAACTTCTTCATTTTAAATCCGTTTTGAGTGAATCAAATTGCTATGGTTTCATATTGAACTCTATATTATGAATCTAAACAGAAAAATTATAGGTTTATAGTCAGAAAAATAAGTTACAAGTCGTTTTTGTAAAGGTAGTCATTTCAGTCGAAAGAACGACGTCTAGATGACCATTTTAGAAAACATACTTCCACTTTGAGTTTAACCATAATTTTTGGATATAGTTTTATTTTCATAATAAAAATCATTTTCTCAGAATAACAACTTTTATATCAAAGTTTATCATAGTTTTTAATTAACTAACCCAAAACAGCCCGCGGTGTTACTACGACGGCGTAAATCCGGTTTTACGGTGTTTTTCGTGTTTCTAGGTTTTAAATCATTAAGTTAGCATATCATATAGATATAGAACATGTGTTTAGTTGATTTTAAAAGTCAAGTTAGAAGGATTAACTTTTGTTTGCGAACAAGTTTAGAATTAACTAAACTATGTTCTAGTGATTACAAGTTTAAACCTTCGAATAAGATAGCTTTATATGTATGAATCAAATAATGTTATGAACATCATTACTACCTTAAGTTCCTTGGATAACCCTACTGGAAAAGAGAAAAATGGATCTAGCTTCAACGGATCCTTGGATGGCTCGAAGTTCTTGAAGCAGAATCATGACACGAAAACAAGTTCAAGTAAGATCATCACTTGAAATAAGATTGTTATAGTTATAGAAATTGAACCAAAGTTTGAATATGATTATTACCTTGTATTAGAATGATAACCTACTGTAAGAAACAAAGATTTCTTGAGGTTGGATGATCACCTTACAAGATTGGAAGTGAGCTAGCAAACTTGAAAGTATTCTTGATTTTATGTAACTAGAACTTGTAGAATATATGGAGAACACTTAGAACTTGAAGATAGAACTTGAGAGAGATCAATTAGATGAAGAAAATTGAAGAATTAAAGTGTTTGTAGGTGTTTTTGGTCGTTGGTGTATGGATTAGATATAAAGGATATGTAATTTTGTTTTCATGTAAATAAGTCATGAATGATTACTCATATTTTTGTAATTTTATGAGATATTTCATGCTAGTTGCCAAATGATGGTTCCCACATGTGTTAGGTGACTCACATGGGCTGCTAAGAGCTGATCATTGGAGTGTATATACCAATAGTACATACATCTAAAAGCTGTGTATTGTACGAGTACGAATACGGGTGCATACGAGTAGAATTGTTGATGAAACTGAACGAGGATGTAATTGTAAGCATTTTTGTTAAGTAGAAGTATTTTGATAAGTGTCTTGAAGTCTTTCAAAAGTGTATGAATACATATTAAAACACTACATGTATATACATTTTAACTGAGTCGTTAAGTCATCGTTAGTCGTTACATGTAAATGTTGTTTTGAAACCTTTAGGTTAACGATCTTGTTGAATGTTGTTAACCTATTGTTTATTATAACAAATGAGATGTTAAATTGTTATATTATCATGATATTATGATATATAATATATCTTAGTATGATATATATACAGTTAAATGTCGTTACAACGATAATCGTTACATATATGTCTCGTTTCGAAATCATTAAGTTAGTAGTCTTATTTTTACATATGTATTTCATTGTTAATACACTTAATAATATATTTACTTATCATTTAACATAATTAACCAAGTGTATCAATATCTTAATATGATTCATATGTACCTAGTAAGACGTTGTTATAACGATAATCGTTATATATATCGTTTTAGAGTTTCTTAAATTAATAGTCTCATTTTTATGTATATAACTCATTGTTAAAATACCTAATGAGATACATACTTATAGTAAAATCATGTTAACTATATATATAACCATATATATGTCATCGTATAGTTTTTACAAGTTTTAACGTTCGTGTATCACCGGTCAACTTGGGTGGTCAATTGTCTATATGAAACCTATTTCAATTAATCAAGTCTTAACAAGTTTGATTGCTTAAAATGTTGGAAACACTTAATCATGTAAATAAAAATTTCATTTAATATATATATAAACATGGAAAAGTTCGGGTCACTACAATTGAAGTGTATATACCAATAGTATATACATCTAGGAGCTGGGTATTGTACGAGTATGAATACGGTTGCATACGAGTAGAATTCTTGATAAAAATGAATGAGAATGTAATTGTAAGCATTTTTGTTAAGTAGAAATACTTTGATATGTGTCATGAAGTCTTTGAAAAGTGTAATAATACATCTTAATACACTACATGTATATGCATTTTAACTGAGTCGTTAAGTCATCGTTAGTCGTTACATGTACATGTTGTTTCGGAACCTTTAAGTTAATGATTTCGTTAAATGTAATTAATTCCATTGTTAATATATCTAATGAGATGTTAAATTATTACATTATCATGATAACATGATGTACTAATATATCTTAATATGATATATAAATATTAAGACGTTATTACAACGATAATCGTTACGTATCGATATAGTTTTGAATTTCTTAAGTCAGTAGTCTTGTTTTATGTGTAAAGTTCATTATTAACAATACCGAAGCTCCCCACGGTGATGTACTTAGTCGAATGAAACCACGCTCTAAAAGTTCTTATAATTGACTTTGTAATTCCTTCATTTCGCTAGGTGGGAGTCTGTAAGGAGCACGAGCTATCGATGCAGCTCCTGGTACAAGGTCTATTTGAAATTCAATGGATCGGTGTGGAGATAGTCCCGGTAATTCTTTCGAAAATACATCGGGAAATTCTTTTGCGACGGGAACATCACTGATGTTCTTTTCTTCGGGTTTGACTTCCTCGATGTGTGCTAGAATGACATAGCAACCTTTTCTTATTAGTTTTTGCGCCTTCAAAGTACTAATAAGATTTAACTTCGCGTTGCTCTTTTCTCCGTACACCATTAAGGATTTTCCTTTTTCACGTACGATGCGAATTGCGTTTTTGTAACATACGACCTCTGCTCTCTCCTTTTTCAACCAGTCCATACCAATTATCACGTCAAAACTCCCTAACTCTACTGGTATCAAATTAATCTTAAACGTTTTGCCAACCAGTTTAATTTCTCGATTCCGATATATTTTATCTGCTGTAATTAATTTACCGTTTGCTAATTCGAGTAAAAATTTATTATCCAAAGGCGTTAATAGACAACTTAATTTGGCATAAAAATCTTTACTCATATAGCTTCTATCCGCACCCGAATCAAATAAAACATAAGCAGGTTTATCGTCAATAAGAAACGTACCCGTAACAAGCTTTTGGTCTTCCTGCGCTTTTGCCACATTGATATTGAAGACTGTTTCGCAGTTTTGCCCATTCTTATTCACTTCTTCTGGGCATGCAATTTTGTAATGGCCCGTCTTTCCACACCTAAAACAAGTAATGGCGGCATTAAACGTTCCGACATTATTTGTTCCTTTAATTCTGTTAGCCTTTGGTCCGTAGATTCCACTCTTTGCAGCACTATGACCTGTTCTGCTGCATTTTGTGCATAACTCCCTACAATAATTATCCAGATGATATTTCTCACACCTTAGGCATCTAGTTTTCTGCCTTTTGCTGTCATTATTGTTGTTGTTGGGACGGTTGTTGTTGTTATTGGGACGGTTGTTGTTTTTTTGGGACGGACGTTGTAGTTGTTGTTGTTATTGGGACGGTTGTTGTAGTTGTTTTTGTTTTTGGGATGGTTTTTGTATTGGTGACCCTTGTCACTATTTTCTTCCCACTTCCTCTTGACTTGTTTCATTTTGGCCTCCTCGGCCACCTGCTCTTTAATCCTTCCCTCGATCTGGTTTATAAGTTTGTGAGCCATTCGGCTTGCCTTTTGCATTGAAGTGGGTGCGCTCGCACTTACATTCTCCTAATTTCTCTCTGGTAACCCCTTTACAAACGCATCGATCTGCTCTTCTTCATCTTCGAACACTCTTGGACACAATAAACACAACTTGGTGAATTGTCGTTTGTATGTGGTGATATCGAATCCCTGCGCTCGTAATTCTCTAAGCTCTGTTTTCAGCTTATTGACTTCATTTCTGGGACGGTACTGCTCATTCATCAAGTGTTTGAATGATGACCATGGTAGTGTGTAAGTAGCATCTTGTCCCACCTGTTAGAGATAGGTGTACCACCATGTTAACGCAGTACCTATGAAGGTATGCGTGGCGTACTTTACCTTTTCTTCTTCAGCACATTTGCTTATAGCAAACACAGATTTGACCTTCTCAGTCCATCGTTTCAGTCCGACTGGTCCTTCAGTTCTATCGAATTCCAGAGGTTTACAGGCAGTGAAAGCCTTGTAGGAGCATCCTACACAGTTTCCTATGGAGTTAACTGCACTGCTAAACCCTGAGTTATTATTGTTGTTTTGCATTGCAGCCTGTACTGCGGCTATGTTTACAGTAAGGAATGCACAGATATCTTCTTCACTCATATTCAACTTCTGTCGAGTAGTCGGTGCCATTTCCTTCAAAAATAGCCAAAAGAGTTAAGTTAATCATATAGAATATTAGGAGTAGTCAATAGTATTTCGTAGCATAATATGAACTTATTTATAAAAGCCTTTTCTTCATATTAGCGTTTTATAATTTTAGTTCGGGTAGTACCTACCCGTTAAAGTTCATACTTAATAGCTAGCGCAAAAATTAACTACTACTATCGAAATAATATTCTATCATGAAAAACTTAATTCATTAACATTTCACGCTTAAACTTTCGATACAATATCATACAATCATATAATACCGTTATTTTACATACAGCATGAAATAAGGCACACGATGACCATAATACCAAGCAGCTGTTAGGACAATTTTGTGAAATTCAAACTGTTCAGTGAAGGCAATAAAGACACGAAATTCATAAGACTAGAAACAAGTCATGCATTCGGGTTTCACTAGTACTATTTCCCACCCTTGATCAAGTGGGGAATAACCGTTGTGACCGTTGGCAAGGCAGCACGTTGTAACGTCATTAAAAGGACGGGGGTTACGTAATATCCAACAGTGCCGTAATAAGTTAAAAACCTTATCTCTTACCCCAACTACTGAATCTATCACTTGTGGGAATGTTTCATTAAGAAGTTGCAAATCGATGTTCTTTTTCTCAATTTGATGAGAGGCGAACATCACTAACCCGTAAACGTAACATGCTTCCTTAAGTTGCATGTTTAAAGCCCTTTTTAATGAATGAAATCCTATATTGGGATATTCGGAGTCAAAATAGACCCTCAATTCGTGGCGGAAAATTGCATTAGGGTTTCCCGCACACATAGCCTTATAGAAAATATGACGTAACTTAAGGTTTCCCCAATGCGATATACACCACCTATCGAAGGAAAGCCTTTTATAAACCAAGGCATGCCTAGAACGTCTTTCAAACGTCTTACAAACTAATTTTGCCATAAACAATTGAGCCGAGGAATCCTGACCAACTCTAGGCAAGATTTCATCAATCATATCCCGTGGTAGATCTTCAAAAATATTCGGTTGTCTATCCTTAACGTCCCTTTTGTATTTTTATACTGTAAAAGAGATGAAAAATTAGATCTTGTAAAGGATGATAGAATACAAACATTACAAGCAATTTTTACATATAGCATAAAAATACAAGCACACTAAAGTACATATATTACACAGCATGATTACAATTCTTTATTCCGACTCACTTGTTTCCTCCTCCTCGGACTTGGTTCGTTTTGCTAATTTCCTAAGGATACATGGTGCTCCTCTAATACGAACCTTCATTTTCACAAATGGTTTAGAAAAACTGGTGCCTTAGATGTTCCTGGCTTATAGTTAAAGTTTAAGAAATACGGGTGTTTAAGATATATCCCATCGGGATATTTCATGTTAACATAAAGTTCATCGGTTTTGGACTCAGGTTTCTCTATTTTGATAGCTTTTCCATTATTGTTTTCTTTTGCTATTTTAAATTGGGTCGGGGTAATTTCTATAACATCATCGGAATCCTCGTCGGGATCCGATTCATCAGAAAATTGGTAATTTTCCCAATATTTTGCTTCCTCGGTGGAAACACCATTGACCATTTTTAACTTTGGTCCATTGGTTGAGAATTTTCTTTTATTTATCTATTTTTCTGTGGTTCTTAATATTTCCTCCTCCGGAACCTCTTCTTCCAGTTCCTCTTCTTCCGGTTCTTCTTCTTTCGATTCCTCTTCTTCCGGTTCCTCTTCTTCCGGTTCTTCTTCTTCTTCCGGAATTTGTGAATCTTCCCAAAATACATCCGACTCTTTATTATTATTAGGTGAGTCGATAGGATTTGTACTAGAGGTAGACATCTATCACACAATAGCAAGCACGTTAAGATATTAATATATCACATATTATTCACATGTTAACAATATATAGTTTCCAACAAACGTGTTAAGCAATCGTTTTTAAAGAAAAATACGGTCGAAGTCCAGACTCACTAATGCATCCTAACAAACTCGATAAGACACATTAATGCAAATTTCTGGTTCTCTAAGACCAATGCTCGGATACCAACGGAAATGTCCCGTTCATATGAATTATAAATGTTTCATATTGATTGGTTTCGTTGAGAGGTTTTGACCTCTATATGAGAAGTTTTTCAAAGACTGCATTCGTTTTTAAAATAAACCATAACTTTTATTTTATCGACAAAGGTTTAAAGGACATAGCGTAGATTATCAAATAGTGATAATCTAAAATATAGCATTTACACACGACCATTACATAATGGTTTACATTAATATGTTACAACAAAAGGTAATTCCGAATGTAGTTTTTAAACAATATAATACAAGCATGCTGACTCCAAATCTTGTCTTTAATTAGCATGCAACAGCGGAAGCTTTTAATAATCACCTGAGAATAAACATGCTTAAAACGTCAACAAAAATGTTGATGAGTTATAGGTTTAACCTATATATATCAAATTGTAATTAATAGGCCACAAGATTTCATTTAATATATAATCATACACTCGCAAGTGTATAAAAATCATTCGTATGATGAACACCTGGTAACCGACATTAACAAAATGCATCTAGAATATCCCCATATATACAGGTACACTCATCTGTATATAAAAATTGAAGTACTAAAACATCCATAACCTGGATGGGGCTTGTTAGGCCCGATAGATCTATCTTTAGGATTCGCGTCAATTTGGGGGTCTGTTCCCAAATTCTTAGGCTACCAAACTTTAAAGGGTGATATCCGGTATAATGATTCAATCATAGAATATTGTTTCAAGTACTTGTGCCTATTTTGTAAAACATTAATAAAACTGCATGTATTCTCATCCCTAAAATATTCGTTAGTAAAAATGGGACTATAACTCACTTTCACAGATTTTTACTTCGTCGGAAATAAGACTTGACCACGGGTCGATTCAAGAACCTATAACAAATATATACATACATATCAAAGTATGATCGAAATATATTCACAACATATTTTATTACGTTTTATCGATTTAAATTTGTTAAGTTAACAGTCCAACGTTAGTAGTCCACAATTAGTTGTCCACAGTTAGTAGTACAGAAATAAATCAATATATATTATCTTGAATCAATCCACGACCCAGTGTATACAAGTCTCAGAATCGATCACAACTCAAGGTATATATATTATTTTGGAATCAACCTCAACCCTGTATAGCTAACTCGAGCATTACCGCATATAGAATGTCTATGGTTATTCCAAATAATATATATAGATGACGTCGATATGATATGTCAAAACATTGTATACGTGTCTATGGTCTATCAAGATTACATAATATATGTAGAATACATGTATAATACAATATAAGTTACTTAAGTTATGGTTAGTATAGATTTGTTATAAAATTTTCGTAGCTAAAACTAGTAATTTTAACCAATTTTGTTTTACCCATAATTTCTTCGTTATAAATCTGTTTTGAGTGAATCAAGTTGCTATGGTTTCATAATGAACTGAAATTTATGAAACTAAACAAAAAAAATATAATTTTATAGTCGGAAATACAAGTTACAAGTCATTTTTGAAAGGGGTAGTCATTTTCGTCGAAAGAACGATATCTTGATGACCATTTTGAAAAACATACTTCTACTTTGAGTTTAACCATGATTTTTGGATATAGTATCATGTTCATATGCAATATCATTTTTCCAGAAAATAAACTTCAAATTCAAAGATTAAGATAGTTTTTATTTTTCCAACCGAAAACAGCCCCTGGTTTTACGACAACGGCGTATGTCCGGTTTTACGGTGTTCTTTGTGTTTTCAGGTTGTAAATCATTAAGTTAGCATATCATATAGATATAGAACATGTGTTTAGTTGATTTTAAAAGTTAAGTTAGAAGGATTAACTTTATTTGCGAACAAGTTTAGAATTAACTAAACTATGTTCTAGTGATTACAAGTTATAATCTTCGAATAAGATAGTTTTATATATATGAATCGAATGATGTTATGAACACCATTTCTACCTCAAGTATAGTAGGTAAACCTACCAGAAATGATGAGAAAATAACTTGAGCTTCAAAGGATCTTTGATGGCTTGGGAGTTCTTGAAGTAGAATCATGACACGAAAACAAGTTCAAGTAAGATTACTACTCGATTAAGATAGTTATAGTTATAGAAATTGAATCAAAGCTTGAATATGAATATTACCTTGAATTAGAAAGATAACCTACTGTAAATAACAAAGGTTTCTTGATCTTAGATGATTGATTGGAATGGATTAGAAAGCTTGGAAGTAGACTTGCAAACTTGAAAGTTAATTTATGTTTGGTTTTTTGAGCTAGATTGATGTAGATTTTGATGAAGATGATGAAGAACACTTAGAACATCAAGAGAGAATAATATAGAGATGTGTTTGATGCATGGAAGTTGAAAAATGAAAGTGTATGTGTGTGTGTATGATTTCGTGAATGGCTAGTCCATATAAGCAAGTTGTAATTTGATTTTTAGTGTAATAATTCATGCTAGTTACCAAATGATGGTTCCACATGTTTGTTGACTAAATGAGGGCTGTTAAGAGCTGATCATTAAAGTGTATATACCAATAGTATATACATCTAAGAGCTGGGTATTGTATGAGTACGAATATGGTTGAATACGAGTAGAATTGTTGATGAAAATGAATGAGAATGTAATTGTAAGCATTTTTGTTAAGTAGAACTACTTTGATATGTGTCATGATGTATTTCAAAAATGTAATAATACATTTTAATACACTACATGTATATGCATTTTAACTGAGTCGTTAAGTCATCGTTAGTCGTTACATGTACATGTTGTTTTGGAACCTTTAAGTTAACGATTTCGTTAAATGTAATTAATTCCATTGTTATTATATCTAATGAGATGTTAAATTTTTGCATTATTATGATAACATGATGTACTAATATATCTTAATATGATATATAAATATTAAGACGTTATTACAACGATAATCGTTACGTATAGATATCGTTTTGAATTTCTTAAGTTAGTAGTCTTGTTTTATGTGTAAAGTTCATTGTTAATATACATAATGAGATACTTAATTATCATTTCATCATGATATATATATATATATATATATATATATATATATATATATATATATATATATATATATATATATATATATATATATATATATATATATATATATATATATATATATAACATTTGTGAATCATCGGACAAACTGGGTGGCCAAACGTTAACACAAAATTCATTTCAGTTAATCAAGTCTTAACAAGTTTGATTGCTTAACATGTTGGAAACATTTATTCATGTAAATATTAATCTCATATAATATATGATCATGGAAAAGTTCAGGTCACTACAATTGACCTCCAAATCAGCCATCCAAACAGCCTTTCAGTCGACACCTTAACAGCCATTCAACCTCCTGCTTCTGCTGTGTTAATCGCCTTCAAAACAGTCCTTCATCCTCCTGAGTTGCTGCTACAATTCGTGAATCAAACAGCCCAAGAATCAACCTATAGTTACTGCGTCTGTTGCTGCTGTTCCTGCTGTGTTTGTAGAACCAAAACAGTCCAAGAGAGTCCTCTTTTGGGTCGTGTTTATCCTGCTGTTGTCTGCTCCTGTATTGGTTCCAATCAACATCTTGTTCTTGATCTTAATCCTCATAAGGTAGACTTTAAACCCTAGCTTCATGTTACTTATTAATTTACTTTAAGTATTATGTTTATGATTAATAAGTTTAAAGTTATTGAATCATGATTATGTTAATAAATAAAAGTGAGCTAGTTTATAATGTGATTAATAGGGTTAAAGATTGATAAACTTAAAAGATTATGAACAAGTTAGATGATTAATGAAAAAGGTTAAAAGTATTTAGGTTATGAATTAGTTAGTATATTCGTGTATGAAGTATGATTTTTATTAGGAAGTATTAATAAATTGATGATTAGTTATTATGTTAATAAGTTTAAGTATGTTAAATTACAAGTAGTAGGGTTAAGTTATGATCATGAATTATGATATGAATCTAATTAAAATAGATAAAGAGTATGATTAAAAGATATAATGAAGGTTATGATGATGATTAATAAGATTTTCAATTTAAAAGTATTAGATCAATAAGTTACTAGGTTATGAATAATTATTAAGATTATGATTTTATGCGATGAGTAATGTTATTAGGTTATGATTATGAATAAAAGTTATGATTTTATGTGCATAAGTTGATTAATAGGTAATAATGATAATGATATACATGCTTGCATTCATGAATACGTATGTATGTACATGTATACATTGTAGTTATATGTGTGTGTGTATATGTAAGTATATACATACTTGTATATGTATGTGTATATGTATGTCTATGTACGTATGTATGTATGTATGTATGTATGTATGTATGTATGTATGTATGTATGTATGTATGTATGTATGTATGTATGTATGTATGTATGTATGTATGTATGTATGTATGTATGTATGTATGTATGAGTGTGTATTGTTTAAAGTCATATAAGGTTAGTAAGACATGAAAAATAAAGTAGTTATATGTATATATGTACCACCTTTACATTAATGTATATATAACACTTAAAAATAAATATACATATATAACATATAGTTAAACACATACTTGTATGATAATAATAAAGACTATATGTATGTATCATGTAGGTAACTATATTTATGTAACACATACAAAGATTATTGATAATGCTAAAAACGACAATATATTTCATAGCATTCTCCCTCAAGAAAGACAAGCTTTTAGTTGCAATTGACCTATTTACAAGTGATATGCGTTTAAATAATAAAAGGTGAAGACAAAAGGCAGATTCGACGAAGTGAAGACGCAAACGACCAAAAAGCTAAAAAGTACAAAGTACAATCAAAGAGGTTCAAATTATTGATGAGAAACGTCTAAAAATTACAAGAGTACGAGCCGCAAAACGCAAAGTACAAGATATTAAATTATACGCAAGGACGTTCGAAAATCCGGAACAGGGACCAAAGTCAACTCTCAACGCGTGACGCAACGGACCAAAAATTACAAGTCAACTGTGCACAAGAATATAATATAATATATAATTAATTATATATATTATTATATATTAATTAAAAGTCACCCACGTTTTGGATCATAATGTGAGCTGTATTTAAGACCTCCGCACTCGCGGAGTTAAGAAGAACAAAAGCTCCGCACTCACGGAGCTGCACAGTAAAATGTGGGCCTTAAAAGCCATCGAATTCTGCACGAAAAAACACATCCTTTTCTTTTCCTTACTCTATCTCTCAATATATATATTTATATTTATAATTTATAATTTTAATTTTAATTTAATTTTAATAATAAGGGTATGTTAGCGAATGTTTTAAGTTTGTAAGTCAAAATTATGTCCGTGTAACGCTACGCTATTATTAATCATTGTAAGTTATGTTCAATCTTTTTAAATTAATGTCTCGTAGCTAAGTTATTATTATGCTTATTTAATGCCGAAGTAATCGTGATGTTGGGCTAAATATTAAAATTGGGTAATTGGGCTTTGTACCATAATTGGGGTTTGGATAAAAGAACGACACTTGTGGAAATTAGACTATGGGCTATTAATGGGTTTTATATTAACTTAACGATACCTCGTTAATTTAATATAAAGGTTATAATTTGACGTATCTATAAATAACCACTTACGCTTAATCGGGTACGGTGAGCGGGATATCTATAAATACCAATAATTGTTCATTTTACCGGACACGGAACTGGATTAATAGTTAATGGACTAGTTAAAACAGGGGTGGATTACATTCAAGGGTAATTGGTGTAATTGTTAACAAAGCATTAAAACCTTGGTTTATACGCAGTCGATAACCTGGTGTATTCATTAAACAAATAATAAGACCTTGTTACAGTTCGAATCCCCAATTAGTTGGAATATTTTACTTCGAGAATAAGAATAATTTGACGAAGACTTCCTCACTTTATGATTATGACTGATGGACTATTATGGACAAATCCGTATAGACATATCGAATAATCCAGGACAAAGAACAATTAACCCATGACAATAAACTAAAATCAACACGTCGAACATCATGATTACGGAAGTTTAAATAAGCATAATGTAGTGACCCGAACTTTTCCATGTTTATATATATTAATTGAGATTGATATTTACATGATTAAATGTTTCCAACAAGTTAAGCAATCAAACTTGTTAAGACTTGATTAATTGAAATATGTTTCATATAGACAATTGACCACCCAAGTTGATCGGTGATTCACGAACGTTAAAACTTGTAAAAACTATATGATGACATATATATGGATATATATATATAGTTAACATGATACTATGATAATAAAACATATCATAAAGTATATTAACAATGAACTACATATGTAAAAACAAGACTACTAACTTAATGATTTTTAAACGAGACATATATGTAACGATTATCGTTGTAAAGACATTTAATGTATACATATCATATTAAGAGATATTCATACATGATAATATCATGATAATTTAATAATTTAAAATCTCATTTGATATTATAAACATTGGGTTAACAACATTTAACAAGATCGTTAACCTAAAGGTTTCAAAACAACACTTACATGTAACGACTAACAATGACTTAACGACTCAGTTAAAATGTATATACATGTAGTGTTTTAATATGTATTTATACACTTTTGAAAGACTTCAATACACTTATCAAAATACTTCTACTTAACAAAAATGCTTACAATTACATCCTCGTTCAGTTTCATCAACAATTCTACTCGTATGCACCCGTATTCGTACTCGTACAATACACAGCTTTTAGATGTATGTACTATTGGTATATACACTCCAATGATCAGCTCTTAGCAGCCCATGTGAGTCACCTAACACATGTGGGAACCATCATTTGGCAACTAGCATGAAATATCTCATAAAATTACAAAAATATGAGTAATCATTCATGACTTATTTACATGAAAACAAAATTACATATCCTTTATATCTAATCCATACACCAACGACCAAAAACACCTACAAACACTTTCATTCTTCAATTTTCTTCATCTAATTGATCTCTCTCAAGTTCTATCTTCAAGTTCTAAGTGTTCTTCATAAATTCCAAAAGTTCTAGTTTCATAAAATCAAGAATACTTTCAAGTTTGCTAGCTCACTTCCAATCTTGTAAGGTGATCATCCAACCTCAAGAAATCTTTGTTTCTTACAGTAGGTTATCATTCTAATACAAGGTAATAATCATATTCAAACTTTGGTTCAATTTCTATAACTATAACAATCTTATTTCAAGTGATGATCTTACTTGAACTTGTTTTCGTGTCATGATTCTGCTTCAAGAACTTCGAGCCATCCAAAGATCCATTGAAGCTAGATCCATTTTTCTCTTTTCCAGTAGGTTTATCCAAGGAAATTAAGGTAGTAATGATGTTCATAACATCATTCGATTCATACATATAAAGCTATCTTATTCGAAGGTTTAAACTTGTAATCACTAGAACATAGTTTAGTTAATTCTAAACTTGTTCGCAAACAAAAGTTAATCCTTCTAACTTGACTTTTAAAATCAACTAAACACATGTTCTATATCTATTTGATATGCTAACTTAATGATTTAAAACCTGGAAACACGAAAAACACCGTAAAACCGGATTTACGCCGTCGTAGTAACACCGCGGGCTGTTTTGGGTTAGTTAATTAAAAACTATGATAAACTTTGATTTAAAAGTTGTTATTCTGAGAAAATGATTTTTATTATGAACATGAAACTATATCCAAAAATTATGGTTAAACTCAAAGTGGAAGTATGTTTTCTAAAATGGTCATCTAGACGTCGTTCTTTCGACTGAAATGACTACCTTTACAAAAACGACTTGTAACTTATTTTTCCGACTATAAACCTATACTTTTTCTGTTTAGATTCATAAAATAGAGTTCAATATGAAACCATAGCAATTTGATTCACTCAAAACGGATTTAAAATGAAGAAGTTATGGGTAAAACAAGATTGGATAATTTTTCTCATTTTAGCTACGTGAAAATTGGTAACAAATCTATTCCAACCATAACTTAATCAACTTGTATTGTATATTATGTAATCTTGAGATACCATAGACACGTATACAATGTTTCGACCTATCATGTCGACACATCTATATATATTTCGGAACAACCATAGACACTCTATATGTGAATGTTGGAGTTAGCTATACAGGGTTGAGGTTGATTCCAAAATATATATAGTTTGAGTTGTGATCAATACTGAGATACGTATACACTGGGTCGTGGATTGATTCAAGATAATATTTATCGATTTATTTCTGTACATCTAACTGTGGACAACTAGTTATAGGTTACTAACGAGGACAGCTGACTTAATAAACTTAAAACATCAAAATATATTAAAAGTGTTGTAAATATATTTTGAACATACTTTAATATATATGTATATATTGTTATAGGTTCGTGAATCAACAGTGGCCAAGTCTTACTTCCCGACGAAGTAAAAATCTGTGAATGTGAGTTATAGTCCCACTTTTAAAATCTAATATTTTTGGGATGAGAATACATGCAGGTTTTATAAATGATTTACAAAATAGACACAAGTACGTGAAACTACATTCTATGGTTGAATTATCGAAATCGAATATGCCCCTTTTTATTAAGTCTGGTAATCTAAGAATTAGGGAACATACACCCTAATTGACGCGAATCCTAAAGATAGATCTATTGGGCCTAACAAACCCCATCCAAAGTACCGGATGCTTTAGTACTTCGAAATTTATATCATATCCGAAGGGTGTCCCGGAATGATGGGGATATTCTTATATATGCATCTTGTTATTGTCGGTTACCAGGTGTTCACCATATGAATGATTTTTATCTCTATGTATGGGATGTGTATTGAAATATGAAATCTTGTGGTCTATTGTTACGATTTGATATATATAGGTTAAACCTATAACTCACCAACATTTTTGTTGACGTTTAAAGCATGTTTATTCTCAGGTGAATATTAAGAGCTTCCGCTGTTGCATACTAAAATAAGGACAAGATTTGGAGTCCATGTTTGTATGATATTGTGTAAAAACTGCATTCAAGAAACTGATTTCGATGTAACATATTTGCATTGTAAACCATTATGTAATGGTCGTGTGTAAACAGGATATTTTAGATTATCATTATTTGATAATCTACGTAAAGCTTTTTAAACCTTTATTTATGAAATAAAGGTTATGGTTTGTTTTAAAAATGAATGCAGTCTTTGAAAAACGTCTCATATAGAGGTCAAAACCTCGCAACGAAATCAATTAATATGGAACGTTTTTAATCAATAAGAACGGGACATTTCAGTTGGTATCCGAGCGTTGGTCTTAGAGAACCAGAAAATTTGCATTAGTGTGTCTTATCGAGTTTGTTAGGATGCATTAGTGAGTCTGGACTTCGACCGTGTTTTCTTTAAAAATGATTGCTTAACATTTTTGTTGGAAACTATATATTTTTAACATATGAATATTATGTGATATATTAATCTCTTAACGTGTTTGATATTATGTGATAGATGTCTACCTCTAGAACAAGTCCCATTGACTCACCTAATAATAATGAAGAGTCAAATGTAAATTGGAATGATTTGTGGACTGATTCACAAGTTCCCGAAGAGGAACCGGAAGAAGAGTCGGAACCGGAAGAAGAATCGGAACCGGAAGAAGAATCGGAACCGGATGAAGAAATAGAACCGGTGGGGGAAATAATAAAACGGTTAAGTAAAAGAAAATCCTCAACCAACCGACCAAAGTTAATTATGGTCAATGGTGTTTCCGCCAAGGAAGCAAAATATTGGGAGGATTACCAATTCTCCGATGAATCGGATTCCGACGAGAATTCCGATGATGTTATAGAAATTACCCCAACTGAATTTAAAAAGGCAAAAGAAAATAATAAGGGAAAGGGCATAAAAATAGAGAAATCTAATTCCAACCCCGATGAACTTTATATGTATCGTCAACCCCCGAAGTCCTTAAGTTGTAACAATGACCCGGGAACCTCTAAACCACCAGGTTTTTCTAAACCAATGTGGACAACGACGGCTCGTATTAGGGGAACATCATATATCCCTAGAAACTTGGCAAAACGAACCAAAACCGAAGAAGAAGAAACGAGCGAGTCGGAATAAGATAGTTGTATTCGTGTGGTGTAATATATGTAATATAGTGTTCTTATGCTTTATGATATATGTAAAAATTGCTTGTATTAATAAGTATTTTTTTATGAATCTAACTCTTGTCTATTTTACAGTTTAAAAACACAAAATGGATAGACAACCCAATATTTTAAGAGACCTACCCGGAGACATGATTGATGAAATTTTGTCTAGAGTCGGCCAGAATTCTTCGGCACAACTATTTAAGGCGAGATCAGTTTGTAAGACATTCGAAGAACGTTCCAAGAATGTCTTGGTTTATAAGAGACTTTCGTTTGAAAGATGGGGGATATCACATTGGGAAACCCATAAGTTACGATGTGTTTACTTTGACGCATATATTGCGGGGAACCCAAATGCTATTTTACGCAACGGGTTAAGAAATTATTTTGACTCAATATATCCGAATATTGGACTTCGTGATTTAGAAAAAGCGGCTAACATGCAACATAAAGAAGCATGTTATGCTTACGGATTAGTAATGTTCGCTTCTCACCAAAGTGAGAACAAGAACATCGGGCTACAACTATTAAACAAAACGTTTCCACAAGTGACGGAGTCGGTAATTGGGGTAAGAAATGAGGTTTTTAGATTATTACGGGACTGTTGGACATTACGTAACCCTCGTCCCTTTGATGACGTTACAACACGCTGTCTTATCAACGGCCATAATGGTTATGTTGCACAAGACCAAGGATGGGAAGTAGTCCTAGTAAAACCAGAATGCATGACTTGTTTCTGGACGTATGAATTACGTGTCTTTATTGCCTTTGCTGAACGACTTGTGTACTAGCTAGAATTGTCTTCACAACTATCTTGTATCAAAGTTATTGTGTGCTATATTTCATGCTTTATGTAAAATAAGCGGTATTGTAAGTTTGTAAAATATTGTATAAAAGTTTGAACGCGAAATATTATTATAATCAGTTTTTCATATAGAATTGTAGTAGTTGAATTGTATATTAGCTAATAAGTATGAACTTAACGGGTAGGTACTACCCGAATTTAAACTTATAAAACGCTAATATGAAGAAAAAGCTTTTATAAATGAGTTCATATTATGCTACGAAATACTATTAACTACTCTTAATATTCTGTATGATTAACTTGTTCCATTTAACTATTTTGAAGGAAATGGCACCGACTACTCGACACACCGTGAATATGAATGAAGAGGAATTCCGTACTTTTCTAGCTTCAAACATAGCCGCAGTACAGGCTGCGCTACATACCAACAATAACCTTGGATCTAGCAGTACAGGAAATCGTGTAGGATGCACCTACAAAGAATTCACTGCCTGCAAACCTTTGGAATTTGATGGAACCGAAGGACCGATCGGATTGAAACGGTGGACCGAGAAGGTTGAATCGGTGTTTGCCATAAGTAAGTGTACTGAAGAGGACAAAGTGAAGTACGCTATGCATACCTTCACAGGTTCTGCGTTAACATGGTGGAATACCTATCTAGAGCAAGTGGGACAAGATGATGCGTACGCACTACCGTGGTCAGCATTCAAGCACTTGATGAACGAGAAGTACCGTCCCAGAACCGAGGTCAATAAGCTCAAGACAGAACTTAGAGGGTTACGAACCCAAGGATTTGATATTACCACGTACGAAAGACGATTCACAGAATTGTGCCTATTGTGTCCGGGAGCATTCGAAGATGAGGAAGAGAAGATCGACGCGTTTGTGAAAGGATTACCGGAAAGAATCCAAGAAGATATAAGTTCACACGAGCCCGCCTCCATACAACAGGCATGTAGAATGGCTCACAAACTAGTGAACCAGATTGAAGAAAGAATTAAAGAACAGACTGCTGAAGAGGCCAATGTGAAGCAAGTCAAAAGAAAGTGGGAGGAAAACGGTGATAAGAATCACCAATACAACAACAACAGCAATTACAACAATAATCGCAACAATTATCCCAACAATCGCAACATCAATCGCAACTACAACAAACGGCCCAACAACAACAACAACAACAACAACAGCAACTACAACAATCATCTCAACAACAATAATAACCGCAACAACAACAACAATCAGAAGCAGCTATGCCAAAGGTGTGAAAAGAATCACTCGGGGTTCTGCACCAAATTTTGCAACAAGTGTAAAAGAAATGGTCATAGCGCGGCGAAGTGTGAGGTCTACGGACCAGGGGTTAATAGAACGAAAGGAACAAATGGTGTCGGAACGAGTAATGGCGGAGCAAGTAGTGTCGGAGCAAGTTATGCCAATGTAGTTTGTTATAAATGTGGAAAACCAGGCCACATTATTAGAAATTGCCCGAACCAGGAGAACACGAATGGACAAGGCCGTGGAAGAGTTTTCAATATTAATGCGGTAGAGGCACAGGAAGACCCGGAGCTTGTTACGGGTACGTTTCTTATTGACAATAAATCTGCTTACGTTTTATTTGATTCGGGTGCGGATAGAAGCTATATGAGTAGAGATTTTTGTGCTAAATTAAGTTGTCCATTGACGCCTTTGGATAGTAAATTTTTACTCGAATTAGCAAATGGTAAATTAATTTCAGCAGATAATATATGTCGGAATCGAGAAATTAAACTGGTTAGCGAAACATTTAAGATTGATTTGATACCAGTAGAGTTAGGGAGTTTTGATGTGATAATCGGTATGGACTGGTTGAAAGAAGTGAAAGCGGAGATCGTTTGTTACAAAAATGCAATTCGCATTATACGAGAAAAAGGAAAACCCTTAATGGTGTACGGAGAAAAGGGCAATACGAAGCTACATCTTATTAGTAATTTGAAGGCACAAAAACTAATAAGAAAAGGTTGCTATGCTGTTCTAGCACACGTCGAGAAAGTACAAACTGAAGAAAAGAGCATCAATGATGTTCCCATTGCAAAAGAATTTCCCGATGTATTTCCGAAAGAATTACCGGGATTACCCCCACATCGATCCGTTGAATTTCAAATAGATCTTGTACCAGGAGCTGCACCAATAGCTCGTGCTCCTTACAGACTCGCACCCAGCGAGATGAAAGAACTGCAAAGCCAATTACAAGAACTTTTAGAGCGTGGTTTCATTCGACCAAGCACATCACCGTGGGGAGCTCCTGTTTTGTTTGTCAAGAAGAAAGATGGTACATTCAGGTTGTGTATCGACTACCGAGAGTTGAACAAACTTACCATCAAGAACCGCTACCCACTACCGAGAATCGACGACTTATTTGATCAACTACAAGGCTCGTCTGTTTATTCAAAGATTGACTTACGTTCCGGGTATCATCAAATGCGGGTGAAAGAAGATGATATTCCAAAGACTGCTTTCAGAACACGTTACGGTCATTACGAGTTTATGGTCATGCCGTTTGGTTTAACTAATGCACCAGCTGTGTTCATGGACCTTATGAACCGAGTGTGTGGACCATACCTTGACAAGTTTGTCATTGTTTTCATTGATGACATACTTATTTACTCAAAGAATGACCAAGAACACGGTGAACATTTGAGAAAGGTGTTAGAAGTATTGAGGAAGGAAGAATTGTACGCTAAGTTTTCAAAGTGTGCATTTTGGTTGGAAGAAGTTCAATTCCTCGGTCACATAGTGAACAAAGAAGGTATTAAGGTGGATCCGACAAAGATAGAAACTGTTGAAAAGTGGGAAACCCCGAAAACTCCGAAACACATACGCCAGTTTTTAGGACTAGCTGGTTACTACAGAAGGTTCATCCAAGACTTTTCCAGAATAGCAAAACCCTTGACTGCATTAACGCATAAAGGGAAGAAATTTGAATGGAATGATGAACAAGAGAAAGCGTTTCAGTTATTGAAGAAAAAGCTAACTACGGCACCTATATTGTCATTGCCTGAAGGGAATGATGATTTTGTGATTTATTGTGATGCATCAAAGCAAGGTCTCGGTTGTGTATTAATGCAACGAACGAAGGTGATTGCTTATGCGTCTAGACAATTGAAGATTCACGAACAAAATTATACGACGCATGATTTGGAATTAGGCGCGGTTGTTTTTGCATTAAAGACTTGGAGGCACTACTTATATGGGGTCAAAAGTATTATATATACCGACCACAAAAGTCTTCAACACATATTTAATCAGAAACAACTGAATATGAGGCAGCGTAGGTGGATTGAATTATTGAATGATTATGACTTTGAGATTCGTTACCACCCGGCGAAGGCAAATGTGGTAGCCGATGCCTTGAGCAGGAAGGACAGAGAACCCATTCGAGTAAAATCTATGAATATAATGATTCATAATAACATTACTACTCAAATAAAGGAGGCGCAACAAGGAGTTTTAAAAGAGGGAAATTTAAAGGATGAAATACCCAAAGGATCGGAGAAGCATCTTAATATTCGGGAAGACGGAACCCGGTATAGGGCTGAAAGGATTTGGGTACCAAAATTTGGAGATATGAGAGAAATGGTACTTAGAGAAGCTCATAAAACCAGATACTCAATACATCCTGGAACGGGGAAGATGTACAAGGATCTCAAGAAACATTTTTGGTGGCCGGGTATGAAAGCCGATGTTGCTAAATACGTAGGAGAATGTTTGACGTGTTCTAAGGTCAAAGCTGAGCATCAGAAACCATCAGGTCTACTTCAACAACCCGAAATCCCGGAATGGAAATGGGAAAACATTACCATGGATTTCATCACTAAATTGCCAAGGACTGCAAGTGGTTTTGATACTATTTGGGTAATAGTTGATCGTCTCACCAAATCAGCACACTTCCTACCAATAAGAGAAGATGACAAGATGGAGAAGTTAGCACGACTGTATTTGAAGGAAGTCGTCTCCAGACATGGAATACCAATCTCTATTATCTCTGATAGGGATGGCAGATTTATTTCAAGATTCTGGCAGACATTACAGCAAGCATTAGGAACTCGTCTAGACATGAGTACTGCCTATCATCCACAAACTGATGGGCAGAGCGAAAGGACGATACAAACGCTTGAAGACATGCTACGAGCATGTGTTATTGATTTCGGAAACAGTTGGGATCGACATCTACCGTTAGCAGAATTTTCCTACAACAACAGCTACCATTCAAACATTGAGATGGCGCCGTTTGAAGCACTTTATGGTAGAAAGTGCAGGTCACCGATTTGTTGGAGTGAAGTGGGGGATAGACAGATTACGGGTCCGGAGATTATACAAGAAACTACCGAGAAGATCATCCAAATTCAACAACGGTTGAAAACCGCCCAAAGTCGACAAAAGAGCTACGCTGACATTAAAAGAAAAGATATAGAATTTGAAATTGGAGAGATGGTCATGCTTAAAGTTGCACCTTGGAAAGGCGTTGTTCGATTTGGTAAACGAGGGAAATTAAATCCAAGGTATATTGGACCATTCAAGATTATTGATCGTGTCGGACCAGTAGCTTACCGACTAGAGTTACCTCAACAACTCGCGGCTGTACATAACACTTTCCACGTCTCGAATTTAAAGAAATGTTTTGCTAAAGAAGATCTCACTATTCCGTTAGATGAAATCCAAATCAACGAAAAACTTCAATTCATCGAAGAACCCGTCGAAATAATGGATCGTGAGGTTAAAAGACTTAAGCAAAACAAGATACCAATTGTTAAGGTTCGATGGAATGCTCGTAGAGGACCCGAGTTCACCTGGGAGTGTGAAGATCAGATGAAGAAGAAATACCCGCATCTATTTCCAGAAGATTCATCAACACCTTCAACAGCTTAAAATTTCGGGACGAAATTTATTTAACGAGTAGGTACTGTAGTGACCCGAACTTTTCCATGTTTATATATATTAATTGAGATTGATATTTACATGATTAAATGTTTCCAACATGTTAAGCAATCAAACTTGTTAAGACTTGATTAATTGAAATATGTTTCATATAGACAATTGACCACCCAAGTTGATCGGTGATTCACGAACGTTAAAACTTGTAAAAACTATATGATGACATATATATGGATATATATATATAGTTAACATGATACTTTGATAAGAAAACATATCATAAAGTATATTAACAATGAACTACATATGTAAAAACAAGACTACTAACTTAATGATTTTTAAACGAGACATATATGTAACGATTATCGTTGTAAAGACATTTAATGTATACATATCATATTAAGAGATATTCATACATGATAATATCATGATAATTTAATAATTTAAAATCTCATTTGATATTATAAACATTGGGTTAACAACATTTAACAAGATCGTTAACCTAAAGGTTTCAAAACAACACTTACATGTAACGACTAACAATGACTTAACGACTCAGTTAAAATGTATATACATGTAGTGTTTTAATATGTATTTATACACTTTTGAAAGACTTCAATACACTTATCAAAATACTTCTACTTAACAAAAATGCTTACAATTACATCCTCGTTCAGTTTCATCAACAATTCTACTCGTATGCACCCGTATTCGTACTCGTACAATACACAGCTTTTAGATGTATGTACTATTGGTATATACACTCCAATGATCAGCTCTTAGCAGCCCATGTGAGTCACCTAACACATGTGGGAACCATCATTTGGCAACTAGCATGAAATATCTCATAAAATTACAAAAATATGAGTAATCATTCATGACTTATTTACATGAAAACAAAATTACATATCCTTTATATCTAATCCATACACCAACGACCAAAAACACCTACAAACACTTTCATTCTTCAATTTTCTTCATCTAATTGATCTCTCTCAAGTTCTATCTTCAAGTTCTAAGTGTTCTTCATAAATTCCAAAAGTTCTAGTTTCATAAAATCAAGAATACTTTCAAGTTTGCTAGCTCACTTCCAATCTTGTAAGGTGATCATCCAACCTCAAGAAATCTTTGTTTCTTACAGTAGGTTATCATTCTAATACAAGGTAATAATCATATTCAAACTTTGGTTCAATTTCTATAACTATAACAATCTTATTTCAAGTGATGATCTTACTTGAACTTGTTTTCGTGTCATGATTCTGCTTCAAGAACTTCGAGCCATCCAAAGATCCATTGAAGCTAGATCCATTTTTCTCTTTTCCAGTAGGTTTATCCAAGGAAATTAAGGTAGTAATGATGTTCATAACATCATTCGATTCATACATATAAAGCTATCTTATTCGAAGGTTTAAACTTGTAATCACTAGAACATAGTTTAGTTAATTCTAAACTTGTTCGCAAACAAAAGTTAATCCTTCTAACTTGACTTTTAAAATCAACTAAACACATGTTCTATATCTATATGATATGCTAACTTAATGATTTAAAACCTGGAAACACGAAAAACACCGTAAAACCGGATTTACGCCGTCGTAGTAACACCGCGGGCTGTTTTGGGTTAGTTAATTAAAAACTATGATAAACTTTGATTTAAAAGTTGTTATTCTGAGAAAATGATTTTTATTATGAACATGAAACTATATCCAAAAATTATGGTTAAACTCAAAGTGGAAGTATGTTTTCTAAAATGGTCATCTAGACGTCGTTCTTTCGACTGAAATGACTACCTTTACAAAAACGACTTGTAACTTATTTTTCCGACTATAAACCTATACTTTTTCTGTTTAGATTCATAAAATAGAGTTCAATATGAAACCATAGCAATTTGATTCACTCAAAACGGATTTAAAATGAAGAAGTTATGGGTAAAACAAGATTGGATAATTTTTCTCATTTTAGCTACGTGAAAATTGGTAACAAATCTATTCCAACCATAACTTAATCAACTTGTATTGTATATTATGTAATCTTGAGATACCATAGACACGTATACAATGTTTCGACCTATCATGTCGACACATCTATATATATTTCGGAACAACCATAGACACTCTATATGTGAATGTTGGAGTTAGCTATACAGGGTTGAGGTTGATTCCAAAATATATATAGGTTGAGTTGTGATCAATACTGAGATACGTATACACTGGGTCGTGGATTGATTCAAGATAATATTTATCGATTTATTTCTGTACATCTAACTGTGGACAACTAGTTATAGGTTACTAACGAGGACAGCTGACTTAATAAACTTAAAACATCAAAATATATTAAAAGTGTTGTAAATATATTTTGAACATACTTTAATATATATGTATATATTGTTATAGGTTCGTGAATCAACAGTGGCCAAGTCTTACTTCCCGACGAAGTAAAAATCTGTGAATGTGAGTTATAGTCCCACTTTTAAAATCTAATATTTTTGGGATGAGAATACATGCAGGTTTTATAAATGATTTACAAAATAGACACAAGTACGTGAAACTACATTCTATGGTTGAATTATCGAAATCGAATATGCCCCTTTTTATTAAGTCTGGTAATCTAAGAATTAGGGAACAGACACCCTAATTGACGCGAATCCTAAAGATAGATCTATTGAGCCTAACAAACCCCATCCAAAGTACCGGATGCTTTAGTACTTCGAAATTTATATCATATCCGAAGGGTGTCCCGGAATGATGGGGATATTCTTATATATGCATCTTGTTATTGTCGGTTACCAGGTGTTCACCATATGAATGATTTTTATCTCTATGTATGGGATGTGTATTGAAATATGAAATCTTGTGGTCTATTGTTACGATTTGATATATATAGGTTAAACCTATAACTCACCAACATTTTTGTTGACGTTTAAAGCATGTTTATTCTCAGGTGAATATTAAGAGCTTCCGCTGTTGCATACTAAAATAAGGACAAGATTTGGAGTCCATGTTTGTATGATATTGTGTAAAAACTGCATTCAAGAAACTGATTTCGATGTAACATATTTGCATTGTAAACCATTATGTAATGGTCGTGTGTAAACAGGATATTTTAGATTATCATTATTTGATAATCTACGTAAAGCTTTTTAAACCTTTATTTATGAAATAAAGGTTATGGTTTGTTTTAAAAATGAATGCAGTCTTTGAAAAACGTCTCATATAGAGGTCAAAACCTCGCAACGAAATCAATTAATATGGAACGTTTTTAATCAATAAGAACGGGACATTTCACATAATTCCTTTATTTCATATTTCATCGCACTTTTATTTACTATCATTTTATTTAATTGCACTTTTAATTATCACACTTTTTAATTATCACAACTTTTATTTACTGTCATTTTATTTTATCACACTTTAATTATTGTCATTTACTTTATGCTTTAAATTAAGTTATATTTATTTTTTTACATTAGGTTTTAACTGCGACTTAAGACATAAAATCGACAAACCGATCATTAAACGGTAAAAACCCCCTTTTATAATAATAATAATACTTCTTATATTTATATATATATATATATTTATATACAAATTTAGTTTTAAAAATATAGCGTTAAACTTGGCTAGTTCCCTGTGGATGAACCAGACTTGCTAAAAACTACACTACTGTACGATTAGGTACACTGCCTATAAGTGTTGTAGCAAGGTTTAGGTATATCCACTCTATAAATAAATAAATAACTTGTTTAAAATTTTATCGTATTTAATAGTAATTTCCTAGTAAAATATTATATTATTTAGTATCCCTTCGCTTTAACATCAAGTTTTTGGACTGAAATGTCCCGTTCATATTGATTATAAACGTTCCATATTAATTGATTTCGTCGCGAGGTTTTGACCTCTATATGAGACATTTTTTCAAAGACTGGATTCATTTTTAAAAAAACCATAACCTTTATTTTATCGATAAAGGTTTAAAAAGCATTACGTAGATTATCAAATAATGATAATCTAAAATATACCATTTACACATGACCATTACATAATGGTTTACAATAAGAATATTTTACATCAAAAATAAGTTTCTTGAATGCACTTTTTACATAATATCATACAAGCATGGACTCCAAATCTGTATGTATTAAAATATACCGTTTACACACGTCCCTGTTTGATGCTGAGGTCCGTGGATTTTCAGCTGATTTTCGAGAAAACTTTTCAAGGTTTTTCGTAGACTCTACAACTGGTCTGGACGACAACTTCCTGACCTAAATCAAGAAGCGCATTTTTTTCGGAAGACTTTACTTCCTTTTAATGATGGAATTGATTCATCATGTAGATCCATCTTTCTTTCAAATATATTACAATTTACCGGGTAAAACGGTTAATTTTGTCCAAAACAAAAGTATCTTCAATTATTTGTACAAAAATATGTGACATATGTTCTAAATAACTTGGTAAATTTTTCCCACACTTGGCTTTTATTTTCCTTTCTTTGCCTTTTTATTGTCCTCTATTCCATTTTAAATGAATTCTAACATTTTGGGTTGTTTCTCAATTTATGTCCTTTCCGAGGTAACAATAATTTCGGTGTTAACACTTAGTTTTATCGTTCATAAATATGTATAAACATGATTTTGAATTCATTTATTTGAAAATTTTGAAAAATTTTACTAGAATTGGGTAGTCAATATATAAGACTAGGGTTGTTCTTTATTATCAGAGAGCACTAGATTCTAATACAACTACTGCGTTACTAGTATTTTTAATGGTAACCAAGTGTAAGTCAAAAATTTTAAAAATCCGAAAGAATTTAATTTCACCACCCAAGAAAACCTTCAAAATGAAAACATAAATATGTTATCAACAACATATGAAAAATCAAAAACTTGATGTTAAAGCGAAGGGATACTAAATACTATAATATTATACTAGGAAATTACTATTAAATACGATACAATTTTACACAAGTTATTTATTTATTTATAGAGTGGATATACCTAAACCTTGCTACAACACTTATAGGCAGTGTACCTAATCGTACAGTAGTGTAGTGTTTAGTAAGTCCGGTTCGTCCACAGGGAACTAGCCAAATTTAACGCTATATTTTTAAAACTAAATTTGTATATAAATATATATATAAATATAAGAAGTGTTGTTATTATTATAAAAGGGGGTTTTTACCGTTTAATGACCGGTTTGTCGATTTTTTGTCTTAAGTCGCAGTTAAAACCTAATGTAAAAAAAATAAATATAACTTATTTAAAGCATAAAGTAAATGACAATAATTAAAGTGCGATAAAATAAAATGACAGTAAATAAAAGTTGCGATAATTAAAAAGTGCGATAATTAAAAGTGCAATTAAATAAAATGACAGTAAATAATAGTGCGATGAAATATGAAATAAAGGAATTGTGCTTATTTAAACTTTCATAATCATGATGTTCGACGTGTTAATTTTAGTTTATTACCATGGGTTAATTGTCCTTTGTCCTGGATTATTCGATATGTCTATACGGATTTGTCCATAATAGTCCATCAGTCATAATCATAAAGTGCGGAAGTCTTCGTCAAATTATTCTTATTCCCGAAGTCAAATATTTTAACTAATTGGGGATTCGAACTATAACAAGGTCTTATTACTTTGTTTAATGAATACACCAGGTTATCGACTGCGTGTAAACCAAGGTTTTAATACTTTGTTAACAATTATACCAATTACCCTTGAATGTAATCCACCCCTGTTTTAACTAGTCCATTAACTATTAATCCAGTTATGTGTCCGGTAAAATGAACAATTATTGGTATTTATAGATATCCCGTCCACCGTACCCGATTAAGCGTAAGTTGTTATTTATAGATACGTTAAATTATAACCTTTATATTAAATTAACGAGGTATCGTTAAGTTAATATAAAACCCATTACTAGCCCATAGTCTAATTTCCACAAGTGTCATTCTTTTATCCAAACCCCAATTATGGTACAAAGCCCAATTACCCAATTTTTATATTTAGCCCAACATCACGATTACTTCGGCATTAAATAAGCATAATAATAACTTAGCTACGAGACATTAATTTAAAAAGGTTGAATATAACTTACAATGATTAATAATAGCGTAGCGTTACACCGACATAATTTCTTCTTACAAACTTAAAACATTCGCTAACATACCCTTATTATTATAATTAAATTAAAATTAAAATTATAAATTATAAATATAAATATAAATATTGAGAGATAGAGTAAGGAAAAGAAAAAGATGTGTTTTTTCGTGCAGAATTCGATGGCTTTTATAGGCCCACATTTTACTGTGCAGCTCCGCGAGTGCGGAGATTTTGTTCTTCTTAACTCCGTGAGTGCGGAGGTCTTAAATACAGCTCACATTATGATCCAAAATGTGGGCGGCTTTTAATTAATATATATAATAATATATATAATTAATTATATATTATATTATATTCTTGTGCACAGTTGACTTGTAATTTTTGGTCCGTTGCGTCGCGCGTTGATAGTTGACTTTGGTCCCGATTCCGGATTTTCGAACGTCCTTGCATATAATTTAATATCTTGTACTTTGCGTTTTGCGGCTCGTACTCTTATAATTTTTAGACGTTTCTCATCAATAATTTGAACCTCTTTGATTGTACTTTGTACTTTTTAGCTTTTTGTTCGTTTGCGTCTTCACTTCGTCGAATCTGCCTTTTGGCTTCACCTTTTATTATTTAAATGAATATCACTTGTAAATAGGACAATTGCAACTAAAAGCTTGTCTTTCTTGAAGGATAATGCTAAAAACGAATATATATTTCATAGCATTATACCTCAAGAAAGACAAGCTTTTAGTTGCAATTGTCCTATTTACAAGTGATATTCGTTTAAATAATAAAAGGTGAAGACAAAAGGAAGATTCGACGAAGTGAAGACGCAAATGACCAAAAAGTTAAAAAATACAAAGTAAAATCAAAGAGGTTCAAATTATTGATGAGAAACGTCTAAAAATTACAAGAGTACGAGCCGCAAAACGCAAAGTACAAGATATTAAATTATACGCAAGGACGTTCGAAAATCCGAAACGGGACCAAAGTCAACTCTCAACGCGCGACGCAGCGGACCAAAAATTACAAGTCAACTGTGCACAAAAATATAATATAATATATAATTAATTATATATATTATTATATATATTAATTAATAGCCGCCCACGTTTTGGATCATAATGTGAGCTGTATTTAAGACCTCCGCACTCGCAGAGTTAAGAAGAACAAAAGCTCCGCACTCGCGGAGCTGCACAGTAAAATGCGGGCCTATAAAAGCAATCGAATTCTACACGAAAAAACACATCTTTTTATTTTCCTTACTCTATCTCTCAATATATATATTTATATTTATAATTTATAATTTTAATTTAATTTTAATAATAAGGGTATGTTAGCGAATGTTTTAAGTTTGTAAGTCGAAATTCAGTCCGTGTAACGCTACGCTATTATTAATCATTGTAAGTTATGTTCAACCTTTTTAAATTAATGTCTCGTAGCTAAGTTATTATTATGGTTATTTAATGCAGAAGTAATCGTGATGTTGGGCTAAAGATTAAAATTAGGTAATTGGGCTTTGTACCATAATTGGGGTTTGGATAAAAGAACGACACTTGTGGAAATTAGACTATGGGCTATTAATGGGTTTTATATTAACTTAACGATACCTCGTTAATTTAATATAAAGGTTATAATTTGACGTATCTATAAATAACCACTTACGCTTAATCGGGTACGGTGGGCGAGATATCTATAAATACCAATAATTGTTCATTTTACCGGACACGGAACTGGATTAATAGTTAATGGACTAGTTAAAACAGGGGTGGATTACATTCAAGGGTAATTGGTGTAATTGTTAACAAAGTATTAAAACCTTGGTTTACACGCAGTCGATAACCTGGTGTATTCATTACACAAAGTAATAAGACCTTGTTACAGTTCGAATCCCCAATTAGTTGGAATATTTGACTTCGGGAATAAGAATAATTTGACGAAGACTTTCGCACTTTATGATTATGACTGATGGACTATTATGGATAAATCCATATAGACATATCGAATAATCCAGGACAAAGGACAATTAACCCATGGTAATAAATTAAATCAACACGTCGAACATCAGGATTACGGAAGTTTAAATAAGCATAATTCCTTTATTTCATATTTCATCGCACTTTTATTTACTGTCATTTTATTTAATTGCCCTTTTAATTATCGCACTTTTTAATTATCGCAACTTTTATTTACTGTTATTTTATTTTATCGCACTTTAATTATTGTCATTTACTTTATGCTTTAAATTAAGTTATATTTATTTTTTTTACATTAGGTTTTAACTGCGACTTAAGACATAAAATCAACAAACCGGTCATTAAACGGTAACCCCCCCTTTTATAATAATAATAATAATACTTCTTATATTTATATATATATATTTATATACAAATTTAGTTTTAAAAATATAGCGTTAAACTTGGCTAGTTCCCTGTGGACGAACCGAACTTACTAAAAACTACACTACTGTACGATTAGATACACTGCCTACAAGTATTGTAGCAAGGTTTAGGTATATCCACTCTATAAATAAATAAATAACTTGTGTAAAATTGTATCGTATTTAATAGTAATTTCCTAGTAAAATATTATAGTATTTAGTATCCCTTCGCTTTAACATCAAGTTGATTTTGGATAAGTCTGACCACTTGGCGACCCTGTTTGATGCTGAGGTCCGTGGATTTCTAGCTGATTTTCGAGAAAACTTTTCAAGGTTTTTCGTAGACTCTACAACTGGTCTGGACGACAACTTCCTGACCTAAATCAAGAAGCGCATTTCTTTTTCGGAAGACTTTACTTCCTTTTAATGATGGAATTGATTCATCGTGTAGATCCATCTTTCTTTCAAATATATTACAATTTACCGGGTAAAACGGTTAATTTTGTCCAAAACAAAAGTATCTTCAATTATTTGTACAAAAATATGTGACATATGTTCTAAATAACTTGGTAAATTTTTCCCACACTTGGCTTTTATTTTCCTTTCTTTGCCTTTTTATTGTCCTCTATTCCATTTTAAATGAATTCTAACATTTTGGGTTGTTTCTCAATTTATGTCCTTTTCGAGGTAACAATAATTTCAGTGTTAACACCTAGTTTTATTGTTCATAAATATGTATAAACATGATTTTGAATTCATTTATTTGAAAATTTTGAAAAATTTTACTAGAATTGGCTAGTCAGTATATAAGACTAGGGCTGTTCTTTATTATCAGAGAGCACTGTATTCTAATACAACTACTGCGTTACTAGTATTTTTAATAATAACCAAGTGTATAAGTCAAAAATTTTAAAAATCTGAAAGAATTTAACCCCTTCCCACACTTAAGATCTTGCAATGCCCTCATTTACAAGAAATCAGTACAATTTAAATTATTGAGGCTGATTAGCGTAGAAAAATGATTAAATTTTACCAAAGTTTCCAAACATATTGGCGTTTGTTTGCTGAATGATAAATGTTGCACATCATTTGTTCATTCCGTCTTGTTGTTATTTCACATATATTTTGCACCTTGTTGTCAAAATTAGTTGCTTTTGCTGAACTTAATGCCAGTCTTTAAAAATGCGCTGTTTTACCCTGTTTTGTACATGAGATAAACTACAAACATATATATATATATATATATATATATATATATATATATATATATATATATGTGTATACATACATATTTTTGAAGTTGAGTATATCACCCCACATTAAAAAAATATTAAAAATCTAATAATAAAAGTTAGAAAATTATAAAAACTATTATAGTATCAAAAAAAATATTAAAAGTATAAAATTACAAGTTACCAAATAAATAAAAATAAGCATAAAAGAAAATCAGGGTTGATGAGGATGGTGCCAGTAGGGATCCCATTCATAGCCATATGTGCTGTAGAATGCTTGAGCTGGGTCATATGTAGGGTATGGTGGTCGGGTCTGTATAGTCCAGGGAGAAAATACGGGCATTGGAGTAGCAATGTAGTTTGCATTTATGTGTGCACGATGACTTATGATTTGGTTTTGATGATACCGCAAATCTTGAAATGCTCATTGTCTAGCCATTTCATACTCATGATGAGCCATAAAAAGTTGCATTTCTATCATCTGATTCCCCCCTCCCGTATTACCTTGCTGCTGATCTCTTTCGACCTGCGGATGCGGGCCATCATATGGTGCTGCAGCGTTATGTCGTTTCTTTAAAACCTTAGCACCATGATATACTTTCAAACCAATTGGATCACGAGGTTCTGGTGCTGGAAATATTAATCCCCCTGACTTCTATCGACACCGAGATGCTCAACAATTAAAGTAACAAAGATACCACCTCCTATTATACCATTAGGCTGTATACTCTTAACTATAGCTGATAAATAATAACCCACACAATAAGGTATACTCACTGAAAGGACCCGTCCTAATCCATCCGGACGAAGTCCATATCGATTATCAACGATTCACAACAGTTGATTACATCGCGAGGTACTTGACCTCTATATGATACATTTTACAAACATTGCATTCATTTTTGAAAAGACAATCTTTCATTACATCGAAATTTGAAGGCATGCATACCATTTCAATAATATATCTAACTATAATTGACTTAATAATAATCTTGATGAACTCAACGACTCGAATGCAACGTCTTTTGAAATATGTCATGAATGACTCCAAGTAATATCTCAAAGATAAGCAAATGCACAGCGGAGGATTTCTTTCATACCTGAGAATAAACATGCTTTAAAGTGTCAACCAAAAGGTTGGTGAGTTCATTAGTTTATCATAAATAATTATTTCATAATTTTAATAGACCACAAGATTTCATATTTCCAATTCTCATAAACATACGTCCCATGCATAGAGACAAAAATATCATTCATATGGATTGAACACCTGGTAACCGACCTTAACAATATGCATATAGAATATCCCCATCATTCCGGGATCCTCCTTCGGACATGATATAAATTTCGAAGTACTAAAGCATCCGGTACTTTGGATGGGGCTTGTTGGGCCCGATAGATCTATCTTTAGAGTTCGTGTCAATTAGGGTGTCTGTTCCCTAATTCTTAGATTACCAGACTTAATACAAAGGGGCATATTCGATTTTGTAACGTCCTCCCAATAGGGTCTGGAAGAAACGTTACTAATATCAAATAAACCAACATATTATAATACGAGAACAATACTAAATGAGAAAATTTAACTTTATTGAGTACGCAGCGGAAAATGAAATGTCGTTACAATAATGGAAATAACGATAAAGTAATTGTTCATATGCAGAAGTAATAAATGCGATATCTCTTGATCCTAAGTCCAAGTAGCATCACATAAGTAGTAGATAAGAAAGCTTGAATCAAACAGCACCTGAGACAAAACATGCTAAAGTGTCAACCAAAAAGGTTGAGTGAAGTTCATAGGTTTAACAAAAGTAGTTATCGTTGTTTTTAGACCACAAGATTTAGTTGTAAAGTTGATCTCCCGCAGGATCAAAAAGTAGATCTCGCAGATCCAAAAGTTATGCCAGTGCGTGATATTTAGACTAAACGTTCAAGTTTGCCCCATGACAAGTTGTGTATGTCCTTGTCGGTTTAAATTTCATTATCAAGTAATACAAAGACTGAGTCAAATGTATCGGGGACGTTACTCCCGATAGGCCTACCCCCAATAACTAAGCATGCCGCAGCACCTAAAAATATCACTGTAGGGACTTAGTCGGACATAGCCGGGTATAGCATAGTTTTAGTTGGTACTTGTGTCTAAATTGTAAATAGTAAAAGCAGCATGTGTCTCACCCCAAAAGTTATAAAACAGTTATGAAACAGTAAAAATTGGGGCTATGAATTCACGTATATAAATATTGTAAAACAGTTATTAAAATATTGCATGTTAAAAATTTAAAAATCAAGCATGTGTCTCACCCCATAGTTTCAAAACAGTAATGAAATAGTAAAAAGTGGGGCTATGAAATTCACCTTAGTAAGTAGAGAGAGAGTTATTCCTCGGAATAAAGAGTTGAACGAGTGAGCAGGAAAGTCAACCTATTGACATTTAAGAGTAGTTAAGTGTTTTGCCCATGTTTAAGTTTAAGTATGTGTTTAAGTATAGTTTGTTTTACTAAGTTTCTATTCCTAGTAAGTTACTATTTTTATAATGTTTCCATTTTTAGAAAGTTTCTTATTTTACTAAGTTTCTATGACTAGAGAGTTTCTACTTTTATGAGTGTTTTTCATTTTAGGATACTTACCGTATTAGATAAGCTTCCAATCACCCCTTTCCCTTCGAATGGCTAATTTAGATCTAGGGGCTTGAGCCATAGGACCCTTTAAATCGGAAATCCAAACCCTCTGCCTAGAATCTCGTAGAAACCATTAGTCAAGAAAGTTCGAAGATCTATACATCTCTAATACATATCCCAAAATATTTTTGTGCTACAATATAAGTAGTAGGTTATAGGTGCTAGTAATAGTAATAGTGTATACATGTTAAGTACTAGTATAAGTAGTATTAGGGTTTAAGGTTTTAATATGTATATGTATATATAATTCGTATATATACATAAAAATATTTTTTTTACATGTATATATGTATATATAAATCTAGGAGTGTTTATGTATATACTTATGAATAACAAGTTTATAATATGAATATGAATTAACAAAGATTAAAGTTTATGTAAATAGTTTAGGGTTTATGTTATACCTTTGAAGATTCAAGATAATTAACAAAGAAAAGATGAACACGATGAAGATGGAAGATCAAAGCCTTAAAAATCTTGAAGAACTCCTTGAAGATTCTTGAAGAACACGAAGAACAAGCTTGAAGATCCGAATACCACAAGAGAGGGAGAGGGAGAGATTGTTTTTGAGAGAGGATTTTGGTGTGATTTGTGAATGAGAAACTAGGATTTTATATAGTGCAAGTATTAGAGTGTTAGTCAACATAAGGATGTTCTAATTAATGATTTTATTTTATTTTATAATTTTTAGTCAACAATAGGTGGTACTAGTTTATATATATATTATTTTAATTTTTAGTCAACATAAGGATGTAATTGTTTAAGATTCTTTAGTCTCATTATTATTACTATTATTACTATTATTATTTTTTTACATTTACTACATGATAAGTATTATTTTCTTTTTACTAATTCATGACTTGTATATATTTAGTTCTCAATTGTTTTATTATTTATATAAATGTCAATTTTTATTTATTACTTATAGGTTATCAGTTATAATATTACATAAATGCATAAATTTTAATTAGCAGTGAGTGTCGACTAACAGTTTATTATTTTCATCTTTTATTAACTTGTCAATTATTGCACAAAGTTAATTAATATGTTTTCTAACTCTTAATACTTAACAATTGTTGATTAAAGTTTAATCATTAAGTTTTGATTATATTGTTTGGGCATTTAATATTGGAAAAATATAGAATGGAAAAATGAGGGTCGTTATAGTACCTCCCCGTTATTGAAAACTTCGTCCCGAAGTTTTTAGGTAGTTTCCTCGTTTGCATCAGCAGTTGAGAAGAGATGGGGATATTTCCGTTTCATATGATCTTTGCGTTCCCAGGTATATTCGGGGCCTCTACGCGAATTCCAACGGACTTTAACGATAGGTATATTGCTTTTACGCATTTGTTTGACCTCTCCTTCCATGATTTCTATAGGTTCTTCAACGAAGTGCATTTTATCATTAATGCGAAGATCATTCAAAATGATGATGTTATACAACTCATTTCAGTAAATTGGATACATGAAATGTGTTATGAATAGTGTTGAGCTCATTTAAAACCTTGAGCATTTTATGCCACAATATTAGGGCAGACAAACAGAGAGGAGTTCATGAAAATCACAGTCATGAAATTTGATAGAGATCTTCATTGTTTACAACAAGAATATTTTAATGATGAATATAAGTTGAAAAATAAAGTTTTATCACTATTGAATAATATGGAATAAACGAATCGTTTATAGGAAGAGTATAAACGAAGCTATCATAAAAGAGTGAAATGAGAAAATTAAATGTTCGCCTTAACTTTTGACGCAGTCACGATTGATTTCCGGAATTCAAGGAATTAAAGGAAATCTTCGTAATCTATAAGATTTGATTATCCGGTAATTAAGGAATTTGAGATTTTCTTTGATTAAATACGGTGGATTGTCTCGATTGTTGTGTTTGGAATTTTGCTATAAATTAGGTTCTTCCTTTTCATTATCTTCACCACTTCTATACTTTCTTCCTCAATTCAAACTTCCAAAAGATTAAGAAATGCTTAATCCAGTTCTGATCCTGGTTATTATATTGACCATATATGCAGTCATTCTTCTTTTTCTTTTACCGCCAGAGGAATCTGTTTACTTCTACTATGCTCTTGGGGTTATAGTGTTTTTAATTATCCCGTGTCTTTATATTGCTATACGCATTGATATACACGGTTTGTAATTTCGGAGTCGTTATCGGGCTTTATATTTTCCCTTATATGTCGGAGCTTTATGCTTTTGTTTCTTCTTCCCGACTTCAAGTCAAGCGAGTAATGGTCCAGAATTCATAGGTATGAAGTTTCGAATGATCATAATATATAAAGTAGAAAGGAAAGGTAATAGCACGATTTGATTTGTCATATTACCAGAATATCCGGAAAAGACCGAATCATCAAGAAAAATATGTTCTTGATATATTTAGAGGTTAAATAGAATGTAAGAGTCGTGTAACATGGAAAATGATGATTATAAAATCTATGAATCATCATCTTTCATTAAAAACTTAGCATGACTTACTGTAATATAATCACGTTGGCCTGACGTCATTATATTATACTAACTCATGCTTCAATTCCCAACACTTCTTCAAAGCATTTATAATTTAAACTCGAATTTTACAGAATATAGAAACTAAAACAGTTTCCTTTATAAAGATATCGCAAAGAGATACTTAATTGCGGACATGAATCGTTATGAAGATATCTTTCGAAATATAGAGGATATTTATGATGATATTTTGGAATTTCTAAGTTCGAAAGTTGATGAAGAAAAATTTTCCGCAAGCTTTTAACATGACTTCGGAGCAAGATATTCTCTAAAGATTTCACCGGATCCAAAATTACCTGGATTCTTTGAATATAGGGTTTGACCCTTGTGTTTGTCCTTGGTCTCCTCCATGGTTAGCTCAATCCGTTTTTCAGTTCAAAATTTTCTTTTGAACTTTTCCAACGTACCATTCTTTATTATCAAACTGTTGGCCCTTAAGACCATCTACAATTTTTCTGTTTCCTCTGCATTTAATGCAGCCATATTTGAATCATCGGTTATCAATCCGAGATGTTTTCAAGAAATTTTATTTTTAGATGATTAAACGCTGATTGCGATCGTCAAGATTCAAAGGATGTTTTCAAGAATTTTGAATTTGAAGTGTTTAAGCGTAAGATGTATCCATCAATGGATCTAACGGTTGACGAAGAAATGTTGTGATTTTCAAAAGTAAGGAATGGTAAGTTCGGTGATTTGATGTGATAATTCATCATAGAATACGAATGAATATAATTCATGAATGTAGTGATCTTTAGGAAGATAACACTTGCTAAAGCTTTACTTAAGTTCCGATATGTCAAAATCAGAATATGTAACTGAATTTGTATGAAAATGGTTGTTCTTTGGTGAACATATACATATATCATGTGAATGTAAGTAGTATAGTTAACAACTGCTGAATCAGAATGGAAGAATGTACAATGTAACATATTTATATGAGATATGAATATCTCTCGGGTTTTACCTACCCGTTAAAATATTTTTCACAATTACAAAAGTGAAGATATACGTTCATATATGTATTCTTCAGATGTAATCATGGTTTTAATGAGTTAATATAATATTAAACTCATTTGATTTGCTGTTGAAACGAGAATAAATAATCTCCAAAACCTTTGAGATTTCATAATTGTCGTGAAATATTTCGCTAATGAAGTTATGAATCAATACTTCATCATTCATTATTATTGATATACTTCGGTATATGATGTTGGTGCTCATGGAATTCTTGTGAAATTCATAAGGCACTAATGATGTTTTCTAGAAAGTTTCGAGTACATCGAAAATTAAAGTATACAATTAATCATGTATTTGAGTAATACACTTGGTTTATTACGAAATGGAGTTTATTGTGTTGAAGCAATGATTAACGATTGTTAAGTTATTAACAAAAGATGTACATCACAACATATTATGATATGAATTAACCATGTAGTACATACTAGTTAAGATTCACACGTAATAGCTTAGTACGAAAAGATTTATTATTGTTCCAATCCATATATATAAAGTATACATATGTAATTCTTCAGGAAGAATGAGTCAATACATCTTAACTCATTATTATTAATATTCATTGGTATCTATGGGGTGTATGATGTTGATGTTTGAGGTACTGAGTGTGATGTTGAGGCGTGGAATGCGGATGTTGTCGTTGGTGAAGCTGGTGATGTTGGTGGTGATGCCGATGGTACTGGTGGTACTGGTTATGCTGCTGGTGCTGCTGCTGGTGTTTGTAGGTTTCGCACCATATTCTCCAGAGCCACTACTCGAGCGCGAAGCTCGTTGACTTCTTCTATTACTCCGGGATGATTGGCGGTTCGGACAAGTGGATGAATAAGATCTAAAATTTTAGATATTATATATTCCTGACTGGATATCCTGGAAATGAGGGTGAAAATAGTGTTCCGAACGGGTTCGCCGGTAAGTGCTTCAGGTTCTTCACCAAGAGGTGAATTCGGTTGGTGGAAGGGATCACCTTCTTCTTGTCTCCATTGATTAAGTTTGCTACGAACCCATCCCCAATTCATCCAAAATAGATGATGGTTGATTGGTTCATTCATTCCGGTTACGCTGCCATTGGAGCTCGAAGAGTTCGAGGAATCCATATTATGTGTTTGGAATAGGGTTTTTGATATGAGATTAGTGTTGAATACTGGATGATATATTCGTCTCCTCGAATACGTGTATATAGCAAAAAGATTTCTGTAATTTACGGTGAGAATTTAGGAAAAGTGTTAGACAAAATTTATTGGGATAGATACGATAAGATATAATAAGATATGATGTGTCTATACTTTAATAATGGCAGTATGACGTGTCGAGATCATAAAGTGATAAGTATGTAATCTAATAATCTTTTGATTAAAGACTTTCAATTCGTATAATGTGATAGCCCAATGACATTTTTTGATTCGCAAACCGATGCATGAAGGCATAAGGCATATAGGTACGTGATATAATAGGGAGTTATATACGTTTGATTGTGAGTAGTAACAATTATAAGAGTTTCAAAATCATGGATAATATTTCATGTAATACATATGTAATACACATAACCATGATAGATGACTTATGAATGTCAAGAATTTCTGAAATCATTGTGTCGAATTTAGATGTGGTGGTGTAATTGGATAGTACTAGGAAAGTGAGCAGAGTTCTTAGATTAGCTCGGCATTCTAAGATAAGTAAAGTTTCTAAAGTATAGTGTAGCATTTAACAGTTAAAGGCAACAATTAAAGGCACTATGGTCAAGGAAAGTTGTAGTCCTACATTAGGAAAGAGACTTTGATTAGAATCTTTAAGTCAAGTTTGGTAAAGCATGATTGTTAAGATTATAAGGCAATCCTAAGTGCTTTAAGTCTAAGGCAGGAAAGGTTATAGTTTCCTAGATTGCTAAGGCACTCTAGCTAGCAAGTAAGGCACACATAAAAATGCAATCCTGGTTCTCTATAACAGCCTGGTTATGCTCTGATACCAATCTGTAACGTCCTCCCAATAGGGTCTGGAAGAAACGTTACTAATATCAAATAAACCAACATATTATAATACGAGAACAATACTAAATGAGAAAATTTAACTTTATTGAGTACGCAGCGGAAAATGAAATGTCGTTACAATAATGGAAATAACGATAAAGTAATTGTTCATATGCAGAAGTAATAAATGCGATATCTCTTGATCCTAAGTCCAAGTAGCATCACATAAGTAGTAGATAAGAAAGCTTGAATCAAACAGCACCTGAGACAAAACATGCTAAAGTGTCAACCAAAAAGGTTGAGTGAAGTTCATAGGTTTAACAAAAGTAGTTATCGTTGTTTTTAGACCACAAGATTTAGTTGTAAAGTTGATCTCCCGCAGGATCAAAAAGTAGATCTCGCAGATCCAAAAGTTATGCCAGTGCGTGATATTTAGACTAAACGTTCAAGTTTGCCCCATGACAAGTTGTGTATGTCCTTGTCGGTTTAAATTTCATTATCAAGTAATACAAAGACTGAGTCAAATGTATCGGGGACGTTACTCCCGATAGGCCTACCCCCAATAACTAAGCATGCCGCAGCACCTAAAAATATCACTGTAGGGACTTAGTCGGACATAGCCGGGTATAGCATAGTTTTAGTTGGTACTTGTGTCTAAATTGTAAATAGTAAAAGCAGCATGTGTCTCACCCCAAAAGTTATAAAACAGTTATGAAACAGTAAAAATTGGGGCTATGAATTCACGTATATAAATATTGTAAAACAGTTATTAAAATATTGCATGTTAAAAATTTAAAAATCAAGCATGTGTCTCACCCCATAGTTTCAAAACAGTAATGAAATAGTAAAAAGTGGGGCTATGAAATTCACCTTAGTAAGTAGAGAGAGAGTTATTCCTCGGAATAAAGAGTTGAACGAGTGAGCAGGAAAGTCAACCTATTGACATTTAAGAGTAGTTAAGTATTTTGCCCATGTTTAAGTTTAAGTATGTGTTTAAGTATAGTTTGTTTTACTAAGTTTCTATTCCTAGTAAGTTACTATTTTTATAATGTTTCCATTTTTAGAAAGTTTCTTATTTTACTAAGTTTCTATGACTAGAGAGTTTCTACTTTTATGAGTGTTTTTCATTTTAGGATACTTGCCGTATTAGATAAGCTTCCAATCACCCCTTTCCCTTCGAATGGCTAATTTAGATCTAGGGGCTTGAGCCATAGGACCCTTTAAATCGGAAATCCAAACCCTCTGCCTAGAATCTCGTAGAAACCATTAGTCAAGAAAGTTCGAAGATCTATACATCTCTAATACATATCCCAAAATATTTTTGTGCTACAATATAAGTAGTAGGTTATAGGTGCTAGTAATAGTAATAGTGTATACATGTTAAGTACTAGTATAAGTAGTATTAGGGTTTAAGGTTTTAATATGTATATGTATATATAATTCGTATATATACATAAAAATATTTTTTTTACATGTATATATGTATATATAAATCTAGGAGTGTTTATGTATATACTTATGAATAACAAGTTTATAATATGAATATGAATTAACAAAGATTAAAGTTTATGTAAATAGTTTAGGGTTTATGTTATACCTTTGAAGATTCAAGATAATTAACAAAGAAAAGATGAACACGATGAAGATGGAAGATCAAAGCCTTAAAAATCTTGAAGAACTCCTTGAAGATTCTTGAAGAACACGAAGAACAAGCTTGAAGATCCGAATACCACAAGAGAGGGAGAGGGAGAGATTGTTTTTGAGAGAGGATTTTGGTGTGATTTGTGAATGAGAAACTAGGATTTTATATAGTGCAAGTATTAGAGTGTTAGTCAACATAAGGATGTTCTAATTAATGATTTTATTTTATTTTATAATTTTTAGTCAACAATAGGTGGTACTAGTTTATATATATATTATTTTAATTTTTAGTCAACATAAGGATGTAATTGTTTAAGATTCTTTAGTCTCATTATTATTACTATTATTACTATTATTATTTTTTTACATTTACTACATGATAAGTATTATTTTCTTTTTACTAATTCATGACTTGTATATATTTAGTTCTCAATTGTTTTATTATTTATATAAATGTCAATTTTTATTTATTACTTATAGGTTATCAGTTATAATATTACATAAATGCATAAATTTTAATTAGCAGTGAGTGTCGACTAACAGTTTATTATTTTCATCTTTTATTAACTTGTCAATTATTGCACAAAGTTAATTAATATGTTTTCTAACTCTTAATACTTAACAATTGTTGATTAAAGTTTAATCATTAAGTTTTGATTATATTGTTTGGGCATTTAATATTGGAAAAATATAGAATGGAAAAATGAGGGTCGTTATAGATTTCGATCATTCAACTATATAATGTAGTTTTGATTACTTGTGTCTATTTCAAAAAAAAACATTTATAAAAATTGCGCATGTATTCTCAACCTAAAAATATAAAGGGTAAAAAGGTAAATGAAACTCACCTAATGTATTTTGTAGTAAAAATACATATGATGACATTGAACAAGTATAGGGTTGGCCTCGGATTCACGAACCTATATCATTTGTGTATATATATTAATACACACAATTGTAGTCGAATAAGTTTATATATATAACTTATTAATGATATTATTTTTATATTAATAATATATTTATATTTCATGTAATCCTTTTATATAATAAAATATTGTGTTATGTTATATGTTTTATATATATATATATATATATATATATATATATATATATATATATATATATATATATAATATATATATATATATATATATATATATATATATATATATATATATATATATATATATATTTCATTTGTTTATCAAAACGGTAGTTCAAATTATATTAAGTTGACATTAGTAAAAATAATGATAATAGCATTAATAATATACTTAGGTTAATAATAACTCTATTAATGATAATAATAACGATATTAATAATAATATTTGTAAAATATTAATTTTACAGTTAATGATATTTATGATTTTGATTTTAGTAATTTCATGATAATAATACTCGTGATAATAATAATAATATTTATGTTAATATTAACAATTCTATTATTTGTAAAAAGATACTAATACTAATATTTACGAAAATGTTAATAACTTTTATTACTTTCATAATAATAATACTAATAAACATATTCATGATAATAATATTAATGTGTTAAATTTAATAGTAATATCATAATTAGTACTTATAATAATAATAGTAATAGATATAATACTTATAATTATGTTAATAATAATAATAATAATAATAATAATAATAATAATAATAATAATAATAATAATAATAATAATAATAATAATAATAATAATAATAGTAATCATAATAATTATAACAATGATAATATTACACATACTATTGGTAAAATGATATAATTTATATTCTGAATGATAATATTAATATTAGTAATAGCATTAATAATACTAAAAATCTTATTTGCGAAAATAATCATAATAATACGTATGTTAGTAATAATAATGGTATTGATACTATAATACTTGTAGTAATATCAATAATTAATAATAATAATCATAATAATAATAATACAATCATAATGACAATAACAATAATAATAATAATAATAATAATAATAATAATAATAATAATAATAATAATAATAATAATAATAATAATAATAATAATAATAATAATAATAATAATAATAATAATAATAATAATAATAATAATAATAATAATAATAATTAAGAGTTATACCTCAAAGAAATTCGAATTAAAAATAAATGACACCAGTCAGGATTGAACCCGAGACCTCTTGAAACCCGATAAACTCTGTTAACCATTGGGTTGTGCCCCATTTCTGATTATTACTCCCATCCCTATTTTACTTAAACTGTTTCTGTTTCAATTCCCTTTCTTCCTTCCTCGTTAATTAATTCAGTCAACCAGGGAGTTAAATAAAGTTATTCATAGTATCTCACTTAGTTTTAGGATTACTAATTGATACAGAAACGAATTTAAGTTGCAAATCAATATTAATCAGAAAAAAAAATAAAAAAAACAGACCTGTTTATTCGGAAAAAAAAATGAAGAACGTAATACTTGATTTTGAGATTAAGAACTTTTTAGCTCACGATTTCAAAATAAGATACATTCCAAATCCTTCATAGAAACTTTTCGAATGCTCAATTGAATCTAAAACAACATATTTAAATCGAATTTTTGTGATGAACAATATTGTTGACTTTTACTTTAGAACTTTGACTTCACAATTTTGCATTCGACATGATGAATTGGAAGTTGAAATCTTCCAGATAGTTTGAGCAAAAGAGTCCTAACCTAACTGCAATTGAGGATTTTTGATTTCTTTATGAATTGCAGGTTGTGTATGCATGTATATTGATAGATATCATCTAGTTAAAACTTAATAAAGATAATGCGATTGAGTTGGTTGCACTATAACATGATTTGGACTGGTAACTATCGTTGAACAAAAATTTCAATCAGAATCTATAAAGTAAGATACACAGATAGATAAATCCAACAATTTGTACAAGTAATACTGTTAATTAGTGCTTTTAGAGATATAAACAAATTCAAATAAAGTGTGATTGATATGTGAAACAAATATCTGATTCCAAATCTGTATCTACGACCTTAATATAAATAAAATTAATGAATTTATAATTAATAATTAATAATAATCATAAATACTAATAATTAATAAATGTATTATTAATGATAACAATTATGTTAATAATAATACTGATAATTAATAAATACAATACTAATATTCCTAAAACTTATAATAATTATATTTTTATTGATAGGTTATATTTATTTCTGCATTTTATATCTCTTTTATTTATGTAACCATAATTATATTTATAGGTTATAATTAGTTTTACTAATAAATGTAACTATAATAATAATAATCTAAATACAATTAATATTAATAATAATATTAATACTAAAAGTAATAAGTCATAAAAATAGGAATTTTAATAAACTTAACAATAATAATATTATTAATGATAATGATAATAACACAAGTTATTTTAGTATTGATAATGATATTTATATATATCAAATTTCATAATTATATCTTTAACATAATAATATTAATACTAGTTGATAATAGTAATGTTAAACATAATAATACGAATTATGATTTTACAAAAAATAATAATAACTAGTAATTTATTTAATTCATAATTAATTTGTAATTACATTTAATATAATATAATTTACTAATTATATCATATTTACTAATTATAATATATTGAATCTTTAACATTTATTGTTTACAATATATAATATTATTTAGGTATTGAATTCATATATATATATATATATATATATATATATATATATATATATATATATATATATATATATATATATATATATATATATATATATATATATTTATATATATTTAATTACAAGGAATTGTCCGTAAAGCGTCGAGAATAGTCAAAGGACAATTGATTAGATGAACATAGATTTCAAAACTTTCGAGATTCTACATTACAGATTTTTGCTTATCGTATTGAGATCATGTAAAGATTAAGTTTAAATTTGGTCGAAATTCCCGGGTCATCACAGTACCTACCCGTTAAAGAAATTTCGTCCCGAAATTTGAGGGAGGTCGTCATGGCTAACAATAAATATGTTTTTCTTGACGAATATGAGCTGATAAATAGAGTTTTCATCATTACAGAATAATACAGATAAAATAATTTGATTATTCGAAGAGCACGAATGAAACTATCATGAGAGAGGTCCCAACGGGCATCGTCCACCTTCGCCCAAAAACTTGCCCAAATTTTTAGCCGTTAGTAAAATAAAAAAAAATTCCAACGGCTATCCTAACGGTCACTTTTACCCTATAAAAACACCAACCATATACTTCCTTTTATACACTCAAACATATATTTCTTTTACATTTCCACCTTTCTCAAAATCAAAATCAAACACTCCCAAACTGCAAAATGTTAACACTTCCTCCAATGATTGTTTCATTCGATGTTCATTACGGAGGTGATTTCCGTAATCAAATGAAGGAATATAAGTGGTGCGACAGTATTTCGTTTGAAGATATCGACATTCGTGATGTTGGTTTACAAGACTTGCTATCCTTTCTGAAGGAAAAAGTTCCGTGTGAATTCACGTCTGTGTTCTTTTATAAAGACGATTATGATGCGGATTGTAGGGCAAGTTTTCTGTGTACCGATGATCAATGGTACTTTATAAAAGATACCATTGAAGATCGTGGTAAACGCATTTCTTTGTATGCGGTTCTTGAAGATGAAGAGACGTTGGGTTATCGTTACCTCGATGAATCAACTGAAGCAGCAGTTGAGGCATCAAGAGAAATACCGACGTCTCCAGAGTACCTCACGGATGGTGAAATGACTGGTGAGCGCTACTTTGCAGATGACAATTGACGACGACGAGTAGTTTGATTGTAATTTTTTTTTAATTGTCGTGATGTTTTAATTTTTAATTATTGTAATTTCAGTGTTGTTGTCGAGTTTTATATCTTCCTTTATGTTTCGAAGCTCTTCGTCTTTTTAATCTCCTCTCGATCTCTAGTAAAACGAGTAATGGTCTAGAATTTGTAAGTATGAAGTTTCGAATGAATTTAATGTTATAATCAAGAAAGAACGTAATAGCATGATTTGATTAGTCAAATTACCAGAATCATTGAGAGTAGAGCTATCAAGAATATACTTTCTTGATATGTTCAGAAGTTAATTAGAATGAAAGAGTTATGTAACATGACACATGATGGTGGTATGATCTACTGTGAACCATCATGTCCTATTAGAACTCAGCATGACTTACTATAATATAATCACGTTGATCAAGTGTCATTATATTATACTAACTCATGCATCAGTTCCCAACATTACTTCAATAACATTCATATTTTAAGCTCGAAAGTTTACAGAATATAGAAACTAGCAGTTTCTATATGATGTAACACTGATAGCACAAAGAGATAAATGATTTCAGATAGTATTAGTTATGAAAATATATTCAGAAATATCGAGGACATTTATAATAAAAGATACGATAATATCTCGGAATATCCAAGATTAGAGGATGATGGGGACTATTGTCCCCAAGGATTTAGAGTAAAGTGCAAGATATTCGCTAAAGACTTTAGCAGGCATTGAATCATTTGGATTCTTTGAAGTCAAACTTATTCTTTGTGATTTGTCCACGGCTTCCTTCATAGTTTCGCATAATCTGCTTTTAGGTATTAAATTTTCTATTGAATGTTTCCAATATAATGATACACAGGAAGCACGAAGAGGTATATAATTTCGGACGAGAATATTTATAAAAATATCCTCAGAAATATCGAAGATATTGATGATGATATTTTGGAATTTCTAAGTTCAATGGTTGATGGAGAAATATTTTCCGCAAGATTTTAACATGACTTCGGAGCAAAATATTCTTTGAAGGTTTCATCAGATCCAGAATTACCTGGATTCTTTGAAGATATGGTATGGTCCTTGTATTTGTCCTCGGTCTCCTTCGTGGTTAGCTCAATCCATTTTCCAGTTCTAACTTTTTTGAGCTTTTCCAACATACCATTCTTTATCATCAAACTTCGATGATTATGGTCGTTTACGGTTGTCTATGGTTTATGCTGCTTCATTCAGCTTTTTCAACATTCAGAGTATTGATTTTGTGACTGAGTGATTTTCAAAAATCCAGAAGGAGAGATCATAATTCTAAGAGATAAATGTCATACATATAACCGTTGATGTAGATATGTTGTGAGTTTTCAAAGTACTGATTGCTGATTCCCGGTAATTGGTATGGCAGTTCTCGTTACAAGATGCGGATGAGTATATGATAGGGTTTCAATTAATAAATATAATGATTTGTCAGAGAGATTTAAGCCAAGAAGTAAAGAGGTTGTTGGTGTGTCTGCTGGTAATATGGTGGAATATAAAAGAATTCCCCGGTATCAAAAGGGTAATCGTATATATCAGGATTATAGTAAGGTTACTTCGAATGAAAAGTCGAAGTTGACTTGCTGAAGCTGTGACAAAATTAGCTACCTTGAAAAGGGATCGCAAAGTTATTTTTGCTAATAAATGCCAAAGGATCTGACGCGGCTACGTGTTAAACTTTTACTCAGTTGCCGAGAGTTTCTCAGGTGCATAACTATATGCATCAATCTTTTCTCCCGTGAATGAAGTGCGGTTGGTTCATCCTCTCGATTGAGGTGTTTTCAAGAATCATGAAAGATTTGAACGCAGAAAGTAATCGTGAAGATACAAATGATGTTTAAGACGAAATCAAGTGGCAAACTTGAAGAATGTTTAGTTTCATATGTTATAATCAATATTTTAATTTATTTTAATTGTCCAATGTTATTAGTCCACAGTCGATAGTCCACAGCTAACAGTTCAATAATTCATATATATAGTTTAATATATAATATTCGAATTAATTAATACGTATCGTGACCCGTGTACATGTCTCAGACTCGATCACAACTCAAAGTATATATATTATTATAGAATCAACCTCAACCCTGTATAGAGAACTCGATCATTAATGCATATAGAGTGTCTATGGTGATTCCAAATAATATATATAGATGCGTCGATATGATATGTCAAAACCTTATATACGTGTCCCGATATTTAAAATGCGTAAAATAAATAACAGAAATTAAATGACGATAAATAAAGTGCGTAAAGTAAATAACAGAAATTAAATGACGATAAATAAAATTACGAGAATGTAAATTGCGATAAATAAACTGCGATAAATAAATTGTGATAATTAAATGGTAATACGGAATTAATAGTTAGCTAGGAATAGGTAGCTAGGATTTTGTTAGCGTGGATTCTTAATAGAATTTCATATTGTTAATTAATTTGTTTCTAATCAATTTTTATTGTGTCCATTATTTCTTCATTATGCCACTTGCTGGATTCTGATAGGTCAAAATCCAAATATGTAATTGGATGAATATGGTTATTCTGTGGTGAACAGATTTGTATATCGGTGGATGTAAGTAGGATAGTATATGACTGTTGAAACAGATTCGAAGAACGTACAATGTAACTTATTAATGTGAAATTTAAATAGTCCTCGGGTATTACCTACCCGTTAAAATATTTTCACCATTTACAGTTTGTACAAGAGAATTTTTAATTACAATCTTTATGAAAACATATATATATATATATATATTATCTTCAGATGTATTCATGGATTTAATGAGTTAATATAATATTAAACTCATTTGCTTTTCGGTTGGAACTAGAATAAATAATCTTTAAAACTTTAGAGATTTCATATTCGACATGTCGAACGAAAATCATACTCAAAGTACAGATGATGATGTTGAAGCATGGATTGTTGATGGTACTGGTGCTGTTATTGATTGTACTGTTGGTGCCGGTGATGTTGCTGAAGCTGGTACATTTTGCACCATATTCTCCGAATTGATTATTCGAGCGTGAAGTTCATTGACTTCTTGTATTACTCCGGGATGATTGTCGGTCGGAACGAGCGGATGAATAAAGTTTCGAATTTTGAGATATTATATAATCATGGCGAGATATTCGGGAAATGATGGTGAAAATAGTGTTTCGGACTGGTTCGCCGGTAAGTGCGTCAGGTTCTTTGCCAATAGGTGAATTCGGTTGGTGGAAGGGATAGCCTTCTTCGCGTCTCCATTGGTTAGGTCAACTACGAACCCATTAGATGAATTGGTTGATTCATTCTGGTGACGCTGCTTTTGGAGCTTAGGTGAATATCTATATCGGAATAGCTGTCAGAATAACTATCGAAATAGCTATCGGAATCTGAGGGACTCGAACTGGTTGAAGGATTCAACTCATACGATCAGATACAGGATTTTCGATAGGAAATAGATTATAGGATGTAGATTAGTATACATAATTTTACATATGCATATATAATACTAACATCCCATAAGTTACGGAGGAATCTACAGAAGCTGTCAGGCAAAGATAACAATAACAGATAAGCTAAGATATGAATTTATCTATACACTGTCTATGCAATAGAGGCAGTAAGACGTGTCTAGACTTTAAGGATGATAAGCAATTAATTTTCGACACTAATGATAAGCAAAACTTTTGACAAGCAGACACGGTCGAAGTCCAGACTCACTAATGCATCCTAACGACTTATCAGTTAGACACACTAATGCAGACCCGGTTCACTAAGACCACTGCTCTGATACCAATTGAAAGGACCCGTCCTAATCCATCCGGACGAAGTCCATATCGATTATAAACGATTCACAACAGTTGATTACATCGCGAGGTACTTGACCTCTATATGATACATTTTACAAACATTGCATTCGTTTTTGAAAAGACAATCTTTCATTACATCGAAATTTGAAGGCATGCATACCATTTCAATAATATATCTAACTGTAATTGACTTAATAATAATCTTGATGAACTCAACGACTCGAATGCAACGTCTTTTGAAATATGTCATGAATGACTCCAAGTAATATCTCAAAGATAAGCAAATGCACAGCGGAGGATTTCTTTCATACCTGAGAATAAACATGCTTTAAAGTGTCAACCAAAAGGTTGGTGAGTTCATTAGTTTATCATAAATAATTATTTCATAATTTTAATAGACCACAAGATTTCATATTTCCAATTCTCATAAACATACGTCCCATGCATAGAGACAAAAATATCATTCATATGGATTGAACACCTGGTAACCGACCTTAACAATATGCATATAGAATATCCCCATCATTCCGGGATCCTCCTTCGGACATGATATAAATTTCGAAGTACTAAAGTATCTGGTACTTTGGATGGGGCTTGTTGGGCCCGATAGATCTATCTTTAGAGTGCGCGTCAATTAGGGTGTCTGTTCCCTAATTCTTAGATTACCAGACTTAATACAAAGGGGCATTTTCTATTTCGATCATTCAACCATATAATGTAGTTTTGATTACTTGTGTCTATTTTAAAAAAAAAAACATTTATAAAAATTGCGCATGTATTCTCAGCCCAAAAATATAAAGGGTAAAAAGGTAAATGAAACTCACCTAATGTATTTTGTAGTAAAAACACATATGACGACATTGAACAAGTATAGGGTTGGCCTCGGATTCACGAACCTATATCATTTGTATATATATATTAATACACACAATTTTAGTCGAATAAGTTTATATATATAACTTATTAATGATATTATTTTTATATTAATAATATATTTATATTTCATGTAATCCTTTTATATAATAAAATATTGTGTTATGTTATATGTTTTAAATATATATATATATATATATATATATATATATATATATATATATATATATATATATATATATATATATATATATATATATATATATATATATATATATATATATATATATATATATATATATTTATGTATTTCATTTGTTTATCAAAACAGTAGTTCAAATTATATTAAGTTGACATTAGTAAAAATAATGATAATAGCATTAATAATATACTTAGGTTAACAATAACTCTATTAATGATAATAATAACGATATTAATAATAATATTTGTAAAATATTAATTTTACAGTTAATGATATTTATGATTTTGATTTTAGTAATTTCATGATAATAATACTCGTGATAATAATAATAATATTTATGTTAATATTAACAATTCAATTATTTGTAAAAAGATACTAATACTAATATTTACGAAAATGTTAATAACTTTTATTACTTTCATAATAATAATACTAAAAAACATATTCATGATAATAATATTAATGTGTTAAATTTAATAGTAATATCATAATTAGTACTTATAATAATAATAGTAATAGATATAATACTTATAATTATGTTAATAATAAAAATAATAATAATAATAATAATAATAATAATAATAATAATAATAATAATAATAATAATAATAATCATAATAATTATAACAATGATAATATTACACATACTATTGGTAAAATGATATAATTTATATTCTGAATGATAATATTAATATTAGTAATAGCATTAATAATACTAAAAATCTTATTTGCGACAATAATCATAATAATACGTATGTTAGTAATAATAATGGTATTGATACTATAATACTTGTAGTAATATCAATAATTAATAATAATAATCATAATAATAATAATTCAATCATAATGACAATAACAATAATAATAATAATAATAATAATAATAATAATAATAATAATAATAATAATAATAATAATAATAATAATAATATAATAATAATAATAATAATAATAATAATAATAATAATAATAATAATTAAGAGTTATACCTCAAAGAAATTCGAATTAAAAATAAATGACACCAGTCAGGATTGAACCCGAGACCTCTTGAAACCCGATAAACTCTGTTAACCATTGGGCTGTGCCCCATTTCTGATTATTACTCCCATCCCTATTTTACTTAAACTGTTTCTGTTTCAATTCCCTTTCTTCCTTCCTCGTTAATCAATTCAGTCAACCAGGGAGTCAAATAAAGTTATTCATAGTATCTAACTTAGTTTTAGGATTACTAATTGATACAGAAACGAATTTAAGTTGCAAATCAATATTAATCAGAAAAAAAATAAAAAAAACAGACCTGTTTATTCGGAAAAAAAAAATGAAGAACGTAATACTTGATTTTGAGATTAAGAACTTTTTAGCTCACGATTTCAAAATAAGATACATTCCAAATCCTTCATAGAAACTTTCTGAATGCTCAATTGAATCTAAAACAACATATTTAAATCGAATTTTTGTGATGAACAATATTGTTGACTTTTACTTTAGAACTTTGACTTCACAAATTTGCATTCGACATGATGAATTGGAAGTTGAAATCTTCCAGATAGTTTGAGCAAAAGAGTCCTAACCTAACTGCAATTGAGGATTTTGAATTTAAACTCTAGTTCGAGGTTTTTGATTTTTGGAACCACGACGGGCAGTATCTGTTCTTATGTTTAAAAAAAATCGGATTTCTTTATGAATTGCAGGTTGTGTATGCATGTATATTGATAGATATCATCTAGTTAAAACTTAATAAAGATAATGCGATTGAGTTGGTTTCACTATAACATGATTTGGACTGGTAACTATCGTTGAACAAAAATTTCAATCAGAATCTATAAAGTAAGATACACAGATAGATAAATCCAACAATTTGTACAAGTAATACTGTTAATTAGTGCTTTTAGAGATATAAACAAATTCAAATAAAGTGTGATTGATATGTGAAACAAATATCTGATTCCAAATCTGTATCTACGACCTTAATATAAATAAAATTAATGAATTTATAATTAATAATTAATAATAATCATAAATACTAATAATTAATAAATGTATTATTAATGATAACAATTATGTTAATAATAATACTGATAATTAATAAATACAATACTAATATTCCTAAAACTTATAATAATTATATTGTTATTGATAGGTTATATTTATTTCTGCATTTTATATCTCTTTTATTTATGTAACCATAATTATATTTATAGGTTATAATTAGTTTTACTAATAAATGTAACTATAATAATAATAATCTAAATACAATTAATATTAATAATAATATTAATACTAAAAGTAATAAGTCATAAAAATAGGAATTTTAATAAACTTAACAATAATAATATTATTAATGATAATGATAATAACACAAGTTATTTTAGTATTGATAATGATATTTATATATATCAAATTTCATAATTATATCTTTAACATAATAATATTAATACTAGTTGATAATAGTAATGTTAAACATAATAATACGAATTATGATTTTACAAAAAATAATAATACCTAGTAATTTATTTAATTCATAATTAATTTGTAATTACATTTAATATAATATAATTTACTAATTATATCATATTTACTAATTATAATATATTGAATCTTTAACATTTATTGTTTACAATATATAATATTATTTAGGTATTGAATTCATATATATATATATATATATATATATATATATATATATATATATATATATATATATATTTAATTACAAGGAATTGTTCGTAAAGCGTCGAGAATAGTCAAAGGACAATTGATTAGATGAACATAGATTTCAAAACTTTCGAGATTCTACATTACAGATTTTTGCTTATCGTATCGAGATCATGTAAAGATTAAGTTTAAATTTGGTCGAAATTCCCGGGTCATCACACTCACAGTGCTCTGTGGGTCTCGAATACACATGAAAAAAAATAAATCATTCTCATTTACTTTCTCTTTGTTCTTACCTCGCTGTGTAATTGAGTTTGCTAAGAACCTATGGATTACTCATAGCTCAGCTCTATCAATATCAGTATAAGAGTTATTCCTCCTACGAAATTGGTTATGCCTAGTCATTCTACTCCATATTCCATTCATATCAAAATTTTCATCAACCCTCCTACCATTAACTATCAACCTTTGACAATCAGTAGATGCTAGTTCCTCAGGTGTATATATACACAAAGCCTGAGCCATGTCTAGTAGAGACATATGGCGCATCACACCTCCTAATAAAAATCTAATAAAACTACGATCGGTTAAGGTAGCTACCCGATCATTTATTTCAATACTACATAATAATTCCACACACCATTCTCTATATACACGCCTACGTATATTAAACAAATGTTTCCAATCAGTAAAAGTAGAATTACCATACCTTTGTGTAAGTAATTCTTTGTTTGGACTGGCCAATCCCACTGTTTCTAACGGTTTCCAATCTATTACTCTGGGTACTTCAACAACATTAGACTGAAGGGTGTGCAAGTTCCTCTGGTATTTTGGATAATCTATCCAATGTCGGTCAAACCTTAAATTAGGATGTAAATATGCCAACTCTATATTTGAATATGAAATGAATTGATGCGGTAGATTTTGTCTATATTGGTCGTTAATCTCCTGTTCTTCTGCATTCTCAGGAGGAGCATTGTGAGCCTGAGATGCGGATGAAGATTCACCCTTTTCAGTCTGTAAAACACATTACACACAATTTTTGTGCATCCAAATATGCATTAGTGTTAGCATAAATCAAAAGTCAAAACAATCATAATGATATGTTTAATCCATATTAAACTTTATACGCATTTTCATAATATTAACAATTCTACACTTTTACAAATGAACATATATGAGAATGTATACAATGTTCTTTAACTTTTATCTCAAATAACATGTCAAAATAATCATTACTAGCAATTAAACAAGTTCCAAATGGCATTCATAACAATTAAATTGAGTTCATGCATTTTTGACTCAAAAAGTCTACTTTAATACTTGAAAATCATGTTTAGGATCAAAGTTTTGATCATTTAGCAACCTAAACATGTTACACTACTCAATTTAGTATAAACTAACAACAAAATTCGGCCATAACCCGTTTATATCAAAAAGCCCCAATTTTGCTCAAGAACACAAACCCTAGATTACTCAAAATTTAAAGTTTAAGGCTTCTAATCATGTTAAATAGCATCAATCTAGGTTATACAAGCATAATACATAAATAATTTTAGAATAATTACACTAGAAATCATCAAAATCAAATTAGGTTTATTTTTGTTCAAGAACACTAAAAATTTGAATTAAAGAGTGTTTAGGTGTAGAAATTACCGATTTCCTTGAGTAACTACGTGGTAGGATCCTTCTCAACATGATTTTAGCAAAAAAAATTGATGTTTAACGGTGAAAAATCGCGATTTTTAGAAGGTATTTGGGGGTTTTTTCGCAGAAAAATAAGTGTGTGGGTGTGTGTTGGGGACTGGTCTGTTCGACCAGTTAACCCATCTGGGTTTTGAAACCTCCGCGAGTGCGGATATAGGCCCCTTTAAAGTACCGTGAGTGCGATTTTTTTTTAATAAAAGCCTTTAACTAATAAAACATAGATTAATAAATTTTAAAAATTTGTTTCTTTTAAGAATGAGGGCGTTTCGAATCATTGTCCTAGTCCGTCTCTTAACAAAGTTTTAAAATTTGTTACTTTTTTAAGCGTCGTTTTAAAAGCAAAGATTTTTGAGTTTTTTAATGTTTTTGGCATACTTTAATTCAATAAGATTAAAAATAATGATAATAAAATTTCTCGTCCCTCCCTTGGGTGAAGTAATTTTGGTTCAACGACATAGTTTTCAATTTACGACGAATTTTTAGAAATCACATTTTTAACTTAATGAAATAAAGTAAATTTTTGTTTTTAAATTCACACCAAACTTAAATTTAAAATGCATAAAATTAAAAATTCATATAAATATCATTAATATTTTTATACATTAATTTTACAAACTTTATATTGAAAATATTAATTTTTAAAATATTAAAAACTTAAATATATTGATTTAAAAAAAGTTTACAATATTAATTTAATATTTATATATTAATTTTAAAAATAAGGTAAAAATTAAAAATCTTTTTTGGTCTTTTATCCCACTTTAATCAATCAAATATTATCAAAAATATACGCCCATCTTTTCGGTAAAGTAATTTCGGTTCCATAACCTAGTTTTACTCCTGACGAATTTTTGAAATATTTTGGGTTGATTCATTAAAGATATTTATACCTTAAGAATAAACGGTAAATTTCGCAGTGATGTAATAAATTTTTGTATGATATCAATAATTTCGGTTACGCATACCTAATTTTATTGAATACCAATTTAATACTTTATAGCGAACGATTCAGCGCTTATTATCAAAAGGTTAAAAGCAATAAAAATAAAAATAAAAACTGTATATACTTACCTGTGAGAAAGAATTCTCAGAGACCTGCTTTAGCCGACTCATAGGAGAGTCGGGTGATTTGGTTCTCCATAGCTACGTAAGCGTAACCTTTATTCTTCAATATCTTTTCTTCTAAACATATAAACGGTCCTTCTCTGCATAGAGTAACAAATTCGGTATTTGAATATGTTTGATTATTTGAACATTTACCTTCGTGTGACCATTTTCCACATTTATAACATCTTTCAAGGTGTCGTGCTCTTCTTTTTGTTGCGGATTTTGATTTTCCTTTACCAAAATGTATCTTATGATGATCTTTTCTGAGTTCTTTTCTTACTCCGTCCATTTTTTCCTCTTATGAATGATATCAGTTCACTCGGAAGTGTGTCATTATTACGTTTAGTAATCATAGCGTGTAGCATTAGACCATGGTTCAGATTAAAGGAATTCTTCATCTCGTAAAACCTAAAAAAAAAAAAATTTAGAATGGGGGGAGAAGACTAGTTCTTTAGGGTCTACTAGGGAAAGACCATTCGGATTCCATTTTCGGAAACTACACGAAAACAGAATATCTAACTCTAACAGAAATATATATTATCCTTAAAAGACTTGATTCTCCTCACACTTAGTTAGCTGTGGTATCGAATTTGTGATTAACTTCATTGTCAATTGGTTCATCAATAATTTGTATATCTCTGACTTTTGCTTCAATCCACTTGTTGATTTCCTCCTTAACTTTCACAAATTCAACTAACATCGCCTTTTCTTTTGGTGATAAATTGGATACTAATCGGTTACATAACTTAAAGTTTCCCTTAATCCTAGCATCGTGAATCCGTTTATAAAGTTTCTTCGTTGAACTGTTAAAAACGGGTTCATCTAATTTCGTATCATCAACGGGGTTCTTTATTATCGGATCATCATTAAGTGTTTCTTCATCTTCCCCACACTTATGCGTTTTTATTGGTTTAACAGTTTTGGTTGGTGGAGATCTAAACTTTCGGTTCACAAAGGTGACCGATTTATCACCATCTCTAAGTGTCATTCTACCTTCTCTTACATCAATGAATGCTTCTGTGGTTGTTAAAAATGGGCGACCTAAAATTAGAGGAATATCAAGGTTTTCCTCCATATAAATAACTATGAAGTTTTCACCAAAGGTCAAACTTCCCACTTTAACAAGTAAATTATTTGCTATTCCAACCGGGTGTTTAATTGTTAGGTCAAATGATTGAACACCTATTTTGGTTGGTTTTAATTTACCCATACCTAATCTTTTGTATAAGGAAAGAGGCATAATATTTGCACTTGCTCCTAAATCTGGGAGTCCATTATACATAGCACCATCATTAAGAAATCAAGAAATGATAAATTCACCCGTGTCTCCTACTTTAGTAAGTCGAGTTGGTTTGTTAACCTTTTTTGGGTGTTCTTTTCTTGGTTCTTTCACTTCTATTTAAACTTCTTTTTCTTCATTTCTTGGAATAGGATGTTTGTATAGAAATTCTTCTTCATCACTCCAATTTGAATCCTCACCATTTTTCAATTTTGATTTTTCATATGTTGTTGATAACATATTTATGTTTTCATTTTGAAGGTTTTCTTGGGTGGTAAAATTATGATTGACTTCATTGTCAACTTCCATCGGACCATGTATGTAATGTTTAACTCTGTGACCATTAACTTTAAATTCAATCTCATTTGAATTTATTAACTCTATTGTTCCGTATGGGAAAACTCTTTTGACTATAAATGGTCCAGACCATCTTGATTTCAATTTTCCAGGAAATAGCTTGAATCGTGAATTGAAAAGAAGAACTATGTCTCCTCCTTTAAATTCTTTTGAACTTCTGATTCTTTTATCATGCCATTTCTTCGTTCTTTCTTTATAGATTAACGAATTTTCATACGCTTCATGTCTTAATTCTTCTAATTCAGTTAGTTGACTTAATCCTAGACGTCCGGCTTCATGTAAATCAAGATTACATGTCTTCAAAGCCCAAAATGCTTTGTGTTCAATTTCTACTGGAAGATGACATGCTTTTTCGTAAACGAGTTTAAAAGGTGTGGTTCCAATTGAAGTTTTGTAGGCTGTTCTAAAAGCCCAGAGTGCATCCTCCAATTTCATCGACCATTCCTTCGGATTTGATCCTACGGTTTTCTCTAGAATTCGTTTTAATGCTCGGTTGGTATTTTCAACTTGTCCACTTGTTTGTGGATGATAAGCGGTTGAGATTTTATGAGTTACTCCATATCTTTTGAGAACTTTCTCAAGTTGATTATTACAAAAATGACTACCCCGATCACTTATTAAAGCTTTCGGTGTTCCGAACCTTGCAAAAAGATGTTTTAAAAAGTTGACAACAACTCGTGCATCATTAGTTGAGAGAGCTTGTGCTTCCGCCCATTTAGATACATAATCAGTTGCAACGAGAATGTAGAGATTATTATGAGATTTTGGAAATGGACCCATAAAGTCAATACCCCAAACGTCAAATACTTCACATACTTGAATGACATTTTGTGGCATTTCATCATGTTGACTTATTTTTCTGGCCCTTTGACAAGCATCACAGGATTTGCAAAGAAGGTGCGCGTCTTTGAAAATTGTAGGCCAATAGAATCCAACATCGTAAACTTTTCTTGCTGTGAGCTGAGGCCCATAATGCCCTCCTGTTGGTCCTGTGTGACAATGGTTTAAGATTTGTAGTGACCCGAACTTTTCCATGTTTATATATATTAATTGAGATTGATATTTACATGATTAAATGTTTCCAACATGTTAAGCAATCAAACTTGTTAAGACTTGATTAATTGAAATATGTTTCATATAGACAATTGACCACCCAAGTTGAACGGTGATTCACGAACGTTAAAACTTGTAAAAACTATATGATGACATATATATGGATATATATATAGTTAACATGATACTATGATAATTAAACATATCATTAAGTATATTAACAATGAACTACATATGTAAAAACAAGACTACTAACTTAATGATTTTTAAACGAGACATATATGTAACGATTATCGTTGTAAAGACATTTAATGTATATATATCATATTAAGAGATATTCATACATGATAATATCATGATAATATAATAATTTAAAATCTCATTTGATATTATAAACATTGGGTTAACAACATTTAACAAGATCGTTAACCTAAAGGTTTCAAAACAACACTTACATGTAACGACTAACGATGACTTAACGACTCAGTTAAAATGTATATACATGTAGTGTTTTAATATGTATTTATACACTTTTTAAAGACTTCAATACACTTATCAAAATACTTCTACTTAACAAAAATGCTTACAATTACATCCTCGTTCAGTTTCATCAACAATTCTACTCGTATGCACCCGTATTCGTACTCGTACAATACACAGCTTTTAGATGTATGTAATATTGGTATATACACTCCAATGATCAGCTTTTAGCAGCCCATGTGAGTCACCTAACACATGTGGGAACCATCATTTGGCAACTAGCATGAAATATCTCATAAAATTACAAAAATATGAGTAATCATTCATGACTTATTTACATGAAAACAAAATTACATATCCTTTATATCTAATCCATACACCAACGACCAAAAACACCTACAAATACTTTCATTCTTCAATTTTCTTCATCTAATTGATCTCTCTCAAGTTCTATAACCATATTCAATTTTCTTCATCTAATTAATCCATAACCATATTCAATTTTCTTCATCTAATTAATCCATACACCAACGACCAAAAACACCTAAAAACTATGATAAACTTTGATTTAAAAGTTGTTATTTTAAGAAAATGATTTTTATTATGAACATGAAACTATATCCAAAAATTATGGTTAAACTCAAAGTGGAAGTATGTTTTCTAAAATGGTCATCTAGACGTCGTTCTTTCGACTGAAATGACTACCTTTACAAAAATGACTTGTAACTTATTTTTCCGACTATAAACCTATAATTTTTCTATTTAGATTCATAAAATAGAGTTCAATATGAAACCATAGCAATTTGATTCACTCAAAACGTATTTAAAATGAAGAAGTTATGGGTAAAACATGATTGGATAATTTTTCTCATTTTAGCTACGTAAAAATTGGTAACAAATCTATTCCAACCATAACTTAATCAACTTGTATTGTATATTATGTAATCTTGAGATACCATAGACACGTATACAATGTTTCGACCTATCATGTCGACACATCTATATATATTTCGGAACAACCATAGACACTCTATATGTGAATGTTGGAGTTAGCTATACAGGGTTGAGGTTGATTCCAAAATATATATAGTTTGAGTTGTGATCAATACTGAGATACGTATAACTGGGTCGTGGATTGATTCAAGATAATATTTATCGATTTATTTCTATACATCTAACCGTGGACAACTAGTTGTAGGTTACTAACGAGGACAGCTGACTTAATAAACTTAAAACATCAAAATATATTAAAAGTGTTGTAAATATATTTTGAACATACTTTGATATATATGTATATATTGTTATAGGTTCATGAATCAACCAGTGGCCAAGTCTTACTTCCCGACGAAGTAAAAATCTGTGAAAGTGAGTTATAGTCCCACTTTTAAAATCTAATATTTTTGGGATGAGAATACATGCAGGTTTTATAAATGATTTACAAAATAGCACAAGTACGTGAAACTACATTCTATGGTTGAATGATCGAAATCGAATATGCCCCTTTTTATTAAGTCTGGTAATCTAAGAATTAGGGAACAGACACCCTAATTGACGCGAATCCTAAAGATAGATCTATTGGGCCTAACAAACCCCATCTAAAGTACCGGATGCTTTAGTACTTCAAAATTTATATCATATCCGAAGGGTGTCCCGGAATGATGGGGATATTCTTATATATGCATCTTGTTAATGTCGGTTACCAGGTGTTCACCATATGAATGATTTTTATCTCTATGTATGGGATGTGTATTGAAATATGAAATCTTGTGGTCTATTATTATGATTTTATATATATAGGTTAAACCTATAACTCACCAACATTTTTGTTGACGTTTTAAGCATGTTTATTCTCAGGTGATTATTAAGAGCTTCCGCTGTCGCATACTTAAATAAGGACGAGATTTGGAGTCCATGCTTGTATGATATTGTGTAAAAACTGCATTCAAGAAACTTATTTTGTTGTAACATATTTGTATTGTAAACCATTATGTAATGGTTGTGTGTAAACAGGATATTTTAGATTATCATTATTTGATAATCTACGTAAAGCTTTTTAAACCTTTATTGATAAAATAAAGGTTATGGTTTGTTTTAAAATGAATACAGTATTTAAAAAACGTCTCATATAGAGGTCAAAACCTCGCAATGAAATCAATTAATATGGAACGTTTTTAATCAATAAGAACGGGACATTTCAGTTGGTATCCGAGAGTTGGTCTTAGAGAACCAGAATTTTGCATTAGTGTGTCTTATCGAGTTTGTTAGGATGCATTAGTGAGTCTGGACTTCGACCGTGTTTACTTGAAAAATGATTGCTTAACAAATTTTGTTGGAAACTATATATTTTTAACATGTGAATATTATGTGATATATTAATCTCTTAACGCGTTTGATATTATGTGATAGATGTCTACCTCTAGAACAAGTCCCATTGACTCACCTAATAATAATGAAGAGTCAAATGTAAATTAGAATGATTCGTGGACTGATTCACAAGTTCCCGAAGAGGAACCGGAAGAAGAATCGGAAAGAAGAATCGGAACCGGATGAAGAAATAGGACCGGTGGGGGAAATAATAAAACGGTTAAGTAAAAGAAAATCCTCAACCAACCGACCAATGTTAATTATGGTCAATGGCGTTTCCGCCAAGGAAGCAAAATATTGGGAGGATTACCAATTCTCCGATGAATCGGATTCCGACGAGAATTCCGATGATGTTATAGAAATTACCCCAAATGAATTTAAAAAGGCAAAATAAAATAATAAGGGAAAGGGCATAAAAATAGAGAAATCTAATTCCAACCCCGATGAACTTTATATGTATCGTCAACCCCCGAAGTCCTTAAGTTGTAACAATGACCCGGGAACCTCTAAACCACCAGGTTTTTCTAAACCAATGTGGAAAACGACGGCTCGTATTAGGGGAACATCATATATCCCTAGAAACTTGGCAAAACGAACCAAAATCGAAGAAGAAGAAACAAGCGAGTCGGAATAAGATAGTTGTATTCGTGTGGTGTAATATATGTAATATAGTATGCTTATGCTTTATGATATATGTAAAAATTGCTTGTATTAAAAAGTATTTTTTTTATGAATCTAACTCTTGTCTATTTTACAGTATAAAAACACAAAATGGATAGACAACCCAATATTTTAAGAGACCTACCCGGAGACATGATTGATGAAATCTTGTCTAGAGTCGGTCAGAATTCTTCAGCACAACTATTTAAGGCGAGATCAGTTTGTAAGACATTCGAAGAACGTTCCAAGAATGCCTTGGTTTATAAAAGGCTTTCGTTCGAAAGATGGGGGATATCACATTAGGAAATCCATAAGTTACGATGTGTTTACTTTGATGCATATATTGCGGGGAACCCAAATGCTATTTTACGTAATGGGTTAAGAAATTATTTTGACTCAATATATCCGAATATTGGACTTCGAGATTTAGAAAAAGCGGCTAACATGCAACATAAAGAAGCATGTTATGCTTATGGATTAGTAATGTTCGCTTCTCACCAAAGTGGGAACAAGAACATTGGGCTACAACTATTAAACAAAACGTTCCCACAAGTGACGGAGTCGGTAATTGGGGTAAGAAATGAGGTTTTTAGATTGTTACGGGACTGTTGGACATTACGTAACCCTCGTCCCTTTGATGACGTTACAACACGTTGTCTTATCAACGGCCATAACGGTTATGTTCCACAAGACCAAGGATGGGAAGTAATCCTAGTAAAACCAGAATGCATGACTTGTTTCTGGACGTATGAATTACGTGTCTTTATTACCTTTGCTGAACGACTTGTGTACTAGCTAGAATTATCTTCACAACCATCTTGTATCAAATTTATTGTGTGCTATATTTCATGCTATATGTAAAATAAGCGGTATTGTAAGTTTGTAAAATATTGTGTAAAAGTTTGAACGCGAAATATTATTATAATCAGTTTTTCATATAGAATTGTAGTAGTTGAATTGTATATTAGCTACTAAGTATGAACTTAACGGGTAGGTACTACCCGAATTTAAACTTATAAAACGCTAATATGAAGAAAAAGCTTTTATAAATGAGTTCATATTATGCTACGAAATACTATTAACTACTCTTAATATTCTGTATGATTAACTTGTTCCATTTGACTATTTTGAAGGAAATGGCACCGACTACTCGACACACCGTGAATATGAATGAAGAGGAATTCCGTACTTTTCTAGCTTCAAACATAGCCGCAGTACAGGCTGCGCTACATACCAACAATAACCTTGGATCTAGCAGTACAGGAAATCGTGTAGGATGCACCTACAAAGAATTCACTGCCGGCAAACCTTTGGAATTTGATGGAACCGAAGGACCGATCGTATTGAAACGGTGGACCGAGAAGGTCAAATCGGTGTTTGCCATAAGTAAGTGTACTGAAGAGGACAAAGTGAAGTACGCTACGCATACCTTCACAGGTTCTGCGTTAACTTGGTGGAATACCTATCTAGAACAAGTGGGACAAGACGATGCGTACGCACTACCGTGGTCAGCATTCAAGCTCTTGATGAACGAGAAGTACCGTCCCAGAACTGAGGTCAATAAGCTCAAGACAGAACTTAGAGGGTTACGAACCCAAGGATTTGATATTACCACGTACGAAAGATGATTCACAGAATTGTGCCTATTGTGTCCGGGAGCATTCGAAGATGAGGAAGAGAAGATTGACGCGTTTGTGAAAGGATTACCGGAAAGAATCCAAGAAGATATAAGTTCACACGAGCCCGCCTCCATACAACAGGCATGTAGAATGGCTCACAAACAAGTGAACCAGATTGAAGAAAGAATTAAAGAACAGACTGCTGAAGAGGCCAATGTGAAGCAAGTCAAAAGAAAGTGGGAGGAAAACGGTGATAAGAATCACCAATACAACAACAACAGCAATTACAACAATAATCGCAACAATTATCCCAACAATCGCAACATCAATCGCAACTACAACAAATGGCCCAACAACAACAACAACAACAGCAGCAACTACAACAATCATCCCAACAACAATAATAACCGCAACAACAACAACAATCAGAAGCAGCTATGCCAAAGGTGTGAAAAGTATCACTCGGGGTTCTGCACCAAATTTTGCAACAAGTGTAAAAGAAATGGTCATAGCGTGGCGAAGTGTGAGGTCTACGGACCAGGGGTTAATAGAACGAAAGGAACAAATGGTGTCGGAACGAGTAATGGCGGAGCAATTATTGTCGGAGCAAGTTATGCCAATGTAGTTTGTTATAAATGTGGAAAACCGGGCCACATTATTAGAAATTGCCCGAACCAGGAGAACACGAATGGACAAGGCCGCGGAAGAGTTTTCAATATTAATGCGGCAGAGGCACAGGAAGACCCGGAGCTTGTTACGGGTACGTTTCTTATTGACAATAAATCTGCTTACATTTTATTTGATTCGGGTGCGGATAGAAGCTATATGAGTAGAGATTTTTGTGCTAAATTAGGTTGTCCATTGACGCCTTTGGATAGTAAATTTTTACTCGAATTAGCAAATGGTAAATTAATTTCAGCAGGCAATATATGTCGGAATCGAGAAATTAAACTGGTTAGTGAAACATTTAAGATTGATTTGATACCAGTAGAGTTAGGGAGTTTTGATGTGATAATCGGTATGGACTGGTTGAAAGAAGTGAAAGCAGAGATCTTTTGTTACAAAAATGAAATTCGCATTATACGAGAAAAAGGAAAACCCTTAATGGTGTACGGAGAAAAGGGCAACACGAAGCTACATCTTATTAGTAATTTGAAGGCACAAAAACTAATAAGAAAAGGTTTCTATGCTGTTCTAGCACACATCGAGAAAGTACAAACTGAAGAAAAGAGCATCAATAATGTTCTAATTGCAAAAGAATTTCCCGATGTATTTCCGAAAGAATTACCGGGATTACCCCCACATCGATCCGTTGAATTTCAAATAGATCTTGTACCAGGAGCTGCACCAATAGCTCGTGCTCCTTACAGACTCGCACCCAGCGAGATGAAAGAACTGCAAAGCCAATTACAAGAACTTTTAGAGCGTGGTTTCATTCGACCAAGCACATCACCGTGGGGAGCTCCTGTTTTGTTTGTCAAGAAGAAAGATGGTACATTCAAGTTGTGTATTGACTACCGAGAGTTGAACAAACTTACCATCAAGAACCGCTACCCACTACCGAGAATCGACGACTTATTTGATCAACTACAAGGCTCGTCTGTTTATTCAAAGATTGACTTACATTCCGGGTATCATCAAATGCGGGTGAAAGAAGATGATATTCCAAAGACTGCTTTCAGAACACGTTACGGTCATTACGAGTTTATGGTCATGCCGTTTGGTTTAACTAATGCACCAGCTGTGTTCATGGACCTTATGAACCTAGTGTGTGGACCATACCTTGACAAGTTTGTCATTGTTTTCATTGATGACATACTTATTTACTCAAAGAATGACCAAGAACACGGTGAACATTTGAGAAAGGTGTTAGAAGTATTGAGGAAAGAAGAATTGTACGCTAAGTTTTCAAAGTGTGCATTTTGGTTGGAAGAAGTTCAATTCCTCGGTCACATAGTGAACAAAGAAGGTATTAAGGTGGATCCGGCAAAGATAGAAACTGTTGAAAAGTGGGAAACCTCGAAAACTCCGAAACACATATGCCAGTTTTTAGGACTAGCTGGTTACTACAGAAGGTTCATCCAAGACTTTTCCAGAATAGCAAAACCCTTGACTGCATTAACGCATAAAGGGAAGAAATTTGAATGGAATGATGAACAAGAGAAAGCGTTTCAGTTATTGAAGAAAAAGCTAACTACGGCACCTATATTGTCATTGCCTGAAGGGAATGATGATTTTGTGATTTATTGTGACGCATCAAAGCAAGGTCTCGGTTGTGTATTAATGCAACGAACGAAGGTGATTGCTTATGCGTCTAGACAATTGAAGATTCACGAACAAAATTATACGACGCATGATTTGGAATTAGGCGTGGTTGTTTTTGCATTAAGGACTTGGAGGCACTACTTATATGGGGTCAAAAGTATTATATATACCGACCACAAAAGTCTTCAACACATATTTAATCAGAAACAACTGAATATGAGGAAGCGTAGGTGGATTGAATTATTGAATGATTACGACTTTGAGATTCGTTACCACCCGGGGAAGGCAAATGTGGTAGCCGATGCCTTGAGCAGGAAGGACAGAGAACTCGTTCGAGTAAAATCTATGAATATAATGATTCATAATAATCTTACTACTCAAATAAAGGAGGCGCAACAAGGAGTTTTAAAAGAGGGGAATTTAAAGGATGAAATACCCAAAGGATCAGAGAAGCATCTTAATATTCGGGAAGACGGAACCCGGTATAGGGCTGAAAGGATTTGGGTACCAAAATTTGGAGATATGAGAGAAATGGTACTTAGAGAAGCTCATAAAACCAGATACTCAATACATCCTGGAACGGGGAAGATGTACAAGGATCTCAAGAAACATTTTTGGTGGCCGGGTATGAAAGCTGATGTTGCTAAATACGTAGGAGAATGTTTGACGTGTTCTAAGGTCAAAGCTGAGCATCAGAAACCATCAGGTCTACTTCAACAACCCGAAATCCCGGAATGGAAATGGGAAAACATTACCATAGATTTCATCACTAAATTGCCAAGGACTGCAAGTGGTTTTGATACTATTTGGGTAATAGTTGATCGTCTCACCAAATCAGCACACTTCCTGCCAATAAGAGAAGATGACAAGATGGAGAAGTTAGCACGACTGTATTTGAAGGAAGTCGTCTCCAGACATGGAATACAAATCTCTATTATCTCTGATAGGGATGGCAGATTTATTTCAAGATTCTGGTAGACATTACAGCAAGCATTAGGAACTCGTCTAGACATGAGTACTGCCTATCATCCACAAACTGATGGGCAGAGCAAAAGGACGATACAAACGCTTGAAGACATGCTACGAGCATGTGTTATTGATTTCGGAAACAGTTGGGATCGACATCTACCGTTAGCAGAATTTTCCTACAACAACAACTACCATTCAAGCATTGAGATGGCACCGTTTGAAGCACTTTATGGTAGAAAGTGCAGATCTCTGATTTGTTGGAGTGAAGTGGGGGATAGACAGATTACGGGTCCGGAGATTATATAAGAAACTAGCGAGAAGATCATCCAAATTCAACAACGGTTGAAAACTGCCCAAAGTCGACAAAAGAGCTACGCTGACATTAAAAGAAAAGATATAGAATTTGAAATTGGAGAGATGGTCATGCTTAAAGTTGCACCTTAGAAAGGCGTTGTTCGATTTGGTAAACGAGGGAAATTAAATCCAAGGTATATTGGACCATTCAAGATTATTGATCGTGTCGGACCAGTAGCTTACTGACTTGAGTTACCTCAACAACTCGCGGCTGTACATAACACTTTCCACGTCTCGAATTTGAAGAAATGTTTTGCTAAAGAAGATCTCACTATTCTGTTAGAAGAAATCCAAATCAACAAAAAACTTCAATTCATCGAAGAACCCGTCGAAATAATGGATCGTGAGGTTAAAAGACTTAAGCAAAATAAGATACCAATTGTTAAGGTTCGATGGAATGCTCGAAGAGGACTCGAGTTCACCTGGGAGCGTGAAGATCAGATGAAGAAGAAATACCCGCATCTATTTCCAGAAGATTCGTCAACACCTTCAACAGCTTAAAATTTCGGGACGAAATTTATTTAACGGGTAGGTACTGTAGTGACCCGAACTTTTCCATGTTTATATATATTAATTGAGATTGATATTTACATGATTAAATGTTTCCAACATGTTAAGCAATCAAACTTGTTAAGACTTGATTAACTGAAATATGTTTCATATAGACAATTGACCACCCAAGTTGACCGGTGATTCACGAACGTTAAAACTTGTAAAAACTATATGATGACATATATATGGATATATATATATAGTTAACATGATACTATGATAATTAAACATATCATTAAGTATATTAACAATGAACTACATATGTAAAAACAAGACTACTAACTTAATGATTTTTAAACGAGACATATATGTAACGATTATCGTTGTAAAGACATTTAATGTATATATATCATATTAAGAGATATTCATACATGATAATATCATGATAATATAATAATTTAAAATCTCATTTGATATTATAAACATTGGGTTAACAACATTTAACAAGATCGTTAACCTAAAGGTTTCAAAACAACACTTACATGTAACGACTAACGATGACTTAACGACTCAGTTAAAATGTATATACATGTAGTGTTTTAATATGTATTTATACACTTTTGAAAGACTTCAATACACTTATCAAAATACTTCTACTTAACAAAAATGCTTACAATTACATCCTCGTTCAGTTTCATCAACAATTCTACTCGTATGCACCTGTATTCGTACTCGTACAATACACAGCTTTTAGATGTATGTATTATTGGTATATACACTCCAATGATCAGATCTTAGCAGCCCATGTGAGTCACCTAACACATGTGGGAACCATCATTTGGCAACTAGCATGAAATATCTCATAAAATTACAAAAATATGAGTAATCATTCATGACTTATTTACATGAAAACAAAATTACATATCCTTTATATCTAATCCATACACCAACGACCAAAAACACCTACAAACACTTTCATTCTTCAATTTTCTTCATCTAATTGATCTCTCTCAAGTTCTATCTTCAAGTTCTAAGTGTTCCTTCATATATTCTACAAGTTCTAGTTACATAAAATCAAGAATACTTTCAGGTTTGCTAGCTTACTTCCAATCTTGTAAGGTGATCATCCAACCTCAAGAAATCTTTGTTTCTTACAGTAGGTTATCATTCTAATACAAGGTAATAATCATATTCAAACTTTGGTTCAATTTCTTTAACTATAACAATCTTATTTCAAGTGATGATCTTACTTGAACTTGTTTTCGTGTCATGATTCTGCTTCAAGAACTTCGAGCCATCCAAGGATCCGTTGAAGCTAGATCCATTTTTTTCTTTTCCAGTAGGTTTATCCAAGGAACATAAGGTAGTAATGATGTTCATAACATCATTCGATTCATACATATATTAACTATCTTATTCGAAGGTTTAAACTCGTAATCACTAGAACATAGTTTAGTTAATTCTAAACTTGTTCGCAAACAAAAGTTAATCCTTCTAACTTGACTTTTAAAATCAACTAAACACATGTTCTATATCTATATGATATGCTAACTTAATGATTTAAAACCAGGAAACACGAAAAACACCGTAAAACCGGATTTACGCCGTCGTAGTAACACCGCGGGCTGTTTTGGGTTAGTTAATTAAAAACTATGATAAACTTTGATTTAAAAGTTGTTATTTTGAGAAAATGATTTTTATTATGAACATGAAACTATATCCAAAAATTATGGTTAAACTCAAAGTGGAAGTATGTTTTCTAAAATGGTCATCTAGACGTCGTTCTTTCGACTGAAATGACTACCTTTACAAAAACGACTTGTAACTTATTTTTCTGACTATAAACCTATACTTTTTCTTTTTAGATTCATAAAATAGAGTTCAATATGAAACCATAGCAATTTGATTCACTCAAAACGGATTTAAAATGAAGAAGTTATGGGTAAAACAAGATTGGATAATTTTTCTCATTTTAGGTACGTGAAAATTGGTAACAAATCTATTCCAACCATAACTTAATCAACTTGTATTGTATATTATGTAATCTTGAGATACCATAGACACGTATACAATGTTTCGACCTATCATGTCGACACATCTATATATATTTCGGAACAACCATAGACACTCTATATGTGAATGTTGGAGTTAACTATACAGGGTTGAGGTTGATTCCAAAATATATATAGTTTGAGTTGTGATCAATACTGAGATACGTATACACTGGGTCGTGGATTGTTTAAAGATAATATTTATCGATTTATTTATGTACATCTAACTGTGGACAACTAGTTGTAGGTTACTAACGAGGACAGCTGACTTAATAAACTTAAAACATCAAAATATATTAAAAGTGTTGTAAATATATTTTGAACATACTTTGATATATATGTATATATTGTTATAGGTTCATGAATCAACCAGTGGCCAAGTCTTACTTCCCGACGAAGTAAAAATCTGTGAAAGTGAGTTATAGTCCCACTTTTAAAATCTAATATTTTTGGGATGAGAATACATACAGGTTTTATAAATGATTTACAAAATAGACACAAGTACGTGAAACTACATTCTATGGTTGAATTATCGAAATCGAATATGCCCCTTTTTGTTAAGTCTGGTAATCTAAGAATTAGGGAACAGACACCCTAATTGACGCGAATCCTAAAGATAGATCTATTGGGCCTAACAAACCCCATCCAAAGTACCGGATGCTTTAGTACTTCGAAATTTATATCATATCCGAAGGGTGTCCCGGAATGATGGGGATATTCTTATATATGCATCTTGTTAATGTCGGTTACCAGGTGTTCACCATATGAATGATTTTTATCTCTATGTATGGGATGTGTATTGAAATATGAAATCTTGTGGTCTATTATTATGATTTGATATATATAGGTTAAACCTATAACTCACCAACATTTTTGTTGACGTTTTAAGCATGTTTATTCTCAGGTGATTATTAAGAGCTTCCGTTGTCGCATACTTAAATAAGGACGAGATTTGGAGTCCATGCTTGTATGATATTGTGTAAAAACTGCATTCAAGAAACTTATTTTGTTGTAACATATTTGTATTGTAAACCATTATGTAATGGTTGTGTGTAAACAGGATATTCTAGATTATCATTATTTGATAATCTACGTAAAGCTTTTTAAACCTTTATTGATGAAATAAAGGTTATGGTTTGTTTTAAAATGAATGCAGTCTTTAAAAAACGTCTCATATAGAGGTCAAAACCTCGCAACGAAATCAATTAATATGGAACGTTTTTAATCAATAAGAACGGGACATTTCAAGATTGGACTAGCTTCATCTCTGAATACACATCGGCGTATTATTCCATCGGGACAACTTTTAAATAAATGTGAATCTTCCCAAAAATAGTGTTTTATATCACCAAAGAATTTCTTTCGTTTTTGGTACGATAATCCTTTTTCAAAGAATCCACATACTAAGTAGTTTGCATAGTCTGCAAACCATGGAATTTCACTATAATCTATCTTCAATAGATATTCATCAGGAAAGTTATCTTGTATGGCCGATTCATTTAGAACTTCTAATTCAGGATTTTTAAGACGAGAAAGATGATCAGCGGCGACATTTTCTGTTCCCTTTTTATCTCGGATTTCAATATCGAACTCTTGTAAGAGTAAGATCCAACGGATTAATCGTGGTTTGGCATCTTTTTTTGAAAATAGGTATCTAAGAGCAGAATGGTCGGTATAGACCACCGTTTTAGCTAGAACGAGATATGAACGAAATTTGTCAAAAGCAAAGACAATGGCAAGGAGTTCTTTTTCAGTAGTTGTGTAATTTATTTGTGCTCCTTGTAACGTCTTACTAGCATAATATATAGGTTGAAATCATTTTTCAATCATTTGACCTAAAACGGCTCCCATTGCAAAATCACTTGCATCGCACATGAGTTCAAATGGTAGATTACAATTTGGAGTTATCATGATCGGCGCATTAGTGAGTTTTTCTTTAAGAATATTAAAAGATTTGATGCATTCATCTGAAAAGATGAATGGAGCATCCTTTTCTAGGAGTTTATTCATAGGAGTGGCAATTTTAGAAAAATCTTTTATGAAACGTCGGTAAAAACCGGCATGCCCTAGAAAACTCCTAACTCCTCTAACATTGGTGGGATGTGGAAGTTTAGCAATTACATCTACTTTAGCTCTATCCACTTCAATTCCTTCTTTTGAAATTTTATGACCGAGAACGATGCCTTTTTAACCATGAAATGGCATTTTTCCCAATTAAGTACTAGATTTGATTGTTCGCATCTAATAAGCATTCGTTCAAGATTAACTAGTGATAATGCTAAAAACGAACATATATTTCATAGCATTATTCCTCAAGAAAGACAAGCTTTTAGTTGCAATTGTCTTATTTACAAGTGATATTCGTTTAAATAATAAAAGGTGAAGACAAAAGACAGATTCGACGAATTGAAGACGCAAACGACCAAAAAGCTCAAAAGTACAAAATACAATCAATGAGGTTCCAATTATTGATAAGAAACGTCTCAAAATTACAAGAGTATAAGATTCAAAACGAAAAGTACAAGATATTAAATTGTACGCAAGGACGTTCGAAAATCCGGAACCGGGACCAGAGTCAACTCTCAACGCTCGACGCAACGGACTAAAAATTACAATTCAACTATGCATATGAATATAATATAATATATAATTAATTCTTAAAATTAATATATATATATATATATATATATATATATATATATATATATATATATATATATATATATATATATATATATATATATATATATATTATTGTAGCGACCCGACCAAATCATGTTTGACGGCGCCGTCTACTTAGGTCCCGTTACGTGGTCATAAGTCTTTAAGACAAAGTTTGACCAAAATATGTCGCCTTCATTTCAAAATAAAGATTGTTCCCAAAGTTTACAAGAATTGTTCAACCAATAGTTAAGTTACAACGTTATAATACGAATGAAATCTAGGCGACACGGTTTAAAGTAAAGTCAAAAGACGCTCCATGAAATGCACATATACTCGACATCCAATGCAAGTATCAAATAATGAGCGGAAGCATGTATCATGTATCGTTCAAGGACCTGAGAAAAACATAGAAATCTGTCAACGAAAACGTTGGTGAAATCATAGGTTTAAGTAAGTAAGTACAAGTGAACCACAAGATTTGCATCAATGAAATAATAGTAATACATTCCAAAAGTTTGTTTCACGAGCACCCAATTATCAAAGCTTAACATTCCTTCCATTGTATACCCCATCACTTAGTGCTAGAACAAACACTTATTCTCGAAAATATATTTCATCCGTAGACGGTAGCGAACCGTCAAGGATGAGGGTTGTCAACCCATATGGCCATATAACATAAGTTCTCGCTTACACCCGGCAAGTGTAACTAATGATAATCGAATTGAGGATTTTGTTCTAAACTCGTATGTAGAATGTTTGTTTTCCCGTTCTTGTGTTCACTTAGTTCAAAAGAATCGTTTATGTTTTCTCATCCCAATATAAGTTCAAAAAGAGTAAAAGTGGGACTATGATCTCACCTTGAGTGCACGAGTAGTAAAGTACTTCGACAAGTAAACGTGTGCAAAGAACAATGCTAGTCTTGACCTAAACAATAGGTTTGTATCAATAACGGTAAACACGATAGGTCAAAGATGTTCAATTAGTCCTATGGCTCGTTAAGACTCGATCATAATAGCATGTGAATCAAATTGCCAAGTTTCATGCAAGATACAAGTATATAAATAAGTTAGGAAGGTTGCATAATCATTTGGTTAAGTTTGACAAAAAGTCAAACTTTGGTCGGTCAAAGTCAACGAAAGTCAACACGTTCGGGTCGGGTTCCGAACTATTTTTCTGAGGTTTTTAATCATATATGAACATGTTAGAACAAGTTTCATGTGAATCGGAGGTCCGTAGTATGCCAAACATTTTTCGTAATTTGGACATGGTGGTCAGAGCCTGACCAAGGCTTATGTCGCGCCGCGACATAGTCTGGCCGCGCCGCGGCATTGGCCGTGCGCTGGTACCTGGTCAGTCTCAATTGTTCAAGTCCCAAATCAAAACTCTTTCAAGCATAAATTACAAACCGCTAACATTTAGAACTCGCACCTTATATCGTTGGAAAGGTAATTTGACAAAGAACACAACTAAACACATTTCATCAATCAATCTACCTATTATAACAACCAAAATCGCATCTAATGCTCAACATTAATCGCATACAAGTTCATAAATGCAATTCAATGATTCGGGCAACCAATTTACATGAATGATATGCCGTTTCGAAGGTAATCAAGCATACATTCTAACTAAACACTTACCAACCATAATCCATGGCATTCAATGCATCAAAAGTCCATTTCAAGTTCATCAAACCCTAACCCAATTTCACCAAAATCATAAATCGAGTTCATGAACTTTTCTAAAGCAACCTACACATCAAATTGAAGCTAGTGATGCTAGTAACACAATTAAAACATCAACTTTTAACATCTAACAACATATGATCATCCAAAATTCAAGAATAACACACCAAAATTCAAGTTCATGCTAGTTACACTAAAACAACGAGATCGAGCATATAAATCATATATTCATGTTAGACTTGAGCCATAGACACTAATTAACACTTTTATAAGTTAAAAACATCAAGAACACAAAATCTAGTGATTTTAGAAAGTTACCCAAATGAGATGAAGTTGGTACCAAAACGAAGAGGATGAAGAGAGGATCACGAATATGTAATTTATTTTGTTGTAAGCCTCCTAGATCGAATTTAGATGATGATTGAATGAATATGGTTTTGAGTGTGTGTTCTTGCTAGAGAGAAAGAGAGAGAGATGGAGGTGGAAATGAATGGGTGAAAGGGGTTTGACCCTTTGACCTAGTCAAGGGTTTGATCCCTTGTCAAGTTTAGTCCCTCAACTTTCGTTCGGGTGCGGGAATTACCTAAACGAGATAATTTAAAACGCGTATCAACGGGAGATGTTATAAACATATAACGGACTTTATATTAGTATAACGGAAAAGTAAATGGAAAAAGGCGGGATGTTACATTACCTACTCCTTAAAAGAAATTTCGTCCCGAAATTTAAGTAGGCGTAGTAGTCGTTGTTTCTTCCTCGAGATCTTGCGTTTCCGAATTCACAAATAGATGAGGATACTTCCTTTGCATTTGATCTTGTCTTTCCCAAGTAAACTCGGGTCCTCTTTTGGCATTCCAACGAACCTTGACAATCGGGATTCGGCTTTGTTTCAATGTCTTGACGGAGGTGTCCACAATTTCAACCGGTTCCTCCACAAAATGAAGTTTGTCATCAATAGTAAGTTCTTCGAGAGGGATGACGATATCGGGCTCGGCAAGACACTTTTTCAAGTTAGATACATGGAAGGTAGGATGAACGGAGTTCAATTGAGGCGGAAGATCTAAACGATAAGCAACGGTTCCAATACGCTCCAAGATTTCGAAAGGACCAATATACCGCGGATTTAGCTTTCCGCGTTTCCCAAAACGGATTACACCTTTCCAAGGCGCGACTTTTAACATTACTCGGTCACCGACTTGAAATTCAAGATCGTTGCGTCGTTTGTCGGTATAGCTCTTTTGACGACTTCGGGCCGTCCTAAGCCTATCTCGGATTTGAACGATTTTCTCGGTGGTTTCGTGAATGAGTTCGGGTCCGGTGATTTGCACGTCGCCTACCTCGGCCCAACAAAGAGGTGAACGACATTTGCGGCCATATAGCGCTTCAAAAGGTGCGGCTTTAATACTCGCGTGATAACTATTGTTATAAGAGAACTCGGCGAGAGGTAAGTGCTTGTCCCAAGCTTTTCCGAAATCAACCACGCAAGCTCGTAACATGTCCTCTAAGGTTTGAATTGTATGTTCACTTTGTCCATCGGTTTGAGGATGATATGCGGTGCTCATGTCCAAACGCGTTCCCAACGCTTCTTGTAACGTACGCCAAAATCTAGAAACGAAACGGCCATCTCGGTCGGAGATAATCGATAAAGGTACACCGTGTCGGGCTACGATCTCCTTAATGTAAAGTTGTGCAAGTTTCTCCATTTTGTCCGTTTCTTTCATGGCAAGGAAGTGTGCGGATTTGGTGAGATGGTCAACAATAACCCAAATGGTATCATAACCGCCCGTCGTTTTTGGTAGCTTGGTGATAAAATCCATCGTTATCCTTTCCCACTTCCATTGCGGGATCTCGGGTTGTCGAAGTAGTCCGGACGGTCTTTGGTGTTCGGCTTTGACTTTGGAACATGTCAAACACTTGGAAACATAAGTAGCTACGTCCCTTTTGATGTTCGGCCACCAATATAGTTGTTTAAGGTCGTGGTACATCTTATTGGCACCGGGGTGAATCGAGTATCGTGACTTATGGGCTTCATCTAAAATAAGGCTTCGTAGATCCCCATAACTAGGCACCCAAATTCTTCCGGCGAAATATCGGAGTCCGGTTTCTTTAACTTCTAATCGAGAGGTGAGGACGTTCAAGTGTTCGAGAGAGATGTTTTCATCCTTGAGAGCCTCATCTTGGGCTACCCGAATTTGGCTATTAAGGTTTGTGTGGATGGTGATGTTTAAAGCTCGGACACGGAGAGGCACCGCTCTTTCTTTTCGACTTAAGGCATCGGCTACTACATTTGCCTTCCCGGGATGGTAACGAAGCTCGCAATCGTAATCGTTTAAGGTTTCAATCCACCTTCGTTGTCTCATGTTTAGTTGTTTTTGATCGAAAATGTGTTGAAGGCTTTTGTGATCGGTGAAGATAGTACTCTTGGTTCCATAAAGATAGTGTCCTTACATTTTAAGTGCAAAGACGACGGCTCCGAGTTCGAGATCATGCGTCGTGTAGTTTCGTTCATGAATTTTGAGTTGTCGAGAAGCATAAGCAATGACTTTCGTTCGTTGCATCAATACACACCCAAAACCATGTTTCGAGGCGTCGCAATACACAACAAAATCATCATTACCTTCGGGAAGTGACAAGATAGGAGCGGTGGTTAGTTTCGTTTTCAAGATTTGGAATGCGGATTCATGTTCGGTCGCCCAAATGAATTTCTTTCCCTTGTGAGTCAATGCGGTTAGAGGACGTGCAACCAAAGAGAAATTTTCGATGAATCTACGATAGTACCCGGCGAGACCCAAAAATTGCCGAATGTGAGTAGGAGTAGTAGGAGTCTCCCATTTGCTAATGGCTTCGATTTTCGTTGGATCGACCTTAATACCTTGGTCACTTACAACATGACCAAGAAATTGAACTTCCTTTAACCAAAATTCACACTTGGAGAATTTGGCATAAAGTCGTTCTTGTCTCAAGAGTTCAAGCACAAGTCGAAGATGTTGTTCGTGCTCTTCTTCATTTTTAGAATAGATCAATATATCATCAATGAACACAATAACGAATTTATCGAGATACGGTTTGCACACGCGGTTCATATGATCCATGAACACCGCCGGTGCGTTAGTGAGACCAAATGGCATGACAAGGAATTCATAACTACCATAACGAGTCCGGAAAGCGGTTTTGGAGACATCTTCCCCCTTAACCCTCAATTGATGATAACCCGAGCGGAGATCGATTTTCGAATATACACAAGACCCTTGTAGTTGATCAAAGAGGTCATCGATGCGAGGAAGAGGATATCGGTTCTTAACCGTCAATTTATTTAGTTCACGATAATCAATGCACATTCGTAGGGATCCGTCTTTCTTTTTAACAAACAAAATCGGAGCGCCCCAAGGTGAATGGCTAGGTTGGATAAAACCACGATCAAGTAGTTCTTGGATTTGACTTTGCAATTCTTGCATTTCGGATGGGGCGAGTCTATATGGTGCACGTGCTACGGGTGCGGCCCCCGGAATAAGATCGATTTGGAATTCAACCGGTCGATGAGGTGGAAGACCCGGCAATTCGTCGGGAAATACATCGGAAAAGTCACTAACAATTGGCACATCATCGATATGCTTCTCATCGGACTCGACTTTCTTAACGCGGGCAAGGATCGCAAAACAACCCTTACGGAGTAGTTTTCTAACTTTAAGGCACGAAACGAGATTGAGTCTGGTGCAACTCTTATCGCCATAAACAATCAAAGGTTCACCATTCTCGATAGGAATTCGGATTGCGTTAAGATCACAAAGGATGTGAGATTTCGTTTTGACTAACCAATTCATACCGATTATTACATCAAAGCTTCCTAGTTCCATGGGTATCAAGTCAATTTCAAATTCCTTACCCAAAATGTTTAACGCACACCCCCGGTAATATGTGTCGGCACTTAATAGTTTCCCGTTAGCCACTTCAATGGTATAAGGGGTATCTAATGGAAGAGGTGGAGTGCTAAAAGAATGAGTCAAAGTCTTGGATACAAAGCATTTATCGGCACCCGAATCGAATAAACAGGAGACATAGGAATTGTTGAGAAGAAACGTACCCGTGACTAGTTCAGTGTCATCCCGGGCTTCCTCGGTGTTGATGTTAAAAGCTCGGCCGCGCGTATTGGTGTTATCTTTCCTTTTCGGGCATGCATTTCTATAATGACCCGTTTGGCCACATTCGTAACAAGTGCCCGTCTTTGGTGCATTGGGCCACTTTCGAGCGACGGGAGTAGCACTTTTACAATCGTTGGCCTTATGACCAACTCCTTGGCACCGGTGGCAAATTAACTTACTACATTCGCCAAAGTGATGTTTGTTGCATTTGTTGCAAAGAGGTAGGTTCCCGGCATAACCTTTCTTGCCGTCGGAGGTGTAAGGCTTCTTAGCAAAGTTGTTGTTGCTTGATTGGGAGGGTTCCCACTTTCTTTTGTTGCCGCCCGATTTATCCTCGGCCTTAGGTGCCGGAACTACGATTTCGTCAACCGTTTCAATTAGTTGGCGAGCCATGTTCATAGCGGCTTGATGAGTAGTGGGTTTGGATGACATCACCCCTTGTTTGATGCTTTTTGGAAGACCGAGCATGTAGAGCTCAATCCTTTGAGATTCGGGGTTAACAAGATTAGGACACATCAAGGATAGTTCGGCGAAGCGTTGATTATAAGCTTTAAGATCGTTTCCGACCGCTTTCAAAGCTCTTAGTTCTTCCTCAAGCTTTCGGGTTTCTTCGCGCGGAAAGTATTCAACAATCATCTTTTCCTTTAGATCGGCCCAAGAGAGGGCATGAGCTTCATCGGTACCCACCGATTGAACATAGGTGTTCCACCATGTTAGAGCAATTCCGGAGAAAGTGTGAGTGGAGTATTTGACCTTGTCTTGGTCCCGACAACCGCTTATGCTAAAGACGGCTTCCGTTTGCTCAAACCATCGGGTGAGCACGACCGGTCCCCCGGTTCCATCAAAAGTGTGAGGTTTGCACCCCATGAAAGCTTTATAGGAGCATCCCTCGTTTGAGTTTCCGGCTCCATTGTTGTTGTTGTTGTTGTTGTTGTTGTGGTTGTTATTATTATTGTTGTTGGATGAGTGACCGGCCATGGCCGCATCTACGGCGGTAGCTATCATCCGTTCGAGAGCTTGTTCGGGAGTTTCATTGCGGCGTACGCGACGAGGAGCCATTGTTCCTTCAAGACACAAGAATATCATTGATTAGTATTCTCAATAATACTAACCGTGATATAGAATAAAGATAAAGAGAAGTTTTTTTTTTTTTTTTTTTTTTTTTTTTTTTTTTTCGACTCGCCTTAAATTCTTTATGTCATAATGTCGGAACGTTCATACGAGTCACCGTAATATAATCCCGGAAATTATATTACCCTGATTCATATGTGCATTCGACATCATTTCATATAGTCAAGGTGGCGCGTCAATCAAATTAAACAACGTGAGATTAAGATGAACTAAGAGTAGATATGAGTAGAAGCGTTCGAGTATAAATGCACAAGTAGTCAAGTAATTCCTACTTCAAGTCTATATGCCGGTTGTAGTCTAGACTCACCAATGTACCCTATGACTCGAGGTTGACACCAATGAACTCTAAATCCCTACAACCAACGCTCTGATACCATCTGTAGCGACCCGACCAAATCATGTTTGACGGCGCCGTCTACTTAGGTCCCGTTACGTGGTCATAAGTCTTTAAGACAAAGTTTGACCAAAATATGTCGCCTTCATTTCAAAATAAAGATTGTTCCCAAAGTTTACAAGAATTGTTCAACCAATAGTTAAGTTACAACGTTATAATACGAATGAAATCTAGGCGACACGGTTTAAAGTAAAGTCAAAAGACGCTCCATGAAATGCACATATACTCGACATCCAATGCAAGTATCAAATAATGAGCGGAAGCATGTATCATGTATCGTTCAAGGACCTGAGAAAAACATAGAAATCTGTCAACGAAAACGTTGGTGAAATCATAGGTTTAAGTAAGTAAGTACAAGTGAACCACAAGATTTGCATCAATGAAATAATAGTAATACATTCCAAAAGTTTGTTTCACGAGCACCCAATTATCAAAGCTTAACATTCCTTCCATTGTATACCCCATCACTTAGTGCTAGAACAAACACTGATTCTCGAAAATATATTTCATCCGTAGACGGTAGCGAACCGTCAAGGATGAGGGTTGTCAACCCATATGGCCATATAACATAAGTTCTCGCTTACACCCGGCAAGTGTAACTAATGATAATCGAATTGAGGATTTTGTTCTAAACTCGTATGTAGAATGTTTGTTTTCCCGTTCTTGTGTTCACTTAGTTCAAAAGAATCGTTTATGTTTTCTCATCCCAATATAAGTTCAAAAAGAGTAAAAGTGGGACTATGATCTCACCTTGAGTGCACGAGTAGTAAAGTACTTCGACAAGTAAACGTGTGCAAAGAACAATGCTAGTCTTGACCTAAACAATAGGTTTGTATCAATAACGGTAAACACGATAGGTCAAAGATGTTCAATTAGTCCTATGGCTCGTTAAGACTCGATCATAATAGCATGTGAATCAAATTGCCAAGTTTCATGCAAGATACAAGTATATAAATAAGTTAGGAAGGTTGCATAATCATTTGGTTAAGTTTGACAAAAAGTCAAACTTTGGTCGGTCAAAGTCAACGAAAGTCAACACGTTCGGGTCGGGTTCCGAACTATTTTTCTGAGGTTTTTAATCATATATGAACATGTTAGAACAAGTTTCATGTGAATCGGAGGTCCGTAGTATGCCAAACATTTTTCGTAATTTGGACATGGTGGTCAGAGCCTGACCAAGGCTTATGTCGCGCCGCGACATAGTCTGGCCGCGCCGCGGCATTGGCCGTGCGCTGGTACCTGGTCAGTCTCAATTGTTCAAGTCCCAAATCAAAACTCTTTCAAGCATAAATTACAAACCGCTAACATTTAGAACTCGCACCTTATATCGTTGGAAAGGTAATTTGACAAAGAACACAACTAAACACATTTCATCAATCAATCTACCTATTATAACAACCAAAATCGCATCTAATGCTCAACATTAATCGCATACAAGTTCATAAATGCAATTCAATGATTCGGGCAACCAATTTACATGAATGATATGCCGTTTCGAAGGTAATCAAGCATACATTCTAACTAAACACTTACCAACCATAATCCATGGCATTCAATGCATCAAAAGTCCATTTCAAGTTCATCAAACCCTAACCCAATTTCACCAAAATCATAAATCGAGTTCATGAACTTTTCTAAAGCAACCTACACATCAAATTGAAGCTAGTGATGCTAGTAACACAATTAAAACATCAACTTTTAACATCTAACAACATATGATCATCCAAAATTCAAGAATAACACACCAAAATTCAAGTTCATGCTAGTTACACTAAAACAACGAGATCGAGCATATAAATCATATATTCATGTTAGACTTGAGCTATAGACACTAATTAACACTTTTATAAGTTAAAAACATCAAGAACACAAAATCTAGTGATTTTAGAAAGTTACCCAAATGAGATGAAGTTGGTACCAAAACGAAGAGGATGAAGAGAGGATCACGAATATGTAATTTATTTTGTTGTACGCCTCCTAGATCGAATTTAGATGATGATTGAATGAATATGGTTTTGAGTGTGTGTTCTTGCTAGAGAGAAAGAGAGAGAGATGGAGGTGGAAATGAATGGGTGAAAGGGGTTTGACCCTTTGACCTAGTCAAGGGTTTGATCCCTTGTCAAGTTTAGTCCCTCAACTTTCGTTCGGGTGCGGGAATTACCTAAACGAGATAATTTAAAACGCGTATCAACGGGAGATGTTATAAACATATAACGGACTTTATATTAGTATAACGGAAAAGTAAATGGAAAAAGGCGGGATGTTACATTACCTACTCCTTAAAAGAAATTTCGTCCCGAAATTTAAGTAGGCGTAGTAGTCGTTGTTTCTTCCTCGAGATCTTGCGTTTCCGAATTCACAAATAGATGAGGATACTTCCTTTGCATTTGATCTTGTCTTTCCCAAGTAAACTCGGGTCCTCTTTTGGCATTCCAACGAACCTTGACAATCGGGATTCGGTGATAGATGAAAAAGAAGAATGAAAGATATGAAAGTTAGAAATATAACAAGGGTTAGAATGGGATGGAGCATATTAGCGAATGTCTTAAAGTAGGAACTAAAGAGAAAGAATAAAAGATGTGGGAAGAAAGAAAGGGAAGGAGGTAAATTTATAGTGAAATATTCGACAAAGAAATCAAAACAGATTTCCGCGTTAAATCAAAGAAGATCCTGATCGCCGCAAAACTAAATCTTATTACATAAGATTTTCTTTAAAACCCTTAAATCCCGGAAATCGATCATAATCACGTCATCGGTTACAACAATTCTATATTTACTCATTTCACTCTTTTGTGATAGCTTCGCTCGTACGTCTCACATAACCAAATCGTTTTATCTAAATCTTTCAATAATGATAAAATTTCATTATTACCTCATATTCGTCATGAAAACATTCCTATTGTTATTTATGACAACCTCTACCAAATTTCGAGGACGAAATTTCTTTAACGGATGGGTACTGTAACGACCCGGAAATTTCCGACCAAATTTAAACTCTAATCTCTATATGGTTCCGACACGATAAGCAAAAACCCTAAAGTTGACCCGCACTTTTTCGATCGTTCTATACTTATAAGATTAATATTTACATAAATTAAACCTTACCAACATGATAAGCAATCCAAATTGTTGAGACTTATGTTTTCGGAAAGAGTTTTACACAACGTTTGACCGTCTAGTTTGACCGATGATATCACGAACTATATAACATATGATAATTATACGTTTGTGTATATATATGTATATATACATATTTAACATGGTTTATGGATGTTTTAATATCTCATTTTGTATTAATAACAATAAGTTATAAGTATATTTTGAAACTACTAACTTAAGTTTTCAAAACGATAACCATACATAACGTTATTTGATATAAATACTTATGATTTATAATGTTTATACATATAACGTATAAGTAATGTATTTAATCACTTTTAAGGACTTAAATACATAAAACAATATAAGTATATTCACAAAAGATAGCTATATTTGAATCCTCGTTCCGTTTTCTCAAAGATTTCTACACGTATATTTAGGGTATATGTACCCGTATCATACGCAGCTTCTAGATGTATTTACTATTGGTATATACCAATAAAAATCTGCTCCTTAGCAGCCTTAAATGATTAAGAAACATGTGGAACCAACCATTTGTCATGTAGCATGAATTATTTAGCAAGAAAACAAAGTTAGGTATCATTTTTTTCTTTATATACTAAAAACGTTTTTATGCATGCACACCATTTCTTCACCCCATTTTCTCATACTTACACTCCCATTTCTCTCTCAAAATACTCTTAACTTCATTGATCATCTACAAGCATTTTCCCCATCATTTAGCTTCAAAAACCTTACTTAATCACCATAAGAAAACCATACAAAAACACTTCAAGAAATCCTTCCAAGAACACAAACTTACTTCCAATCTTTCATCCACTTCCATCACCCTTTTGGTTCTAGGTTCTTACTCCTATTTTACAGCAACCTTGTCCAAGGAACTTGAGGTAGTAACTATGTTCATAACCTTATTCGATTCATATATATATAGCTATCTTATTTTGTGGTATAAAATTTTAACAACAAGAACATAGTTTGAAAGTTTTCAAACTTGTTTGCAAACTAAATAGATCCTTCTAACTTAACTTTTAAAATACTTCAAGACCTGTAATATAACTTAAATATATGCTAATTTAACAAGGTAAAACTTGGTTTTTCAAAGAATACCTTAAAAACTGTTTTTACGACGTCGGAGTGCAACCGGGGACTGTTTTGGGTTGGATAATTAAAAACCATCTTAAACTTTGAATTGGAGGTTTACTTTTTGGAAAAATGATCTTTACTATAAATATGTTAACACATAAAAATTTCATGATTTAATTCAAAGTATAGGTATTTTTAGAAAAATAGTCATTAAATGATATTTTTGTAACAAAAATGTTTAACTTCATAAGTTTCACTAAAGTTTCACCTATGTCGTGTGATTTTGAATACAAACTAAGGTATTTACAGTTCATAGTCTTAAAGAGGGACTCGATCCAAGGAGATGGCAAGTTGAATCAACAAAAACGGAGTTGTAACGAAGAAACTATGACCGAAACAAAATCGGATATCCAAGACTAGTTTAGCCACGAAAATAATTGGGAGAAATTAAATAAATCACATCTTTCTAAGATAACATGATATTTTATATATATGTACTCATAATTCAATTTTATATGGTTCAGGATCACCCGTAAACAATACGAGAAGATTAATCATAAGATCCCATGATTGTACGCAACACGTCATTTGACAACACCGGTACTTTATGTACGCAACACGTCATTTGACAACACCGGTACCGTGGGTCAAGATTAATCTCGACCAATACATATACGATGGGGGTTTTATTCATTTCATTGGGGGTTTATTAAACACCTAAAAATGAACCATTAAAATTGAATTACTAACATCGGACTGCTAACTACGGACTAAGGAATTATTAAAAGTATTAAAAGTATAACAAGTATATATATGTGACGATTGTTTAAAAATGAAAATATATTGATATATTATATATGGATAGGTTCGTGATATCAACCGGAAGACCAAGTCAAAATATTTATATCTTCAAGACAACAGTGAGTATATAGTCCCACTTTTAAACTCTAAATATTTCGGGATGAGAATACATGTATTTTATGTTTTACGTTATGGACACAAGTAACTGAAAATATATTCTACGTTGAGTTGTACCACTGGCATACTTCCCTGTAGCTTGGTAACTAATATTTACAGCGGTATTGTAAACGCGAATCCTGTTGATAGATCTATCGGGCCTGACAACCCCAACCGGACTGGACGACCAGTATTCAACGGTTGCACAGTACTTCGTTTTGTGACTACACTTGGTACGGTGTAGTAAGATTTCATATTAAAGGGAATATGCGACGTGATTAAATGTTAAGTATGGTTACCAAGTGCTCAACCACTTAGAATATTTTTATGAAAATGTTTATATATGAAATCTTGTGGTCTATATATATATATTGCTGCCGGCACTAAACCTATATCTCACCAACTTTATGTTGACGTTTTAAAGCATGTTATTCTCAGGTATGAATTAAGTCTTCCGCTGTGCATTAGCTCGTACTAAGGATACTACTTAAGGCTATTAAGGACTTATATCATAAGGCGTTGCATTCGAGTCATTGAAGTTTATAGAGACTATTATTAAGTAAATGGCGGTTTAGGTCATTTGAATATTATGAAATGTCAGGCGATTATGTCAATTCTGGATGTAACTATAGATTGCCTTTTAAGAATAAATGCAACGTTTGTAAGATGTATCATATAGAGGGCAAGTACCTCGCAATGTTATCAACTATTGTAATTCGTTTGTAATCAATATGGACAACGTCCGGATGATTAGTTTCGGATCCTTTCAGTTGGTATCAGAGCGTTGGTCTTAGCGAACCAGGCCTTGCATTAGTGTGTCTAACTAGTAGTTGTTAGGATACATTAAGTGAGTCTGGACTTTGACCGTGTCTGCCTTTCAAAAGTTTTGCTTATCAATCCTAGTCGGAAATCATCTGCTTATCATCCTTAGGGAACTGCCTGCTTATCATTCTTAAGTCTAGACACGTCTTACTGCATTTAGTGCATCGATAGTGTATAGACAAAATTCATATCCTAGCGTATCTGTTACTATAGACATTGCCTGACGTATTTCAAAGATACTCCGTAATTCATGGGATTTTGATATTATATATACATATGTAAATTATGTATTGAAGAGTACCAAACCCAACTCCTATAATCTATTCCAAACCAAAAATTCATTTCTCCGACCATACAAGATGGATTCTTCATCCAGCTCAAATTCCTCCGACTTCGATAGCTTCGTCGATATGGATTTCCATTCGAGCTCCGAGAACAGCGTTACCGGAATGGATCAACCAATTTCCCATCATCTATTCTGGATGAATTGGGGATGGGTTTGTAATATACTAAATTTCTGGAGGCAAGAAGAAGGTGATCCATTCCATCCACCAAATTGTCCTCTTAACGATGAACCTGAAGCACTTACCGGCGAACCTATTCGAAACACCATTTTCTCGCTCATTTCTAGAGTATCTCGTCATGACTACATACTATCCCATATTTCGAATCTTGTTCATTCGCTCGTTCCAACTGTCAATCATCCCGGTATAATAGAAGAAGTCAACGAGCTTCGCGCTCGGGTAGTGGCTTTAGAAAATACGGTGCGAAGGTTACAAACACCAGCAGCAGCACCAGCAGCATAATCTGTATCACTATCAACAACGCCGACAGTACTCTTGTCACCCCCAAAATCTCAACATCACAAACTGTATCTCGGATATCAACATCACATACCTCAAAAACCTCATCGGAACTTCGAGTATGATCTTCGTTCTATATATCGTTCTACATCGATTATCTTCGCTTTACGTATCGTTTTACCTCATTTATCTTCGTTCGACTTAGCGATTATGTAATCTCTAATGCTTTAGAAGTTATGTAATCTAGTATTAACGATAAATCAAATGAGTTTAATACTTCATTGACTCATTGAATCTATGATTACATCTGAAGAAAATATATATGCAAGTATATTTTTATAAAGATTGTAATTAAAAATTCTTTCGTACAAACTGTTAATGATGAAAATATTTTAACGGGTGGGTAGTACCCGAGGAATATTTAGAATTCACATTAATAAGTTACGTTGTACATTCTCTAAATCTGATTCAACGGTCATTTACTATCCTACTTACAACTACCGATATACGTATCCGTTCACCACAGAATAACCATTTCTATTCAAATTTCATATTTGGATTTTGATCTATCAGAATCCAACAAGTGGCATAATGAAGAAAACATTGGACAAAAATAAAAAGTGTTAGAAACAAACGAATTAATTAATTGAAATTGTGATAGAATTTCACGCTAACTGTTCCGGCTAACTGTTCCCAGTTAACTGATTAACATTTAATTTATCGCAATTTACATTCTCGCAATTTTATTTATCATCATTTAATTTCTGTTATTTACTTTTACGCACTTTAAATAACGGGACACGTATGCAAGGTTTCGACTTATCATATCGACCCATCTATATATATATTTCGGAACAACCGTAGACACTCTATATGTGAAGGCGGGAGTTGGCTATACAGGGTCGGAGTTGATTTCAAAATATATATATATACTTTGAGTTGTGATCGACACCGAGACCGGTATACGGGTCACGATACGTATTATTTAATTCGAATATTATATATTAAATTATATATGAATCATTGAACCATCGGACTATTGGACTGCTAACTTTGGACAATTAAAATGAATTAAATTAAAATATTGATTATAACATATGAAACTAAATCATTCTTCAAGTTTGCCACTTGATTTCATCCTAAACCTCATTTGTACTTCGACAATTATAATCCTCGTTCAAATCTTTTCATGATTCTTGAAAACACTTCAATCGAGAAGTTGAACCAGCCGCACCTCGTTTACGGAAGAAAGATTTATGCATACAGTTATACACCTGAAACTTTCAAAACCGAAGTTATCGTTAAAACTTATCCGCGTCAAATTCCTTATCATTCATTGGCAAAAACAACCTTACATTTCTCTTTTCAATATAAGTCAATTTTGTCACAGCTCCACTTTGATTTCTCAGTAGGACCACTCTTATTATAACCTCGATATATATACCTTGTCCTTTCACCATTGTTACCGGAGAACCTTTCATATTCCACGACATCATGTACCAGCAGCTTGTCATCTTTTTGGCAGAATCCGCAATTAGTATTTTAAAAATCTCGCAAAACTTCTCAGTCATACCTATAACGTCTATTCCTAAGGATTTCATACTCCGAAGGTGAAGTTTCTGAAAAACACCCTGAATTATGAAGTAGTTCTTTAAATGCTGGTGAAGCAGCGAAAATTGTAAACGATATTAAACAGTCAAAAGTTTGATGATGAAGCACAGTGTGTCGATAAAACTCAGAAAAAGAGAAGAGTTGGAACCGGAAAACGGTTTGAGCAAAGTATGAAAGAGGTTGTGGATAAATAACAAGAACTGAATCTGCTTTCAAAGGATTCAAACGATTCAGTGCCTGCTGAAACCATTAGTAAAAAACCTACTCCTTATTCTAAACCTCTCCCGATGATATTCTTCATCATCATCTTATCTTAGATATTATAAGATATCTTCATATCTTCCGTTATACATATTCTCCATATTTCTGGAGATATTTTCACAACTATTCTTATCTGAGAATATTTATCTCTCCGTAATATCTGCATTACAACATAAAAGAAACTGTGTCAATTTCTAAATTTTGAAACCTCCAAGTTTAAAATATGAATGTTTTAAAGTAGTGTTGGGAACTGATGCATGAATTAGTATAATATAATGAAACTTGATCAACTTCATTATATTACAGTAAGTCATGTTAAGTTTCTAATGGAATGTGATGATTCACAGTACCGTCATCATGTGCCATGTTACACGGCTCTTACCTTCTATCAAGTCTCCAAACATATTAGAACGTATCACCTTGATAGTTCTATTTTTTCGAAATATTCGAGTAATTTAACGAATCAAGATGGTGCCATTACAATTTCATTCTAAAACCAATAGCTAGGTTCATTCCAAATTTCCTACCTACGAATTTCGGACCATTGTTCGCTTGGCTCGAGGACGGGAAGAAGAAATGAAGGGACAAAACCTCAGAATAGAAATAGGAACATAAACCACAGCAAATAAGAGAGAGCATTAACTGTGGATGACAATGATTTTAAGGGACGGGAGTAGGAACATCGAAATATAAGGGAAGGTATAAAACCTAACAACAACCCCGAAACTACAAACCGTGCATATCAATACGTATTGCAACGTAAAGGCACGGGAGAATTAAAAACGTTATAATTCCAAGGAAAGGATAAAAGAGAATAGATTCTTCTGGTGATAGATGAAAAAGAAGAATGAAAGATATGAAAGTTAGAAATATAACAAGGGTTAGAATGGGATGGAGCATATTAGCGAATGTCTTAAAGTAGGAACTAAAGAGAAAGAATAAAAGATGTGGGAAGAAAGAAAGGGAAGGAGGTAAATTTATAGTGAAATATTCGACAAAGAAATCAAAACAGATTTCCGCGTTAAATCAAAGAAGATCCTGATCGCCGCAAAACTAAATCTTATTACATAAGATTTTCTTTAAAACCCTTAAATCCCGGAAATCGATCATAATCACGTCATCGGTTACAACAATTCTATATTTACTCATTTCACTCTTTTGTGATAGCTTCGCTCGTACGTCTCACATAACCAAATCGTTTTATCTAAATCTTTCAATAATGATAAAATTTCATTATTACCTCATATTCGTCATGAAAACATTCCTATTGTTATTTATGACAACCTCTACCAAATTTCGAGGACGAAATTTCTTTAACGGATGGGTACTGTAACGACCCGGAAATTTCCGACCAAATTTAAACTCTAATCTCTATATGGTTCCGACACGATAAGCAAAAACCCTAAAGTTGACCCGCACTTTTTCGATCGTTCTATACTTATAAGATTAATATTTACATAAATTAAACCTTACCAACATGATAAGCAATCCAAATTGTTGAGACTTATGTTTTCGGAAAGAGTTTTACACAACGTTTGACCGTCTAGTTTGACCGATGATATCACGAACTATATAACATATGATAATTATACGTTTGTGTATATATATGTATATATACATATTTAACATGGTTTATGGATGTTTTAATATCTCATTTTGTATTAATAACAATAAGTTATAAGTATATTTTGAAACTACTAACTTAAGTTTTCAAAACGATAACCATACATAACGTTATTTGATATAAATACTTATGATTTATAATGTTTATACATATAACGTATAAGTAATGTATTTAATCACTTTTAAGGACTTAAATACATAAAACAATATAAGTATATTCACAAAAGATAGCTATATTTGAATCCTCGTTCCGTTTTCTCAAAGATTTCTACACGTATATTTAGGGTATATGTACCCGTATCATACGCAGCTTCTAGATGTATTTACTATTGGTATATACCAATAAAAATCTGCTCCTTAGCAGCCTTAAATGATTAAGAAACATGTGGAACCAACCATTTGTCATGTAGCATGAATTATTTAGCAAGAAAACAAAGTTAGGTATCATTTTTTTCTTTATATACTAAAAACGTTTTTATGCATGCACACCATTTCTTCACCCCATTTTCTCATACTTACACTCCCATTTCTCTCTCAAAATACTCTTAACTTCATTGATCATCTACAAGCATTTTCCCCATCATTTAGCTTCAAAAACCTTACTTAATCACCATAAGAAAACCATACAAAAACACTTCAAGAAATCCTTCCAAGAACACAAACTTACTTCCAATCTTTCATCCACTTCCATCACCCTTTTGGTTCTAGGTTCTTACTCCTCTTTTACAGCAACCTTGTCCAAGGAACTTGATTTAGTAACTATGTTCATAACCTTATTCGATTCATATATATATAGCTATCTTATTTTGTGGTATAAAATTTTAACAACAAGAACATAGTTTGAAAGTTTTCAAACTTGTTTGCAAACTAAATAGATCCTTCTAACTTAACTTTTAAAATACTTCAAGACCTGTAATATAACTTAAATATATGCTAATTTAACAAGGTAAAACTTGGTTTTTCAAAGAATACCTTAAAAACTGTTTTTACGACGTCGGAGTGCAATCGGGGACTGTTTTGGGTTGGATAATTAAAAACCATCTTAAACTTTGAATTGGAGGTTTACTTTCTGGAAAAATGATCTTTACTATAAATATGTTAACACATAAAAATTTCATGATTTAATTCAAAGTATAGGTATTTTTAGAAAAATAGTCATTAAATGATATTTTTGTAACAAAAATGTTTAACTTCATAAGTTTCACTAAAGTTTCACCTATGCCGTGTGATTTTGAATACAAACTAAGGTATTTACAGTTCATAGTCTTAAAGAGGGACTCGATCCAAGGAGATGGCAAGTTGAATCAACAAAAACGGAGTTGTAACGAAGAAACTATGACCGAAACAAAATCGGATATCCAAGACTAGTTTAGCCACGAAAATAATTGGGAGAAATTAAATAAATCACATCTTTCTAAGATAACATGATATTTTATATATATGTACTCATAATTCAATTTTATATGGTTCAGGATCACCCGTAAACAATACGAGAAGATTAATCATAAGATCCCATGATTGTACGCAACACGTCATTTGACAACACCGGTACTTTATGTACGCAACAAGTCATTTAACAACACCGGTACCGTGGGTCAAGATTAATCTCGACCAATACATATACGATGGGGGTTTTATTCATTTCATTGGGGGTTTATTAAACACCTAAAAATGAACCATTAAAATTGAATTACTAACATCGGACTGCTAACTACGGACTAAGGAATTATTAAAAGTATTAAAAGTATAACAAGTATATATATGTGACGATTGTTTAAAAATGAAAATATATTGATATATTATATATGGATAGGTTCGTGATATCAACCGGAAGACCAAGTCAAAATATTTATATCTTCAAGACAACAGTGAGTATATAGTCCCACTTTTAAACTCTAAATATTTCGGGATGAGAATACATGTATTTTATGTTTTACGTTATGGACACAAGTAACTGAAAATATATTCTACGTTGAGTTGTACCACTGGCATACTTCCCTGTAGCTTGGTAACTAATATTTACAGCGGTATTGTAAACGCGAATCCTGTTGATAGATCTATCGGGCCTGACAACCCCAACCGGACTGGACGACCAGTATTCAACGGTTGCACAGTACTTCGTTTTGTGACTACACTTGGTACGGTGTAGTAAGATTTCATATTAAAGGGAATATGCGACGTGATTAAATGTTAAGTATGGTTACCAAGTGCTCAACCACTTAGAATATTTTTATGAAAATGTTTATATGTGAAATCTTGTGGTCTATATATATATATTGCTGCCGGCACTAAACCTATATCTCACCAACTTTATGTTGACGTTTTAAAGCATGTTATTCTCAGGTATGAATTAAGTCTTCCGCTGTGCATTAGCTCGTACTAAGGATACTACTTGAGGCTATTAAGGACTTATATCATAAGGCGTTGCATTCGAGTCATTGAAGTTTATAGAGACTATTATTAAGTAAATGGCGGTTTAGGTCATTTGAATATTATGAAATGTCAGGCGATTATGTCAATTCTGGATGTAACTATAGATTGCCTTTTAAGAATAAATGCAACGTTTGTAAGATGTATCATATAGAGGGCAAGTACCTCGCAATGTTATCAACTATTGTAATTCGTTTGTAATCAATATGGACAACGTCCGGATGATTAGTTTCGGATCCTTTCAAATGGGCTTTATATTTGTTTAACTAAATGATAGTTTGTTAATGTTAATATAAAGATTTACAATTGGACGTCCCTATAAATAACCATATACACTCAATCGGACACGATGGGCGGGATATTTATATGTACGAATAATCGTTCATTTAACCGGACACGGGAATGGATTAATAGCCACTAGAATTATTAAAACAGGGGTGAAATTATGTACAAGGACACTTGGCATAATTGATAACAAAGTATTAAAACCTTGGGTTACATTCAGTCGACATCCTGGTGTAATTATTAAACAAAGTATTAAAATCTTGTTACAGTTTAATTCCCCAATTAGTTGGAATATTTAACTTCGGGTATAAGGATAATTTGACGAGGATACTTGCACTTTATATTTATGACTGATGGACTGTTATGGACAAAAACCAGACGGACATATTAAATAATCCAGGACAAAGGACAATTAACCCATGGGCATAAAACTAAAATCAACACGTCAAACATCATGATTACGGAAGTTTAAATAAGCATAATTCTTTTATTTCATATTTAATTTCCTTTATTTTATATTTAATTGCACTTCTAATTATAGCACTTTTATTTATTGTTATTATATTTAATTGCAATTTTAATTATCGTACTTTTTAATTATCGCAAGTTTATTTTATCGGACTTTTATTTATCGCAATTTCATTATCGTTATTTACTTTACGCTTTAAATTAAGTCTTTTAATTATTTAATATTTTACATTTTGTTTTAACTGCGACTAAAGTTTTAAAATCGACAAACCGGTCATTAAACGGTAAAAACCCCTCTTTAAAATAATAATATTACTTATATATATATTCGTATTTTTATAAATTAAACTACTATAGCGTTAAGCTTTGATTAAAAGATTTTCCCTGTGGAACGAACCGGACTTACTAAAAACTACTCTACTGTACGATTAGGTACACTGCCTATAAGTGTTGTAGCAAGGTTTGAGTATATCCATTCAATAAATAAATAAATATCTTGAGTAAAATTGTATCGTATTTAATAGTATTTTCTTGTAAAATATAAGCTATTTTATATACACCTCGCATAACATCAAGTATTTTTGGCGCCGCTGCCGGGGACCAAAATCTAGCTTAAAAGCCGGAAGCGCAACGCTAAATAAAAAAAAAAGATTTTTATTTTTAGTTTACTTTTATAAAAAAATACACTTTTATAAAAATACGTTTTAATATATTCAAAAATATAAAAAGAAAAACAAAAATATAAATATTTTTAAGAGTTTGTTAAATTTATAAGTTCTATAAAAGTTTCTTTATCTTTATTTTATAAAAATATAAGTTTTTTTTAATTTATATTAATATATTACATAAATTTATAAAACAGAAATATAATACAGCAGAAAAAAAATAAAAAATAAAAATAAAAAATCTCGAGTCCAAGTACTGTAGCAGCCTAGTGTCTGGCCCGAAACCCTAGCCCATGCGATCGCATGGTCGGGTAACTAAGAACTCATGCGATCGCATGAGCTCTGCAGACACGCCAGAATTGACTGAAATCAGCATTTATTACGGATAATAATTATTATTATTTAACTTAAAACCCTAATTAGGGTTGTATTTTTTTTTATTATTTAGTTTTAGTTTTTATATTTAATTTGTATTATTTATTTTAATTAGTTTAATTAGTTTATAAAATTAATAGTTTTATAAAATAAATAATATAAAAATAATATTTTTATAAAAATTGTAATTTTTTTACAACTTTTAATATATTTTTATATTTTGTATCTTTTTAATTTTTTTAGCTTAATTTTTGTATTTTTCGCTCGTATTTAGTTTTAAGATATAATTTTTGCCATAGTTATTTTTATATCTAGAATTTTAGGCTTTGCCGTAAAATCCCTTAAGTGCTTTTTCTTTAGACTAAGATTTAGGTGCTTTAGAATTTTGCGACGCCTTTTTAATTTTTAGTTTCTTTTTAAGTTATTGCCATTTGGGATATAGTTTTACTTGTAAGCTTTAATATTTTTAGACGCAACTTTTAGTTTTTAGTTCCTTTTTAAGTTTCAACGCGCTACTTTCTTATTTTTATTTTTCGACGCCTTTTACCTATGTATCAATTATCACTCCAATTAGTAATCTCAATTTGCAATTTTAATTTTAAGTTAGTGATAGTAATAAGGTTGGGTTAGTCGAGTGTTTTTAAAATTTTATAAGTCGCTCTTTTTCTTTTCTTTTTCGACCTTTTTCGACGCGCTCTTTTTCTTTCTTATTTCTCGCTATTCTAGTTTTAGGACATAGATTTTTATTCTACTTCTTATCTAAATTTCTTAAAATTACGAAAATTTATTTTAAGTGGTTAAATTGATAGACATCAAAATTTTCTGGTTCGTAGTAATAGTTGGATTTGTACGTAGACCGGGTTATTGAAGCCAAACAGTCCTCAATTATATTGAGACCAAACGAATCCTGCCCCTCTGCTGCATCTTTTGGCTATTCGAAACGTGGGCAAAATCAGAAAAGTCTATTAATTGGATAACTTATATAATTTTTTCTTTCCTTTTAAAAACTAATAGGATATTCAGTGAATGCACCGAGCAAGACGTTCAACACCTTTTGTACGTTCACCACCTGTAACTAGATCAAGACATCTAGCAAATATTACCGCCGTTGATTTTCCTTTAGAATTGTCATCCAGTCGACCAAGTACTCCAATTCAAATTTCCGATAATCCATTTTTTGAACCCGACCTCACAATTGAGAATCCAGATAATATTCAGGGACAATTCATAGATCCTGAACCATTAAATTTTCCTCCGGAACCATCAATCATTCAAACAGAGATTGTTGAGGAACGAACCATTAAATCAGAATCCTCTAGTGATTCGGATTCAACAAATTAAATCATGGAAAATCTGGAACCTTTAAGTATGAAAGACCGAATGAGAGCTAAACGCACTGGCCAAGGTCAAGCAATTACTCATCCAGACATTAATGCGCCAGATTATGAAATCAAAGGACAAATTCTACATATTGTGACTAATCAATGCCAATTTAGTGGTGCGCCGAAGGAAGATCCAAATGAACATCTTCGTACCTTTAATAGGATCTGCACACTATTTAAAATAAGAGAAGTTGAGGATGAATAGATATATCTCATGTTATTTCCCTGGACTTTAAAGGGAGAAGCCAAAGATTGGTTGGAATCGTTACCTGAAGGGGCGATCGATACATGGGACGTTTTAGTTGAAAAATTTCTTAAACAATTCTTTCCGGCATCTAAAGCCGTAAGACTTCAAGGAGAAATTGTTACGTTCACATAGAAGCCAAATGAAACTCTATATGAGGCGTGGACATGATTTGGAAAGTTATTAAGAGGATGTCCGCAACATGGTTTAGATACTTGTCAAATAGTACAAATATTCTACCAAGGATGCGACATCACCACAAGGAAAGACATAGATATTGCAGCTGGTGGTTCCATTATGAAGAAAACCGAAACTGATGCTTAAAAATTATTGATAACACTGCTTCTCACTCACATGAGTGGCACCAAGAAAAAGATATCGTTAGATCATCTAAAGCAGCTAGAGCCGATTCTAGCCATGACTTAGATTCCATTTCCGCAAAGATAGATGCTGTCGAGAGACGAATGGAAAAGATGACTAAGGATACCCACTCAATACGAATTAGTTGTGAGCAGTGTGGAGGACCACATTTGACAAAAGATTGTCTTAGTATTGAATTAAAAATGGAACAAAGAGAGAATATTTCAAACATAAACCAAAGGCCTGGAAATAATTATCAGAATAATTATCAACCGCCAAGATCGATTTACAATCAAAATCAGAATTATAACCGAAATATTCCATACAACAACCAACAAGGTCCTACAATCAACAAGTATCCAATAATACTTACAACCAGCAAAGACCTAATTTTCAAAACAAACCACCACAAACCGATGATAAAAAGCCGAATTTAGAAGATATGATGACGAAGCTAGTTGAAACTCAAACGCAGTTTTTCACATCTCAGAAACAAACTAATGAACAAAATGCTCAAGCATTTAGAAATCAACAAGCTTCTATTCAAAATTTGGAACAAGAAGTAAGTAACCTAGCAAGGTTAATAGGTGAAAGAAAACCGGGAAGTTTACCTAGTGACACAAATGCTAACCACCGGAATGAAACAGCTAAAGTCATTACCACAAGAAGTGGTACAACACTTAAACCACCTGAAATACTTGTAACTTCTGATGAAGCTATTCCTACTCCACAAGAACCACAACCTGAACAAGATAAGGAAAAAGAACCGGTAGTTGAAAAGGTTAATGAAGATAACACAGCTAAGGATAAACCTTATGTTAAACCATACCAACCACCACTTCCTTACCCAAGTAAAATGAAAAAAGAGAAACTTGAAGCCGAGCAATTCAAATTCTTGGATATGTTTAAACAGATAAATGTAAATCTTCCTTTCATTGATGTGATTTCAGGAATGCCTAGATATGCTAAATTTCTGAAAGATCTAATCTCGAATAGAAAGAAAATGGAAGAACTCTCAGCTGTTAATATGAATGCTAATTGTTCAGCAGTGCTGTTGAATAAGATACCAGAAAAATTATCTGATCCAGGAAGTTTCACAATTCCATGTTTTCTGGGTAGTCTTAGTTCAATAGAAGCATTGGCAGACTTAGGTGCTAGTATAAATTTAATGCCGTATTTACTATACGCTAAACTAGACCTTGGAGAATTGAAACCAACAAGAATAAGCATACAACTAGCCGATCGATCAATAAAATATCCTAGAGGGATAATGGAGAATATGCTAGTTAAAGTTGGTACTTTAGTATTTCCAGTAGATGTTGTTGTTCTGGACATGAAAGAAGATTCTCAAGTTCCTCTCATATTAGGAAGACCATTCTTAAACACGGCTAAAGCAATGATAGACGTGTTCAGTAAGAAATTGACCCTAAGTATAGAGGACGAGAGTGTTACCTTTTCAGTTGATAGAGCAATGCAACAACCGCAATATGCAGATGATACATGTTATTATATTCAAACTATAGATTCACATGCAGAATTATTAGAAGAATTTCCAGAATTACAAGGAACGGGAGAATGTTCTTTAGGAGAAGGTAATGAACCAATTGATGAAGCTGAAATGTTAGCTACACTAATAGCTAATGGATATGAACCAACAACAGAAGAAATTCAAATGCTAAAAGAAGAAGACAGATATCGATATAAATCATCGATAGAAGAACCTCCAACATTAGAGTTAAAGCCATTTCCAAACCATTTGGAATACGCTTATTTACATGGTGAATCTGAATTACCTGTAATAATATCGTCTTCTCTTACTGAAAATGAGAAATCACAACTCATTTCTGTGTTGAAAGCTCATAAACCAGCCATTGCATGGAAGATTAATGATATTAAAGGAATAAGTCCTTCGTATTGCACACATAAAATCCTTATGGAAGAAGGTCATAAAATGTATGTGCAACGCCAACGAAGACTAAATCCGAATATGCAAGATGTAGTTAAAAAGAAATTATTAAACTGCTAGATGCAGGTTTAATTTATCCAATCTCTGATAGTCCATAGGTAAGCCCAGTTCAATGCGTGCCTAAGAAGGGTGGCATGACTGTCATTACAAATGAAAAAAATGAGCTTATTCCTACAAGGACTGTAATAGGATGGCGTCTTTGTATTGATTATAGAAAATTAAATGACGCCACAAGAAAATATCACTTTCCCTTACCTTTCATTGATCAAATGTCGGAAAGATTAGCCGGAAATAGTTATTATTGTTTTCTTGATGGATTTTCCGGATACTTTCAAATTCCAATAGCACCCGAAGATCAAGAAAAAACCACATTCACGTGCCCTTATGGTACTTTTGCTTACAAACGCATGCCATTTGGACTTTGCAACGCCCCTGCAACCTTTCAAAGGTGCATGATGGCGATTTTTCACGACATGATAGAAGAATGCATGGAAGTTTTCATGGATGACTTTTCAGTCTTCGGTGATACATTTGAATCATGTCTAGTTAATCTGGAATGAATGCTTATTAGATGCGAACAATCAAATCTAGTTCTTAATTGGGAGAAATGCCATTTCATGGTTAAAGAAGGCATCGTTCTTGGACATAAAATTTCAAAAGAAGGAATTGAAGTGGATAGAGCTAAAGTAGATGTAATTGCTAAACTTCCACATCCCACCAATGTTAGAGGAGTTAGGAGTTTTCTAAGGCATGCCGGTTTTTACCGACGTTTCATAAAAGATTTTTCTAAAATTGCCACTCCTATGAATAAACTCCTAGAAAAGGATGCTCCATTCATCTTTTCAGATGAATGTATCAAATCTTTTAATATTCTTAAAGAGAAACTCACTAATGCGCCGATCATGATAACATCAAATTTGAATCTACCGTTTGAACTAATGTGCGATGCAAGTGATTTTGCAATGGGAGCCGTTTTAGGACAAAGGATTGAAAAACGATTTCAACCTATATATTATGCTAGTAAGACATTACAAGGAGCACAAACAGATTATACAACTACTGAAAAAGAACTCCTTGCTATTGTCTTTGCTTTTGACAAATTTCGTTCATATCTCGTTCTAGCAAAAACGGTGGTCTATACCGACCATTCTGCTCTTAGATACCTATTTTTGAAACAAGATGCCAAACCAAGATTAATCCGTTGGATCTTACTCTTACAAGAATTCGATATTGAAATCCGAGATAAAAGAGGAGCAGAAAATCTCGCCGCTGATCATCTTTCTCGTCTTGAAATCCTGAATTAGAAGTTCTAAATGAATCGGCCATACTAGACAATTTTCCTGATGAATATCTATTGAAGATAGATTATAATGAAATACCATGGTTCGCAGACTATGCAAACTATTTAGTATGTGGATTCCTTGAAAAAGGATTATCGTACCAAAAACGAAAGAAATTCTTCAGTGATATAAAACACTATTTTTGGGAAGATCCACATCTGTTTAAAAGTTGTCCCGATGGAATAATACGCCGATGTGTATTCGGAGATGAAGCTAGTAAAATTTTAAACCATTGTCACGCAGGACCAACAGGAGGGCACTATGGGCCTCAACTAACAGCAAGAAAAATTTATGATGCTGGATTCTATTGGCCTACAATTTACAAAGACGCACACCTTCTTTGCAAATCCTGTGATGCTTGTCAAAGGGCCGGAAAAATAAGTCAATGTGATGAAATGCCACAAAATGTCATTCAAGTATGTGAAGTATTTGACATTTGGGGTATTGACTTTATGGGTCCATTTCCAAAATCTCATAATAATCTCTATATTCTCGTAGCCATTGATTATGTATCTAAATGGGCGGAAGCACAAATTCTCCCAACTAACGATGCACGAGTTGTAGTCAACTTTTTAAAACGTCTTTTTGCAAGGTTTGGAACACCGAAAGCTTTAATAAGTGATCGGGGTACTCATTTCTGTAATAATCAACTTGAGAAAGTTCTCAAAAGATATGGAGTAACTCATAAAATCTCCACCGCATATCATCCACAAACAAGTGGACAAGTTGAAAATACCAACCGAGCTTTAAAACGTATTCTAGAGAAAACCGTAGGATCAAATCCGAAGGAATGGTCCATTAAATTGGAGGATGCACTCTGGGTTTTTAGAACAGCCTACAAAACTCCAATTGGAACCACACCTTTTAAACTCGTCTACGGAAAAGCATGTCATCTTCCAGTAGAAATTGAACACAAAGCATTTTGGGCTTTGAAGACATGTAATCTTGATTTACATGAAGCTGGACGTCTACGATTAAGTCAACTAAAAGAATTAGAAGAATTAAGACATGAAGCATACGAAAATTCGTTAATCTATAAAGAAAGAACGAAGAAATGGCATGATAAAAGAATCAGAAGTTCAAAAGAATTTAAAGAAGGAGACAGAGTTCTTCTTTTCAATTCACGATTCAAGCTATTTCCTGGAAAATTGAAATCAAGATGGTCTGGACCATTCATAGTCAAAAGAATTTTCCCATACGGAACGATAGAATTAATAAATTCAAATGGAATTGAATTTAAAGTTAATGGTCACAGAGTTAAACATTACATAGATAGTCCGATGTAAGTCGACAACTAAGTTAATCACAATTTCGATACCACAGCTAACTAAGTGTAAGGAGAATCAAGTCTTTTAAGGATTTTATGTATTTATGTTAAAGTTAGATTGTCTGTTTTCGTGTAGTTCTCAAAAATGGAACCCGAATGGTCTTTCCCTAGCAGACCCTAAAGAACTAGTCTTCTCCCACCATTCTGAATTTTTAATTTTTTTAGGAAATGAAGACTGCCTGTGAACTAAACCATGGTCTAATGCTACACACTTTGATCACTAAACGTAATAATGGCACACTTCCGAGTGAAATAGTATCAGTAATCAGAGAAAGATTGGACGGAGTAAGAAAAGAATCCAGATGCGAAGATAATAAGTTATAATTTGGTAAAGGAAAATCAAAATCCGCAGCGAAAAGAAGAGCATGACACCTTGAAATATGTCACAAATGCGGAAAATGGTCACATGGAGGTAAATGTTCAAATAATCAAACCTATTCAAATACCGAATTTGTTACTTTATGCAGAGACGGACCGTTCATATGTTTAGAAGAAAAAACACTGAATGCTCGAGGTTACGCCTATGTAGCTATGGAAAACCAATTAAACCAACTATCTTATGAATGGGATAGATCATGTAACTAAGAATACTATCTCACAGGTAAGTCTGTACATTTTTTTTTAATTTTTTTTAACCTTTTGATAATAAACGCTAATTTGTTCGCTATAAAGTATTAATTTGGTATTGAATAAAATTAGGTTTGGCGACCGAAATTATTGATATCATACAAAAATTTATTACATAACTGCGAAATTTAACGTTTATTCTTAAGGTATAAATATTTTTAATCAATCAACCCAAAATATTTTAAAAATTCGTCATGAGTTAAATTAGGTCATGGAACCGAAATTACTTTACCAAAAAGAGGGGCGCATATTTTTGATAATATTTGATTGATTAAAGTGGGATAAAAGCCAAAAAGATTTTTAATTTTATTTTTTTACCATGTTTTTAAAATTAATATATAAATATTAAATTAATATTTTGAACTTTGTAAAATCAATATATTTAAAATTGTAAATATTTGAAAAATTAATCTTTTTAATATACTTTTGTATGTATAAAAACAAAAATATAATATAAGTTTGGTGTGAATTTATAATATGAATTTTTATTTAAGTTTGGTGTGTATTTTTAATTTTATGCATATTTTAAATTTAAGTTTGGTGTGAATTTAAAAACAAAAATTTACTTTATTTCGCTAAGTTAAAAATATGATTTTTAAAATTCGTCGTGAGTTGAAGACTAGGTCGTTGAACCGAAATTGCTTTACCCGAGGGAGGGACGAGAACTTTTATTATCATTATTTTTAATCTTATTGAATTAAAGTATGCCAAAAACATTAAAAAATCCAAAAATCTTTACTTTTAAAACCGCGCTTTAAATTGACAAATTTTAAATTTTTGTCAAGGGACGGACTAGGACAACGATCCGAAACACCCTCGCTCCTAAAGGAAAACAAAATTTTTAGAATTTAATTAATTATAAGTTTCATAAAGTATAAGGTTTTATAAAAAAAAAATAAATGCAAAAGTGCTGTACCCGGGGCTCCATGCGATCGCATGGAGTTAGGCCTTTGTTTCCATGCAATCGCATGGGGAGTAAAATCAGGCCTGATACAAGCAGTCGCCTGTTCTGTTCTTCAACACACAACACATACGAAAACACTCCCAAATCACCTCTATAATTCGCAATTTTCCACCGTAATTCGTCATTTTTCTTGCTCTAATCATGCCTAGATTCTCATTCTTCAGCAAAATGGTAAAAATTACACCCCTAAACTCTATAAATTCCTAGTTTTTGTGATAATTACCAATTTTTTACCTAATGCAATTTTGTTAATTTCTAGTATAATTAGTGTTAAATTGTTAGTATTATATGCATGTATAACCTAGATTGATGCTATTTAACATGATTTGAAGCCAAAAACTTCAAAAATTTTAGAAATCTAGGGTTTGTGTTCTTGAGCAATTTGGGGCTTTTTGATATAAACAGGTTATGGCCAATTTTTGTCATAAATTATTGCTAAATTGAGTAGTGTAACATGTTTAGATAGTTAAATGATCCAAACATTGATCCTAAACATGATTTTTGGAGATTAAAGTGGACTTTTAAGTCCAAAATTCATGAACTTGATTAATTTGATATATTTGCCATTTGAGACTTGTTTAATTATTAGTAATGAATATTTTGACATGTTATTTGAGTTAAAAGCTTATGAACTTTGTATACATTCTCATATTTACTTATTTGAAAAGTGTAGAATTGTGAAAAATTGTGAAAATGTGTATAAGTTTAATTTTGATTTAACATGTTATAGTGATTGTTTTAAGTTGTTATTTTGCTAACACTAATGCATATTTGGATGAAAAAATTTTGTGTTTAATGTGTTTTGCAGAAAGCCGATACTGGAGGTTCAGGAGCATCATCATCTAGACGACCAGCACCAGAACCAGAACCAGAAATGCAACACGAACAAGAACCACAACAGGAACAACAACAACAACAGCCTGATCAGCACGTACCTTATTATGATCCGGTACAGTTTGTTGATCAATTCATAGTATTCCCAATGAGGCCGCCAGTAGAATTCCCAACGATTCCTGAGCACACTCTGCATCCTAATCTGAGATTTGATAGGAGATTGAGAGATTACGAGACATATCAAAGTAACAAATTCAAATTGGTAACAAAAAATGTAGAGGTGCCAAGGGTAATCGATTGGGCCCCTTTGGAAACGGTCCATCTAGCTGACCGTGTTAGACAGCTTTTAGTTCAAAGGTATGGCGGTTCTTCTTTTACAGATTGGGAACGTCTTTTCACCATTCGTAGACCTGTATATAAGGAATGGTGTGTTGAGTTGATGAGTATTGTATCACTTGATACAAATATTGTTAGAATAGATGATAGAAGATTTCTTAGGTTTATCCTTGGCGGTAGGATGTACAGAATGTCCATGCTGGACATAGCCAGGGCCTTACAGATATATACTCCTGGTGAGTTGCTATTACCCGATTGTACAAATTTAATTCATTATGGTGAAAGGGTAGATAGTAACTTTGACGCTGACGCCATTTGGAGGCGTATGTCACATTTTGATGTTTTTACACGAGCAGGAGGACACTCCTATACACATATTGACAGAGCCGAGCTTTGTATTATTCATAGATTTTTGGCTAACTCGATTACACAGAGAGGTCATAATAAAGAAAAAATTACCTTACATGATTTATTCTACCTAAAGTGTATTCGGGATTCTAGAAGCTTTGTCAATATCCCTTACTGTGTTGCTTTTTATTTATCTAAAATGGTAGAGGGAATGCAGGACGGGAGTATAATAGGAGGAGGTATTTTTGTTACTCTCATTGGAGAGTATTTAGGTGTTGATAGGAACTAAAGGGGCCCATTACAGCTTTGTAGAGAACAAGTTGAGCCCTTAGGATTGAAAGTTTATGTGGGTGCTAAGGTATTGAAAAGTAGACGTAACCAGGCAGTACCCTATGAGGGATCTCATCCTCAGGTAGAGAGAGGCTCAGACGAGGAAATGGAGGAGGCGGAAGACATTAGGGATGTCTTTCGAGATGCTATTCTTGACGTCCACGTTCGTATAGATGAGGAAGCAATGACGAACGCGGCCAGACATAGTATGTATGAGCAGTGGAACTCCGAGCGAGTATACGAGGATTACAGGCAATGCCAACACGATAGCTGGTTAGTTCATCAGCACCAAATCATGAGCCAGCTATCATATCAGGTACCAATTAATTACGTACCTACTCGACCTGCTCATTTTCCGCCACACATCCCCGATATCCGACCACCCTTTAACCGGTATGACTATAATCAAGCCTATCAGAACGCCTATAACCAAAAATGGAACCCACCTGACGAGATGAACTGGAACCCATATCCAGACTGATTTAGTTCCATTTGGTTATTTATATGATTTTTATTTTTTTATCTTTTTACTTATTCATGTTTAAACTTATGTTATTGAATATACTTATGTAATCTTTATCATTTTTATTATTATTGTGTACTAATATTTCACATTTAGGATTTGAAAGTGGGATATTAAGTCCCATTTCAAATTGCCATGCATGTTTATATTTGTATGTATGTATATGGTAAATTGTACAAAACAGGGTAAAACAGCGCATTTTCAAAGACTGGCATTAAGTTCAGCAAAAGCTACTAATTTTGACGACAAGATAAATGTGTTGTAACAACAGACGGAATGGACAAATGATATGTACCATTTATCATTCAGCAAACAAACGCCAATATGTTTGGAAACTTTGGTAAAATTTAATCATTTCTACGCTAATCATTCTCAATAATTTAAATTGTTACTGATTTCTTGCAAATGAGGGCATTGCAAGATCTTAAGTGTGGGAAGGGTTTAAATTCTTTCAGATTTTTTAAATTTTTTTACTTTAAACACTTGGTTACCATTAGAAATACTAGTAAATTAGTAGTTGTATTAGAATCTAGTGCTCTCTGATAATAAAGAACAGCCCTAGTCTTATATACTGACTACCCAATTCTAGTAAAATTTTTCAAAATTTTCAATTAAATGAACTCAAAATCATGTTTATACATATTTATGAACGATAAAACTAGGTGTTAACACCGAAATTATTGTTACCTCGGAAAGGACATAAATTGAGAAACAAACCAAAATGTTAAAATTCATTTAAAATAGAATATAGGACAATAAAAAAGAAAATAAAAGCCAAGTGTGGGAAATTTTCACCGAGTTATTCAAAATACATATCACATATTTTTGTACAAATAATTGAAAATACTTTTGTTTTGGACGATAATTAACTGTTTTACCCGATGAAAGAAAAGAAGAGATGGATCTACACGATGAATCAATTCCATCGTTAAAAGGAAGTAAAGTCTTTCGAAAAAGACACGCGCTTCTTGATTTAGGTCATGAAGTTGTCGTCCAGACCAGCTGTAGGTTGATGAAAAATCTAGAAAAGTCATCTCTAAAATCAGCAGGAAATCCACGGACCTCAACATAAAACAGGGACGCCAAGTGGTCAGATTTAGGCAGGCCATGAGAAGGATTTATCTCGTACAATGGGGGGCACCGTGCAAATTAGCTTGATAAGACTAATAAATCAGATCCCCAGAAAGGATAATCTCCTTAAAAGATCAAAAATCAGCTTTTAAGCCTGATATTACTCAATCCTAGAGATTGACCTTAAAGATTGAGAATTCAAACTCATGGAATTCAATGATATCTAAACTCGAGCTTGAACGAGAAAATATTTTAATCAAATTATAAACCGATTTGTTTTCTGAAAACCCATTTTCAATGCGTTCATTACCATTGAACGTAAAATCCTAGGAATTCACCTGGAATTCATTAGGTCATCTGAACCAAATCGGGTGTCAACCGTAAGAACAGTGGTTGCATAGCATGGTCGAAGACATGACCTTGTGCCAGACCGAAAAATCATAAGGGTGAGCTTTACTATTGCTCCTACACAGGATAGTAATTGCGTTCGACACGTTATAGACCATAATTAAAAGCATGTCAGGGGATATTGCCTTAACAGTTGCTTGTTCAACGCTTTCCTGTATAACCGGACGGTAGTTTACCGAAAGGTAATATACAGAGCAAGTATACTGGATGTGTTGTTTTCCTAATACAAGGTTAGCAAGTGGGTAACACAAAACCACAAGTTTTGAGCTAAAATTTTCAAATCTGAAACCCACCAAGCCCACAAAAATATTTTGCAAACACCGGTGAAGGGTTATTCCGGAAAACTTATCTAGGGTAAAAACTAGATTTAATTTTCAAAAGATAAAATGTTTTCATAAAGATCCAATTTCCTTAATGGATCTAAATTTTATAGTCATGTGGGACTGTAAACCTCATCGTTACTACCATTGTTTATACCACCGTAAAGAAATCACTGATGTACAAAGTGTGAAGAATAAAGAAGTGATTCTAGTATTTCAAGACTATATTGCTTGAGGACAAGCAACGCTCAAGTGTGGGAATATTTGATAATGCTAAAAACGAACATATATTTCATAGCATTATTCCTCAAGAAAGACAAGTTTTTAGTTACAATTGTCCTATTTACAAGTGATATTCGTTTAAATAATAAAAGGTGAAGACAAAAGACAGATTCGATGAATTGAAGAAAAGTCTCAAAATTACAAGAAAAGTCTCAAAATTACAAGAGTACAAGATTCAAAACGAAAAGTACAAGATATTAAATTGTACGCAAGGACGTTCGAAAATCCGGAACCGGGACCAGAGTCAACTCTCAACGCTCGACGCAACGGACTAAAAATTACAAGTCAACTATGCATATGAATATAATATAATATATAATTAATTCTTAAAATTAATATATATATTATATTATATTTAAATAAACGTCGGTAGAAGAAAACAACCAAAAGTGGCTCTCCCCAGCTGGCCATGCGATCGCATGGCCTGGAAGGTATAAATCCATGCGATCGCATGAGCCCCTTTTCCAGATCACAGGCCTATAAAAATCGAGCTTTGGTGCACCATTTTTAAATCTATAATATCAATCTCTCTATCTATATACGTAGTATATATTTATATTTATATTTTAATTTTAATTTTAATTTTAATTCTAATAATAAGGGTATGTTAGCGAATGTTGTAAGGGTGTAAGTTGAAATTCTGTCCGTGTAACGCTACGCTATTTTTAATCATTGTAAGTTATGTTCAACCTTTTTACATTAATGTCTCGTAGCTAAGTTATTATTATGCTTATTTAATCCGAAGTAATCATGATGTTGGGCTAATTATTAAAATTGGGTAATTGGGCTTTGTACCATAATTATGGTTTGGACAAAAGAACGACACTTTTGAAAATTAGACTATGGGCTATTAATGGGCTTTATATTTGTTTAACTAAATGATAGTTTGTTAATGTTAATATAAAGATTTACAATTGGACGTCCCTATAAATAACCATATACACTCAATCGGACACGATGGGCGGGATATTTATATGTACGAATAATCGTTCATTTAACCTGACACGGGAATGGATTAATAGCCACTAGAATTATTAAAACAGGGGTGAAATTATGTACAAGGACACTTGGCATAATTGATAACAAAGTATTAAAACCTTGGGTTACATTCAGTCGACATCCTGGTGTAATTATTAAACAAAGTATTAAAATCTTGTTACAGTTTAAGTCCCCAATTAGTTGGAATATTTAACTTCGGGTATAAGGATAATTTGACGAGGATACTTGCACTTTATATTTATGACTGATGGACTGTTATGGACAAAAACCAGACGGACATATTAAATAATCCAGGACAAAGGACAATTATCCCATGGGCATAAAACTAAAATCAACACGTCAAACATCATGATTATGGAAGTTTAAATAAGCATAATTCTTTCATTTCATATTTAATTTCCTTTATTTTATATTTAATTGCACTTCTAATTATAGCACTTTTATTTATTGTTATTATATTTAATAGCAATTTTAATTATCGTACTTTTTAATTATCGCAAGTTTATTTTATCGCACTTTTATTTATCGCAATTTCATTATCGTTATTTACTTTACGCTTTAAATTAAGTCTTTTATTTATTTAATATTTTACATTTTGTTTTAACTGCGACTAAAGTTTTAAAATCGACAAACCGGTCATTAAACGGTAAAAACCCCCTTTAAAATAATAATATTACTTATATATATATTCGTATTTTTATAAATTAAACTAATATAGCGTTAATCTTTGATTAAAAGATTTTCCCTGTGGAACGAACCGGACTTACTAAAAACTACACTACTGTACGATTAGGTACACTGCCTATAAGTGTTGTAGCAAGGTTTGAGTATATCCATTCAATAAATAAATAAATATCTTGAGTAAAATTGTATCGTATTTAATAGTATTTCCTTGTAAAATATAAGCTATTTTATATACACCTCGCATAACATCAACTAGACATGATTCAAATGTATCACCGAAGACTGAAACGTCATCCATGAAAACTTCCATGCATTCTTCTATCATGTCGTGAAAAATTGCCATCATGCACCTTTGAAAGGTTGCAGGGGCGTTGCAAAGTCCAAATGGCATGCGTTTATAAGTAAAAGTACCATAAGGGCACGTAAACGTGGTTTTCTCTTGATCCTCGGGTGCTATTGGAATTTGAAAATATCCGAAAAAAGTCAAGAAAACAATAGTAACTGTTTCCAGCTAACCTTTCCAACATTTGATCAATGAAAGGTAAGGGAAAGTGATCTTTTCTGGTGGCGTCATTTAATTTTCTATAATCAATACAGACAAGCCATCCTGTTTCAGTCCTAGTAGGAATAAGCTCATTTTTCTCATTTGTGATGACAGTCACGCCACCCTTCTTAGGTACACATTGAACTGGGCTTACCCATGGACTATCAGAGATTAGATAAATTAAACCTGCATCTAGCAGTTTAATAATTTCTTTCTTAACAACATCTTGCATATTAGGATTTAGTCTTCGTTAGCGTTGCACATAAGTTTTATGACCTTCTTCCATAAGGATTTTATGTGTGCAATACGAAGGACTTATTCCTTTAATATCATGAATTTTCCATGCAATAGCTGGTTTATGAGCTTTTAGCACAGAAATGAGTTGAGATTTTTCATTTTCCGTAAGAGAAGATGATATTATTACAGGTAGTTCAGATTCACCATGTAAATAAACATATTCCAAATGGTTTGGAAGTGGTTTTAACTCTAATGTCGGTGGTTCTTCTATCGATGATTTATATCGATATCTGTCTTCTTCTTTTAGTATTTGAATTTCTTCTGTTGTTGGTTCATATCCATTAGCCATAAGTGTAGCTAACATTTCAGTTTCATCAATTGGGTTAGTTCCTTCTCCTAAAGAACATTCTCCTGTTCCTTGTAATTCTGGAAATTCTTCTTACAATTCTGCATGTGAATCTATAGTTTGCATAAAATATCATGTATCATCTGCAGATTGTCGCTGTTGCATGCCTCTATCAACAGAAAAGGTAACACTCTCGTCCTCTATACTTAGGGTCAGTTTCTTACCAAACACGTCTATTATTGCTTTAGCCGTGTTTAAGAATGGTCTTCCTAATATGAGAGGAACTCGAGAATCTTCTTCCATATCCAGAATAACAAAATCTACTGTAAATAGTAAAGTACCAACTTTAACTAGCATGTTCTCCATTATCCCTCTAGGATATTTTACTGATCAGTCGGCTAGTTGTATGCTTATTAGTGTTGGTTTCAATTCTCCAGGGTCTAGTTTATCGTATAATGAATACGGCATTAAATTTATACTAGCACCTAAATCTGCCAATGCTTCTATTGAACTAAGACTACCCAGAAAACATGGAATCGTGAAACTTCCTGGATCTGATAATTTTTCTGGTATCTTATTCAACAGTACTACGGAACAATTTGCATTCATAGTAACAGCCGAAAGTTCTTCCATTTTCTTTCTATTTGTGATTAGATCTTTCAAGAATTTGGCATATCTTGGCATTCCTGAAATCACATCAATGAAAGGAAGATTGACATTTATTTGTTTAAACATATCCAAAAATTTGGATTGCTCGGCTTCAAGTCTTTCTTTTCTCACTTTACTCGGGTAAGGAAGTGGTGGTTGGTATGGTTTAACATAAGGTTTAGCCTTAACTGTGTTATCTTCATCAACCTTTTCAACTACCGATTCTGATTCCTTCTCTTGTTCAGGTTGTGGTGCTTGTAGAGTAGGAACAGAGTCATCAGAAATTACAGGTATTTCTGGTGATTTAAGTGTAATACCACTTCTTGTGGTAATGGCTTTAGCTGTTTCATTCTGGGGGTTAGCATTTGTATCGCTAGGTAGACTTCCCGATTTTCTTTCACCTATTAACCTTGCTAGGTTGCTTACTTCTTGTTCCAAATTTTGAATAGAAGCTTGTTGATTTCTAAATGCTTGAGCATTTTGTTCATTGATTTATTTCTGAGATGTGAAAAATTACGTTTGAGATTCAACTAGTTTCGACATCATATCTTCTAAATTTGGCTTTTTATCATCGGTTTGTGGTGGTTTGTTTTGAAAAATAGGTCTTTGCTGATTGTAAGGATTGTTGGATACTTGTTGATTTCTAGGACATTGTTGATTGTTGTATGGAACATTTCGGTTATAATTCTGGTTTTGATTGTAGATTGGTCTTGGCGGTTCATAGTTATTCTGATAATTATTTCCAGGCCTTTGGTTCATGTATGAAGCATTCTCTCTTTGTTCCATTGTTTGTTCAATACTGAGACAATCTTTTGTCAAATGTGGTCCTCCACACTGCTCACAACTAATTCGTATTAAGTGAATATCTTTAGTCATATTTTCCATTCGTCTCTCGACAGCATCTATCTTTGCAGAAATGGAATCAAAGTCATGGCTAGAATCGGCTATAGCTGCTTTAAATGATCTAACGATATCTTTTTCTTGGTGCCACTCATGTGAGTGGGAAGCAGTGTTATCAATAATTTTGTAAGCTTCAGTTACGGTTTTCTTCATAATGGAACCACCAGCTGGTATATCAATGTCTTTTCGTGTAGTAATGTCGCATCCTTGGTAGAATATTTGTACTATTTGATAAGTGTCTAAACCATGTTGCGGACATCCTCTCAATAACTTTCCAAACCTTGTCCACGCCTCATATAGTGTTTCATTTGGCTTCTGTGTGAACGTAACAATTTCTCCTTGAAGTCTTACGGCTTTAGATGCCGAAAAGAATTGTTTAAGAAAATTTTCAAGTAAAACATCCCATGTATCAATCGCCCCTTCAGGTAATGATTCTAACCAATATTTGGCTTCTCCCTTTAAAGCCCAGGGAAATAACATGAGATATATCTGTTCATCCTCCACTTCTCGGATTTTAAATAGAGTACAGATCCTATTAAAGGTACGAAGATGTTCGTTTGGATCTTCCTTTGGCGCACCACTAAATTGGCATTGATTAGTCACCATGTGTAGGATTTGCCCTTTTATTTCATAATCTAGCGCATTAATGTCTGGTTGAGTAATTGCGTGACCTTGGCCAGTGCGTTTAGCTCTCATTCGGTCTTCCATACTTAGAGGTTCCAGATTTTCCATGATTGAATTTGTTAAATCTGAATCACTAGAGGATTCTGATTTAATGGTTTGTTCCTCGACAATCTCTGTTTGAATGATTGGTGGTTCCGGAGGAAAGATTAATGGTTCAGGATCTCTGAATTGTCCCTGAATATCCTCCGGATTCTCAATTATGAGGTCGGGTTCAAAAAATGGATTATCGGAAATTTGAATTGGAGTACTTGATCGACTTGATGACGATTCTAAAGAAAAATCAACGGTGACAATATTGGCTAGATGTCTTGATCGAGTTACAGGTGGTGAACGTATGAAAGGTGGTGAACATTTTGCTCGGTGCATTCACTGAATATCCTATTAGTTATAAAAGATAAAAATTATATAAGTTATAAAATTAATAGACTTTTCTGATTTTTCCCACGTTTCGAATAGCCAAAAGATGTAGCAGGGAGCCAGAACCCTTTAAATCGGAAGCTCACAACTCAGCCACTAACAAATCCAACTATTACTACGAACCAGAAAATTTTGGATGTCTATCGATTTAACCGCTTAAAATAATTTTTCGTTTTGAATTATTAGAGAAGAAGTAGAGAAAATTCTAAGTCCTAAAAACTAAAGCGTCGAAAAGAAAAAGAAAAAGTACGTCGAAAAACGTCAAAAAAATAAAAGGTCAAAAAATAAGTTGTCGAAAAATAAAAATAAAGTAGCTCGTCGAAAAAAAAACTAAAATTTATAAACAGCGTTGAAAAATTCTAAAGCACCTAAATCTTAGTCTAAAGAAAAAGTACTTAAGGGATTTTACGGCAAATCCTAAGAATCTAAAAATAAAAATAACTACGGGAAATACTAGTCTTAAAACTAATTACGAACGATAATAATACAAATTACGAATAAAAAATACAAAATAAAAATGAACTTAAAGTTATAAAAATACAATTTTTATAAAAATATTAATTTTATATTATATTTTATAAAAGTATTAAGTGGTCAGACTTATCCTCTCATGAAATAACCCTTCGTATTTAATATTATCAAACAGGGTCGTCAAGTGGTCAGACTTATCCTAACCATGAGAGGATCTGTCTCGTACGATGGGGGGCACCGTGCAAATTAGCTTATAAGACTAATGAATCAGATCCACAGTTAAGGCTAAACCTTATGTTAAACCATACTAACCACCACTTCCTTACCCGAGTAAAATGAGAAAAGAAAGACTTGAAGTCGAGCAATCCAAATTTTTGGATATGTTTAAACAAATAAATGTCAATCTTCCTTTCATTGATGTGATTTCAGGAATGCCAAGATATGCCAAATTCTTGAAAGATCTAATCACAAATAGAAAGAAAATGGAAGAACTTTCGGCTGTTACTATGAATGCAAATTGTTCCGTAGTACTGTTGAATAAGATACCAGAAAAATTATCAGATCCAGGAAGTTTCACGATTCCATGTTTTCTGGGTAGTCTTAGTTCAATAGAAGCATTGGCAGATTTAGGTGCTAGTATAAATTTAATGCCGTATTCATTATACGATAAACTAGACCCTGGAGAATTGAAACCAACACTAATAAGCATACAACTAGCCGACTGATCAGTAAAATATCCTAGAGGGATAATGGAGAACATGCTAGTTAAAGTTGGTACTTTACTATTTACAGTAGATTTTGTTATTCTGGATATGGAAGAAGATTCTCGAGTTCCTCTCATATTAGGAAGACCATTCTTAAACACGGCTAAAGCAATAATAGACGTGTTTGGTAAGAAACTGACCCTAAGTATAGAGGACGAGAGTGTTACCTTTTCTGTTGATAGAGGCATGCAACAGCGACAATCTGCAGATGATACATGATATTTTATGCAAACTATAGATTCACATGCAGAATTGTAAGAAGAATTTCCAGAATTACAAGGAACAGGAGAATGTTCTTTAGGAGAAGGAACTAACCCAATTGATGAAACTGAAATGTTAGCTACACTTATGGCTAATGGATATGAACCAACAACAGAAGAAATTCAAATACTAAAAGAAGAAGACAGATATCGATATAAATCATCGATAGAAGAACCACCGACATTAGAGTTAAAACCACTTCCAAACCATTTGGAATATGTTTATTTACATGGTGAATCTGAACTACCTGTAATAATATCATCTTCTCTTACGGAAAATGAAAAATCTCAACTCATTTCTGTGCTAAAAGCTCATAAACCAGCTATTGCATGGAAAATTCATGATATTAAAGGAATAAGTCCTTCGTATTGCACACATAAAATCCTTATGGAAGAAGGTCATAAAACTTATGTGCAACGCCAACGAAGACTAAATCCTAATATGCAAGATGTTGTTAAGAAAGAAATTATTAAATTGCTAGATGCATGTTTAATTTATCCAAGCTCTGATAGTCCATGGGTAAGCCCATTTCAATGTGTACCTAAGAAGGGTGGCATGACTGTCATCACAAATGAGAAAAATGAGCTTATTCCTACTAGGACTGTAACAGGATGGCGTGTCTGTATTGATTACAGAAAATTAAATGATGCCACCAGAAAAGATCACTTTCCCTTACCTTTCATTGATCAAATGTTGGAAAGGTTAGCTGGAAACAGTTACTATTGTTTTCTTGACGGTTTTTCTGGATATTTTCAAATTCCAATAGCACCCGAGGATCAAGAGAAAACCACGTTCACGTGCCCTTATGGTACTTTTGCTTATAAACGCATGCCATTTGGACTTTGCAACACCCCTGCAACCTTTCAAAGGTGCATGATGGTGATTTTTCACGACATGATAGAAGAATGCATGGAAGTTTTCATGGATGACTTTTCAGTCTTCGGTGATACATTTGAATCATGTCTAGTTAATCTTGAACGAATGCTTATTAGATGCGAACAATCAAATCTAGTACTTAATTGGGAAAAATGCCATTTCATGGTTAAAGAAGGCATCGTTCTCGGCCATAAAATTTCAAAAGAAGGAATTGAAGTGGATAGAGCTAAAGTAGATGTAATTGCTAAACTTCCACATCCCACCAATGTTAGAGGAGTTAGGATTTTTCTAGGGCATGCCGGTTTTTTACCGACGTTTCATAAAAGATTTTTCTAAAATTGCCACTCCTATGAATAAACTCCTAGAAAAGGATGCTCCATTCATCTTTTCAGATGAATGCATCAAATCTTTTAATATTCTTAAAGAAAAACTCACTAATGCGCCGATCATGATAACTCCAAATTGAAATCTACCATTTGAACTCATGTGCGATGCAAGTGATTTTGCAATGGGAGCCGTTTTAGGTCAAAGGATTGAAAAATGATTTCAACCTATATATTATGCACCTATATATTATGCTAGTAAGATGTTACAAGGAGCACAAACAAATTACACAACTACTTAAAAAGAACTCCTTGCCATTGTCTTTGCTTTTGACAAATTTCGTTCATATCTCGTTCTAGCTAAAACGGTGGTTTATATCGACCATTCTGCTCTTAGATACCTATTTTCAAAACAAGATGCCAAACCACGATTAATCCGTTGGATCTTACTCTTACAAGAGTTCGATATTGAAATCCGAGATAAAAATGGAACATAAAATCTCACCGCTAATCATCTTTCTCGTCTTGAAAATCTTGAATTAGAAGTTCTAAATGAATCGGCCATACAAGATGACTTTCCTGATGAATATCTATTGAAGATAGATTATAGTGAAATTCCATGGTTTGCAGACTATGCAAACTACTTAGTATGTGGATTCCTTGAAAAAGGATTATCGTACCAAAAACGAAAGAAATTCTTTAGTGATATAAAACACTATTTTTGGGAAGATCCACATTTGTTTAAAAGTTCTCCCGATGGAATAATACGCCGATGTGTATTCGGAGATGAAGCTAGTCAAATCTTAAACCATTGTCACACAGGACCAACAGGAGGGCATTATGGGCCTCAGCTCACAGCAAGAAAAGTTTACGATGTTGGATTCTATTGGCCTACAATTTTCAAAGACGCACACCTTCTTTGAAAATCCTGTGACGCTTGTCAAAGGGCCGGAAAAATAAGTCAACGTGATGAAATGCCACAAAATGTCATTCAAGTATGTATAGTATTTGACGTTTGGGGTATTGACTTTATGGGTCCATTTCCAAAATCTCATAATAATCTCTACATTCTCATTGCCATTGATTATGTATCTAAATGGGCAGAAGCACAAGCTCTCCCAACTAACGATGCACGAGTTGTAGTCAACTTTTTAAAACGTCTTTTTGCAAGGTTCGGAATACCGAAAGCTTTAATAAGTGATCGGGGTACTCATTTTTGTAATAATCAACTTGAGAAAGTTCTCAAAAGATATGGAGTAACTCATAAAATCTCAACCGCTTATCATCCACAAACAAGTGGAAAGTTGAAAATACCAACCGAGCATTAAAACGAATTCTAAAGAAACCCGTAGGATCAAATTCGAAGGAATGGTCGATGAAATTGGAGGATGCACTCTGGGCTTTTAGAACAACCTACAAAACTCCAATTGGAACCACACTTTTTAAACTCGTTTACGAAAAGCATGTCATCTTCTAGTAGATATTGAACACAAAGCATTTTGGGCTTTGAAGACATGAAATCTTGATTTACATGAAGCCGGACGTCTACGATTAAGTCAACTAAACGAATTAGAAGAATTAAGACATGAAGCGTATGAAAATTTGTTAATCTATAAAGAAAGAACGAAGAAATGGCATGATAAAAGAATCAGAAGTTGAAAAGAATTTAAAGAAGGAGACCGAGTTCTTCTTTTCAATTCACGATTCAAGCTATTTCCTGGAAAATTGAAATCAAGATGGTCTGGACCATTTATAGTCAAAAGAGTTTTTCCATACGGAACAATAGAGTTAATAAATTCAAATGGGATTGAATTTAAAGTTAATGGTCACAGAGTTAAACATTACATACATGGTCCGATGGAAGTTGACAATGAAGTCAATCATAATTTCACCACCCAAGAAAAACTTCAAAATGAAAACATAAATATGTTATCAACAACATATGAAAAAGCAAAATTGAAAAATGGGGAGGATTCAAATTGAAGTGATGAAGAAGAATTTCTATACAAACCTCCCATTCCAAGAAATGAAGAAAAAAAAGTTCAAATAGAAGTGAAAGAATCAAGAAAAGAACACCCGAAAAAGGTTAACAAACCAACTCGACTTACTAAAGTAGGAGACCCGGGTGAATTTATCATTTCTTGCTTGCTTAATGATGGTGCTATGTATAATGGACTCACAGATTTAGGAGCAAGTACAAATAATATGCCTCTTTCCTTATACAAAAGATTAGGTATGGGTAAATTAAAACCAACCAAAATAGGTGTTTAATCATTTGACCTAACCATTAAACACCCGGTTGGAATAGCAAATAATTTACTTGTTAAAGTGGGAAGTTTGACCTTTGTTGCAAATTTCATAGTTATTAATATGGAGGAAAACCTTGATATTCCTCTAACTTTAGGTCTCCCTTTTTTAGCAACCACCGAAGCATTCATTGATGTAAGAGAAGGTAGAATGACACTTAGGGATGGTGATAAATCGGTCAGCTTTTTGAACCGAAAGTTTAGATCTCCACCAACCGAAACTGTTAAACCAATAAAAACGCATAAGTGTGGGGAAGATGAAGAAACACTTAATGATGATCTGATAACAAAGAACCCCGTTGATGATACGAAATTAGATGAACCCGTTTTTAACAGTTCAACGAAGAAACTTTATAAACGGATTCACGATGCTATGATTAAGGGAAACTTTAAGTTTTGTAACCGATTAGTATCCAATTTATCACCAAAAGAAAAGGCGATGTTAGTTGAATTTGTGAAAGTTAGGGAGGAAATCAACAAAGGGATTGAAGCAAAAGTCAGAGATATACAAATTGTTGATGAACTAATTGACAATGAAGTTAATCACAAATTCGATACCACAGCTAAGTAAGTGTGGGGAGAATCAAGTCTTTTAAGGATAATATATATTTCTGTTAGAGTTAGATATTCTGTTTTCGTGTAGTTTCCGAAAATGGAATCCGAATGGTCTTTCCCTAGCAGACCCTAAAGAACTAGTCTTCTCCCCCCATTCTGAATTTTTAGTTTTTTTTAGGTTTTACGAGATGAAGAATTCCTTAGATCTGAACCATGGTCTAATGCTACACGCTATGATTACTAAACGTAATAATGACACACTTCTGAGTGAACTGGTATCATTCATAAGAGGCAAAATGGACGGAGTAAGAAAAGAACTCAGAAAAGATCATCATAAGATACATTTTGGTAAAGGAAAATCAAAATCCGCAACAAAAAGAAGAGCACAACACCTTGAAAGATGTTATAAATGCGGAAAATGGTCACACGAAGGTAAATGTTCAAATAATTAAACATATTCAAATACCGAATTTGTTACTCTATGCAGAGAAGGACCGTTTATATGTTTAGAAGAAAAGATATTTAAGAATCGAGGTTACGCTTACGTAGCTATGGAGAACCAAATCACCCGACTCTTCTATGAGTCAGCTAAAGCAGGTCTCTGAGAATTCTTTCTCACAGGTAAGTATGTACAGTTTTTATTTTTATTGCTTTTAATCTTTTGATAATAAGCGTTGAATCGTTCGCTATAAAGTATTAAATTGGTATTCAATAAAATTCGGTATGCGTAACCGAAATTATTGATATCATACAAAAATTTATTACATCACTGCGAAATTTACCGTTTATTCTTAAGGTATAAATATCTTTAATCAATCAACCCAAAATATTTCAAAAATTCGTCAGGAGTAAAACTAGGTTATGGAACCGAAATTACTTTATCGAAAAGAGGGGCATATATTTTTGATAATATTTGATTGATTAAAGTGGGATAAAAGACCAAAAATATTTTTAATTTTTACCTTATTTTTAAAATTAATATATATAAATATTAAATTAATATTGTAAACTTTTTTTAAATCAATATATTTAAGTTTTTAAATATTTTAAAAATTAATATTTTCAATATAAAGTTTGTAAAATTAATGTATAAAAATATTAATGATATTTATATGAATTTTTAATTTTATGCATTTTAAATTTAAGTTTGGTGTGAATTTAAAAACAAAAATTTACTTTATTTCATTAAGTTAAAAATGTGATTTCTAAAAATTCGTCGTAAGTTGAAAACTAGGTCGTTGAACCGAAATTGCTTTACCTAAGGGAGGGACGAGAAATTTTATTATCATTATTTTTAATCTTATTGAATTAAAGTATGCCAAAAACATTAAAAAAAACCCAAAAATCTTTGCTTTTAAAACGGCGCTTAAAAAAGTAACAAATTTTAAAACTTTGTTGAGAGACGGACTGGGACAACGATTCGAAACGCCCTCATTCTTAAAACAAACAAATTTTAAAATTTATTAATCTATGTTTTATTAGTTAAAGGTTTTTATTAAAAAAAAACCACACTCACGGTACTTTAAAGGGTCCCATATCCGCACTCGCGGAGGTTTCAAAACCCAGATGGGTTAACTGGTCGAACAGACCAGTCTCCAACACACACACACACTTATTTTTCTGCGAAAAAACCCCTAGAAACCTTCTAAAAATCGCAATTTTTCACCGTTAAACATCAAATTTTTTGCTAAAATCATGTTGAGAAGGATCCTACCACGAAGTTACTCAAGGAAATCAGTAATTTCTACACCTAAACACTCTTTAATTCGAATTTTTAGTGTTCTTGAACAAAAATAAACCAAATTTGATTTTGATGATTTCTAGTGTAATTGTTCTTAAATTGTTTATATATTATGCTTGTATAACCTAGATTGATGCTATTTAACATGATTAGAAGCCTTAAGCTTCAAATTTTGAGTAATCTAGGGTTTGTGTTCTTGAGCAAAATTGGGGCTTTTTGGTATAAACGGGTTATGGACGAATTTTGTTGTTAGTTTATACTAAATTGAGTAGTATAACATGTTTAGGTTGCTAAATGATCAAAACTTTGATCCTAAACATGATTTTCAAGTATTAAAGTAGACTTTTTGAGTCAAAAATTCATGAACTCAATTTAATCGTTATGAATGCCATTTGGAACTTGTTTAATTGCTAGTAATGATTATTTTGACATGTTATTTGAGATAAAAGTTAAAGAACATTATATACATTCTCATATATGTTCATTTGTAAAAGTGTAGAATTGTTAATATTATGAAAATGCGTATAAAGTTTAATATGGATTAAACATGTCATTATGATTGTTTTGATTTTTGCTTTATGGTAATACTAATGCAAATTTTGATGCACAAAAATTGTGTGTAATGTGTTTTGCAGACTGAAAGGGGTGAATCTTCATCCGCATCTCAGGCTCACAATGCTCCTCCTGAGAATGCAGAAGAACAGGAGATTAACGACCAATATAGACAAAATCTACCGCATCAATTCATTTCATATTCAAATATAGAGTTGGCAAATTTACATCCTAATTTAAGGTTTGACCGACATTGGATAGATTATCCAAAATACCTGAGGAACTTGCACACCCTTCAGTCTAATATTGTTGAAGTACCCAGAGTAATAGATTGGGAACTGTTAGAAACAGTGGGATTGGCTGGTCCAATCAGAGAATAATTACACAAAGGTATGGTAATTCTACTTTTACTGATTGGGAACGTTTGTTTAATATACGTAGGCGTGTATATAGAGAATGGTGTGTGAAATTATTATGTAGTGTTGAAATAAATGAACGGGTAGCTACCTTAACCGATCGTAGTTTTATTAGATTTTTATTAGGAGGTGTGATGCGCCATATGTCTCTACTAGACATGGCTTAGGCTTTGTGTATATATACGCCTGAGGAACTAGCATCTACTGATTGTCAAAGGTTGATAGTTAATGGTAGGAGGGTTGATGAAAATTTTGATATGAATGGAATATGGAGTAGAATGACTAGGCATAACCGATTTCGCGGGGGGAATAACTCTTATACTGATATTGATAGAGCTGAGCTAAGAGTAATCCATAGGTTCTTAGCAAACTCGATTACCCAGCGAGGTAAGAACAAAGAGAAAGTAAATGAGAATGATTTATTTTATCTCTTGTGTATTCGAGACCCACAGAGCGCTGTGAGTATACCTTATTGTGTGGGTTATTATTTATCAGCTATAGTTAAGAGTATACAGCCTAATGGTATAATAGGAGGTGGTATCTTTGTTACTTTAATTACTGAGCATCTCGGTGTCGATAGAAGTCAGGGGGGATTAATATTTCCAGCACCAGAACCTCGTGATCCAATTGGTTTGAAAGTATATCATGGTGCTAAGGTTTTAAAGAAACAACGTAACGCTGCAACACCATATAATGGCCCGCTTCCGCAGGTCGAAAGAGATCAGCAGCAAGGTAATGCGGGAGGGGGGAATCAGATGACAGAAATGCAACTTTTTATGGCTCATCATGAGTATGAAACGGCTAGACAACGAGCATTTCAAGATTGGCAGTATCATCAAAACCAAATCATAAGTCATCGTACACACATAAATGCAAACTACATTGCTACTCCAATGCCCGTATTTCCTCCCTGGACTATACAGACCCGACCACCATACCCAACATATGACCCAGCTCAAGCATTCTACAGCACATACGGCTATGAATGGGATCTCTACTGGCACCATCCTCATCAACCCTAATTTTCTTTTATACTTATTTTTATTTATTTGGTAACTTGTAATTGTATACTTTTAATATTTCTTTTGATACTATAATAGTTTTTATAATTTTTTAACTTTTATTATTAGATTTTTAATAATTTTTGAATGTGGGGTGATATACCCAACTTCAAAAATATGTATATATATGTTTGTAGTTTATCTCATGTACAAAATAGGGTAAAATAGTGCATTTTCAAAGACTGGCATTAAGTTCAGCAAAAGCAACTAATTTTGATAACAAGGTTCAAAATATATGTGAAATAACAACAAAACGGAATGAACAAATGATGTGCACCATTTATCATTCAGCAAACAAACGCCAATACGTTTGGAAACTTTGGTAAAATTTAATCATTTTTCTACGCTAATCACCCTCAATAATTTAAATTGTACTGATTTCTTGCAAATGAGGGCATTGCAAGATCTTAAGTGTGGGAAGGGGTTAAATTCTTTCGGATTTTTAAAATTTTTGACTTATACATTTGGTTATCATTAAAAATACTAGTAACGCAATAGTTGTATTAGAATCTAGTGCTCTCTGATAATAAAGAACAGCCCTAGTCTTATATACTGACTACCCAATTCTAGTAAAAATTTTCAAAATTTTCAAATAAATGAATTCAAAATCATGTTTATACATATTTATGAACGATAAAACTAGGTGTTAACATCGAAATTATTGTTACCTCGGAAAGGACATAAATTGAGAAACAACCCAAAATGTTAGAATTCATTTAAAATGGAATAGAGGACAATAAAAAGGCAAAGAAAGGAAAATAAAAGCCAAGTGTGGGAAAATTTTACCAAGTTATTTAGAACATATGTCACATATTTTTGTACAAATAATTGAAGATACTTTTGTTTTGGACAAAATTAACCGTTTTACCCGGTAAATTGTAATATATTTGAAAGAAAGATGGATCTACACGATGAATCAGTTCCATCATTAAAAGGAAGTAAAGTCTTCCGAAAAAGAAATGCGCTTCTTGATTTAGGTCAGGAAGTTGTCGTCCAGACCAGTTGTAGAATCTACAAAAAACCTTGAAAAGTTTTCTCGAAAATCAGATGGAAATCCACGGACCTCAGCATCAAACAGGGTCGCAAGTGATCAGACTTATCCTAACCATGAGAGGATCTGTCTCGTACAATGGGGGGTACCGTGCAAATTAGCTTATAAGACTAATGAATCAGATCCTCAGAAAGGGTAATCTTTTTAAAGATAAAAAATCAGCTTTTAATACTGATATTACTCAATCCTTGAGATTGACCTTAAAGATTGAGAATTCAAACTCATGGAATTCGATGATATCTAAACTCGAGCTTGAACGAGAAAATATTTTGATCAAAATTACAAACCGATTTGTTTTCTGAAAACCCATTTTTAATGCGTTCATTACCATTGAACATAAAATCCTAGGAATTCACCTGGAATTCATTAGGTCACCTGAACCAAATCGGGTGTCAACCGTAAGAACGGTGGTTGCATAGCATGTTCGAAGACAGGACCTTGTGCCAGAACGAAAAATTATAGGGTGATCTATACTATTGCTCCTACAAAGGATAGTAATTGCATCCGACACGATATAGACCATAACTAAAAGCATGTCACAGGACATTGCCTTAACAGTTGCTTGTTCAACGCTTTCCTTTACAACCGGACGGTAGTTTACCGAAAGGTAATATACGGAGCAAGTAAATTGGACGTGTTACTTTCCTAATACAAGGTTAGCAAGTGGGTGACACAAAACCATAAGTTTTGAGCTAAAATTTTCAACTCTGAAACCCACAAAACCCATAAAAATATTTTGCAAACACCGGTGAAGGGTTATTCCAGAAAACTTATCTAGGGTAAAAGCTAGATTAAATTTTCAAAAGATCAAATGTTTTCATAAAGATCCAATTTCCTAACGGATCTAAATTTTCATAGTCATGTGGGACTGTAAACCACATCGTTACTATCATTGTTCATACCGCCGTATTGAAATCACTGATGTACAAAGTGTGAAGAATAAAGAAGTGATTCAAGTATGTTTTTATTCAAAGTACTATATTGCTTGAGGACAAGCAACGCTCAAGTGTGGGAATATTTGATAATGCTAAAAACGAACATATATTTCATAGCATTATCCCTCAAGAAAGACAAGCTTTTAGTTACAATTTTCCTATTTACAAGTGATATTCGTTTAAATAATAAAAGGTGAAGACAAAAGGCATATTCGACGAAGTGAAGACGCAAACGACCAAAAAGCTAAAAAGTAAAAAGTACAATCAAAGAGGTTCAAATTATTGATGAGAAACGTCAAAAAATTACAAGAGTACGAGCCGCAAAACACAAAGTACAAGATATTAAATTATACGCAAGGACGTTCGAAAATTCGGAACCGGGACCAAAGTCAACTCTCAACGCGCGACGCAACGGACCAAAAATTACAAGTCAACTATGCACAAGAATATAATATAATATATAATTAATTATATATATTATTATATATATTAATTAAAAGCCGCCCACGTTTTGGATCATAATGTGAGCTGTATTTAAGACCTCCGCACTAGCGGAGTTAAGAAGAACAAAAGCTCCGCACTCGCGGAGATGCACAGTAAAATGTGGGCCTATAAAAGACATCGAATTCTGCACGAAAAAACACATCTTTTTCTTTTCCTTACTCTATCTCTCAATATATATATTTATATTTATAATTTATAATTTTAATTTTAATTTAATTTTAATAATAAGGGTATGTTAGCGAATGTTTTAAGTTTGTAAGTCGAAATTCTGTCCGTGTAACGCTACGCTATTATTAATCATTGTAAGTTATGTTCAACCTTTTTAAATTAATGTCTTGTAGCTAAGTTATTATTATGCTTATTTAATGCCGAAGTAATCGTGATGTTGGGCTAAATATTAAAATTGGGTAATTGGGCTTTGTACCATAATTGAGGTTTGGATAAAAGAACGACACTTGTGGAAATTAGACTATGGGCTATTAATTGGTTTTATATTAACTTAACGATACCTCATTAATTTAATATAAAGGTTATAATTTGATGTATCTATAAATAACCACTTACGCTTAATCGGGTACGGTGGGCGGGATATCTATAAATAGGAATAATTGTTCATTTTACCGGACACGAAACTGGATTAATAGTTAATGGTCTAGTTAAAACTGGGGTGGATTACATTCAAGGGTAATTGGTGTAATTGTTAACAAAGTATTAAAACCTTGGTTTACACGCAGTCGATAACCTGGTGTATTCATTAAACAAAGTAATAAGACCTTGTTACAGTTCGAATCCCCAATTAGTTGGAATATTTGACTTCGGGAATAAGAATAATTTGACGAAGACTTCCATACTTTATGATTATGACTGATGGACTATTATGGACAAATTCGTATAGACATATCGAATAATCCAGGACAAAGGACAATTAACCATGGTAATAAACTAAAATCAACACGTTGAACATCATGATTACGGAAGTTTAAATAAGCATAATTCCTTTATTTCATATTTCATCGCACTTTTATTTACTGTCATTTTATTTAATTGCACTTTTAATTATCACACTTTTTAATTATCGCAACTTTTATTTACTGTCATTTTATTTTATCGCACTTTAATTATTGTCATTTACTTTATGCTTTAAATTAAGTTATATTTATTTTTTTTACATTAGGTTTTAACTGCGACTTAAGACATAAAATCGACAAACCGGTCATTAAACGGTAAAAACCCCCTTTTATAATAATAATAATAATACTTCTTATATATATATATATATATATATATATATATATATATATATATATATATATATATATATATATATATATATATATATATATATAAATTTAGTTTTAAAAATATAGCGTTAAACTTGGCTAGTTCCATGTGGTAATAAAAACTACACTACTGTACGATTAGGTACACTGCCTATAAGTGTTGTAGCAAGGTTTAGGTATATCCCCTCTATAAATAAATAAATAAATAACTTGTGTAAAATTGTATCGTATTTAATAGTAATTTCCTAGTAAAATATTATAGTATTTAGTATCCCTTCTCTTTGATAGTAATTTCGATGCTGCATTTTATTATTTTTCGACGATTATTTTTCGACCATTTATTTTTCAACGTTTTTCGACGCACTCTTTTTCTTTCTTATTTCTCGACGCTCTAGTTTTTAGGGCATAGAATTTTTTTATTATTTTCTTTAAGTTTCGATGAAAAATTATTTTAAGCGGCTAAATTGATAGACATCCAATTTTTTTGGTTCGTAGTAATAGTTGAATTTGTTAGTGGCGAGTTGTGGGCTTCTGATTTAAAGGGTCCTGGCTACCTGCTGCATCTATTGGCTATTCGAAACGTGGGCAAAATCAGAAAAGTCTATTAATTTGATAATTTATATAATTTTTTTTTATAACTAATAGGATATTCAGTGAATGCACCGAGCAAAACGTTCACCACCTTTCATACGTTCACCACCTGTAACCAGATCAAGACATCTAGCCAATATTGTCACCGTTGATTTTTCTTTAGAATCATCATCTAGTCGAACAAGTACTCCAACTCAAATTTTCGATAATCCATTTTTTGAACCCGGCTTCACAATTAAAAACCCGGAGGATATTCAGGGACAATTCAGAGATCCTCAACCACTAATATTTCCTCCGAAACCACAAATCATACAACCAGAGATTGTTGAGGAAGAAACCATTAAATCAGAATCCTCTAGTGATTCAGATTCAACAAATTCAATCATGGAAAATCAAGAACCTCTAAGTATGGAAGATCGAATGAGAGCTACACGCACGGGCCAAGGTCACGCCATTATTAAGCCAGATGTTAATGCGCCAGATTATGAAATCAAAGGACAAATCCTACACATGGTAACTAATCAATGCCAATATAGTGGTACGCCAAAACAAGATCCAAACGAACATCTTCGAACCTTTAATAAGATCTGTACTCTATTTAATAAATGAGAAATTGAGGATGAACAGATCTATCTCATGTTGTTTCCCTGAACTTTAAAAGGAGAAGCCAAAGATTGGTTAGAATCGTTACCTGAAGGGGCAATTAACACAATGGATGTTTTAGTTGAGAAATTTCTTAAAAGATTCTTTCCGGCATCTAAAGCCGTGAGACTTCAAGGAGAAATTGTTACGTTCACACAAAAGCTAAATAAAACATTATATGAGGCATGGACAAGATTTGGTGTGAAGACCCGTCCTAATCCATCCGGACGAAGTCCATATCGATTATAAACGATTCACAACAGTTGATTACATCGCGAGGTACTTGACCTCTATATGATACATTTTACAAACATTGCATTCATTTTTGAAAAGAAAATCTTTCATTACATCGAAAGTTAACGGCATGCATACCATTTCATAATACATCTAACTATAATTGACTTAATAATAATCTTGATGAACTCAACGACTCGAATGCAACGTCTTTTGAAATATGCCATGAATGACTCCAAGTAATGTCTCTAATATGAGCTAATGCACAGCGGAAGATTTCTTTCATACCTGAGAATAAACATGCTTTCAAGTGTCAACCAAAAGGTTGGTGATTTCATTAGTTTAACATAAATAATCATTTTCATCATTTTAATAGACCACAAGATTTTCATTTTTCCATTTCTCTTAAACATACATCCCATGCATAGAGACAAAAATATCATTCATATGGATTGAACACCTGGTAACCGACATTCACAATATGCATATAAGAATATCCCCATCATTCCGGGATCCTCCTTCGGACATGATATAAATTTCGAAGTACTAAAGCATCCTGTACTTTGGATGGGGCTTGTTGGGCCCGATATGAAATGTCCCGTTCTTATTGATTAAAAACGTTCCATATTAATTGATTTCGTTGCGAGGTTTTGACCTCTATATGAGACGTTTTTCAAAGACTGCATTCATTTTAAAACAAACCATAACCTTTATTTCATCAATAAAGGTTTAAAAAACTTTACGTAGATTATCAAATAATGATAATCTAAAATATCCTGTTTACACACGACCATTACATAATGGTTTACAATACAAATATGTTACAACAAAATAAGTTTTTTGAATGCAGTTTTTACACAATATCATACAAGCATGGACTCCAAATCTTGTCCTTATTTAAGTATGCGACAGCGAAAGCTCTTAATAATCACCTGAGAATAAACATGCTTAAAACGTCAACAAAAATGTTGGTGAGTTATAGGTTTAACCTATATATATCAAATCGTAACAATAGACCACAAGATTTCATATTTCAATACACATCCCATACATAGAGATAAAAATCATTCATATGGTGAACACCTGGTAACCGACATTAACAAGATGCATATATTTAAGAATATCCCCATCATTCCAGGACACCCTTCGGATATGATATAAATTTCGAAGTACTAAAGCATCTGGTACTTTGGATGGGGTTTGTTAGGCCCAATAGATCTATCTTTAGGATTCGCGTCAATTAGGGTGTCTGTTCCCTAATTCTTAGATTACCAGACTTAATAAAAAGGGGCATATTCGATTTCGATAATTCAACCATAGAATGTAGTTTCACGTACTTGTGTCTATTTTGTAAATCATTTATAAAACCTGCATGTATTCTCATCCCAAAAATATTAGATTTTAAAAGTGGGACTATAACTCACTTTCACAGATTTTTACTTCGTCGAGAAGTAAGACTTGGCCACTGGTTGATTCACGAACCTATAATAATATATACATATATATCAAAGTATGTTCAAAATATATTTACAACACTTTTAATATATTTTGATGTTTTAAGTTTATTAAGTCAGCTGTCCTCGTTAGTAACCTATAACTAGTTGTCCACAGTTAGATATACAGAAATAAATCGATAAATATTATCTTGAATCAATCCACGACCCAGTGTATACGTATCTCAGTATTGATCACAACTCAAACTATACATATTTTGGAATCAACCTCAACCCTGTATAGCTAACTCCAACATTCACATATAGAGTGTCTATGGTTGTTCCGAAATATATATAGATGTGTCGAAATGATAGGTCGAAACATTGTATACGTGTCTATGGTATCTCAAGATTACATAATATACAATACAAGTTGATTAAGTTATGGTTGGAATATATTTGTTACCAATTTTCACGTAGCTAAAATGAGAAAAATTATCCAATCTTGTTTTACCCATAACTTCTTCATTTTAAATCCGTTTTGAGTGAATCAAATTGCTATGGTTTCATATTGAACTCTATTTTATGAATTTAAACAGAAAAAGTATAGGTTTATAGTCGGAAAAATAAGTTACAAGTCGTTTTTGTAAAGGTAGTCATTTCAGTCGAAAGAACGACGTCTAGATGACCATTTTAGAAAACATACTTCCACTTTGAGTTTAACCATAATTTTTGGATATAGTTTCATGTTCATAATAAAAATCATTTTCTCATAATAACAACTTTTAAATCAAAGTTTATCATAGTTTTTAATTAACTAACCCAAAACAGCCCGCGGTGTTACTACGACGGCGTAAATCCGGTTTTACGGTTTTTTTCGTGTTTCCAGGTTTTAAATCATTAAGTTAGCATATCATATAGATATAGAACATGTGTTTAGTTGATTTTAAAATTCAAGTTAGAAGGATTAACTTTTGTTTGCGAACAAGTTTAGAATTAACTAAACTTTGTTCTAGTGATTACAAGTTTAAACCTTCGAATAAGATAGCTTTATATGTATGAATTGAATGATGTTATGAACATCATTACTACCTTAAGTTCCTTGGATAAACCTACTGGAAAAGACAAAAATGGATCTAGCTTCAACGGATCCTTGGATGGCTCGAAGTTCTTGAAGCAGAATCATGACACGAAAACAAGTTCAAGTAAGATCATCACTTGAAATAAGATTGTTATAGTTATAGAAATTGAACCAAAGTTTGAATATGATTATTACCTTGTATTAGAATGATAACCTACTATAAGAAACAAAGATTTCTTGAGGTTGGATGATCACCTTACAAGATTGGAAGTGAGCTAGCAAACTTGAAAGTATTCTTGATTTTATGTAACTAGAACTTGTAGAATATATGAAGAACACTTAGAACTTGAAGATAGAACTTGAGAGAGATCAATTAGATGAAGAAAATTGAAGAATGAAAGTGTTTGTAGGTGTTTTTGGTCGTTGGTGTATGGATTAGATATAAAGGATATGTAATTTTGTTTTCATGTAAATAAGTCATGAATGATTACTCATATTTTTGTAATTTTATGAGATATTTCATGCTAGTTGCCAAATGATGGTTCCCACATGTGTTAGGTGACTCACATGGGCTGCTAAGAGCTGATAATTGGAGTGTATATACCAATAGTACATACATCTAAAAGCTGTGTATTGTACGAGTACGAATACGGGTGCATACGAGTAGAATTGTTGATGAAACTGAACGAGGATGTAATTGTAAGCATTTTTGTTAAGTAGAAGTATTTTTATTAGTGTATTGAAGTCTTTCAAAAGTGTATAAATACATATTAAAACACTACATGTATATACATTTTAACTGAGTCGTTAAGTCATCGTTAGTCGTTACATGTAAGTGTTGTTTTGAAACTTTTAGGTTAACGATCTTGTTAAATGTTGTTAACCCAATGTTTATAATATCAAATGAGATTTTAAATTATTATATTATCATGATATTATCATGTATGAATATCTCTTAATATGATATATATACATTAAATGTCTTTACAACGATAATCGTTACATATATGTCTCGTTTAAAAATCATTAAGTTAGTAGTCTTGTTTTTACATATGTAGTTCATTGTTAATATACTTAATGATTTGTTTACTTATCATAGTATCATGTTAACTATATATATATATATCCATATATATGTCATCATATAGTTTTTACAAGTTTTAACGTTCGTGAATCACCGGTCAACTTGGATGGTCAATTGTCTATATGAAACATATTTCAATTAATCAAGTCTTAACAAGTTTGATTGCTTAACATGTTGGAAACATTTAATCATGTAAATATAAATCTCAATTAATATATATAAACATGGAAAAGTTCGGGTCACTACAGTACCTACCCGTTAAATAAATTTCGTCCCGAAATTTTAAGCTGTTGAAGGTGTTGATGAATCTTCTGGAAATAGATGCGGGTATTTCTTATTCATCTGATCTTCACGCTCCCAGGTAATCTCAGGTCCTCTACGAGCATTCCATCGAACCTTAACAATTGGTATCTTGTTTTGCTTAAGTCTTTTAACCTCACGATCCATTATTTCGACGGGTTCTTCGATGAATTGAAGTTTTTCGTTGATTTGGATTTCTTCTAACGGAATAGTGAGATCTTCTTTAGCAAAACATTTCTTCAAATTCGAGACGTGGAAAGTGTTATGTACAGCCGCGAGTTGTTGAGGTAACTCAAGTCGGTAAGCTACTGGTCCGACACGATCAATAATCTTGAATGGTCCAATATACCTTGGATTTAATTTCCCTCGTTTACCAAATCGAAAAACGCCTTTCCAAGGTGCAACTTTAAGCATGACCATCTCTCCAATTTCAAATTCTATATCTTTTCTTTTAATGTCAGCGTAGCTCTTTTGTCGACTTTGGGCGGTTTTGAACCGTTGTTGAATTTGGATGATCTTCTCGGTAGTTTCTTGTATAATATCCGGACCCGTAATCTGTCTATCCCCCACTTCACTCCAACAAATCGGAGACCTGCACTTTCTACCATAAAGTGCTTCAAACAGCGCCATCTCAATGCTTGAATGGTAGCTGTTGTTGTAGGAAAATTCTGCTAACGGTAGATGTCGATCCCAACTGTTTCTGAAATCAATAACACATGCTCGTAGCATGTCTTCAAGCGTTTGTATCATCCTTTCGCTCTGCCCATCAGTTTGTGGATGATAGGCAGTACTCATGTCTAGACGAGTTCCTAATGCTTGCTGTAATGTCTGCCAGAATCTTGAAATAAATCTGCCATCCCTATCAGAGATAATAGAGATTGGTATTCCATGTCTGGAGACGACTTCCTTCAAATACAGTCGTGCTAACTTCTCCATCTTGTCATCTTCTCTTATTGGTAGGAAGTGTGCAGATTTGGTGAGACGATCAACTATTACCCAAATAGTATCAAAACCACTTGCAGTCCTTGGCAATTTAGTGATGAAATCCATGGTAATGTTTTCCCATTTCCATTCCGGGATTTTGGGTTGTTGAAGTAGACCTGATGGTTTCTGATGCTCAGCTTTGACCTTAGAACACATCAAACATTGTCCTACGTATTTAGCAACATCGGCTTTCATACCCGGCCACCAAAAATGTTTTTTGAGATCCTTGTACATCTTCCCCGTTCCAGGATGTATTGAGTATCTGGTTTTATGAGCTTCTCTAAGTACCATTTCTCTCATATCTCCAAATTTTGGTACCCAAATCCTTTCAGCCCTATACCGGGTTCCGTCTTCCTGAATATTAAGATGCTTCTCCGATCCTTTGGGTATTTCATCCTTTAAATTTCCCTCTTTTAAAACTCCTTGTTGTGCCTCCTTTATTTGAGTAGTAATGTTATTATGAATCATTATATTCATAGATTTTACTCGAATGGGTTCTCTGTCCTTCCTGCTCAAGGCATCGGCTACCACATTTGCCTTCCCCGGGTGGTAACGAATCTCAAAGTCGTAATCATTCAATAATTCAATCCACCTACGCTGCCTCATATTCAGTTGTTTCTGATTAAATATGTGTTGAAGACTTTGTGGTCGGTATATATAATACTTTTGACCCCATATAAGTAGTGCCTCCAAGTCTTTAATGCAAAAACAACCGCGCCTAATTCCAAATCATGCGTCGTATAATTTTGTTCGTGAATCTTCAATTGTCTAGATGTGACGACCCGAAAATTTCCGACCAAATTTAAACTTTAATCTTTATATTATTCCGACACGATAAGCAAAGTTTGTTAAGTTAAATCTCAAGAATTTTAAACTGTGTTCATACATTCATTATAACCTCGACCAAATTCCGACGATTCACGAATCGTTATATATAAATAGATATATATATGTATATATATATATTATAACTTGAGAATATTAATAAAGTATTAAATGTATAATACCTTACACGAACGTATTTGTTTCAATATGATTTTTGATGAAATTAAAAATATATATTAAATGATTGAATTATCAGAAACATTGAATTATGATTACAAGTCTCTGTTGAGAGGTCCACAATGATTTGAGAAAATCTATTCCTCTTAACGATATTCAGAATAATTTGTAAAGCTATTTATAAATAAAAATAAAAAGTGTCATTTACGAAAGTTAGACAAAAGTTAGTGGAGAATTGGTTTCCATAATATTCTATTAATTTAGTTTCAAAAGTACAAAAAACGTTTTCAGTTTAAAAATAACTTTATTATTAAAATGTATATATCTTTTATAAATATCTAGAACCACTTTTGATAACTCATTACTTAACCAGTATGATAAAGATAACGATATTTATATTTTATTTTATTAAATATATATAACGATTTAAATTAATATTATATATACTTATACGCGTATTATACGTATATAGTTTTATACTTTTACTATACTTTAACTTTAACTTTACCTTTACTTTACTTTTATCTTACTTTAACTTTAATAATTCAATTTAATAATTCATACTTTAATAATTCACTTTAATAATTCATACTTTAATAATTCACTTTAATAATTCACTTTAATAATTCATACTTTAATAATTCACTTTAATAATTCATACTTTAATAATTCACTTTAATAATTCATACTTTAATAATTCACTTTAATAATTCACTTTAATAATTCATACTTTAATAATTCATTTTAATAATTCATACTTTAATAATTCACTTTAATAATTCAAAAATCTGTTATAAATAGAATTCAATAGGTTTAATTATTAGATAGAAACTTGAAAATATTTTCTCTAAACTCTCTCAATCGATTTACATATATATATTTACTCCGTATTATTTCAAGAAATTATCAGTATACATAAAATATTACGACGGAGTGCTGTCCGAGTGATTTCGAAATTGTTTTTCGAATTGGATAGAGCTAAGGAAATTATGGGTTAAAGCTATGGAGGTTATGGGTATGGTTTGGGAGTATTGCTCGTGAGTCAAACTAGTGTTTATCATCTCCGTTGCGTCTACGTACTTTTTCTGCAATATTGAATCTCAATATTGATACGTTCGTGAATCCAAGGCCAACATTGCACTTGTTCAATGATGTCATATGTATTTTTACTACAAAATACAGTATTGTGAGTTTCATTTGCTCCCTTTTATATATATTTTTGGGACTGAGAATACATGCGCTGTTTTTATAAATGCTTTACGAAATAGGCACAAGTACTAAAACTAATTCTACGTGGGTTTAAACCAGAAATATACCCTTAGCTTGGTAACATTAAACTACTTGTCTATGTACGGTAGGCGTGAATCCTAAAGATAGATCTATTGGGCCTGACAAACCCCATCCTGACTATGGGATGCTTTAGTACTTCGAGGTTATTTTAAACACACCTGATCTGGTGTACTTCAGAGGGTAAAACATGAACGTTAAGGCTTGTTACCGGGTGCCTACAACTTATAGAATACTTTTATACACTTGCGAGTGTACATATATTTATAAACGAAAATCTTGTGGTCTATTAATATATTGAAATGATTGTTATGATAAACCTATGAACTCACCAACGTTTTGGTTGACACTTTAAAGCATGTTTATTCTCAGGTATTAAAGAAATCTTCCGCTGTGCATTAGCTCATTTTAAGGATATTACTTGGAGTCATTCATGGCATATTTTGAAAGACGTTGCATTCGAGTCATTGAGTTCATCAAGATTATTATTATATCAATTATAGTTGGATGTATTATGAAATGTTGTGCATGCCGTCAACTTTCGTTGTAAAGAAAGTTTGTCTTTTAAAAACGAATGCAATGTTTGTAAAATGTATCATATAAAGGTCAAAATACCTCGCGATATAATCAACTATTGTGAATCGTTTATAATGTATATGAACGGGTCCTTTCAGTTGGTATCAGAGCGGTGGTCTTAGCGAACCAGGTCTGCATTAGTGTGTCTAACTGATAGTCGTTAGGATGCATTAGTGAGCCTGGACTTCGACCGTGTCTGCATGTCAAAAGTTTTACTTATCATTCTTAGTCTAGACACGTCTTACTGCATTGATTGCATAAATAGTGTATAGACAAAATACATATCTTAGCGTATCTGCTAATCCATATCTTAGCGTATCTGTTACTATAAACTTTGCCTGACATATCACGTAAATTCCTCCGTAATCTACGAAATCTTTTGCGCTATATATATAGATATTCTATGTAATTAGAATACCACCCGATAGCCGAAAAATCATTTCATATCGAAAAATCCTTTATTCAATCGAACGAAATGGAATTCGTCATTAGTTCAAGTCCCTCGAATTCCGATATGGAATCCCACTCAAGCTCCGAAAGCAGTGTCACCGGAATGGATCAACCAATTAGCCATCATCTATTCTAGATGAATTGGGGATAGGTTCGTAGCCTCCTCAATAATTGGAGACAAGAAGAAGGTGATCCCTTCCATCCACCACATTGCCCTCTTGGCGATGAACCTGAAGCACTTACCGGCGAACCGGTCCGAAACACCATTTTCTCTCTCATTTCCAGAGTATCTCGTCACGATTATATACTACATTAAATTCTAGATTTTATTTACCCACTCGTCCGAACCGACAATCACCCAGGTGTAATAGAAGAAGTCAACGAGCTTCGCGCTCGAGTAGTGGCTTTAGAGAATATGGTGCAAGGGTTACAAACACCAACAAATAACGAAGTATTAATTCATAATTTCAATTTTATTGAATAAATACTCCGTAAAAGTTATGTAATTTCTAAAGTCTTTAGGGATTATTCAGTTCTAGTTTCAACCGTAAATCAAATGAGTTTAATTTAATATTAACTCATTAAATCTATGTTACATCTGAAGAAAATATGCACATATATATTTTCATAAAGACTGTAATAATATTCTGTTGTACAAAATATTAATTGTGAAAATTTTTTTAACGGGTAGGTAATACCCGAGAGATATATAAATTTAAAATTAATATGTTACATTTTTCAAATCTGATTAAGCAAATCATCAACTATACTCCCAAAATCTCACAACAATATACATTCTTGTATAGTAATCAAAACAACCATTCTCACCCAAATTTGATTACGCATTCTGATTTTGACAAATCAAAATCCAAGTCATGATTTAACAGAAGACATCACTCTTAGATTCCTATATCTTTCAAAGCTATACTTTGACTTCAAAACTGTGTTAGAACATCATATGTATATTAACGATTACAAACTTTGTTCAAACTCTCCGAAGTTTTCGAAGACACTTCAAACAATGAACAATCGAGATGATGATCCAACCACATATTACCCACAGTTATGTACCTAAAAAGCTCTCGAAGCCAAAGTCATAGTTCGACGCGTATCCGTGTCAGACCCTTTGGCATTTATTAGCTAAAATGACTTTTCAATTCCTTTTCAAAGTAGCCAGTTTTGTCACAGCTCTAGCAAGTCAACTTTGACTTTTCAGTCGGACTAGTCTTATTATAACCTCGATAGATACGTTGCCCTTTCATCATCGTTACTGGGGACCTTTCATATCTCGCCACCTTAGCAATAAACTTACCAACAACTTCAATTATCTTTGACTTTTCGAAAAATCATTATATTTATTGAAATCACATCATTTACTCATTCGCATCTTATAACGAGAATTGTCATACGAATCATCGGAAAACAGTAACCAGTATTTTGAAATCTCGCAGCATGTCTACGCCAACAGTTACATGTGTACGTAAAACGTCTATCTCCTGGACTTACATACTTTGAATGTGAAGTTCTGAAAAATATTTTGAACTGCAAACTAGTTCTTGAAATGCTGACGAAGCATCAAAAACTGTAAACGATCTTAACAGTAAAAAAAGTTTGATGACAAAGAATAGTAATGTGGTAAAGCTGAGAAAAAGAGAAGGTTTGGAACTGGAAAAAGGATTGAACAGACTATGAAGGAGGCTGTAGACAAATCATAAAGACTAAATCTGCCTTCAAAGAATCCAAATGATTCTGTGCCTGCTAAAGTCATTAACGAATACCTTACTCTTTATCTGAAGTCATTTATCTCTTTGCGCTATCAGTGTTACATCATATAAGAAACTATTAGTTTCTATATTCTATAAACTTTCGAGTATAAAGTATGAATGTTTTGAAGTAGTGTTGGGAACTGAAGCATGAGTTAGTATAATATAATGACACTTGATCAACGTGATTATATTACAGTAAGTCATGCTAACTTTTTAAATGAAACGTGATGATTCACAGATCATAACATCATCATGTGCCATGTTACACGACTCTTGTATTCTATTTAACCTCTAAAATATCAAGAAAATATTTCTTGATGATTCGGTCTTTTCCAGGGTATTATGGTAATTTAACAAATCAAGACCGTGCCATTACCATTTCCTTCTTAGAACATTAACAATGTTCATTTCGAAATTTATATCTGCGAATTATGGACCGTTACAAGCGATGCTTAATCGCAAGAAGAAGAAACGAAAGGACACAGCTCCAAAATAGAAATTGGAGTATAAATCGCAGCAAATAAGAGGGAGTATTAACTGTGGATGACAATGATTATAGAAGACAGAAGCAGGGACTTTGAAATATAAGGGACGATATAAAACCCAACAACCACCCAAAAATTATAAACCGTATATATCGATGCATATATCAATATAAAGACACGGAAGAACTAAAAATACTATAAAACCGAGAGTATAGTAGAAGTAAATAGATTCTTCCGGAGGCAGATGAAAAAGAAGAACGACAGATATCAAAGTGAGGAGTATATCGAGAATCAGTACTGGATGAAGCATATTGACAAATACTTTAAAATATGAGTTGAGGGAGAAAGAATAGAAGGTGTGAGTTGTAAGGAAATGAAGGAGGTGGATTTATAGTGAAATATCCGACAGAGAAATCAAAATGGATTATCGCATTAATTCGAAGAGGATCATAATTTCCTTAATCGCCGAATAATCAAATCCAATATAGATTACAAAGATTTTCTTTTCGGAGATCAATCGTGATGACGTCAAAAGATACGACGAATCACTATTATCTTATTTCATTCATTTACGATAACTTCACTCACACGTTTCGATTAATCGAATTATTTTATCCATTCTTCTTGAACATGAAAAAACTCTATAATCGTTATAATAACATTCTCATTGTTAGTCATGACGACCTCTATCAAATTTCGGGGACGAAATTTCTTTAACGGGTAGGTACTGTGACGACCCGGAAATTTCCGACCAAATTTAAACTTTAATCTTTATATTATTCCGACACGATAAGCAAAGTTTGTTAAGTTAAATCTCAAGAATTTTAAACTGTGTTCATACATTCATTATAACCTCGACCAAATTCCGACGATTCACGAACCGTTATATATAAATAGATATGTATATGTATATATATATTATAACTTGAGAATATTAATAAAGTATTAAATGTATAATACCTTACACGAACGTATTTGTTTCAATATGATTTTTGATGAAATTAAAAATATATATTAAATGATTGAATTATCAGAAACATTGAATTATGATTACAAGTCTCTGTTGAGAGGTCCACTATGATTTGAGAAAATCTATTCCTCTTAACGATATTCAGAATAATTTGTAAAGCTATTTATAAATAAAAATAAAAAGTGTCATTTACGAAAGTTAGACAAAAGTTAGTGGAGAATTTGTTTCCATAATATTCTATTAATTTAGTTTCAAAAGTACAAAAAACGTTTTCAGTTTAAAAAGAACTTTATTATTAAAATGTATATATCTTTTATAAATATCTAGAACCACTTTTGACAACTCATTACTTAACCAGTATGATAAAGATAACGATATTTATATTTTATTTTATTAAATATATATAACGATTTAAATTAATATTATATATACTTATACGCGTATTATACGTATATAGTTTTATACTTTTACTATACTTTAACTTTACCTTTACTTTACTTTTATCTTACTTTAACTTTAATAATTCATACTTTAATACTTCAATTTAATAATTTATACTTTAATAATTTACTTTAATAATTCATACTTTAATAATTCACTTTAATAATTCACTTTAATAATTCATACTTTAATAATTCACTTTAATAATTCACTTTAATAATTCATACTTTAATAATTCACTTTAATAATTCACTTTAATAATTCATACTTTAATAATTCACTTTAATAATTCAGTTTAAAAATTCATACTTTAATAATTCATTTTAATAATTCATACTTTAATAATTCACTTTAATAATTTCAAAAATCTGTTATAAATAGAATTCAATAGGTTTCATTATTTGATATAAACTTGAAAATATTTTCTCTAAACTCTCTCAATCGATTTACATATATATATTTACTCCGTATTATTTCAAGAAATTATCAGTATACATAAAATATTACGACGGAGTGCTGTCCGAGTGATTTCGAAATTGTTTTTCGAATTGGATAGAGCTAAGGAAATTATGGGTTAAAGCTATGGAGGTTATGGGTATGGTTCGGGAGTATTGCTCGTGAGTCAAACTAGTGTTTATCATCTCCGTTGCGTCTACGTACTTTTTCTGCAATATTGAATCTCAATATTGATACGTTCGTGAATTCAAGGCCAACATTGCACTTGTTCAATGACATCATATGTATTTTTACTACAAAATACAGTATTGTGAGTTTCATTTGCTCCCTTTTATATATATTTTTGGGACTGAGAATACATGCGCTGTTTTTATAAATGCTTTACGAAATAGGCACAAGTACTAAAACTAATTCTACGTGGGTTTAAACCAGAAATATACCCTTAGCTTGGTAACATTAAACTACTTGTCTATGTACGGTAGGCGCGAATCCTAAAGATAGATCTATTGGGCCTGACAAACCCCATCCTGACTATGGGATGCTTTAGTACTTCGAGGTTATTTTAAACACACCTGATCTGGTGTACTTCAGAGGGTAAAACATGAACGTTAAGGCTTGTTACCGGGTGCCTACAACTTATAGAATACTTTTATACACTTGCGAGTGTACATATATTTATAAACGAAAATCTTGTGGTCTATTAATATATTGAAATGATTGTTATGATAAACCTATGAACTCACCAACCTTTTGGTTGACACTTTAAAGCATGTTTATTCTCAGGTATTAAAGAAATCTTCCGCTGTGCATTAGCTCATTTTAAGGATATTACTTGGAGTCATTCATGGCATATTTTGAAAGACGTTGCATTCGAGTCATTGAGTTCATCAAGATTATTATTATGTCAATTATAGTTGGATGTATTATGAAATGGTGTGCATGCCGTCAACTTTCGTTGTAAAAAAAGTTTGTCTTTTAAAAACGAATGCAATGTTTGTAAAATGTATCATATAGAGGTCAAAATACCTCGCGATGTAATCAACTATTGTGAATCGTTTATAATGTATATGAACGGGTCCTTTCACTAGACGCATAAGCAATCACCTTCGTTCGTTGCATTAATACACAACCGAGACCTTGCTTTGATGCATCACAATAAATCACAAAATCATCATTCCCTTCAGGCAATGACAATATAGGTGCCGTAGTTAGCTTTTTCTTCAATAACTGAAACGCTTTCTCTTTTTCATCATTCCATTCAAATTTCTTCCCTTTATGCGTTAATGCAGTCAAGGGTTTTGCTATTCTGGAAAAGTCTTGGATGAACCTTCTGTAGTAACCAACTAGTCCTAAAAACTGGCGTATGTGTTTCGGAGTTTTCGGGGTTTCCCACTTTTCAACAGTTTCTATCTTTGCCGGATCCACCTTAATACCTTCTTTGTTCACTATGTGACCAAGGAATTGAACTTCTTCCAACCAAAATGCACACTTTGAAAACTTAGCGTACAATTCTTCCTTCCTCAATACTTCTAACACCTTTCTCAAATGTTCACCGTGTTCTTGGTCATTCTTTGAGTAAATAAGTATGTCATCAATGAAAACAATGACAAACTTGTCAAGGTATGGTCCACACACTCGGTTTATAAGGTCCATTAACACAGCTGGTGCATTAGTTAAACCAAACGGCATGACCATAAACTCGTAATGACCGTAACGTGTTCTGAAAGCAGTCTTTGGAATATCATCTTCTTTCACCCGCATTTGATGATACCCGGAACGTAAGTCAATCTTTGAATAAATAGACGAGCCTTGTAGTTGATCAAATAAGTCGTCGATTCTTGGTAGTGGGTAGCGGTTCTTGATGGTAAGTTTGTTCAACTCTCGGTAGTCGATACACAACCGAATGTACCATCTTTCTTCTTGACAAACAAAACAGGAGCTCCCCACGGTGATGTGCTTGGTCGAATGAAACCACGCTCTAAAAGTTCTTGTAATTGGCTTTGCAGTTCTTTCATCTCGCTGGGTGCGAGTCTGTAAGGAGCATGAGCTATTGGTGCAGCTCCTGGTACAAGATCTATTTGAAATTCAACGCATCGATGTGGGGGTAATCCCAGTAATTATTTCGGAAATACATCGGGAAATTCTTTTGCAATGGGAACATCATTGATGCTCTTTTCTTCAGTTTGTACTTTCTCGACGTGTGCTAGAACAGCATAGCAACCTTTTCTTATTAGTTTTTGTGCCTTCAAATTACTAATAAGATGTAGCTTCGTGTTGCCCTTTTCTCCGTACACCATTAAGGGTTTTCCTTTTTCTCGTATAATGCGAATTGCATTTTTGTAACAAACGATCTCTGCTTTCACTTCTTTCAACCAGTCCATACCGATTATCACATCAAAACTCCCTAACTCTACTGGTATTAAATCAATCTTAAATGTTTCGCTAACCAGTTTAATTTCTCGATTCCGACATATATTATCTGCTGAAAATAATTTACCATTTGCTAATTCGAGTTAAAATTTACTATCCAAAGGCGTCAATGGGCAACTTAATTTAGCACAAAAATCTCTACTCATATATCTTCTATCCACACCCGAATCAAATAAAACGTAAGCAGATTTATTGTCAATAAGAAACGTACCCGTAACAAGCTCCGGGTCTTCCTGTGCCTCTGCCGCATTAATATTGAAAACTATTCCGCAGCCTTGTCCATTCGTGTTCTCCTGGATCGGGCAATTTCTAATAATGTGGCCCGGTTTTCCACATTTATAACAAACTACATTGGCATAGCTTGCTCCGACACTACTTGCTCCGCCATTACTCGTTCCGAAACCATTTGTTCCTTTCGTTCTATTAACCCCTGGTCCGTAGACCTCACACTTCGCCGCGCTATGACCATTTCTTTTACACTTGTTGCAAAATTTGGTGCAGAACCCCGAGTGATACTTTTCACACCTTTGGCATAGCTGTTTCTGATTGTTGTTGTTGTTGCGGTTATTATTGTTGTTGGGATGATTGTTGTAGTTGTTGTTGTTGTTGTTGTTGTTGTTGTTGTTGTTGGGCCGTTTGTTGTAGTTGTGATTGATGTTGCGATTGTTGGGATAATTGTTGCGATTGCTGCTGTTGTTGTATTGGTGATTCTTATCACCATTTTCCTCCCACTTTCTTTTGACTTGCTTCACATTAGCCTCTTCAGCAGTCTGTTCTTTAATTCTTTCTTCAATCTGGTTCACTAGTTTGTGAGCCATTCTACATGCCTGTTGTATGGAGGCGGGCTCGTGTGAACTTATATCTTCTTGGATTCTTTTCGGTAATCCTTTCACAAACGCGTCGATCTTCTCTTCCTCATCTTTGAATGCTCCCGGACACAATAGGCACAATTCTGTGAATCGTCTTTCGTACGTGGTAATATCAAATTCTTGGGTTTGTAACCCTCTAAGTTCTGTCTTGAGCTTAATGACCTCGGTTCTGGGACGGTACTTCTCGTTCATCAAGTGCTTGAATGCTGACCACGGTAGTGCGTACGCATCGTCTTATCCCACTTGCTCTAGATAGGTATTCCACCATGTTAACGCAGAACCTGTGAAGGTATGCGTAGCGTACTTCACTTTGTCCTCTTCAGTACACTTACTTATGGCAAACACCGATTCGACCTTCTCGGTCCACCGTTTCAATCCGATCGGTCCTTCGGTTCCATCAAATTCCAAAGGTTTGCAGGCAGTGAATTCTTTGTAGGTGCATCCTACACGATTTCCTGTACTGCTAGATCCAAGGTTATTGTTGGTATGTAGCGCATCCTGTACTGCGGCTATGTTTGAAGCTAGAAAAGTACGGAATTCCTCTTCATTCATATTCACTGTGTGTTGAGTAGTCGGTGCCATTTCCTTCAAAATAGTCAAATGGAACAAGTTAATCATACAGAATATTAAGAGTAGTTAATTGTATTTCGTAGCATAATATGAACTCATTTTTAAAAGCTTTTTCTTCATATTAGCGTTTTATAAGTTTAAATTCGGGTAGTACCTACCCGTTAAGTTCATACTTTGTAGCTAATATACAATTCAACTACTACAATTCTATATGCAAAACTGATTATAATAATATTTCGCGTTCAAACTTTTACACAATATTTTACAAACTTACAATACCGCTTATTTTACATATAGCATGAAATATAGCACACAATAAATTTGATACAAGACGGTTGTGATGATAATTCTAGCTAGTACACAAGTCGTTCAGCAAAGGCAATAAAGACACGTAATTCATACGTCCAGAAACAAGTCATGCATTCTGGTTTTACTAGGATTACTTCCCATTCTTGGTCTTGTGGAACATAACCGTTATGGCTGTTAATAAGACAGCGTGTTGTAATGTCGTCAAAGGGACGAGGGTTACGTAATGTCCAACAGTCCCGTAACAATCTAAAAACCTCATTTCTTACCCCAATTACCGACTCCGTCACTTGTGGGAACGTTTTGTTTAATAGTTGTAGCCCGATGTTCTTGTTCTCACTTTGGTGAGAAGCGAACATTACTAATCCGTAAGCATAACATGCTTCTTTATGTTGCATGTTAGCCGCTTTTTCTAAATCACGAAGTCCAATATTCGGATATATTGAGTCAAAATAATTTCTTAACTCATTGCGTAAAATAGCATTTGGGTTCCCCGCAATATATGCGTCAAAGTAAACACATCGTAACTTATGGATTTCCCAATGTGATATCCCCCATCTTTCGAACGAAAGCCTTTTATAAACCAAGGCATTCTTGGAACGTTCTTCGAATGTCTTACAAACTGATCTCGCCTTAAATAGTTGTGCCGAAGAATTCTGACCGACTCTAGACAAGATTTCATCAATCATGTCTCCGGGTAGGTCTCTTAAAATATTGGGTTGTCTATCCATTTTGTGTTTTTATACTGTAAAATAGACAAGAGTTAGATTCATAAAAAAAATACTTATTAATACAAGCAATTTTTACATATATCATAAAGCATAAGCACACTATATTACTTATATTACACCACACGAATACAACTATCTTATTCCGACTCGCTTGTTTCTTCTTCTTCGGTTTTGGTTCGTTTTGCCAAGTTTCTAGGGATATATGATGTTCCCCTAATACGAGCCGTCGTTATCCACATTGGTTTAGAAAAACCTGGTGGTTTAGAGGTTCCCGGGTCATTGTTACAACTTAAGGACTTCGGGGGTTGACGATACATATAAAGTTCATCGGGGTTGGAATTAGATTTCTCTATTTTTATGCCCTTTCCCTTATTATTTTCTTTTGCCTTTTTAAATTCAGGTGGGGTAATTTCTATAACATCATCGGAATTCTCGTCGGAATCTGATTCATCGGAGAATTGGTAATCCTCCCAATATTTTGCTTCCTTGGCGGAAACACCATTGACCATAATTAACCTTGGTCGGTTGGTTGAGGATTTTCTTTTACTTAACCGTTTTATTATTTCCCCCACCGGTTCTATTTCTTCATCCGGTTCCGATTCTTCTTCCGGTTCCGATTCTTCTTCCGGTTCCGACTCTTCTTCCGGTTCCTCTTCGGGAACTTGTGAATCAGTCCACGAATCATTCCAATTTACATTTGACTCTTCATTATTATTAGGTGAGTCAATGGGACTTGTTCTAGAGGTAGACATCTATCACATAATATCAGACGCGTTAAGAGATTAATATATCACATAATACTCACATGTTAAAAATATATAGTTTCCAACAAAATTTGTTAAGCAATCATTTTTCAAGTAAACACGGTCGAAGTCCAGACTCACTAATGCATCCTAACAAACTAGATAAGACACACTAATGCAAAATTCTGGTTCTCTAAGACCAACGCTCAGATACCAACTGAAATGTCCCGTTCTTATTGATTAAAAACGTTCCATATTAATTGATTTCGTTGCGATGTTTTGACCTCTATATGAGACGTTTTTCAAAGACTACATTCATTTTAAAACAAACCATAACCTTTATTTCATCAATAAAGGTTTAAAAAACTTTACGTAGATTATCAAATAATGATAATCTAAAATATCCTGTTTACACACGACCATTACATAATGGTTTACAATACAAATATGTTACAACAAAATAAGTTTCTTGAATGCAGTTTTTACACAATATCATACAAACATGGACTCCAAATCTTGTCCTTATTTAAGTATGTGACAGCGGAAGCTCTTAATAATCACCTGAGAATAAACATGCTTAAAACGTCAACAAAAATGTTGGTGAGTTATAGGTTTAACCTATATATATCAAATCGTAACAATAGACCACAAGATTTCATATTTCAATACACATCCCATACATAGAGATAAAAATCATTCATATGGTGAACACCTGGTAACCGACATTAACAAGATGCATATATTTAAGAATATCCCCATCATTCCGGGACACCCTTCGGATATGATATAAATTTCGAAGTACTAAAGCATCCGGTACTTTGGATGGGGTTTGTTAGGCCCAATAGATCTATCTTTAGGATTCGCGTCAATTAGGGTGTCTGTTCCCTAATTCTTAGATTACCAGACTTAATAAAAAGGGGCATATTCGATTATGATAATTCAACCATAGAATGTAGTTTCACGTACTTGTGTCTATTTTGTAAATCATTTATAAAACCTGCATGTATTCTCATCCCAAAAATATTAGATTTTAAAAGTGGGACTATAACTCACTTTCACAGATTTTTACTTCGTCGAGAAGTAAGACTTGGCCACTGGTTGATTCACGAACCTATTACAATATATACATATATATCAAAGTATGTTCAAAATATATTTACAACACTTTTAATATATTTTGATGTTTTAAGTTTATTAAGTCAGCTGTCCTCGTTAGTAACCTATAACTAGTTGTCCACAGTTAGATATACAGAAATAAATCGATAAATATTATCTTGAATCAATCCACGACCCAGTGTATACGTATCTCAGTATTGATCACAACTCAAACTATACATATTTTGGAATCAACCTCAACCCTGTATAGCTAACTCCAACATTCACATATAGAGTGTCTATGGTTGTTCCGAAATATATATAGATGTGTCGACATGATAGGTCGAAACATTGTATACGTGTCTATGGTATCTCAAGATTACATAATATACAATACAAGTTGATTAAGTTATGGTTGGAATATATTTGTTACCAATTTTCACGTAGCTAAAATGAGAAAAATTATCCAATCTTGTTTTACCCATAACTTCTTCATTTTAAATCCGTTTTGAGTGAATCAAATTGCTATGGTTTCATATTGAACTATATTTTATGAATTTAAACAGAAAAAGTATAGGTTTATAGTCGGAAAAATAAGTTACAAGTCGTTTTTGTAAAGGTATTCATTTCAGTCGAAAGAACGACGTCTAGATGACCATTTTAGAAAACATACTTCCACTTTGAGTTTAACCATAATTTTTGGATATAGTTTCATGTTCATAATAAAAATCATTTTCTCAGAATAACAACTTTTAAATCAAAGTTTATCATAGTTTTTAATTAACTAACCCAAAACAGCCCGCGGTGTTACTACGACGGCGTAAATCCGGTTTTACGGTGTTTTTCGTGTTTCCAGGTTTTAAATCATTAAGTTAGCATATCATATAGATATAGAACATGTGTTTAGTTGATTTTAAAAGTCAAGTTAGAAGGATTAACTTTTGTTTGCGAACAAGTTTAGAATTAACTAAACTATGTTCTAGTGATTACAAGTTTAAACCTTCGAATAAGATAGCTTTATATGTATGAATCGAATGATGTTATGAACATCATTACTACCTTAAGTTCCTTGGATAAACCTACTGGAAAAGAGAAAATTGGATCTAGCTTCAACGGATCCTTGGATGGCTCGAAGTTCTTGAAGCAGAATCATGACACGAAAACAAGTTCAAGTAAGATCATCACTTGAAATAAGATTGTTATAGTTATAGAAATTGAACCAAAGTTTGAATATGATTATTACCTTGTATTAGAATGATAACCTACTGTAAGAAACAAAGATTTCTTGAGGTTGGATGATCACCTTACAAGATTGGAAGTGAGCTAGCAAACTTGAAAGTATTCTTGATTTTATGTAACTAGAACTTGTAGAATATATGAAGAACACTTAGAACTTGAAGATAGAACTTGAGAGAGATCAATTAGATGAAGAAAATTGAAGAATGAAAGTGTTTGTAGGTGTTTTTGGTCGTTGGTGTATGGATTAGATATAAAGGATATGTAATTTTGTTTTCATGTAAATAAGTCATGAATGATTATCATATTTTTGTAATTTTATGAGATATTTCATGCTAGTTTCCAAATGATGGTTCCCACATGTGTTAGGTGACTCACATGGGCTGCTAAGAGCTGATCATTGGAGTGTATATACCAATAGTACATACATCTAAAAGCTGTGTATTGTACGAGTACGAATACGGGTGCATACGAGTAGAATTGTTGATGAAACTGAACGAGGATGTAATTGTAAGCATTTTTGTTAAGTAGAAGTATTTTGATTAGTGTATTGAAGTCTTTCAAAAGTGTATAAATACATATTAAAACACTACATGTATATACATTTTAACTGAGTCGTTAAGTCATCGTTAGTCGTTACATGTAAGTGTTGTTTTGAAACTTTTAGGTTAACGATCTTGTTAAATGTTGTTAACCCAATGTTTATAATATCAAATGAGATTTTAAATTATTATATTATCATGATATTATCATGTATGAATATCTCTTAATATGATATATATACATTAAATGTCTTTACAACGATAATCGTTACATATATGTCTCGTTTAAAAATCATTAAGTTAGTAGTCTTGTTTTTACATATGTAGTTCATTGTTAATATACTTAATGATATGTTTACTTATCATAGTATCATGTTAACTATATATATATATATATATCCATATATATGTCATCATATAGTTTTTACAAGTTTTAACGTTCGTGAATCACCGGTCAACTTGAGTGGTCAATTGTCTATATGAAACATATTTCAATTAATCATGTCTTAACAAGTTTAATTGCTTAACATGTTGGAAACATTTAATCATGTAAATATCAATCTCAATTAATATATATAAACATGGAAAAGTTCGGGTCACTACACGATAGATCTATCTTTAGAGTTCGCTTCAATTAGGGTGTATGTTCCCAAATTCTTAGATTACCAGACTTAATAAAAAGAGGCATATTCGATTTCGATCATTCAATCATATAATGTAGTTTCAATTACTTGTGTCTATTTTGTAAAAAACAGTTATAAAAGCAGCGCATGTATTCTCAGTCCCAAAAATATATATTGCAAAAGCATTTAAAAAGGGATTAATGAAACTCACTCATATAAATATTGTAAAACAGTTAATAAAGCATTTGCATGTATTCTCAGCCTAAAAATGTAATGAGTAAAAAGGGAGTAAATGAAACTCACGCATATAAATATTGTAAAACAGTTAATAAAGCATTTGCATGTATTCTCAGCCTAAAAATGTAATGAGTAAAAAGGGAGTAAATGAAACTCACCATACTGTATTTTGTAGTAAAAATACATATAACATCATTGAACAAGTGTAAGGTTGGCCTTAGATTCACGAACCTAAATTAATTATATATATTTATATGTTGGTCAATATTTGTCTAATAATTTAAGTAAGGTCATAGTGTACCACAATCCTAATGCTCGAGACTAATATGTAAAAGTTAACAAAAGTCAATTTGATGCAAAAATGATTTCCAAAATTTATACATGATTATTATATAATCTTAAATATCGTCGTTTTATATTTTTAAAATTTTTTTAAAAGATTTATTAGAGTAGATAATATAATTTATTTATTAATAAATAAAACTTTATATAAAAATATACTTTTATATATCTTAGATAATAAAATTTATAAAGTTTATTGAATATCATAAAAATGTTATGATAGGTTTTATTAAGATAATTATATTATTTGTATTACATTTTTATTTGATAAAATAACATTGATAATAATAATAAGTAAAAGTTGTATTATTTTGTATTAATAATTATTATTATTCTACTAATAATAATAACAATATTTATATTTATGAAAATGGTATTATAACAATATGATAATTCTTATTAATAATGAAATTTTATATTAACAATGATATTCCTATTAAAAATAATAATTTTTGTAAAGATACCATTTTTAATATTAACTATAATACTTTTAATAATAATTGTGATATAACTAATGAAAAATAATAGTTTTATCTAAATCAATATCTTTAAATTTCATCATGATACTTATATTCATTATTTCCTAATCAATTTGTTAATAGTTTTTAAACCGTCTTTTATATCGCGTTCATTTTAATGATAGTAATAGTAATCATACTAATTAAGTGTTACTAATATTAGTTTTAATAATACTAATAATAATAACTATTATGATAAGGATAACACTAATAACTATTTTAATGATAATAATAATAATAATTATAATTATAATTATAATTTTAATGATAATAACGAAGGTTATAATAATAATAATTTTTAATGATAATACTTTTTATTGATAATGATAATAATAATAATATAATAATAATAATAATAATAATAATAATAATAATAATAATAATAATAATAATAATAATAATAGTAATTGGATAAAAGTTAGAACGACGATAATAACGACGATAATAATAATAATTTTTACGAAAATTCAATTGACGATAACTTCTAATCCGTTCATCGAATCCATTCGATATCTAAAGGAAAAGTTCTTAATTTTTCGCTAGCTTTCCAAGGACATGCATATCTTATATCTTATCTCAACCGCATGTGTAACTAATTTTAAGATTCAACATAACCTATCTAAGGGCAATATCAAAAATACAAGCATGCATAATCCTATATTCTCGAGCACTAGTCAGGGATACACTATCAATAAAAAAAATTAATTTACAAGTACTCACGTATCAATATTGAGGTTTAATATTGCAGAAAAGGTACTTAAACGCAACGGAGACGATAACTACCAAATTGACCTCACGAGCATACCCATGCTCCATACCCATAACCTCCATAGCTATAACTCATAATTTCCTTAGCCCTATCCTACTCATAAAACTAATTTTTGAAAATTACTCGAACAACACTCCGTCGTAGTATTTTATGTATAATACTAATTTATAATTAATACTAATACTACTAATAATAATATTGGAATTAATAATAATAATAATAATAATAATAATAATAATAATAATAATAATAATAATAATAAGTATACATATATAGAGATTGAGATATCGATATAGAGAGATAGAATGATCAGAGTTTGGAATGAACACGTTTTATAGCATTTGATCAATAAGTACAGCTGGTAACCAATTACTTTCTTGCCGACATCTCTTTTTTTTCACTTACATGTACGTAAACTTATATGTTTTTTAATATATATAATATTTAATTTTTAGAATTAATTAAATATTATATTATATTTACGCTCATGGTAAAAATATAATTTTTACAAAAATGACACGGTCGTGGTCTCACGACTCATGTACCACTTTCGGTTTTTCGAGCGCACTTTCGTACGTTTAGAAAACTAGCCCTTTACGTTTCGTGACTCGTACCTTTATCAAAATATAGACTTAAGTTAATGGAAAACTAACCCATTCAAAGTGTAACTTAATCTTTTGAGTGTTGTGGTCATTTACTTCTATAAATCGACGTCTCATTATATATCAAATTATATTTAAAAATATTAGTTTGAGTCCAGACGTTTTATAACTAAGTTTAAATATATATTTTAGAATTGTAAAGTTGTACAGAATATATAGGTTTGGATTACTTATCAAATAATATAATATTTAGTCTTACAAAACCAATTACATTTCAAAGTTTGTTTTATAATCGTTTAGAAAATATTATAACACGTTTCGTTTATACTTTAAAGCTTTAGATAGATTCCAATTTATTTATGCACTAACGTTTTGAATATCAACCTCATTACTAAGAGAGTGTTACTATCTTGTACTTAATTAATTAGAAAACATATATTCTAAATACAAGTCGTAGGTTTTCTATATATATATATATATATATATATATATATATATATATATATATATATATATATATATATATATATATATATATATATATATATACCAACTTACGTTATTTAAACAAAGATATTTTTTATAACAAGTTCTATTATATCGAAAAACGTTTTCGTACGTTTGAAAAATAGATCAATCAATGTATTATGAAATTCAATTTTTCCACTAACTTTTGTCTAACTCTCGATAAGTGACACCTTGTTCTTATTTGAAGATTACTTCACCATTATTTCCGAATACCGTTAAAAGTAAAGGTTCCTAATTCCAAAGTGGGCCTTTCAACGTAGACTCGTAATCATAATTCATTGTATCTGATAATTCAATCAGTCGATATTATCTTTTAATCTCGTTGATAAACTTACATCGAACAAATACGTTCATGTAAGGTATTATTCATTCAATACCTTGATAGCATTTCTAAGTTCCTAAAATAGATCTCATAGCTTATATTCATATCAACTAATCTGTTCAATGTTTTATTAATATAACTCAATTTAATAATCACACATATGTATATGTATATATATTTATTTACACATAACTGTTCGTGAATCGTTAGACATGGTCAAAGGGTATTTGATTACATAAATATAATTTCAATGCTTTCAAGACTCAACATTACAAATTTTGCATATTGTGTCAGATACATATAAAGATTAAAGTTTAAATTTGATCGGAATTTTTCGGGTCATCACAGTACCTACCCGTTAAAGAAATTTCGTCCCGAAATTTGGTCGAGGTCGTCATGGCTAACTATTAAAATGTTTTCATGACGAATATGAGTTGATAAATAGAGTTTTATCATCATCGATTTATATGGATAAAACAATTCGTTTATGTGAAGAGTACGAGTGAAGCCATCACATAAGAGTGAAAATGAATAAATGCTGGTTTGACTTAACCGGTTGCGTAGTCGAGATTGATTTCCGGAATTCATGGAATTTAGAAGAAAATCTTCATAATAAGATATGATCCTTCAGTAATTAAGGAGATTCAGATCTTCTTTGGTTAAACGCAATAATCTATTTCGATTGCTCTGTCGGGTGTTTCCCTATAAATCCACCCTCTCCATTTCCTTACAACTCACACCTTCTATTCTTTCTTCCTCAATTCATACCTTAAAGCATTCGTTAATATGCTCCATCCCGTTCTGATCCTTGATATACTTCTAACTTTTATATCTGTCATTCTTCTTTTTCATCTACCACCGGAGGAAATTACTTTCTTCTACCATTACCTTGGTATTATAGTGTTTTTCATTCTCCCGTGTCTTTATATTGTTATACGCATTGATATACATGGTTTGTAATTTCGGGGTTATTATTGAGCTTTATATTCTCCATTATATTTCGGAGCTTCATGCTTTCATCTTCTCTTCCCGTTCGCAAGTTAAGCGAATAATGGTCCGGAATTCGTAGATATGGATTTTGAAATGAACACAGTTAATGTTCTAAGAAGGGAATCGTAATGGTACGATCTTGCTTTGTCAAAGTACCAGAATATCTCGGAAAAGATAGGACTATCAATAAGATATATTCTTATTATGTTTAGAGATTGGGTAGAATGTAAGAGTCATGTAAATGGCACATGATGACGGTATGTTCTGTGAATCATCATGTTCCATTAGAAACTCAGCATGAATTACCATAATATAATCATGTTGATCAAGTGTCATTATATTATACTAACTCATGCATCAGTTCCCAACATTATTTCAATAACATTCATATTTTAAACTTGAAAGTTTACAGAATATAGAAAGTAACAGTTTCTATATGATGTAACACTGATAGCACGAAGAAATTAATGATTTCAGATAAGAACAGTTATGAAAATATCTTCAGAAATATGGAGGATATTTATAAATGGATATACGATGATATCTTGGAATTTCTAATATCGATGGATGATGAAGAAGATTTATCCGTAAGGGTTTAGATTCGGAAGCAAGGTATTCGCTAAAGATTTCATCAGAAACAGAATCATTCGGATTCTTTGAAGTCAAGCTTATTCCTTGTGATTTGTTCACGGCGTCCTTCATAGTTTTGCATAATCCACTTTTCGGTACTAAATTTTCTATTGAATGTTTCCAATATAATGATACACAGGAAGCACGAAGAGGTATATAATTTCGGATGAGAATATTTATGAAAATATCCTCAGAAATATCGAAGATATTGATAATGATATTTTGGAATTTCTAAGTTCGATAGTTGATGGAGAAAAATTTTCCGTAAGATTTTAACATGACTTCGGAGCAAGATATTCTCTAAAGATTTCAACGGATCCAGAATTATCTGGATTCTTTGAATATAGGGTATGGTCCTTGTATTTGTCCTTGGTCTCCTTCATGGTTAACTCTATCCGTTTTCCAGTTCCAACATTTCTGAGCTTTTCCAACATATTATTCTTTATTATCAAACTTCCGACGACTAAGGTCGTTTACAGTTGCCCGCAGTTTCTGCTGCTTCATTCAGCTTTTTTTTTCTTTCAAAGTTCAATGTATTGATTCGTAGGCTGGGTGCTTTTCAAAATTTCAAAATTGAAGGTCGTAATTCTAGGAGATAATTGTTATATGTATACATATAACTATTGATGTAGAAATACTACGAAATTCGAAATACTGATTGCTGATTCTCGGTAATTGGTATGGAAATTATTGTTACAGGGTATAGATGTATACATGATGGGGTTTCAATGAATATAATGATTTTTCAGAAAGTCCAAATTCATTGAAGTTGCTGGTAAGTTTACTGGTAATGTGGTGGAATATAAACGGTACCCCGGTAACGATGACGACAGGCAAACTTATATATCGAGGTTATAATAAGGCTAATTCAAATGGAAGTCGAAGTTGATTTGCTGAAGCTATGACAAAATTAGCTAATTGGAAAAAGAGTTGAAATGTTATTTTCGGTAATAACAATGCCAAAGGAGCTAGAACGGACATGTGTTAAACGTTTACACAGGTTCCGAGTGTTTTCAGGTGCATAACTATATGCATCAATCTTTTTTCCGTAGATGAAGTGCGGTTGGTTCATCCTCTCGATTGAAGTGTTTTTAAGAATCATGAAAGGTTTGAACGCAGATTGGAATCGTCAAGATACAAATGAGGTTTATGATAAAATCAAGTGGCAATCTTGAAGAAATGCTTAGTTTCATATGTTATAATCAATATTTTAATTCATTTTAATTGTCCAATATTATTAGTCCACAGTCGATAGTCCACATTGACAGTCCAATAATTCATATACAGTTTATTATATAATATTCGAATTAATTAATATGTATCGTGACCCGTGTACATGTCTCAGACTCGATCACAACTCAAAGTATATATATTATTTCAGAATCAACCTCAACCCTGTATAGAGAACTCGATCATTACTGCATATAGAGTGTCTATGGTGATTCTAAATAATATATATAGATGTGTCGATATGATATGTCAAAACCTTGTATACGTGTCCCGATATTTAAAGTGCGTAAAAATAAATAATAGAAATTAAATGACGATAAATAATGTGCGTAAAGTAAATAACAGAAATTAAATGATGATAAATAAAATTGAGAGAATGTAAATTGAGATAATTAAATTGCGATAAATAAAATGTAATCAGTTAGCTATGAATAATTAGCTAGGAACAGTTAGCGTGGATTCTTAACAAAATTACTCATAGTTAATTTGTTTGTTTCTAACAAATTTTATTTTGTCAAATGTTTTCTTCATTATGCCACTTGTTGGATTCTGATAAATCAAAATCCAAATATGAAATTGGATGAATATGGTTATTCTGTGGTGAACGGATTTGTATATCGGTGGATGTAAGTAGGATAGTATATGACTGTTGAAACAGATTTGAAGAACGTACAATGTAACTTATTAATGTGAAATTTAAATATTCCTCGGGTATTACCTACCCGTTAAAATATTTTCACCATTAACAGTTTGTACAAGAGAATTTTTAATTACAATCTTTATGAAAACATATATACATATATATTTTCTTCAGATGTATTCATGGATTTAATGAGTTAATATGATATTAAACTCATTTGCTTTTTGGTTGGAACTAGAATAAATAATCTCTAAAACTTTAGAGATTACATATTCGCCATGTCGAACGAAGATAAATGAGGTAGAACGATACGTAGAACGAAGATCATACTCAAAGTACAGATGATGATATTGAAGCATGGATTGTTGATGGTACTGGTGCTATTATTGATGGTACTGTTGGTGCCGGTGATGTTGTTGAAGCTGGTACATTTTGCACCATATTCTCCGAATTGATTATTCGAGCTCGAAGTTCGTTGACTTATTACTCCAGGATGATTGTCGGTCGGAACGAGCGGATGAATAAGGTTCAGAATTGTGGATAGAATATAATCTTGTCGAGTTACCCTGGAAATGAGACTGAAAATGGTTTCTCGAACAGGTTCGCCGGTAAACGCTTCAGGTTCATTGTCAAGAGGTGAATTCGATTGGTGGAAGGGATTGCCTTCTGCGCGTTTCCATTAATTAAGTCAACTACGAACCCATCAGATGAATTGATAAAGGCTGATTGGTTGATTTATGCTAATGACGCTGTTTTCAGAGCTTAGGTAAACATCTATGTCGGAATAGCTGTCAGAATAACTATCGGAATAGCTATCGGAATCTGAGGGACTCGAACTGGTTGCAGGATTCACCTCGTACGATCAGATGAAGGATTTTCGATAAGATATAGATTATAGGATGTAGATTAGTACCCTACAATACATAATTTACATATGCATATATAATACTAAAATCCCATAAGTTACGGAGGAATCTACGGAAGTTGTCAGGCAAAGTTATAGTAACAGATGCGCTAAGATATGAAGTAGCAGATACGCTAAGATATGAATTTTGTCTATACACTATTCATGCAGTCAATGCAGTAAAACGTGTCTAGACTAAGAATGATAAGCAAGTGATTCTCTAAGAATGATAAGCAGGTAATTTTTTTGACACAAAATGATAAGCAAAACTTTTGACATGCAGACACGGTCGAAGTCCAGACTCACTAATGCATCCTAACGACTTATCAGTTAGACACACTAATGCAGACATGGTTCGCTAAGACCACCGCTCTGATACCAACTGTGAAGACCCGTCCTAATCCATCCGGACGAAGTCCATATCGATTATAAATGATTCACAACAGTTGATTACATCGCGAGGTACTTGACCTCTATATGATACATTTTACAAACATTGCATTCATTTTTGAAAAGACAATCTTTCATTACATCGAAAGTTAACGGCATGCATACCATTTCATAATACATCTAACTATAATTGACTTAATAATAATCTTGATGAACTCAACGACTCGAATGCAACGTCTTTTGAAATATGCCATGAATGACTCCAAGTAATGTCTCTAATATGAGCTAATGCACAGCGGAAGATTTCTTTCATACCTGAGAATAAACATGCTTTCAAGTGTCAACCAAAAGGTTGGTGAGTTCATTAGTTTAACATAAATAATCATTTTAATAGACCACAAGATTTTCATTTTTCCATTTCTCTTAAACATACATCCCATGCATAGAGACAAAAATATCATTCATATGGATTGAACTCCTGGTAACCGACATTCACAATATGCATATAAGAATATCCCCATCATTCCGGGATCCTCCTTCGAACATGATATAAATTTCGAAGTACTAAAGTATCTGGTACTTTGGATGGGGCTTGTTGGGCCCGATAGATCTATCTTTAGAGTTCGCGTCAATTAGGGTATCTGTTCCCTAATTCTTAGATTACCAGACTTAATAAAAAGGGGCATATTCGATTTCGATCATTCAACCATATAATGTAGTTTCAATTACTTGTGTCTATTTTGTAAAACAGTTATAAAAGCAGCGCATGTATTCTCAGTCCCAAAAATATATATTGCAAAAGCATTTAAAAAGGGATTAATGAAACTCACGCATATAAATATTGTAAAAAACAGTTAATAAAGCATTTGCATCTATTCTCAGCCTAAAAATGTAATGAGTAAAAAGGGAGTAAATGAAACTCACGCATATAAATATTGTAAAACAGTTAATAAAGCATTTGCATGTATTCTCAGCCTAAAAATGTAATGAGTAAAAAGGGAGTAAATGAAACTCACCATACTGTATTTTGTAGTAAAAATACATATAACATCATTGAACAAGTGTAAGGTTGGCCTTGGACTCACGAACCTAAATTAATTATATATATTTATATGTTGGTCAATATTTGTCTAATAATTTAAGTAAGGTCATAGTGTACCACAATCCTAATGCTCGAGACTAATATGCAAAAGTTAACAAAAGTCAATTTGATGCAAAAATGATTTCCAAAATTTATACATGATTATTATATAATCTTAAATATCGTCGTTTTATATTTTTAAAATATTTTTAAAAGATTTATTAGAGTAGATAATATAAATTATTTATTAATAAATAAAACTTTATATTAAAATATAATTTTATATATCTTAGATAATAAAATTTATAAAGTTTATTGAATATCAAAAAAATGTTATGATAGGTTTTATTAAGATAATTATATTATTTGTATTACATTTTTATTTGATAAAATAACATTGATAATAATAATAAATAAAAGTTGTATTATTTTGTATTAATAATTATTATTATTCTACTAATAATAATAACAATATTTATATTTATGAAAATGGTATTATAACAATATGATAATTCTTATTAATAATGAAATTTTATATTAACAATGATATTCCTATTAAAAATAATAATTTTTGTAAAGATACCATTTTTAATATTAACTATAATACTTTTAATAATAATTATGATATAACTAATGAAAAATAATAGTTTTATCTAAATCAATATCTTTAAATTTCATCATGATACTTATACTCATTATTTCCTAATCAATTTGTTAATAGTTTTTAAATCGTCTTTTATATCGCGTTCATTTTAATGATAGTAATAGTAATCATACTAATTAAGTGTTACTAATATTAGTTTTAATAATACTAATAATAATAACTATTATGATAAGGATAACACTAATAACTATTTTAATGATAATAATAATAATAATAATTATAATTATAATTTTAATGATAATAACGATGGTTATAATAATAATAATTTTTAATGATAATACTTTTTATTGATAATGATAATAATAATAATAATAATAATAATAATAATAATAATAATAATAATAATAATAATAATAATAATAATAATAATAATAATAATAATAATAGTAATTGGATAAAAGTTAGAACGACGATAATAACGACGATAATAATAATAATTTTTACGAAAATTCAATTGACGATAACTTCTAATCCGTTCATCGAATCCATTCGATATCTAAAGGAAAAGTTCTTAATTTTTCGCTAGCTTTCCAAGGACATGCATATCTTATATCTTATCTCAACCGCATGTGTAACTAATTTTAAGATTCAACATAACCTATCTAAGGGCAATATCAAAAATACAAGCATGCATAATCCTATATTCTCGAGCACTAGTCAGGGATACACTATCAATAAAAAAAAATTAATTTACAAGTACTCACGTATCAATATTGAGGTTCAATATTGCAGAAAAGGTACGTAAATGCAACGGAGACGATAACTACCAAATTGACCTCACGAGCATACCCATGCTCCATACCCATAACCTCCATAGCTATAACTCATAATTTCCTTAGCCCTATCCTACTCATAAAACTAATTTTTGAAAATTACTCGAACAACACTCCGTCGTAGTATTTTATGTATAATACTAATTTATAATTAATACTAATACTACTAATAATAATATTGGAATTAATAATAATAATAATAATAATAATAATAATAATAATAATAATAATAATAATAAGTATACATATATAGAGATTGAGATATCGATATAGAGAGATAGAATGATCAGAGTTTGGAATGAACATGTTTTATAGCATTTGATCAATAAGTACAGCTGGTAACCAATTACTTTCTTGCCGACATCTCTTTTTTTTTTCACTTACATGTACGTAAACTTAGAATTAATTAAATATTATATTATATTTACGCTCATGGTAAAAATATAATTTTTACAAAAATGACACGGTCGTGGTCTCACGACTCATGTACCACTTTCGGTTTTTCGAGCGCACTTTCGTACGTTTAGAAAACTAGCCCTTTACGTTTCGTGACTCGTACCATTATCAAAATATAGACTTAAGTTAATGGAAAACTAACCCATTCAAAGTGTAACTTAATCTTTTGAGTGTTGTGGTTATTTACTTCTATAAATCGACGTCTCATTATATATCAAATTATATTTAAAAATATTAGTTTGAGTCCAGACGTTTTATAACTAAGTTTAAATATATATTTTAGAATTGTAAAGTTGTACAGAATATATAGGTTTGGATTACTTATCAAATAATATAATATTTAGTCTTACAAAACCAATTACATTTCAAAGTTTGTTTTATAATCGTTTAGAAAATATTATAACACGTTTCGTTTATACTTTAAAGCTTTAGATAGATTCCAATTTATTTATGCACTAACGTTTTGAATATCAACCTCATTACTAAGAGAGTGTTACTATCTTGTACTTAATTAATTAGAAAACATATATTCTAAATACAAGTCGCAGGTTTTCTATATATATATATATATATATATATATATATATATATATATATATATATATATATATATATATATATATATATATATATATATATATATATATATATATCTAATAATCGATATACCAACTTACTTTATTTAAACAAAGATATTTTTTATAACAAGTTCTATTATATCGAAAAACGTTTTCGCACGTTTGAAAAATAGATCAATCAATGTATTATGAAATTCAATTTTTCCACTAACTTTTGTCTAACTCTCGATAAGTGACACCTTGTTCTTATTTGAAGATTACTTCACCATTATTTCCGAATACCGTTAAAAGTAAAGGTTCCTAATTCCAAAGTGGGCCTTTCAACGTAGACTCGTAATCATAATTCAATGTATCTGATAATTCAATCAGTTGATATTATCTTTTAATCTCGTTGATAAACTTACATCGAACAAATACGTTCATGTAAGGTATTATTCATTCAATACCTTGATAGCATTTCTAAGTTCCTAAAATAGATCTCATAGCTTATATTCATATCAAGTAATCTGTTCAATGTTTTATTAATATAACTCAATTTAATAATCACACATATGTATATGTATATATATTTATTTACACATAACTGTTCGTGAATCGTTAGACATGGTCAAAGGGTATTTGATTACATAAATATAATTTCAAAGCTTTCAAGACTTAACATTACAAATTTTGCATATCGTGTCGGATACATATAAAGATTAAAGTTTAAATTTGATCAGAAATTTTCGGGTCATCACATTTGGAAAGTTGTTGAGAGGATGTCCTCAACATGGTTTAGACACTTATCAAATAGTACAAATATTCTACTAAGGATGCGATATTACTACATGAAAAGACATCGATATAGCAGCTGGTGGTTCCATTATGAAGAAAACTGCAACCGAAGCTCATAAAATTATTGATAACACAGCTTCCCACTCGCATGAGTGGCACCAAGAAAAAGATATATATCGTTCATCTAAAGCGGCTAGAGCCGATTCTAGCCATGACTTTGATTCCGTTTTCGCAAAAATAGATGCTTTCAAGAGACGAATGGAAAAGATGACTAAAGATATTCATGCAATACGAATCAGTTGTGAGCATTGCGGTGGACCACACTTAACGAACGATTGTCACATTGAGCAAACAATGGAACAACTAGAGAATGTTTCCTACATGAACCACATGCCGGTAAATAATTATCAAAATAATTATCAACCGCCAAGGCCAAACTTTAATCGAAATCAAAACATTCTTTACAATCCAAATGGACCCAACAATAACTCGTCCAACCAACAAGGTCCGAATAACCAACCAACTCAAAACAACACTTTTAATCAACAAAGACCTGGCTTGTATAAACCACCACAACAAACTGAAGAGAAAAATCCAAATCTGGAAGAAATGATGACAAAGCTAATGGAATTTCAAACACAATTTATTACATCTCAAACCCAAACAAATGAGAGGTTTGATCAGTCATTAAGAACTCAACAAGCTTCCATTATGAATCTAGAAAAACACGTAGGTACTCTTGCTAGCATGATGAGTGAGAGGGAACAAGAAAAGATACCGAGTAATACTGAAGTAAATCCTCGGAATGAGAATGTTAATATGGTTTCAACAAATTCTGAAAAACCAGCATCAGAATATGAGAAGGTATTCAATGTGAGTAACAATGAAGAAGTTACAACACCACTACCACCACCCGAGTATGTAAAGCCAGTGGTGCCACCATACAGACCACCCATCCCGTTTCCAAGAAAAGGAGTTGAGTATGAGCAAGTGATAGGTAATAAAGTTTGTGATACCTCTGGAAAGAAGAAGAAGAAGAATAAGAAAGTGCAAGAAACAAAAACCATAGAAGTAAATCCGGTGAAGACAGTTCCACCAAAACCTCCACCCAGGTTAGGTGATCCGGGTGAATTTATTGTTCCTTGTCTACTTAGTGATTGTGTCATGTATGATGCACTAGCAGATTTAAGTGCGAGTGTGAGTGTTATGCCTCTTTCATTATATAAGAGATTGGGAGTAGGTGAGTTAAGTCCAACAGAGATGAGTGTTTGACTCTTTGATCAAACAATTAGGCACCCAGTTGGAATTGCTGACAACCTACCCGTTCAAGTAGGTAATTTAACCTTTCTAGTCGAATTTATTGTCATTGACATAGAAGAGGACTCAAACATTCTTCTAATTTTAGGTTGACCATTTTTAGCGTCCACCGAGGCGTTCATTAATGTAAGAGAGGGTAGAATGACACTTAGTGATGGTGACAAATCGATCTCCTTTATGAGTCGAAAGTCTAAATCTCCACCAACCAAAACCGTTGAACCAAAAACGATTGGTAAAAACTATATTGTTTTACCAACTCCAACGGTAGTGCTTAACATTAATAAAACACCTAAGTGTGGGGAAGATGAAGTAACACCTAATGGTGAGCTGATAACAAAAAACCCCGTTGTTGATATAAAATTAAATGACCCCGTTATTAACAGTTCAATGAAGAAACTTATTAAACGGATTCGCGATGCTAGAACCAAGGGGAACTTTAAGTTATGTAACCGGTTAATATCCAATCTATCACCAAAAGAAAAGGAAAAACTAGTTGAATTTGTGGATATTACACAGGAATCCGACCAATGGCTTAAAGAAAAAGTCACAAATATGCAAGTTGATTATGGTCTAAGAGAAATTAACAATGAAGTTAATCACAATTTCGACACCACAGCTACCTAAGAGTGGAGAGATTCAAATGTTCTAAAAATAAAGTGATGTCTACAGTTAGTTGTTCTATTCTCGTGTAGTTCCGAGAATGGAATCCGATTGGTCTTTCCCTAGCAGACCCTAAAGAACTAGTCTTCTCCCCCCATTCTGAATTTTTATTTTTTTTAGGTTTTACGAGATGAAGAATTCCTTTGATCTGAACCATGGTCTAATGCTACACGCTATGATTACTAAACGTAATAATGACACACTTCCGAGTGAACTAGTATCATTCATAAGAGGCAAAATGGACGGAATGGGAAAAGAACTCAGAAAAGATCATCATAAGATACATTTTGTTAAAGGAAAATCAAAATCTGCAACAAAAAGAAGAGCACGACACCTTAAAAGATGTTATAAATGCGAAAAATGGTCACACGAAGGTAAATGTTCAAATAATCAAACATATTCAAATACCGAATTTGTTACTCTATGCAGAGAAGGACCGTTTATATGTTTAGAAGAAAAGATATTGAAGAATTGAGGTTACGCTTACGTAGCTATGGAGAACCAAATCACCCAACTCTCCTATGAGTCGGCTAAAGCAGGTCTCTGAGAATTCTTTCTCACAGGTAAGTATGTACAGTTTTTATTTTTATTTTTATTGCTTTTAACCTTTTGATAATAAGCGCTGAATCGTTCGCTATAAAGTATTAAATTTGCATTCAATAAAATTAGGTATGCGTAACCGAAATTATTGATATCATACAAAAATTTATTACATCACTGCGAAATTTCCCGTTTATTCTTAAGGTATAAATATCTTTAATCAATCAACCCAAAATATTTCAAAAATTCGTCAGGAGTAAAACTAGGTTATGGAACCGAAATTACTTTTACGAAAAGAGGGATGTATATTTTTGATAATATTTGATTGATTAAAGTGGGATAAAAGACCAAAAAAGATTTTTAATTTTTACCTTATTTTTAAAATTAATATATAAATATTAAATTAATATTGTAAACTTTTTTTAAATCAATATATTTAAGTTTTTAATATTAAAAATTAATATTTTCAATATAAAGTTTGTAAAATTAATGTATAAAAATATTAATGATATTTATATGAATTTTTAATTTTATGCATTTTAAATTTAAATTTAAAGAGGGTTATGGCCGAATTTTGTTGTTAGTTTATACTAAATTGAATAGTGTAACATGTTTAGGTTGCTAAATGATCAAAACTTTGATCCTAAACATGATTTTCAAGTATTAAAGTAGACTTTTTGAGTCAAAAATGCATGAACTCAATTTAATTGTTATGAATGTCATTTGGAACTTGTTTAATTGCTAGTAATGATTATTTTGACATGTTATTTGAGATAAAAGTTAAAGAACATTGTATACATTCTCATATATGTTCATTTGTAAAAGTGTAGAATTGTTAATATTATGAAAATGCGTATAAAGTTTAATATGGATTAAACATGTCATTATGATTGTTTTGATTTTTGATTTATGCTAACACTAATGCATATTTGGATGCACAAAAATTGTGTGTAATGTGTTTTACAGACTGAAAAGGGTGAATCTTCATCCGCATCTCAGGCTCACAATGCTCCTCCTGAGAATGCAGAAGAACCGGAGATCGACGACCAATATAGATAAAATCTAAGGCATCAATTCATTTCATATTCAAATATAGAGTTAGCAGATTTACATCCTAATTTACGGTTTGACTGACATTGGATAGATTATCCAAAATACCAGAGGAACTTGCACACCCTGCAGTCTAATGTTGTTGAAGTACCCAGAGTAATAGATTGGGAACCGTTAGAAACAGTGGGATTGGCCGGTCCAATCAGAGAATTACTTACACAAAGGTATGGTAATTCTACTTTTACTGATTGGGAACGTTTGTTTAATATACGTAGGCATGTATATAGAGAATGGTGTGTGGAATTATTATGTAGTGTTGAAATAAATGATCGAGTAGCTACCTTAACCGATTGTAGTTTTATTAGATTTTTATCAGGAGGTGTGATGCGCCATATGTCTCTACTAGACATAGCTCAGGCTTTGTGTATATATACGCCTGAGGAACTAGCATCTACTGATTGTCAAAGGTTGATAGTTAATGGTAGGAGGGTTGATGAAAATTTTGATATGAATGGAATATGGACTAGAATGACTAGGCATGTAGTGACCCAAACTTTTCCATGATTATATATATTAATTGAGATTGATATTTACATGACTAAATGTTTCCAACGTGTTAAAAAATCAAACTTGTTAAGACTTGATTAAATGAAATAAGTTTCATATAGACAATTGATCACCCAAGTTGACCGGTGATTCACGAACGTTACAAATTTGTAAAAACTACATGTTGGGGTATATATAGACATATATATATGGTTGACATGAGATTATGATGAGTAAGTATCTCACTAAGTATATTAACAATGTGTGATATACATAAGAAATGAGATTACTAAGTTAAGAAACTCGAAATGATATATATAACGATTATCGTTATGATAACGTCTACTAAATACATATGTATCATATTAAGATATTGATACACTATATTTAACATGATAAAATGATATTTAAATATATCATTAAGTGTGTTAACAATGAACTACATATGTAAAAACAAGACTACTAACTCAAGAATTACGAAACGAGACTTATATGTAACGATTATCGTTGTAACGATATTTTAATGTATATTTCATATTAAGAAATATTCATACATCATAATGTCTTGATAACATAATAATTTAACATCTCATTTGATATAATAAACATTGGGTTAACAATATTAATTGAGATCGTTAACTTAAAGGTTTCAAAACAACACTTACATGTAACGACTAACGAAGACTTAACGACTCCATTAGAATGTGTATACATGTTGTGTTTTGATATGTATTCTTACACTTTTGAAAGACTTCAAGACACATATCAAAGTACTTCTACTTAACAAAAATGCTTACAATTACATCCTCGTTCAGTTTCATCAACAATTCTACTCGTATGCACCCGTATTCGTACTCGTACAATACACAGCTTTTAGATGTATGTACTATTGGTATATACACTCCAATGATCAGCTCTTAGCAGCCCATGTGAGTCACCTAACACATGTGGGAACCATCATTTGGCAACTAGCAAGAAATATCTCATAAAATTACAAAAATATTAGTAATCATTGATGAGTTATTTACATGAAAACAAAATTACATATCCTTTATATCTAATCCATATACCAACGACCAAAAATACCTACAAACACTTTCATTCTTAAATTTTCTTCATCTAATTGATCTCTCTCAAGTTCCATCTTCAAGTTCTAAGTGTTCTTCATAAATTCCATAAGTATAGTTTCATAAAAATCAAGAATACTTCCAAATTTGCAAGTCTACTTCCAAGCTTTCTAATCCATTCCAAGTAATCATCTAAGATCAAGGAATCTTTGTTATTTACAGTAGGTTATCTTTATAATTTAAGGTAATATTCATATTAAAACTTTGATTCAATTTCTACAACTATAACAATCTTATTTTGAGTGAAAATCTTACTTGAACTGTTTTCGTGTCATGATTCTGCTTCAAGAACTTTCAAGCCATCCAAGGATCCTTTAAAGCTAGATCCATTTTTCTTATTTCCAGTTGTTTTATCTAGAAAACTTGAGGTAGTAATGATGTTCATAACATCATTCGATTCATACATATAAAGCTATCTTATTCGAAGGTTTAAACTTGTAATCACTAGAACATAGTTTAGTTAATTCTAAACTTGTTCGCAAACAAAAGTTAATCCTTCTAACTTGACTTTTAAAATCAACTAAACACATGTTCTATATCTATATGATATGCTAACTTAATGATTTAAAACCTGGAAACACGATGAACACCATAAAATCGGATATACGCAGTCGTAGTGAAACCTGGGGCTGTTTTGGTTTGGATAATTAAAAACTATGATAAACTTTGATTTAAAAGTTGTTCTTATGGGAAAATGATTTTTCATATGAACATGAAACTATATCCAAAAATCTTGGTTAAACTCAAAGTGATAGTATGTTTTTTAAAATGGTCATCAAGATGTCGTTCTTTCGACGGAAATGACTACCGATTTAGTAATTGACATGTAACTTAAATTTCTGACGATAAACCTATAATTTTTCTGTTTGGATTCTTAAATTAGAGTTCAATATGAAATCATATCAATTTGATTCACTCAAAACGGATTTAAAATGAAGAAGTTATGGGTAAAACAAGATTGGATATTTTTGATCTTTTTAGCTACGGGAAATGTTTAACAAATATATATAAATCATATCCTAGCTAACTTATATTGTATTATACATGTATTCTAATATATTATGTAATCTTGGCATACCATAGACACGTATGCAAATGTTTTGACATATCATATCGACCCATGTATATATATTATTTGGAACAACCATAGACACTCTAAATGTTGGACTTAGCTATACAGGGTTGAGGTTGATTCCAAATATATATATAATTTGAGTTGTGATCTAGCCTGAGACGTGTATACACTGGGTCGTGGATTGATTCAAGATAATATATATCGATTTATTTCTGTACATCTAACTGTGGCCAACTAGTTTTAGGTTATTAACGAGGACAGCTGACTTAATACACTCAAATCTTTAAAACATAATAAAAATGTTCGTAATTATATTTTGATCATACTTTGATATATATGTACATATTTGTATAGGTTCGTGAATCGATCCGTGGCCAAGTCTTATTTTCGAGGAAGGAAATATCTGTGAAAGTGAGTTATAGTCGCACTTTTAAAATCTAATATTTTTGGGATGAGAATACATGCAGGTTTTATAAATGATTTACAAAATAGACACAAGTACGTGAAACTACATTATATGGTTGAATTATCGAAATCGAATATGCCCCTTTTTATTAAGTCTGGTAATCTAAGAATTAGGGAACAGATAACCAAATTGACGTGAATTCTAAAGATAGATCTATTGGGCCTAACAAACCCCATCCAAAGTACAGGATGCTTTAGTACTTCGAAATTTATATCATATCCGAAGGGTGTCCCGGAATGATGGGGATATTCTTATATATGCATCTTGTTAATGTTGGTTACCAGGTGTTCACCATATGAATGATTTTTATCTCTATGTATGGGATGTGTATTGAAATATGAAATCTTGTGGTCTATTGTTTTGATTTGATATATATAGGTTAAACCTATAACTCACCAACATTTTTGTTGACGTTTAAAGCATGTTTATTCTCAGGCAAATACTAAGAGCTTCCGCTGTTGCATACTAAAATAAGGACAAGATTTGGAGTCCATGTTTGTATGATATTGTGTAAAAACTGCATTCAAGAAACATATGTCGATGTAATATATTTATATTGTAAACCATTATGTAATGGTCATGTGTAAACAATATATTTTAGATTATCATTATTTGATAATCTACGTAATGCTTTTAAAACCTTTATTGATAAAATAAAGGTTATGGTTGTTTTAAAAATTAATGCAGTATTTGAAAAACGTCTCATATAGAGGTCAAAACCTCGCAACGAAATCAATTAATATGGAACGTTTATAATCAATATGAACGGGACATTTTGCGTTGGTCTTAGAGAACCAGAAAATTTGCATTAGTGTGTCTTATCGAGTTTATTAGGATGCATTAGTGAGTCTGGACTTCGACTGTGTTTTCTTTAAAAATGATTGCTTAACATTTTTGTTGGAAACTATATATTATTAACATGTAAATATTATGTGATATATTAATCTCTTAACATGTTTGATATTGTGTAATAGATGTCTACCTCTAGCACAAATCCCATTGACTCACCTAATAATAACGAAGAGTCGAATATATATTGGCAAGATTCACAAGTTCCTGAAGAACCGGAAGAAGAGGAAACGGAACCGGAAGAAGAGGAACCGGAAGAAGAAGAGGTTCCGGAGGGGGGAATAGTAGGAACCACAGAAAACCGGTCAAATAAAAGAAAATCCTCAACCAATGGACCAAAGTTAATAATGGTCAATGGTGTTTCCGCTAAGGAAGCAAAATATTGGGAAAATTACCAATTTTCTGATGAATCGGATCCTGATGAGGATTCCGATGATGTTATAGAAATTACCCCGACCTAATTTAATGAGGCAAAAGAAAATAATAAGGGAAAAGGCATCAAAATAGAGAAATCTGATTCCGACCCCGATGAACTTTATATGTACCGTCATCACCCGTATTTTCAATATCGTGACAATAACCCGGGAACCTCTAAATCACCAGGTTTTTCTAAACCAATGTGGAAAACGACGGCTCGTATTAGAGGAACATCATATATGTAGTGACCCGAACTTTTCCATGTTTATATATATTAATTGAGATTGATATTTACATGATTAAATGTTTCCAACATGTTAAGCAATCAAACTTGTTAAGACTTGATTAATTGAAATAGGTTTCATATAGACAATTGACCACCCAAGTTGACCGGTGATTCACGAACGTTAAAACTTGTAAAAACTATATGATGACATATAATGGATATATATATATAGTTAACATGATACTATGATAAGTAAACATATCATTAAGTATATTAACAATGAACTACATATGTAAAAACAAGACTACTAACTTAATGATTTTTAAACGAGACATATATGTAACGATTATCGTTGTAAAGACATTTAATGTATATATATCATATTAAGAGATATTCATACATGATAATATCATGATAATATAATAATTTAAAATCTCATTTGATATTATAAACATTGGGTTAACAACATTTAACAAGATCGTTAACCTAAAGGTTTCAAAACAACACTTACATGTAACGACTAACGATGACTTAACGACTCAGTTAAAATGTATATACATGTAGTGTTTTAATATGTATTTATACACTTTTGAAAGACTTCAATACACTTATCAAAATACTTCTACTTAACAAAAATGCTTACAATTACATCCTCGTTCAGTTTCATCAACAATTCTACTCGTATGCACCCGTATTCGTACTCGTACAATACACAGCTTTTAGATGTATGTACTATTGGTATATACACTCCAATGATCAGCTCTTAGCAGCCCATGTGAGTCACCTAACACATGTGGGAACCATCATTTGGCAACTAGCATGAAATATCTCATAAAATTACAAAAATATGAGTAATCATTCATGACTTATTTACATGAAAACAAAATTACATATCCTTTATATCTAATCCATACACCAACGACCAAAAACACCTACAAACACTTTCATTCTTCAATTTTCTTCATCTAATTGATCTCTCTCAAGTTCTATCTTCAAGTTCTAAGTGTTCTTCATAAATTCCAAAAGTTCTAGTTTCATAAAATCAAGAATACTTTCAAGTTTGCTAGCTCACTTCCAATCTTGTAAGGTGATCATCCAACCTCAAGAAATCTTTGTTTCTTACAGTAGGTTATCATTCTAATACAAGGTAATAATCATATTCAAACTTTGGTTCAATTTCTATAACTATAACAATCTTATTTCAAGTGATGATCTTACTTGAACTTGTTTTCGTGTCATGATTCTGCTTCAAGAACTTTGAGCCATCCAAGGATCCATTGAAGCTAGATCCATTTTTCTCTTTTCCAGTAGGTTCATCCAAGGAACTTAAGGTAGTAATGATGTTCATAACATCATTCGATTCATACATATAAAGCTATCTTATTCGAAGGTTTAAACTTGTAATCACTAGAACATAGTTTAGTTAATTCTAAACTTGTTCGCAAATAAAAGTTAATCCTTCTAACTTGACTTTTAAAATCAACTAAACACATGTTCTATATCTATATGATATGCTAACTTAATGATTTAAAACCTGGAAACACGAAAAACACCGTAAAACCGGATTTACGCCGTCGTAGTAACACCGCGGGCTGTTTTGGGTTAGTTAATTAAAAACTATGATAAACTTTGATTTAAAAGTTGTTATTCTGAGAAAATGATTTTTATTATGAACATGAAACTATATCCAAAAATTATGGTTAAACTCAAAGTGGAAGTATGTTTTCTAAAATGGTCATCTAGACGTCGTTCTTTCGACTGAAATGACTACCTTTACAAAAACGACTTGTAACTTATTTTTCCGACTATAAACCTATACTTTTTCTGTTTAGATTCATAAAATAGAGTTCAATATGAAACCATAGCAATTTGATTCACTCAAAACGGATTTAAAATGAAGAAGTTATGGGTAAAACAAGATTGGATAATTTTTCTCATTTTAGCTACGTGAAAATTGGTAACAAATCTATTCCAACCATAACTTAATCAACTTGTATTGTATATTATGTAATCTTGAGATACCATAGACACGTATACAATGTTTCGACCTATCATGTCGACACATCTATATATATTTCGGAACAACCATAGACACTCTATATGTGAATGTTGGAGTTAGCTATACAGGGTTGAGGTTGATTCCAAAATATATATAGTTTGAGTTGTGATCAATACTGAGATACGTATACACTGGGTCGTGGATTGATTCAAGATAATATTTATCGATTTATTTCTGTACATCTAACTGTGGACAACTAGTTGTAGGTTACTAACGAGGACAGCTGACTTAATAAACTTAAAACATCAAAATATATTAAAAGTGTTGTAAATATATTTTGAACATACTTTGATATATATGTATATATTGTTATAGGTTCGTGAATCAACCAGTGGCCAAGTCTTACTTCCCGACGAAGTAAAAATCTGTGAAAGTGAGTTATAGTCCCACTTTTAAAATCTAATATTTTTGGGATGAGAATACATGCAGGTTTTATAAATGATTTACAAAATAGACACAAGTACGTGAAACTACATTCTATGGTTGAATTATCGAAATCGAATATGCCCCTTTTTATTAAGTCTGGTAATCTAAGAATTAGGGAACAGACACCCTAATTGACGCGAATCCTAAAGATAGATCTATTGGGCCTAACAAACCCCATCCAAAGTACCGGATGCTTTAGTACTTCGAAATTTATATCATATCCGAAGGGTGTCCCGGAATGATGGGGATATTCTTATATATGCATCTTGTTATTGTCGGTTACCAGGTGTTCACCATATGAATGATTTTTATCTCTATGTATGGGATGTGTATTGAAATATGAAATCTTGTGGTCTATTGTTACGATTTGATATATATAGGTTAAACCTATAACTCACCAACAATTTTGTTGACGTTTTAAGCATGTTTATTCTCAGGTGATTATTAAGAGCTTCCGCTGTCGCATACTTAAATAAGGACAAGATTTGGAGTCCATGCTTGTATGATATTGTGTAAAAACTGCATTCAAGAAACTTATTTTGTTGTAACATATTTGTATTGTAAACCATTATGTAATGGTCGTGTGTAAACAGGATATTTTAGATTATCATTATTTGATAATCTACGTAAAGCTTTTTAAACCTTTATTGATGAAATAAAGGTTATGGTTTGTTTAAAAATGAATGCAGTCTTTGAAAAACGTCTCATATAGAGGTCAAAACCTCGCAACGAAATCAATTAATATGGAACGTTTTTAATCAATAAGAACGGGACATTTCAGTTGGTATCCGAGCGTTGGTCTTAGAGAACCAGAAAATTTGCATTAGTGTGTCTTATCGAGTTTGTTAGGATGCATTAGTGAGTCTGGACTTCGACCGTGTTTTCTTTAAAAATGATTGCTTAACATTTTTGTTGGAAACTATATATTTTTAACATATAAATATTATGTGATATATTAATCTCTTAACGTGTTTGATATTATGTGATAGATGTCTACCTCTAGAACAAGTCCCATTGACTCACCTAATAATAATGAAGAGTCAAATGTAAATTGGAATGATTTGTGGACTGATTCACAAGTTCCCGAAGAGGAACCGGAAGAAGAGTCGGAACCGGAAGAAGAATCGGAACCGGAAGAAGAATCGGAACCGGATGAAGAAATAGAACCGGTGGGGGAAATAATAAAACGGTTAAGTAAAAGAAAATCCTCAACCAACCGACCAAAGTTAATTATGGTCAATGGTGTTTCCGCCAAGGAAGCAAAATATTGGGAGGATTACCAATTCTCCGATGAATCGGATTCCGACGAGAATTCCGATGATGTTATAGAAATTACCCCAACTGAATTTAAAAAGGCAAAAGAAAATAATAAGGGAAAGGGCATAAAAATAGAGAAATCTAATTCCAACCCCGATGAACTTTATATGTATCGTCAACCCCCGAAGTCCTTAAGTTGTAACAATGACCCGGGAACCTCTAAACCACCAGGTTTTTCTAAACCAATGTGGACAACGACGGCTCGTATTAGGGGAACATCATATATCCCTAGAAACTTGGCAAAACGAACCAAAACCGAAGAAGAAGAAACGAGCGAGTCGGAATAAGATAGTTGTATTCGTGTGGTGTAATATATGTAATATAGTGTTCTTATGCTTTATGATATATGTAAAAATTGCTTGTATTAATAAGTATTTTTTTATGAATCTAACTCTTGTCTATTTTACAGTTTAAAAACACAAAATGGATAGACAACCCAATATTTTAAGAGACCTACCCGGAGACATGATTGATGAAATCTTGTCTAGAGTCGGCCAGAATTCTTCGGCACAACTATTTAAGGCGAGATCAGTTTGTAAGATATTCGAAGAACGTTCCAAGAATGTCTTGGTTTATAAGAGACTTTCGTTTGAAAGATGGGGGATATCACATTGGGAAACCCATAAGTTACGATGTGTTTACTTTGACGCATATATTGCGGGGAACCCAAATGCTATTTTACGCAACGGGTTAAGAAATTATTTTGACTCAATATATCCGAATATTGGACTTCGTGATTTAGAAAAAGCGGCTAACATGCAACATAAAGAAGCATGTTATGCTTACGGATTAGTAATGTTCGCTTCTCACCATAGTGAGAACAAGAACATCGGGCTACAACTATTAAACAAAACGTTTCCACAAGTGACGGAGTCGGTAATTGGGGTAAGAAATGAGGTTTTTAGATTATTACGGGACTGTTGGACATTACGTAACCCTCGTCCCTTTGATGACGTTACAACACGCTGTCTTATCAACGGCCATAACGGTTATGTTGCACAAGACCAAGGATGGGAAGTAGTCCTAGTAAAACCAGAATGCATGACTTGTTTCTGGACGTATGAATTACGTGTCTTTATTGCCTTTGCTGAACGACTTGTGTACTAGCTAGAATTGTCTTCACAACTATCTTGTATCAAAGTTATTGTGTGCTATATTTCATGCTTTATGTAAAATAAGCGGTATTGTAAGTTTGTAAAATATTGTATAAAAGTTTGAACGCGAAATATTATTATAATCAGTTTTTCATATAGAATTGTAGTAGTTGAATTGTATATTAGCTACTAAGTATGAACTTAACGGGTAGGTACTACCCGAATTTAAACTTATAAAACGCTAATATGAAGAAAAAGCTTTTATAAATGAGTTCATATTATGCTACGAAATACTATTAACTACTCTTAATATTCTGTATGATTAACTTGTTCCATTTAACTATTTTGAAGGAAATGGCACCGACTACTCGACACACCGTGAATATGAATGAAGAGGAATTCCGTACTTTTCTAGCTTCAAACATAGCCGCAGTACAGGCTGCGCTACATACCAACAATAACCTTGGATCTAGCAGTACAGGAAATCGTGTAGGATGCACCTACAAAGAATTCACTGCCTGTAAACCTTTGGAATTTGATGGAACCGAAGGACCGATCGGATTGAAACGGTGGACCGAGAAGGTCGAATCGGTGTTTGCCATAAGTAAGTGTACTGAAGAGGACAAAGTGAAGTATGCTACGCATACCTTCACAGGTTCTGCGTTAACATGGTGGAATACCTATCTAGAGCAGGTGGGACAAGACGATGCGTACGCACTACCGTGGTCAGCATTCAAGCACTTGATGAACGAGAAGTACCGTCCCAGGACCGAGGTCAATAAGCTCAAGATAGAACTTAGAGGGTTACGAACCCAAGGATTTGATATTACCACGTATGAAAGACGATTCACAGAATTGTGCCTATTGTGTCCGGGAGCGTTCGAAGATGAGGAAGAGAAGATCGACGCGTTTGTGAAAGGATTACCGGAAAGAATCCAAGAAGATATAAGTTCACACGAGCCCGCCTCCATACAACAGGCATGTAGAATGGCTCACAAACTAGTGAACCAGATTGAAGAAAGAATTAAAGAACAGACTGCTGAAGAGGCCAATGTGAAGCAAGTCAAAAGAAAGTGGGAGGAAAACGGTGATAAGAATCACCAATACAACAACAACAGCAATTACAACAATAATCGCAACAATTATCCCAACAATCGCAACATCAATCGCAACTACAACAAACGGCCCAACAACAACAACAACAACAACAACAACAACTACAACAATCATCCCAACAATAATAATAACCGCAACAACAACAACAATCAGAAGCAGCTATGCCAAAGGTGTGAAAAGAATCACTCGGGGTTCTGCACCAAATTTTGCAACAAGTGTAAAAGAAATGGTCATAGTGCGGCGAAGTGTGAGGTCTACGGACCAGGGGTTAATAGAACGAAAGGAACAAATGGTGTCGGAACGAGTAATGGCGGAGCAAGTAGTGTCGGAGCAAGTTATGCCAATCTAGTTTGTTATAAATGTGGAAAACCGGGCCACATTATTAGAAATTGCCCGAACCAGGAGAACACGAATGGACAAGGCCGCGGAAGAGTTTTCAATATTAATGCGGCAGAGGCACAAGAAGACCCGGAGCTTGTTACGGGTACGTTTCTTATTGACAATAAATCTGCTTACGTTTTATTTGATTCGGGTGCGGATAGAAGCTATATGAGTAGAGATTTTTGTGCTAAATTAAGTTGTCCATTGACGCCTTTGGATAGTAAATTTTTACTCGAATTAGCAAATGGTAAATTAATTTCAGCAGATAATATATGTCGGAATCGAGAAATTAAACTGGTTAGCGAAACATTTAAGATTGATTTGATACCAGTAGAGTTAGGGAGTTTTGATGTGATAATCGGTATGGACTGGTTGAAAGAAGTGAAAGCAGAGATCGTTTGTTACAAAAATGCAATTCGCATTATACGAGAAAAAGGAAAACCCTTAATGGTGTACGGAGAAAAGGGCAACACGAAGCTACATCTTATTAGTAATTTGAAGGCACAAAAACTAATAAGAAAAGGTTGCTATGCTGTTCTAGCACACGTCGAGAAAGTACAAACTGAAGAAAAGAGCATCAATGATGTTCCCATTGCAAAAGAATTTCCCGATGTATTTCCGAAAGAATTACCGGGATTACCCCCACATCGATCCGTTGAATTTCAAATAGATCTTGTACCAGGAGCTGCACCAATAGCTCGTGCTCCTTACAGACTCGCACCCAGCGAGATGAAAGAACTACAAAGCCAATTACAAGAACTTTTAGAGCGTGGTTTCATTCGACCAAGCACATCACCGTGGGGAGCTCCTGTTTTGTTTGTCAAGAAGAAAGATGGTACATTCAGGTTGTGTATCGACTACCGAGAGTTGAACAAACTTACCATCAAGAACCGCTACCCACTACCGAGAATCGATGACTTATTTGATCAACTACAAGGCTCGTCTGTTTATTCAAAGATTGACTTACGTTCCGGGTATCATCAAATGCGGGTGAAAGAAGATGATATTCCAAAGACTGCTTTCAGAACACGTTACGGTCATTACGAGTTTATGGTCATGCCGTTTGGTTTAACTAATGCACCAGCTGTGTTCATGGACCTTATGAACCGAGTGTGTGGACCATACCTTGACAAGTTTGTCATTGTTTTCATTGATGACATACTTATTTACTCAAAGAATGACCAAGAACACGGTGAACATTTGAGAAAGGTGTTAGAAGTATTGAGGAAAGAAGAATTGTACGCTAAGTTTTCAAAGTGTGCATTTTGGTTGGAAGAAGTTCAATTCCTCGGTCACATAGTGAACAAAGAAGGTATTAAGGTGGATCCGGCAAAGATAGAAACTGTTGAAAAGTGGGAAACCCCGAAAACTCCGAAACACATACGCCAGTTTTTAGGACTAGCTGGTTACTACAGAAGGTTCATCCAAGACTTTTCCAGAATAGCAAAACCCTTGACTGCATTAACGCATAAAGGGAAGAAATTTGAATGGAATGATGAACAAGAGAAAGCGTTTCAGTTATTGAAGAAAAAGCTAACTACGGCACCTATATTGTCATTGCCTGAAGGGAATGATGATTTTGTGATTTATTGTGATGCATCAAAGCAAGGTCTCGGTTGTGTATTAATGCAACGAACGAAGGTGATTGCTTATGCGTCTAGACAATTGAAGATTCACGAACAAAATTATACGACGCATGATTTGGAATTAGGCGCGGTTGTTTTTGCATTAAAGACTTGGAGGCACTACTTATATGGGGTCAAAAGTATTATATATACCGACCACAAAAGTCTTCAACACATATTTAATCAGAAACAACTGAATATGAGGCAGCGTAGGTGGATTGAATTATTGAATGATTACGACTTTGAGATTCGTTACCACCCGGGGAAGGCAAATGTGGTAGCCGATGCCTTGAGCAGGAAGGACAGAGAACCCATTCGAGTAAAATCTATGAATATAATGATTCATAATAACCTTACTACTCAAATAAAGGAGGCGCAACAAGGAGTTTTAAAAGAGGGAAATTTAAAGGATGAAATACCCAAAGGATCGGAGAAGCATCTTAATATTCGGGAAGACGGAACCCGGTATAGGGCTGAAAGGATTTGGGTACCAAAATTTGGAGATATGAGAGAAATGGTACTTAGAGAAGCTCATAAAACCAGATACTCAATACATCCTGGAACGGGGAAGATGTACAAGGATCTCAAGAAACATTTTTGGTGGCCGGGTATGAAAGCCGATGTTGCTAAATACGTAGGAGAATGTTTGACGTGTTCTAAGGTCAAAGCTGAGCATCAGAAACCATCAGGTCTACTTCAACAACCCGAAATCCCGGAATGGAAATGGGAAAACATTACCATGGATTTCATCACTAAATTGCCAAGGACTGCAAGTGGTTTTGATACTATTTGGGTAATAGTTGACCGTCTCACCAAATCAGCACACTTCTTGCCAATAAGAGAAGATGACAAGATGGAGAAGTTAGCACGACTGTATTTGAAGGAAGTCATCTCCAGACATGGAATACCAATCTCTATTATCTCTGATAGGGATGGCAGATTCATTTCAAGATTCTGGCAGACATTACAGCAAGCATTAGGAACTCGTCTAGACATGAGTACTGCCTATCATCCACAAACTGATGGGCAGAGCGAAAGGACGATACAAACGCTTGAAGACATGCTACGAGCATGTGTTATTGATTTCGGAAACAGTTGGGATCGACATCTACCGTTAGCAGAATTTTCCTACAACAACAGCTACCATTCAAGCATTGAGATGGCGCCGTTTGAAGCACTTTATGGTAGAAAGTGCAGGTCTCCGATTTGTTGGAGTGAAGTGGGGGATAGACAGATTACGGGTCCGGAGATTATACAAGAAACTACCGAGAAGATCATCCAAATTCAACAACGGTTGAAAACCGCCCAAAGTCGACAAAAGAGCTACGCTGACATTAAAAGAAAAGATATAGAATTTGAAATTGGAGAGATGGTCATGCTTAAAGTTGCACCTTGGAAAGGCGTTGTTCGATTTGGTAAACGAGGGAAATTAAATCCAAGGTATATTGGACCATTCAAGATTATTGATCGTGTCGGACCAGTAGCTTACCGACTAGAGTTACCTCAACAACTCGCGGCTGTACATAACACTTTCCACGTCTCGAATTTAAAGAAATGTTTTGCTAAAGAAGATCTCACTATTCCGTTAGATGAAATCCAAATCAACGAAAAACTTCAATTCATCGAAGAACCCGTCGAAATAATGGATCGTGAGGTTAAAAGACTTAAGCAAAACAAGATACCAATTGTTAAGGTTCGATGGAATGCTCGTAGAGGACCCGAGTTCACCTGGGAGCGTGAAGATCAGATGAAGAAGAAATACCCGCATCTATTTCCAGAAGATTCGTCAACACCTTCAACAGCTTAAAATTTCGGGACGAAATTTATTTAACGGGTAGGTACTGTAGTGACCCGAACTTTTCCATGTTTATATATATTAATTGAGATTGATATTTACATGATTAAATGTTTCCAACATGTTAAGCAATCAAACTTGTTAAGACTTGATTAATTGAAATAGGTTTCATATAGACAATTGACCACCCAAGTTGACCGGTGATTCACGAACGTTAAAACTTGTAAAAACTATATGATGACATATAATGGATATATATATATAGTTAACATGATACTATGATAAGTAAACATATCATTAAGTATATTAACAATGAACTACATATGTAAAAACAAGACTACTAACTTAATGATTTTTAAACGAGACATATATGTAACGATTATCGTTGTAAAGACATTTAATGTATATATATCATATTAAGAGATATTCATACATGATAATATCATGATAATATAATAATTTAAAATCTCATTTGATATTATAAACATTGGGTTAACAACATTTAACAAGATCGTTAACCTAAAGGTTTCAAAACAACACTTACATGTAACGACTAACGATGACTTAACGACTCAGTTAAAATGTATATACATGTAGTGTTTTAATATGTATTTATACACTTTTGAAAGACTTCAATACACTTATCAAAATACTTCTACTTAACAAAAATGCTTACAATTACATCCTCGTTCAGTTTCATCAACAATTCTACTCGTATGCACCCGTATTCGTACTCGTACAATACACAGCTTTTAGATGTATGTACTATTGGTATATACACTCCAATGATCAGCTCTTAGCAGCCCATGTGAGTCACCTAACACATGTGGGAACCATCATTTGGCAACTAGCATGAAATATCTCATAAAATTACAAAAATATGAGTAATCATTCATGACTTATTTACATGAAAACAAAATTACATATCCTTTATATCTAATCCATACACCAACGACCAAAAACACCTACAAACACTTTCATTCTTCAATTTTCTTCATCTAATTGATCTCTCTCAAGTTCTATCTTCAAGTTCTAAGTGTTCTTCATAAATTCCAAAAGTTCTAGTTTCATAAAATCAAGAATACTTTCAAGTTTGCTAGCTCACTTCCAATCTTGTAAGGTGATCATCCAACCTCAAGAAATCTTTGTTTCTTACAGTAGGTTATCATTCTAATACAAGGTAATAATCATATTCAAACTTTGGTTCAATTTCTATAACTATAACAATCTTATTTCAAGTGATGATCTTACTTGAACTTGTTTTCGTGTCATGATTCTGCTTCAAGAACTTTGAGCCATCCAAGGATCCATTGAAGCTAGATCCATTTTTCTCTTTTCCAGTAGGTTCATCCAAGGAACTTAAGGTAGTAATGATGTTCATAACATCATTCGATTCATACATATAAAGCTATCTTATTCGAAGGTTTAAACTTGTAATCACTAGAACATAGTTTAGTTAATTCTAAACTTGTTCGCAAATAAAAGTTAATCCTTCTAACTTGACTTTTAAAATCAACTAAACACATGTTCTATATCTATATGATATGCTAACTTAATGATTTAAAACCTGGAAACACGAAAAACACCGTAAAACCGGATTTACGCCGTCGTAGTAACACCGCGGGCTGTTTTGGGTTAGTTAATTAAAAACTATGATAAACTTTGATTTAAAAGTTGTTATTCTGAGAAAATGATTTTTATTATGAACATGAAACTATATCCAAAAATTATGGTTAAACTCAAAGTGGAAGTATGTTTTCTAAAATGGTCATCTAGACGTCGTTCTTTCGACTGAAATGACTACCTTTACAAAAACGACTTGTAACTTATTTTTCCGACTATAAACCTATACTTTTTCTGTTTAGATTCATAAAATAGAGTTCAATATGAAACCATAGCAATTTGATTCACTCAAAACGGATTTAAAATGAAGAAGTTATGGGTAAAACAAGATTGGATAATTTTTCTCATTTTAGCTACGTGAAAATTGGTAACAAATCTATTCCAACCATAACTTAATCAACTTGTATTGTATATTATGTAATCTTGAGATACCATAGACACGTATACAATGTTTCGACCTATCATGTCGACACATCTATATATATTTCGGAACAACCATAGACACTCTATATGTGAATGTTGGAGTTAGCTATACAGGGTTGAGGTTGATTCCAAAATATATATAGTTTGAGTTGTGATCAATACTGAGATACGTATACACTGGGTCGTGGATTGATTCAAGATAATATTTATCGATTTATTTCTGTACATCTAACTGTGGACAACTAGTTGTAGGTTACTAACGAGGACAGCTGACTTAATAAACTTAAAACATCAAAATATATTAAAAGTGTTGTAAATATATTTTGAACATACTTTGATATATATGTATATATTGTTATAGGTTCGTGAATCAACCAGTGGCCAAGTCTTACTTCCCGACGAAGTAAAAATCTGTGAAAGTGAGTTATAGTCCCACTTTTAAAATCTAATATTTTTGGGATGAGAATACATGCAGGTTTTATAAATGATTTACAAAATAGACACAAGTACGTGAAACTACATTCTATGGTTGAATTATCGAAATCGAATATGCCCCTTTTTATTAAGTCTGGTAATCTAAGAATTAGGGAACAGACACCCTAATTGACGCGAATCCTAAAGATAGATCTATTGGGCCTAACAAACCCCATCCAAAGTACCGGATGCTTTAGTACTTCGAAATTTATATCATATCCGAAGGGTGTCCCGGAATGATGGGGATATTCTTATATATGCATCTTGTTATTGTCGGTTACCAGGTGTTCACCATATGAATGATTTTTATCTCTATGTATGGGATGTGTATTGAAATATGAAATCTTGTGGTCTATTGTTACGATTTGATATATATAGGTTAAACCTATAACTCACCAACAATTTTGTTGACGTTTTAAGCATGTTTATTCTCAGGTGATTATTAAGAGCTTCCGCTGTCGCATACTTAAATAAGGACAAGATTTGGAGTCCATGCTTGTATGATATTGTGTAAAAACTGCATTCAAGAAACTTATTTTGTTGTAACATATTTGTATTGTAAACCATTATGTAATGGTCGTGTGTAAACAGGATATTTTAGATTATCATTATTTGATAATCTACGTAAAGCTTTTTAAACCTTTATTGATGAAATAAAGGTTATGGTTTGTTTAAAAATGAATGCAGTCTTTGAAAAACGTCTCATATAGAGGTCAAAACCTCGCAACGAAATCAATTAATATGGAACGTTTTTAATCAATAAGAACGGGACATTTCAATATATCCCTACAAAATTAGGAAAAAGAACCAAGTCCGAAGAAGAAGAAACCAGTGATTCAGATTAGAGGGGTGTGAGCATGTTGTGTAATAAATGTATTGTAGTGTGCTTGTACTTTTATGTTCTATGTAAAAATTGCTTGTATTGTTTGTTATTACGAATCTAATCCTTGTCTATTTTAAAGTATAAAAACAAAATGGACGTTAAGGGTAGACAACCGAATATTTTAGAAGACCTACCAGAGGATATGATTGAGGAAATCTTGTCTAGAGTCGGTCAGAATTCATCAGCACATTTAGTTATGGCGAAATTAACTTGTCAAACATTTGAAAGACTTTCCAGAAATGCCTTAGTTTATAAAAGGCTTTCCTTTGATAGGTGGGGTATATCACATTGGGGAGACTTTAAGTTACGCCGTGTTTTCTTTAAAGCGTTAAATGCGGGGAACCCAAATGCAATTTTACGTTACGGGTTAAGAACCTATTTTGACTCAACATATCCCAACATAGGATTTCGTGAATTAGAAGAGCTTCTAACATGCAACATAAAGAAGCATGTTATGCTTACGGGTTAGTGATGTTCGCTTCTTACCAAAGTGATAAAAAGAACATCGGATTGCAGCTTTTAAATAAAACTTTCCCACAAGTGACGAATTCAGTAGTTGGGGGTGAGAAACAAGATTTTAAAATTATTACGGGACTGTTAGACATTACGAAACCCTCGTCCTTTTGACGACATTAGAACATGCTGCCTAGCCAATGGTCAAAACGATTTTTTCCACAAGACCAAGGATGGGAAGTCGTCTTAGTAAAACCAGAATGCATGACTTGTTTCTAGACTTATGAATTACGTGTCATTATTTCCTTTGCTGAACAACTTGCGTATTAACTAGATTTATCTTCAAAATTGTCCTGTATCATAGTGTACTATATTTCATGTTATATGTAATATAGCGAAGTTGTAAGTTTGAAGAATATTTGTATGTGATATATTATTATAATCAGTTTTTCATATGGAATTGTAGTAGTTGAATTGTATATTAGCTACTAAGTATGAACTTAACGGGTAGGTAGTACCCGAATTTAAACTTATAAAACGTTAATATGAAGAAAAAGCTTTTATAAATGAGTTCATATTATGCTACGAGATACTATTGACTACTCTTAATATTCTGTATGATTAACTTGTTTCATTTGACTATTTTGAAGGAAATGGCACTGACTACTCGACACACCTTGAATATGAGCGAAGAGGAATTTCGTTCCTTTCTTGCTTCAAACATAGCCGCAGTACAGGCCGCACTACATACTAACAATAACTCTGAATCTAGCAATACAGCTAACGGCGCAAGAAATCGTGTAGGATGCTCCTACAAGGAATTCACTGCCTGCAAACCTTCAGAATTTGATGGGACCGAAGGACCAATCAGATTGAAACGGTGGACCGAGAAAGTTGAATCGCTGTTTGCCATAAGTAAGTGTGCTGAAGGAGACAAAGTGAAGTACGCTACGCATACCTTCATTGGTATTGCGTTAACATGGTGGAATACCTATCTAGAGCAATTGGGATAAGATGCTGCTTACGCGCTACCGTGGTCAGCATTCAAGCACTTGATGAACGAGAAGTACCGTCCCAGAACCGAGGTCAATAAGCTCAAGTCAGAACTTAGAGGGGTACGAACACAGGGATTCGATATTACTTCGTACGAAAGACGATTCACAAAATTGTGCCTATTGTGTTCGAGAGCGTTCGAAGATGAGGAAGAGAAGATCGACGCATTTGTGTAAGGGTTACCAGAGAGAATCCAAGAAGATATAAGTTCACACGAGCCTGCCTCCATACAAAAGGCATGTAGAATGGCTCACAAACTAGTGAACCAGATTGAGGGAAGAATTAAAGAACAGGTGGCCGAAGAGGCCAACGTGAAGCTAGTCAAAACAAAGTGGGAGGAAAACGGTGATAAGAGTCACCAATACAACAACAACTATCCCAACAATCGCAACATCAATCGCAAATACAACAAACGACACAACAACAACAACAACAACAACAAAAAAAACAACAACTACAACAATCACCCAAACAACAATAACAACCGCAACAACAACAACAATCAGAAGCAGCTATGCCAAAGGTGTGAAAAGTATCACTCGGGGTTCTGCACCAAAATTTGCAACAAGTGTAAAAGAAATGGTCATAGCGCAGCGAAGTGTGAGGTCTACGGACCAGAGGTTAACATAACGAAAGGAACCAATGGTGTCGGAACGAGTAATGGCGGAGCAAGTAGTGTCGGAGCAAGTTATGCCAATGTGATTTGTTATAAATGTGGAAAACCGGGCCACATTATTAGAAATTGCCCGAACCAGGAGAACACGAATGGACAAGGCCGCGGAAGAGTTTTCAATATTAATGCAGCAGAGGCACTGGAAGATCCGGAACTTGTTATGGGTACGTTTCTTATTGACAATAAATTTGCTTACGTTTTATTTGATTTGGGTGCGGATAGAAGCTATATGAGTAGAGATTTTTGTGCTAAATTAAGTTGTCCATTGACGTCGTTGGATAGTAAATTTTTACTCGAATTAGCAAACGGTAAATTAATTTCAGCAGATTATATATGCCGGAATCGAGAAATTAAACTGGGTAGCGAAATATTTAAGATTGATTTGATACCAGTAGAGTTAGGGAGTTTTGATGTAATAGTTGGCATGGATTGGCTGAAAGAGATGAAAGTAGAGATCGTATATTACAAAAATGCAATTCGCATTGTACGAGAAGAAGGAGAACCCTTAATGGTGTACGCAGAAAAGGGCAACACGAAGCTACATCTTATTAGTAATTTGAAGGCACAGAAACTAATAAGAAAATGTTGCTATGCTATTCTAGAACATGTCGAGAAAGTACAAACTGAAGAAAAGAGCATCAATGATGTTCCCATCGCAAAAGAATTTCTCGATGTATTTCCTAAAGAATTACTGGGACTAACTCCACATCGATCTGTTGAATTTCAAATAGATCTTGTACCAGGAGCTGCACCAATAGCTCGTGCTCCTTACAGACTTGCACCCAGTGAGATGAAAGAACTACAAAGCCAACTACAAGAACTATTAGAACGTGGTTTTATTCGACCAAGCACATCACCATAGGGAGCTCCTGTTTTGTTTGTCAAGAAGAAGGATGGTACATTTAGGTTGTGTATTGACTACAGAGAGTTGAATAAACTTACCATCAAAAACCATTATCCACTGCCGAGAATTGACGACTTATTTGATCAACTACAAGGCTTGTCGGTTTATTCGAAAATCGATTTACATTCTGGATATCATCAAATGCGAGTAAAGGAGGATGATATTCCAAAAACTGCTTTTAGGACGCGTTATGGTCATTACGAGTTTATGGTTATGCCGTTTGGATTGACTAACGCACCAGGTGTGTTCATGGACCTTATGAACCGAGTGTGTGGGCCATATCTTGATAAGTTTGTCATTGTTTTCATCGATGACATACTTATTTACTCAAAGAATGATCAAGAGCACGAAGAACATTTGAGAAAAGTGCTAGAAGTATTGAGGAAGGAAAAACTGTACGCTAAGTTTTCAAAGTGTGCATTTTGGTTAGAAGAAGTTCAATTTCTCGGTCACATAGTGAACAAAGAAGGTATCCAGGTGAACCCGGCAAAGATCGAAACCGTTGAAAAGTGGGAAACCCCAAAAACTCCGAAGCATATACGTCAATTTTTAGGATTGGATGGTTACTACAGAAGATTCATCCAAGATTTCTCCAAAATAGCAAAACCCTTGACTGCATTAACGCATAAAGAGAAGAAATTTAAATGAAAGGATGAATAAGAGAAGGCGTTTTAGTTATTGAAGAAAAAGCTAACTACGGCACCTATATTGTCATTGCCTGAAGGGAATGATTATTTTGTGATTTATTGTGACGCATCAAAGCAAGGTCTCGGTTGTTTATTAATGCAACGAATGAAGGTGATTGCTTATGAGTCTAGACAATTGAAGATTCACGAGCAAAATTATATGACTCACGATTTGGAATTGGGTGCTGTTGTTTTTGCATTAAAGACTTGGAGGCATTATTTATATGGGGTCAAAAGTATTATATATACCGACCACAAAAGTCTCCAACATATATTTAATCAGAAGCAACTGAATATGAGACAACGCAGGTGGATTGAACTGTTGAATGATTATGATTTTGAGATTCGATAACACCCGGGGAAGGCGAATGTGGTAGCTGACGCTTTGAGTAGAAAGGACAGAGAACCTATACGGGTAAAAGCTATGAATATAATTATTCGTACTAACCTTACTACTCAAATAAAGGAGGCGCAACAGGGGGTTGTAAAAGAAGGAAAGCTGAAGAATGAGATACCCAAAGGATCAGAGAAACATCTTAATATTCGGGAAGACAGAACCCGATATAGGGTTGATAGAATTTGGGTACTAAGGTTTGGAGATGTGAGAGAAATGGTACTTAAGGAAGCACATAAAACCAGATATTCAATACATCCCGGAGCGGGGAAGATGTATAAAGATCTCAAGAAACACTTTTGGTGGCCGGGCATGAAAGCCGATATTGCTAAATATGTAGGAGAATGTTTGACGTGTTCTAAGGTCAAAGCTGAACATCAGAAACCATCAGGTCTACTACAACAACCTGAAATCCCGGAATGGAAATGGGAAAACATTACCATGGATTTTATTACTAAATTTCCAAGGACTGCAAATGGTTATGATACTATTTGGGTAATAGTTGATCATCTCACCAAGTCAGCACACTTCCTGCCAATGAGAGAAGATGACAAAATGGAGAAGTTGGTGCGATTGTATTTGAAGAAGGTTGTCTCCAGACATGGAATACCCGTCTCTATTATCTCTGATAGGGATGGTAGATTTGTTTCAAGGTTCTGGCAGACGTTGCAATAAGCATTGGGGACTCGTCTAGACATGAGTACTGCCTATCATCCACAAACTGATGGGTAGAGCTAAAGGACGATACAAACGCTTGAAGACATGCTACGAGCATGTGTTATTGATTTCGGAAACAGTTGGGATCGACACCTACCGTTAGAAGAATTTTCCTACAACAACAGTTATCATTCTAGTATTGAGATGGCACCGTTTGACGCACTTTATTTTAGAAAGTGCAGGTCTCTGATTTGTTGGAATGAAGTGGGGGATAGACAGATTACGGGTCCGGAGATAATACAAGAAACTACCGAGAAAATCATCCAAATTCAACAACGATTGAAAACCGCCCAGAGTCGACAAAAGAGCTACGCGGACAGTAAAAGAAAAGATATAGAGTTTAAAATTGGAGAAATGGTCATGCTTAAGGTTTCACTTTGGAAAGGCGTTGTTCGATTTGGTAAACGGGGGAAACTAAATCCAAGGTACATTGGACTATTCAAGATTATAGATCGTGTCGGACCAGTAGCGTACCAAATGGAGCTACCTCAACAACTTGCGGCTGTACATAACACTTTCCATGTCTCAAATTTGAAGAAATGTTTTGCTAAAGAAGATCTCACTATTCCGTTGGACGAAATCCAAATCAATGAAAAACTTCAATTCATTGAAGAACCCGTCGAAATAATGGATCGTGAGGTTAAGAGACTTAAGCAAAACAAGATACCGATTGTTAAGGTTCGATGGAATGCTCGTAGAGGACCCGAGTTCACCTGGGAGTGTGAAGATCAGATGAAGAAGAAATACCCGTATCTATTTCCAGAAGATTCGTCAACACCTTCAACAGCTTAAAATTTCGGGACGAAATTTATTTAATGGTTGTTTATATATATTAATTGAGATTGATATTTACATGACTAAATGTTTCCAACGTGTTAAGAAATCAAACTTGTTAAGACTTGATTAAATGAAATAAGTTTCATATAGACAATTGATCACCCAAGTTGACCGGCGATTCACGAACGTTACAAATTTGTAAAAACTACATGTTGTGGTATATATAGACATATTTATATGGTTGACATGAGATTATGATTAGTAAGTATCTCACTAAGTATATTAACAATGTGTGATATACATAAGAAATGAGATTACTAAGTTAAGAAACTCGAAATGATATATATAACGATTATCGTTATGATAACGTCTACTAAATACATATGTATCATATTAAGATATTGATACACTATATTTAACATGATAAAATGATATTTAAATATATCATTAAGTGTGTTAACAATGAACTACATATGTAAAAACAAGACTACTAACTCAAGAATTACGAAACGAGACTTATATGTAACGATTATCGTTGTAACGATATTTTAATGTATATATCATATTAAGAGATATTCATACATCATAATATCATGATAACATACTAATTTAACATCTCATTTGATATAATAAACATTGGGTTAACAACATTAATTGAGATCGTTAACTTAAAGGTTTCAAAACAACACTTACATGTAATGACTAACGAAGACTTAACGACTCCATTAGAATGTATATGCATGTTGTGTTTTGATATGTATTCTTAAACTTTTGAAAGACTTCAAGACACATATCAAAGTACTTCTACTTAACAAAAATGCTTACAATTACATCCTCGTTCAGTTTCATCAACAATTCTACTCGTATGCACCCGTATTCGTACTCGTACAATACACAACTTTTAGATGTATGTACTATTGGTATATACACTCCAATGATCAGCTCTTAGCAGCCCATGTGAGTCACCTAACAAATGTGGGAACCATTATTTGGAAACTAGCATGAAATATCACATAAAATTACAAAAATATTAGTAATCATTCATGACTTATTTACATGAAAACAAAATTACATATCCTTTATATCTAATCCATATACCAACGACCAAAAACACCTACAAACACTTTCATTCTTCAATTTTCTTCATCTAATTGATATCTCTCAAGTTCTATCTTCAAGTTCTAAGTGTTCTTCATAAATTCCATAAGTATAGTTTCATAAAAATCAAGAATACTTCCAAGTTTGCAAGTCTACTTCTAAGCTTTTTAATCCATTCCAAGTAATCATCTAAGATTAAGGAACCTTTGTTATTTACAATAGGTTATCTTTCTAATTCAAGGTAATATTCATATTCAAACTTTGATTCAATTTCTACAACTATAACAATCTTATTTCGAGTGAAAATCTTACTTGAACTATTTTCGTGTCATGATTCTGCATCAAGAACTTTCAAGCCATCAAAGGATCCTTTGAAGCTAGATCTATTTTTCTCATTTCCAGTAGTTTTATCCAGAAAACTTGAGGTAGTAATGATGTTCATAACATCATTCGATTCATACATATAAAGCTATCTTATTCGAAGGTTTAAACTTGTAATCACTAGAACATAGTTTAGTTAATTCTAAACTTGTTCGCAAAAAAAAGTTAATCCTTCTAACTTGACTTTTAAAATCAACTAAACACATGTTCTATATCTATATGATATTCTAAATTAATGATTTAAAACCTGGAAACACGATGAACACCATAAAATCGGATATACGCCGTCGTAGTGAAACCGGGGGCTGTTTTGGTTTGGATAATTAAAAACTTTGATAAATTTTGATTTAAAAGTTGTTCTTCTGGGAAAATGGTTTTTCATATGAACATGAAACTATATCCAAAAAACTTGGTTAAACTCAAAGTGATAGTATGTTTTTCAAAATGGTCATCAAGATGTCGTTCTTTTGACGGAAATGGCTACCTCTTTAGTAATTGACATTTAACTTAAATTTTCAACTATAAACCTATACTTTTTCTGTTTGGATTCTTAAATTAGAGTTCAATATAAAACCATAGCAATTTGATTCACTCAAAACGGATTTAAAATGAAGAAGTTATGGGTGAAACAAGATTGGATATTTTTGATCTTTTTAGCTACGGAAAATGTTTAACAAATCTATACAAATCATATCCTAGCTAACTTATATTGTATTATACATGTATTCTAATATATTATGTAATCTTGGCATACCATAGACACGTATGCAAATGTTTTGACATATCATATCGACCCATGTATATATATTATTTGGAACAACCATAGACACTCTAAATGTTGGAGTTAGCTATACAGGGTTGAGGTTGATTCCAAAAATATATATACTTTGAGTTGTGATCTAGCCTGAGACGTGTATACACTGGGTCGTGGATTGATTCAAGATAATATATATCGATTTATTTCTGTACATCTAACTGTGGACAACTAGTTGTAGGTTATTAACGAGGACAGCTGACTTAATACACTCAAATCTTTAAAACATAATAAAAATGGTAGTAATTATATTTTGATCATACTTTGATATATATGTACATATTTGTATAGGTTTGTGAATCGATCCGTGGCCAAGTCTTATTTCCGAGGAAGGAAATATCTGTGAAAGTGAGTTATAGTCCCACTTTTAAAATCTAATATTTTTGGGATGAGAATACATGCAGGTTTTATAAATGATTTACAAAATAGACACAAGTACGTGAAACTACATTTTATGGTTGAATTATCGAAATCGAATATGCCCCTTTTTTAAGTCTGGTAATCTAAGAATTAGGGAACAAACACCCTAATTGACGCGAATCCTAAAGATAGATCTATTGGGCCTAACAAACCCATCCAAAGTACCGGATGCTTTAGTACTTTGAAATTTATATCATATCCGAAGGGTGTCCCAGAATGATGGGGATATTCTTATATATGCATCTTGTTAATGTAGGTTACCAGGTTTTCACCATATGAATGATTGTTATCTCTATGTATGGGATGTGTAATGAAATATGAAATCTTGTGGTCTATTGTTACGATTTGATATATATAGGTTAAACCTATAACTCACCAATATTTTTGTTGACGTTTAAAGCATGTTTATTCTCAGGTGAATACTAAGAGCTTCCAGTGTTGCATACTAAAATAAGGAAAAGATTTGGAGTCCATGTTTGTATGATATTGTGTAAAAACTGCATTCAAGAAACATATGTCAATGTAATATATTTCAATTGTAAACCATTATGTAATGGTCATGTGTAAACATTATATTTTAGATTATCATAATTTGATAATCTACGTAATGCTTTTAAAACCTTTATTGATAAAATAAAGGTTATGGTTGTTTTAAAAATGAATGCAGTCTTTGAAAAACGTCTCATATAGAGGTCAAAACCTCGCAACGAAATTAATTAATATGGAACGTTTATAATCAATATGAACGGGACATTTCAAGGCATAACCGATTTCGTGGGGGGAATAACTCTTATACTGATATTGATAGAGCTGAGCTAAGAGTAATCCATAGGTTCTTAGCAAACTCGATTACACAGCGAGCTAAGAACAAAGAGAAAGTAAGTGAGAATGATTTATTTTATCTCACGTGTATTCGAGACCCACAGAGCGCTGTGAGTATACCTTATTGTGTGGGTTATTATTTATTAGCTATAGTTAAGAGTATACGGCCTAATGGTATAATAGGAGGTGGTATCTTTGTTACTTTAATTGCTGAGCATCTCGGTATCGATAGAAGTCAGGGGGGATTAATATTTCCAGCACGAGAACCTCGTGATCCAATTGGTTTGAAAGTATATAATGGTGCTAAGGTTTTAAAGAAACGACATAACGCTGCAGCACCATATGATGGCCCTCATCAGCAGGTCGAAAGAGATCAGCAGCAAGGTAATGCGGGAGGGGGGAATCAGATGACAGAAATCCAACTTTTTATGGCTCATCATGAGTATGAAATGGCTAGACAACGAGCATTTCAAGATTGGCAGTATCATCAAAACCAAATCATAAGTCATCGTGCACACATAAATACAAACTACATTGCTACTCCAATGCTCGTATTTCCTCCCTGGACTATACAGACCTGACCACCATACCCTACATATGACCCAGCTAAAGCATTCTACAGCACATACGGCTATGAATGGGATCCCTACTGGCACCATCCTCATCAACCCTGATTTTCTTTTATGCTTATTTTTATTTATTTAGTAACTTGTAATTTTATACTTTTAATATTTCTTTCGATACTATAATAGTTTTTATAATTTTCTAACTTTTATTATTAGATTTTTAATAATTTTTAAATGTGGGGTGATATACCCAACTTCAAAAATATGTATATATATGTTTGTAGTTTATCTCATGTACAAAATAGGGTAAAACAGCGCATTTTCAAAGACTGGCATTAAGTTCAGCAAAAGCAACTAATTTTAACAACAAGGTGCAAAATATATGTGAAATAACAACAAGACGGAATGAACAAATGATGTGCACCATTTATCATTCAGCAAACAAACGCCAATATGTTTGGAAACTTTGGTAAAATTTAATCATTTTTCTACGCTAATCACCCTCAATAATTAAAATTGTACTGATTTCTTGCAAATGAGGGCATTGCAAGATCTTAAGTGTGGGAAGGGGTTAAATTCTTTCCTTTTTTAAAATTTTTGACTTATACACTTGGTTACCATTAAAAATACTAGTAACGCAGTAGTTGTATTAGAATCTTGATGTTAAAGCGAAGGGATACTAGATACTATAATATTTTACTAGGAAATTACTATTAAATACGATAAAATTTTACACAAGTTATTTATTTATTTATTTATAGAGTGGATATACCTAAACCTTGATACAACACTTATAGGCAGTGTACCTAATCGTACAGTAGTGTAGTTTTTAGTAAGTCCGGTTCGTCCACAGGGAACTAGCCAAGTTTAACGCTATAATTTTAAAACTAAATTTGTATATAAATATATATATAAATATAAGAAGTGTTATTATTATTATAAAAGGGGGTTTTTACCGTTTAATGACCGGTTTGTCGATTTTATGTCTTAAGTCGCAGTTAAAACCTAATGTAAAAAAATAAATATAACTTAATTTAAAGCATAAAGTAAATGACAATAATTAAAGTGCGATTAAATAAAATGACAGTAAATAAAAGTTGTGATAATTAAAAAGTGCGATAATTAAAAGGACAGTAAATAAAATTGCGATGAAATATGAAATAAAGGAATTATGCTTATTTAAACTTCCGTAATCATGATGTTCGACGTGTTGATTTTAGTTTATTACCATGGGTTAATTGTCCTTTGTCCTGGATTATTCGATATATCTATACGGATTTGTCCATAATAGTCCATCAGTCATAATCATAAAGTGCGAAAGTCTTCATCAAATTATTCTTATTCCCGAAGTCAAATATTCCAACTAATTGGGAATTCGAACTGTAACAAGGTCTTATTACTTTGTTTAATGAATACACCAGGTTATCGACTGCGTGTAAACCAAGGTTTTAATACTTTGTTAACAATTACACCAATTACCCTTGAATGTAATCCACCCCTATTTTAACTAGTCCATTAACTATTAATCCAATTCCGTGTCTGGTAAAATGAACAATTATTGGTATTTATAGATATCCCGTCCACCGTACCCAATTAAGCGTAAGTGGTTATTTATAGATACGTCAAATTATAACCTTTATATTAAATTAACAAGGTATCGTTAAGTTAATATAAAACCCATTAATAGCCCATAGTCTAATTTCCACAAGTGTCGTTCTTTTATCCAAACCCCAATTATGGTACAAAGCCCAATTACCCAATTTTAATATTTAGTCCAACATCACGATTACTTCGGCATTAAATAAACATAATAATAACTTAGCTACGAGACATTAATTTAAAAAGATTGAACATAACTTACAATGATTAATAATAGCGTAGCGTTACACGTACATAATTTCGACTTACAAACTTAAAACATTCGCTAACATACCCTTATTATTAAAATTAAATTAAAATTAAAATTATAAATATAAATATATATATTGAGAGATAGAGTAAGGAAAAGAAAAAGATATTTTTTTTCGTACAAAATTCGATGGCTTTTATAGGCCCACATTTTACTGTGCAGCTCCGCGAGTGCGGAGCTTTTGTTCTTCTTAACTCCGCGAGTGCGGAGGTCTTAAATACAGCTCACATTATGATCCAAAACGTGGGCGGCTTTTAATAAATATATATAATAATATATATAATTAATTATATATTATATTATATTCTTGTGCATAGTTGACTTGTAATTTTTGGTCCGTTGCGTCGCGCGTTGAGAGTTGACTTTGGTCCCGATTCCGGATTTTCGAACGTCCTTGCGTATAATTTAATATGTTGTACTTTGCGTTTTGCGGCTCGTACTCTTGTAATTTTTTGATGTTTCTCATCAATAATTTGAACCTCTTTGATTGTACTTTTTAGCTTTTTGGTCGTTTGCGTCTTCACTTCGTCGAATCTGTCTTTTGTCTTCACCTTTTATTATTTAAACGAATATCACTTGTAAATAGGACAATTGCAACTAAAAGCTTGTCTTTCTTGAGAGATAATGCTATGAAATATATGTTCGTTTTTAGCATTATCAAATATTCCCACACTTGAGCGTTGCTTGTCCTCAAGCAATATAGTACTTTGAATAAAAACATACTTGAATCACTTCTTTATTCTTCACACTTTGTACATCAGTGATTTCAATACGGCGGTATGAATAATGATAGTAACGATGTGGTTTACAGTCCCACATGAATATGAAAATTTAGATCTGTTAGAAAATTGGATCTTTATGAAAACATTTGATCTTTTGAAAATTTAATCTAGCTTTTACCCTAGATAAGTTTTCCGGAATAACCCTTCAACGGTGTTTGCAAAATATTTTTTGTAGGTTTCAGAGTTGAAAATTTTAGCTTAAAACTTATGGTTTTATGTCACCCACTTGCTAACCTTGTATTAGGAAAGCAACACGTCCAGTTTACTTGCTTCGTATATTACCTTTCGGTAAACTACCGTCCGGTTGTAAAGGAAAGCGTTGAACAAGCAACTGTTATGGCAATGTCTTGTGACATGCTTTTAATAATGGTCTATATCGTGTCGGATGCAATTACTATCCTTTGTAGGAGCAATAGTAAAGATCACCCTATAATTTTTCGGTCTGGCACAAGGTCCTGTCTTCGACCATGCTATGCAACCACCGTTCTTACGGTTGACACCCGATTTGGTTCAGGTGACCTAATGAAGTTCAGGTGATTTCCTAGGATTTTAAGTTCAATGGTAATGAACGCATTAAAAATGGGTTTTCCGAAAACAAATCGGTTTGTAATTTTGATCAAAATATTTTCTCGTTCAAGCTCGAGTTTAGATATCATCGAATTCCATGAGTTTGAATTCTCAATCTTTAAGGTCAATCTCAAGGATTGAGTAATATCAGTCTTAAAAGCTGATTTTTTTATCTTTAAGGAGATTATCCTTTCCGGGGATCTGATTCATTAGTCTTATAAAATTTGCACAGTGCCCCCCATTGTACGAGACAGATCCTCTCATGGTTAGGAAAAGTCTGACCACTTGACGACCCAGTTTGATGCTGAGGTCCGTGGATTTCCAACTGATTTTCGAGAAAACTTTTCAAGGTTTTTCGTAGACTCTACAACTGGTCTGGACGACAACTTCCTGACCTAAATCAAGAAGCGCATTTCTTTTTCGAAAGACTTTACTTCCTTTTAATGATGGAATTGATTCATCGTGTAGATCCATCTTTCTTTCAAATATATTACAATTTAACGGGTAAAACGGTTAATTTTGTCCAAAACAAAAGTATCTTCAATTATTTGTACAAAAATATGTGACATATGTTCTAAATAACTTGGTAAATTTTTCCTACACTTGGCTTTTAGTTTCCTTTCTTTGTCTTTTTATTGTCCTTTATTCCATTTTAAATGAATTCTAACATTTTGGGTTGTTTCTCAATTTATGTCCTTTCCGAGGTAATAATAATTTCGGTGTTAACACCTAGTTTTATCGTTCATAAATATGTATAAACATGATTTTGAATTCATTTATTTGAAAATTTTGAAAAATTTTACTAGAATTGGGTAGTCAGTATATAAGACTAGGGCTGTTCTTTATTATCAGAGAGCACTAGATTCTAATACAACTACTGCGTTACTAGTATTTTTAATGGTAACCAAGTGTATAAGTCAAAAATTTTAAAAATCTGAAAGAATTTAACCCCTTCCCACACTTAAGATCTTACAATGCCCTCATTTGCAAGAAATCGGTACAATTTAAATTATTGAGGGTGATTAGCGTAGAAAAATGATTAAATTTTATCAAAGTTTCCAAACATATTAGCGTTTGTTTGCTGAATGATAAATGGTGCACATCATTTGTTCATTCCGTCTTGTTGTTATTTCACATATATTTTGCACCTTGTTGTCAAAATTAGTTGCTTTTGCTGAACTTAATGCCAGTCTTTGAAAATACGCTGTTTTACCCTGTTTTGTACATGAGATAAACTACAAACATATATATACATATTTTTGAAGTTGGGTATATCACCACACATTCAAAAATTATTAAAAATCTAATAATAAAAGTTAGAAAATTATAAAAACAATTATAGTATCAAAAGAAATATTAAAAGTATAAAATTACAAGTTACCAAATAAATAAAAATAAGCATAAAAGAAAATTAGGGTTGATGAGGATGGTGCCAGTAAGGATCCCATTCATAGCCGTATGTGCTGTAGAATGCTTGAGATGGGTCATATGTAGGGTATGGTGGTCGGGTCTGTATAGTCCAGGGAGGAAATACGGGCATTGGAGTAGCAATGTAGTTTGCATTTATGTGTGCACGATGACTTATGATTTGGTTTTGATGATACTGCCAATCTTGAAATGCTCGTTGTCTAGCCATTTCATACTCATGATGAGCCATAAAAAGTTACATTTCTGTCATCTGATTCCCCCCTCCCGCATTACCTTGCTGCTGATCTCTTTCGACCTGCGGATGCGGCCATCATATGGTGCTACAGCGTTATGTCATTTCTTTAAAACCTTAGCACCATGATATACTTTCAAACCAATTGGATCACGAGGTTCTGGTGCTGGAAATATTAATCCCCCCTGACTTCTATCAACACCGAGATGCTCAGCAATTAAAGTAACAAAGATACCACCTCCTATTATACCATTAGGCCGTATACTCTTAACTATAGCTGATAAATAATAACTCACACAATAAGGTATACTCACAGTGCTCTGTGGGTCTCGAATACACATGAGATAAAATAAATCAGTCTCATTTACTTTCTCTTTGTTCTTAGCTCGCTGTGTAATCGAGTTTGCTAAGAACCTATAGATTACTCTTAGCTCAGCTCTATCAATATCAGTATAAGAGTTATCCCCCCCACGAAATCGGTTATACCTAGTCATTCTACTCCATATTCCATTCATATCAAAATTTTCATCAACCCTCCTACCATTAACTATCAACCTTTGACAATCAGTAGATGCTAGTTCCTCAGGCGTATATATACATAAAGCCTGAGCCATGTCTAGTAGAGACATATGGCGCATCATACCTCCTGATAAAAATCTAATAAAACTACGATCGGTTAAGGTAGCTACCCGATCATTTATTTCAACACTACATAATAATTCCACACACCATTCTCTATATACACGCCTACGTATATTAAACAAACGTTCCCAATCAGTAAAAGTAGAATTACCATACCTTTGTGTAAGTAATTCTCTGATTGGACCGGCCAATCTCACTGTTTCTAACGGTTCCCAATCTATTACTCTGGGTACTTCAACAACATTAGACTGAAGGGTGTGCAAGTTCCTCTGGTATTTTGGATAATCTATCCAATGTCGGTCAAACCTTAAATTAGGATGTAAATCTGCCAACTCTATATTTGAATATGAAATGAATTGATGCGGTAGATTTTGTCTATATTGGTCGTTAATCTCCTGTTCTTCTGCATTCTCAGGAGGAGCATTGTGAGCCTGAGATGCGGATGAAGATTCACCCCTTTCAGTCTGCAAAACAAATTACACACAATTTTTGTGCATCCAAATATGCATTAGTGTTAGCATAAATCAAAAATCAAAACAATCATAATGACATGTTTAATCCATATTAAACTTTATACTCATTTTCATAATATTAACAATTCTACACTTTTACAAATGAACATATATGAGAATGTATACAATGTTCTTTAACTTTTATCTCAAATAACATGTCAAAATAATCATTACTAGCAATTAAACAAGTTCCAAATGGCATTCATAATAATTAAATTGAGTTCATGCATTTTTGACTCAAAAAGTCTACTTTAATACTTGAAAATCATGTTAAGGATCAAAGTTTTGATCATTTAGCAACCTAAACATGTTACACTACTCAATTTAGTATAAACTAACAACAAAATTCGACCATAACCCGTTTATATCAAAAAGCCCCAAATTTGCTCAAGAACACAAACCCTAGATTACTCAAAATTTAAAGTTTAAGGCTTCTAATCATGTTAAATAGCATCAATCTAGGTTATACAAGCAAAATACATAAACAATTTAAGAAAAATTACACTAGAAATCATCAAAATCAAATTAGGTTTATTTTTGTTCAAGAACACTAAAAATTCAAATTAATGAGTGTTTAGGTGTAGGAATTTCCGATTTCCTTGAGTAACTTCGTGGTAGGATCCTTCTCAACATGATTTTAGCAAAAAATTTGATGTTTAACGGTGAAAAATCGCGATTTTTAGAAGGTTTTTGGGGGTTTTTTCGCAGATAAATAAGTGTGTGTGTGTTGGGGACTGGTCTGTTCGACCAGTTAACCCATCTGAGTTTTGAAACCTCCGCGAGTGCGGATATGGGCCCCTTTAAAGTACCGCGAGTGCGGTTTTTTTTTTTTTAATAAAAACCTTTAACTAATAAAATATAGATTAATAAATTTTAAAAATTTTTTTCTTTTAAGAATGAGGGTGTTTCGAATCGCTGTCCTAGTCCGTCTCTTAACAAGTTTTAAAATTTGTTAATTTTTTAAGCGTCGTTTTAAAAGCAAAGATTTTTGGGTTTTTTAATGTTTTTGGCATACTTTAATTCAATAAGATTTAAAATAATGATAATAAAATTTCTCGTCCCTCCCTTGGGTAAAGCAATTTCGGTTCGACGACCTAGTTTTCAACTTACGACGAATTTTTAGAAATCATTTTTAACTTAATGAAATAAAGTAAATTTTTGTTTTTAAATTCACACCAAACTTAAATTTAAAATGCATAAAATTAAAAATTCATATAAATATCATTAATATTTTTATACATTAATTTTACAAACTTTATATTGAAAATATTAATTTTTAAAATATTTAAAAACTTAAATATATTGATTTAAAAAAAGTTTACAATATTAATTTAATATTTATATATTAATTTTAAAAATAAGGTAAAAATTAAAAATCTTTTTGGTCTTTTATCCCACTTTAATCAATCAAATATTATCAAAAATATATGCCCCTCTTTTCGGTAAAGTAATTTCGGTTCCATAACCTAGTTTTACTCCTGACGAATTTTTGAAATATTTTGGGTTGATTGATTAAAGATATTTATACCTTAAGAATAAATGGTAAATTTCGCAGTGATGTAATAAATTTTTGTATGATATCAATAATTTCAGTTACGCATACCTAATTTTATTGAATACCAATTTAATACTTTATAGCGAACGATTCATCGCTTATTATCAAAAGGTTAAAAGCAATAAAAATAAAAATAAAAACTGTACATACTTACCTGTGAGAAAGAATTCTCAGAGACCTGCTTTAGCCGACTCATAGGAGAGTCGGGTGATTTGGTTCTCCATAGCTACGTAAGCGTAACCTCGATTCTTCAATATCTTTTCTTCTAAACATATAAACGGTCCTTCTCTGCATAGAGTAAAAAATTCGGTATTTGAATATGTTTGATTATTTGAACATTTACCTTCGTGTGACCATTTCCGCATTTATAACATCTTTCAAGGTGTCGTGCTCTTCTTTTTGTTGCGGATTTTGATTTTCCTTTACCAAAATGTATCTTATGATGATCTTTTCTGAGTTCTTTTCTTACTCCGTCCATTTTGCCTCTTATGAATGATACCAGTTCACTCGGAAGTGTGTCATTATTACGTTTAGTAATCAAAGCGTGTAGCATTAGATCATGGTTCAGATCAAAGGAATTCTTTATCTCGTAAAACCTAAAAAAAATAAAAATTCAGAATGGGGGGAGAAGACTAGTTCTTTAGGGTCTGCTAGGGAAAGACCATTCGGATTCCATTTTCGGAAACTACACGAAAACAGAATATCTAACTCTAACAGAAATATATATTATCCTTAAAAGACTTGATTATCCCCACATTAGTTAGTTGTGATATCAAATTTGTGATTAACTTCATTGTCAATTGGTTCATTAACAATTTGTATATCTTTGACTTTTGCTTCAATCCATTTGTTGATTTCCTCCGTAACTTTCACAAATTCAACTAACATCGCCTTTTCTTTTGGTGATAAATTGGATACTAATCGGTTACATAACTTAAAGTTTCCCTTAATCCTAGCATCGTGAGTCCGTTTACAAAGTTTCTTCGTTGAACTGTTAAAAACGGGTTCATCTAATTTCGTATCATCAACGGGGTTCTTTGTTATCGGATCATCATTAAGTGTTTCTTCATCTTCCCCACACTTATGCATTTTTATTGGTTTAACAGTTTTGGTTGGTGGAGATCTAAACTTTCGGTTCACAAAGGTGACCAATTTATCACCATCCCTAAGTGTCATTCTACCTTCTCTTACATCAATGAATGCTTCGGTGGTTGCTAAAAATGGGCGACCTAAAATTAGAGGAATATCAAGGTTTTCCTCCATATTAATAACTATGAAGTTTGCAACAAAGGTCAAACTTCCCACTTTAACAAGTAAATTATTTGCTATTCCAATCGGGTGTTTAATGGTTAGGTCAAATGATTGAACACCTATTTTGGTTGGTTTTAATTTACCCATACCTAATCTTTTGTATAAGGAAAGAGGCATAATATTTACACTTGCTCCTAAATCTGAGAGCCCATTATACAGAGCACCATCATTAAGCAAGCAAGAAATGATAAATTCACCCGGGTCTCCTACTTTAGTAAGTCGAGTTGGTTTGTTAACCTTTTTCGGGTGTTCTTTTCTTGGTTCTTTCACTTCTATTTGAACTTCTTTTTCTTCATTTCTTGGAATGGGAGGTTTGTATAGAAATTCTTCTTCATCACTCCAATTTGAATCCTCCCCATTTTTCAATTTTAATTTTTCATATGTTGTTGATAACATATTTATGTTTTCATTTTGAAGGTTTTCTTGGGTGGTGAAATTATGATTGACTTCATTGTCAACTTCCATCGGACCATGTATGTAATGTTTAACTCTGTGACCATTAACTTTAAATTCAATCCTATTTGAATTTATTAACTCCATTGTTCCGTATGGGAAAACTCTTTTGACTATAAATGGTCCAGACCATCTTGATTTCAATTTTCCAGGAAATAGCTTGAATCATGAATTGAAAAAAAGAACTCTGTCTCCTTCTTTAAATTCTTTTGAACTTCTGATTCTTTTATCATGCCATTTCTTCGTTCTTTCTTTATAGATTAACGAATTTTCATATGCTTCATGTCTTAATTCTTCTAATTCGTTTAGTTAACTTAATCGTAGACGTCCGGCTTCATGTAAATCAAGATTACATGTCTTCAAAGCCCAAAATGCTTTGTGTTCAATTTCTACTAGAAGATGACATGTTTTTCCGTAAATGAGTTTAAAAGGTGTGGTTCCAATTGGAGTTTTGTAGGCTGTTCTAAAAGCCCAGAGTGTATCCTCCAATTTCATCGACCATTCCTTCGGATATGATCCTACAGTTTTCTCTAGAATTCGTTTTAATGCTCGGTTGGTATTTTCAACTTGTCCACTTGTTTGTGGATGATAAGCGGTTGAGATTTTATGAGTTACTCCATATCTTTTGAGAACTTTCTCAAGTTGATTATTCCAAAAATGAGTACCCCGATCACTTATTAAAGCTTTCGTGCATCGTTAGTTGGGAGAGCTTGTGCTTCAGCCCATTTAGATACATAATCAATGGTAACGAGAATGTAGAGATTATTATGAGATTTTGGAAATGGACCCATAAAGTCAATACCCCAAACGTCAAATACTTCACATACTTGAATGACATTTTGTGGCATTTCATCACGTTGACTTATTTTTCTGGCCCTTTGACAAGCATCACAGGATTTGCAAAGAAGGTGTGCGTCTTTGAAAATTGTAGGCCAATAGAATCCAACATCGTAAAGTTTTCTTGCTGTGAGCTGAGGCCCATAATGCCCTCCTGTTGGTCCTGTGTGACAATGGTTTAAGATTTGACTAGCTTCATCTCCGAATACACATCGGCGTATTATTCCATCGGGACAACTTTTAAACAAATGTGGATCTTCCCAAAAATAGTGTTTTATATCACTAGAGAATTTCTTTCATTTTTGGTACGATAATCGTTTTTCAAGGAATCCACATACTAAGTAGTTTGCATAGTCTGCAAACCATGGAATTTCACTATAATCTATCTTCAATAGATATTCATCAGGAAAGTTATCTTGTATGGCCGATTCATTTAGAACTTCTAATTCAGGATTTTCAAGACGAGAAAGATGATCAGCGGCGAGATTTTCTGTTCCCTTTTTATCTCGGATTTCAATATCGAACTCTTGTAAGAGTAAGATCCAACGGATTAATCGTGGTTTGGCATTTTGTTTTGAAAATAGGTATCTAAGAGAGCAGAATGGTCGGTATAGACCACCGTTTTAGCTAGAACGAGATATGAACGAAAATTGTCAAAAGCAAAGATAATGGAAAGGAGTTTAATTTGTTTATGCTCCTTGTAACGTCTTACTAGCATAATATATAGGTTGAAATCGTTTTTCAATCCTTTGACCTAAAACGGCTCCCATTGCAAAATCACTTGCATCGCACATGAGTTCAAAAGGTAGATTCCAATTTGGAGTTATCATGATCGGCACATTAGTGAGTTTTTCTTTAAGAATATTAAAAGATTTGATGCATTCATCTGAAAAGATGAATGGAGCATCCTTTTCTAGGAGTTTATTCATAGGAGTGGCAATTTAGAAAAATCTTTTATGAAACGTCGGTAAAAACCGGCATGCCCTAGAAAACTCCTAACTCCTCTAACATTGGTGGGATGTGGAAGTTTAGCAATTACATCTACTTTAGCTCTATCCACTTCAATTCCTTCTTTTGAAATTTTATGACCGAGAACGATGCCTTCTTTAACCATGAAATGGCATTTTTCCCAGTTAAGTACTAGATTTGATTGTTCGCATCTAATAAGCATTCGTTCAAGATTAACTAGACATGATTCAAATGTATCACCGAAGACTAAAAAGTCATCCATGAAAACTTCCATGCATTCTTCTAGCATGTCGTGAAAAATCGCCATCATGCACCTTTGAAAGGTTGTAGGGGCGTTGCAAAGTCCAAATGGCATGCATTTATAAGAAAAAGTACCATAAGGGCACGTGAACGTGGTTTTCTCTTGATCCTCGGGTGCTATTGGAATTTGAAAATATCCGGAAAAAACATCAAGAAAACAATAGTAACTGTTTCCAGCTAACCTTTCCAATATTTGATCACTGAAAGGTAAGGGAAAGTGATCTTTTCTGGTGGCGTCATTTAATTTTGTATTATCAATACAGACACGCCATCCTTGAAAGGACCCGTCCTAATCCATCTGGACGAAGTCTTCAACAGCTGGTCCCATTGCGAGGTTCTGCCCTCTATATGCCATGAACGACTCCATATAATATGAGCAAATGCACAGCGGAAGATTTCATTCATACCTGAGAATAAACATGCTTTCAAGTGTCAACCAAAAGGTTGGTGAATTCATAAGTTTATCATAAAACAATAAAATTCATCATTTTGATAGACCACAAGATTTAAATGGTGCATGGTACAAATGGGCCCGAATCCTATACCCACCTGTAATGTACATGCGATATCTTTTAAATACAGTACACATTTTTCGTGTACGAAATCCATTATTCATAAATCATAGTAGCCGTACACATATTCCGTGCACAAAAATAACATACACATAACCTGTGTATAAAATTATTCCCTCGATACATAACATTCACTTTACTTCCATTGCTTGGCTTGGTAACCGACCTTAACATATAATGCGCATAATAATATCCCCAAAACAGAACATCTCGTCTGTATAATAATCATATAAACTTCGAAGTACTAAACACCACGCCCACTAGGCCTTCCGTCTAGTGAACATTCTGGGTGGGGGTGTTAAACCCGGTAGCTACCTTTAGGATTCGCGTCAATTAGGCGTGCACTAATTTTCAAAATTAGTGATGTTCCCTAATTCTTAGGTTACCAAGCAATAATAATCAGGGGAAAAATATTCATATCAATTGTGGCAATTATCACGTCCACATAATTCAATGGTGGCAATTATCACGTCCACATAATTCATTCGAGGAATGTTTTGCTTGTGTCTATCTCGTCAAACATTTATAAAAGCATTTCATGTATTCGCACTTCAAAATGTATTTCAAAAGCATTTAATAAAGCAGTTGTAAAAGTAGCGCATGTATTCTCAGTCCCAAAAATATAAAGAGTAAAAGGGAATCAAATGAACTCACCATACTATATTTTGTAGTAAAAATACATATGACTATATTGAACAATGCAGGGTTGACCTCGGATTCACGAACCTATACCATTTGTATATTTATTAATATATATAATCGAAATTGAACAAATTCATATATTATAACTTATGTTATATATTATGTATATTTAACTTGTGTATACAAAAATGATTAGTGTTTAGATAGGTATATTAATATATATTCAGTTACTTTTATATTAAAAATACCTGATTTGTTATATATGAATATTCGTATAAAATTCGTTAATATGATTAATACATACTTTTATGTAATATTACCTATAAATATATTTTTTATATAAATAACATTTATTTAGTAAAATCATATTAATAATGGTAAGTAAAATTTGTATTTGATAATAATAATAATATTAAAAATGACAATACTGATAACAATAATAATTATGGTAATTTTACTGTTAATAATAGTTAGGATAATAGTTTTAATAGTAAAAATAACGATACTCATAATATTGATAATAATACCTATAATAATCTGATAACACTAATAATAATGATAATATTAATAATACATAATAATAATACTTAGAGATATGATAATACTTCTACTATTTTACTAATAATAACAATCTTAAAAAGAACAACAATAATAATAATAATCATAATAAGAATATTAATAATAATACTAGAGATAATAAACTACCTCACAAGCTTTAAAAAAAAATACTATCAGCGTCGGGGCTCGAACCCGAGACCTCCAGCTTACCCGCTTAACAACTTAACCATTCTAGCAAACTTCATTTTTCTGATTAAACTCTCCCACCAATTTATTTAACCCGTATTTTATTATGTTTCCATATTTCTTTCTTCAACTTCATAATTCGAATGTCTACTAGTAAACATCTCGGCCCAACTTCTTCTACGGCCCAAGTAAACAAATTCATTTGCCAATCCATTTAATCGGCCCAACAATAAAATATTAGAGGTGGCACAAGTGATTGTTGGTGAACAGCACCATTCACGAACCAAAAAAAATATATCGATATTCATCATTATTGCTTCATCTTCGACATATTCACAGATCATTATCATCATTAAGGTCACGTATCATTTTGTCATCATCATTTCATATCTTCATCATCCTTATCATCTCGTTCATCATTTTCATTTTCTTCGTTCGAATTAATCAGGAACACGGATTAACGACTGGATCATCATTTTAAATCGTTTAATAGAAAACAACACAGTAGCAACTATTCATCGTCTTCAACATAGTGAATCGTTACCATCACTATGACGTCACCTCATTATCATCATATGATCATCATTATCCCCGTAACTACATCATCTATATCTTCATTTCATCATCATCATAAAATTATTCATCATCCCTTGAAATCAAATAGTAGGTGTGTAGCAAGAATGGAAACAGGAGACAACAATAACAGCGAGCTTTTATGAAAGGTACTATTCATCATCATCATCATACTTCGCCATATTTAACAGAATAGGAAAACAGAAAACGTAGCTGCAGTTGCACAGTAACATCACCACCTAATTAAGCAAACCGTGTGTCAATCTACGTGGAACGTGTAATGTTGATATCAAACTACGCGGTTCATGTATCTCCCTATGCGATTCGCGTAATTCTTTGCCAAGTAACATCGTTGTCAAAACAGAAGGCTGTAGCAGAAGGTTGCAGGTTATTTGATGGTAGGTTTTCTATCGTATCAGAAGTGAACAGCAGCACCAACCACCGTGATAGTAGTAAAGTTTGTGGTGATGGAGGCATCGGTTAATCAGGAAGAGAATAATGGTGGTGCTCACGGTTGTATACTTAGAAGAGAAAGAGAAAGATAGATAGGAGATGAGAGAGAGAGTGTTGCGGTTGTATGAAATTTGTTTCGATTATTCGTTGTAGAATCCAATAAAACAAATGGTGCAGGAGGTGGTGGTTTAGCATAGTTGCAAGGAAATAAAATAAGAGTGATGATCTTGGTAGTGTTTAAATGGGTTTCGCATATACCCACAACACAAGGCTTTCGGTTTTGTTGGAGTAGAAAAATGGTTCGGTGGTAGTTTGAAGGGAGATAGGTGAAGATGGTGTTGATCATGAAGAAGGAAGGAAAGAAAAAGACACAAGTAAGTGGTAGTACTAATGCTTATCTATCTGTAAGTTTTATGTAACATATATATTATAATAATGTAATACTAATAATAATTAATAATTAATAATAATAGTATAACAGTAATTCTAATTATAAGATGATCAATCATCGGGTGTACTAACAGTATAGCAGCCATCCATTTTGTTCTCTTCTGCCGACGGTTCACTTGGATATTAAATCGTGTTCATTGCTAAACAGTTAAAATATAAAAGTGTTCCTAAAAATTCCAAATTTTTAGATTAAGTATATTTAATTATTTCACTCATTAACTGTTTGAAACCAGATCAAAAAGGTTCGATAATTATTTATTTTCTGTTCCAATTTATATGTACGGAGTACTAGTATTTAATCTTAAAAAGGTAAAAATATTTTCATGAAGCCTAAAATCTTCGTAATCGATTTACAGTTCAACTTTCATTTTAAATCTTCATACATATGTACTATATCATTATGAACACTAAAGAAAAGTCAACTGAGTGTTACAGACGTTTGCAGAATAGGTCCAAAATCATATTTATTCAATATGTTCTTTATATATATAAGAACAGTTTTAAATAATAAATTTTTACTAAGTAAATATATTTATTAATTATATATTTTAAACAATTAAATTTAATATAACAATATATATATACACAAGTAATATTTATATATATACTTACACATATTTATATATATATATATATATATATATATATATATATATATATATATATATATATATATATACATATTTACAAATACTGGTTCGTGAATCATCGGGATTTGTCAAAGGGTAAATGAATACATGAACATAGTTCAAAATTTTTGAGACTTCAATATTACAGACTTTGCTTATCGTGTCGGAAACATATAAAGATTAAGTTTAAATTTGGTCAGAAATTTCTGGGTCGTCACAGTACCTACCTGTTAAAGAAATTTCGTCCCGAAATTTGAGTGAGGTGGTCATGGCTAACAATAAAAATGTTTTCATGACAAATATGAGTTGATAAAAAAAAAATTTATCACCATTGTGTAATATGAATAAACAATTCAATTATTCGAAGAGTACGAATGAAGCTATCACAAAAGAGTGAAATGAGAGAAATAAAGTTTCGTCTAACTTTTGATGTTGTCTTGGTTGAATTCCGGAATTCAAGGAGTTTAGGGAAAATCTTCAAAATCTAAAAGATTTGATTCTTCGGTGAATAATGAAATTAAGATCTCTATAATTCAATACGGTGATCTGCCTCGATTACTCTATATTTCCATTAAAAATTAATCTCTTCCGTTCCATTATTCTCACCATTCCTATACTTTCTTTCTTAGTTCAAACATCCAAAAGATTTTGAAAATGCTTAATCCCGTTCTAATCCTTGATATTTTTCTAATTATCATTTCTGTCATTCTTCTTTTCAATTTTCTACCAGAAAAAATTTGTGTACTTCTACTATTACCTTGGGGTGATACTATTCTTAATTATACCGCGTCTTTATATTGCTATTCGTATTAATATCCACAGTTTGTAACCTCCGTGTTGTTATTGGGCTTTATATTTTCTCTTATAGTTTGGAGCTCGTTGCCTTTTTATTATTTTCTCGATCTCTAGTAAAACGAGTAACGGTCCAGAATTCGTAGGTATGAAGTTTCGTATGAACCTAATAATATTCTTTAGCAGAAATGATTTGTAATAGCAAGATCTTGATAGGTTAAATTACCAGAATTCTAGAGAAAAGATAGAACTATCAAGAAAATATGTTCTTGATATGTTTATAGATTAGATAGAATTGTAAGAGTCGTGTAACATGACACATGATGACTTTATATTCTGTGAATCATCATGTTCCATTTAGAAACTCAGCATGACTTACTGTAATATAATCACGTTGGCCAAGCGCATTATATTATACTAACTCATGCTTCAATTTTCAACACTTCTCCGGAATTCATTCATAATTTAAAACTTGAATAGAGAAACTAAAACAGTTTTCTTTATGATGTAATACGGATAGCACGAAGAGATAACTAATTTCGGATAAAAAGAGTTATGAAAATATCCTCAGAAATATCGAAGATATTTATGATAATATTTTTTTTCTTCAGAATTTCTAAGATCGAAGGTTGATGAAGAAAGATTTTTCACAAGATTTAACATAGGTACGGAGCAAGATATTCTCTAAAGATTTCATTGAATCCAGGATTACATGGATTCTTTGAATATAGGGTTTGGTCCTTGTATTTGTCCTTGGTCTCCTTCATGGTTAACTCAATCCGTTTTTCAGTACCAAATTTTCTATTGAGCGTTCCCAACATTCCATTCTTTATTATCAAACTCTTGGCCATTTAGGCCATCTACAATTTTACTGTTTCCTCTGCATTTAATGCAGCCATATCTGAATCGTCGATTATCAATCCGAGGTGATTTCATGAGATTTGTGTTTTTAGATGATTAAACGTTGATGGTAGTATGGTGGAATATAAAAGGTTCTCCGATAACAATAAATGAGCACGCATATATATCAAGGTTATAATAAGATTGTTTCGAATGAAAAGTCTTGTTGGAGCTGTGACAAAATTGGCTATTTTAGAGAGGGATGGTAAAGTTATTTTCGATAATATCAATGCCAAAGAAGCTAGCACAGATTCGTGTTTATCGTTTACTCAGGTTTCGAGGGTTTTTAGGTGCATAGCTATATGCATCGATCTTTTCTTCCGTAGATGAAGTGCAGTTGGTTCATCCTCCCGATTGAGATGTTTTCAAGAATTATGAAAGGTTTGAACGCAAATTGTAATCGCCAAGATACAAGTGAAATTTAAAATGAAATCAAGTGGCAAACTTGAAGAAATGTTTAGTTTCATATGTTATAATCAATATTTTAATTCATTTTAATTGTCCAATATTATTAGTCCACAGTCGATAGTCCAAAGTTAACAGTCCAATAATTCATATATAGTTTAATATATAATATTCGAATTAATTAATACGTATCGTGACCCGTGTACCGGTCTCAGTATTGATCACAACTCAAACTATATATATATTTTGGAATCAACCTCAACCCTGTATAGTAAACTCCATCATTTGCATATAGAGTGTCTATGGTTGTTCCAAGATAAATATATAGATGGGTCAATATGATATGTCGAAACTTTGTATACTTGTCCCGTTATTTAAAGTGCGAAAAAAATACAGAAATTAAATGACGATAAATAAAATTGCGGTAAATAAAATGTAAACAGTTAGCTAGGAACAGTTAGCGTGAATTCTTAACAATATTTCAATTAGTTAATTCGTTTATTTCTAACAAATTTTATTTTTGTCCAATGTTTTCTTCATTATGCCACTTGTTGAATTTTGATAAGTCAAAATCCGAATATGAAATTGAATGAAAATGGTTATTCTGTGGTGAACGGATCTGTATATCGATGAATGTAAGTAGGATAGTAAATGATCATTGAATCAAATTCGAAGAATGTACAATGTAACTTATTAATGTGAAATCTAAATATTCCTCGGGTATTACCTACCCGTTAAAATATTTTCATCATTAACAGTTTGTACAATAAAACTTTTAATTACAATCTTTATGAAAATATATATACATATATATTTTCTTCAGATGTAATAATGGTTTTAATGAGTCAATATGATATTGAACTCATTTGATTTACCGTTAGAACAATAATATATAATCTCTAAAACTTTAGAGATTATCACGATGTAGAACGAAGATAAATGATGTAGAACGATTCGTAGAACGATAATTATACTCGAGATACAGAATGAGATGTTGATGCATGGATTGTTGATGCTACTGGTGTTGTTACTGATGGTACTGTTGGTGCCGGTGATGTTGCTGAAGCTGGCACATTTTGCACCATATTCTCCAAATTGATTATTCGAGCGCGAAGTTCATTGACTTATTACTTCAGGATGATTGTCGGTCGGAACGTGCGGATGAATGAGGTTTAGAATCTGAGATAGTATATGATCGTGACGAGATACTATGGAAATGAGAGAGAAAATAGTGTATCGAACAGGTTCGCAGGTAAACGCTTCAGGTTCATTGTCAAGAGGTGAATTCGGTTGGTTGAAGGGATCGCCTTCTTCGCGTCTCTATTGATTAAGTAGACTACGGATGCATCAGATGAATTGGGAATGGCTAATTGATTGATTCATTCTGGTGACACCGCTTTCGGAGCTTAGGTGAATATCCATGTCGGAATAGCTGTCGGAATAACTATCAGTATAACTATCAAAATCTGAGGGACTCGAACTGGTTGAGGGATTCATCTCGTACGATCAAATGAAGGATTTTCAATAAGAAATAGATTATAGGATGTAGATTAGTACCCTGCAATACATAATTTACATATGCATATATAATACTAAAATCCCCTAAGTTATGGAGGAATCAACGGAAGCTGTCAGGCAAAGTTAACAGTAACAGATACGCTAAGATATGAATTAGCAGATATGCTAAGATATGAGTTTGTCTATACACTATCTAGGCAATAGAGGCAGTAAGATGTGTCTAGACTTTAAGGATGATAAGCAAATAATTTTCGACACTAAATGATAAGCAAAACTTTTGACATGCAGACACGGTCGAAGTCCAGACCCACTAATGCATCTAAACAACTATCAGTTAGACACACTAATGCAAGACTTGGTTCGCTAAGACCACTGCTCTGATACCAACTGAAAGGACCCGTCCTAATCCATCTGGACGAAGTCTTCAACAGCTGGTCCCATTGCGAGGTTCTGCCCTCTATATGCCATGAACGACTCCATATAATATGAGCAAATGCACAGCGGAAGATTTCTTTCATACCTGAGAATAAACATGCTTTCAAGTGTCAACCAAAAGGTTGGTAAGTTCATAAGTTTATCATAAAACAATAAAATTCATCATTTTGATAGACCACAAGATTTAAATGGTGCATGGTACAAATGGGCCCGAATCCTATACCCACCTGTAATGTACGTGCGATATCTTTTAAATACAGTACACATTTTTCGTGTACGAAATCCATTTTTCATAAATCATAGTAGCCGTACACATATTCCGTGCACAAAAATAACATACACATAACCTGTGTATAAAATTATTCCCTCGATACATAACATTCACTTTACTTCCATTGCTTGGCTTGGTAACCGACCTTAACATATAATGCGCATAATAATATCCCCAAAACAGAACATCTCGTCTGTATAATAATTATATAAACTTCGAAGTACTAAACACCACGCCCACTAGCCCTTCCGTCTAGTGAACATTCTGGGTGGGGGTGTTAAACCCGGTAGCTACCTTTAGGATTCGCGTCAATTAGGCGTGCACTAATTGACAAAATTAGTGATGTTCCCTAATTCTTAGGTTACCAAGCAATAATAATCAGGGGAAAAATATTCATATCAATTGTGGCAATTATCACGTCCACATAATTCAATGGTGGCAATTATCACGTCCACATAATTCATTCGAGGAATGTTTTGCTTGTGTCTATCTCGTCAAACATTTATAAAAGCATTTCATGTATTCGCACTTCAAAATGTATTTCAAAAGCATTTAATAAAGCAGTTGTAAAAGTAGCGCATGTATTCTCAGTCCCAAAAATATAAAGAGTAAAAGGGAATCAAATGAACTCACCATACTGTATTTTGTAGTAAAAATACATATGACTATATTGAACAATGCAGGGTTGACCTCGGATTCACGAACCTATACCATTTGTATATTTATTAATATATATAATCGAAATTGAACAAATTCATATATTATAACTTATGTTATATATTATGTATATTTAACTTGTGTATACAAAAATGATTAGTGTTTAGATAGGTTTATTAATATATATTCAGTTACTTTTATATTAAAAATACCTGATTTGTTATATATGAATATTCGTATAAAATTCGTTAATATGATTAATACATACTTTTATGTAATATTACCTATAAATATATTTTTTATATAAATAACATTTATTTAGTAAAATCATATTAATAATGGTAAGTAAAATTTGTATTTGATAATAATAATAATATTAAAAATAACAATACCGATAACAATAATAATTATGGTAATTTTACTGTTAATAATAGTTAGGATAATAGTTTTAATAGTAAAAATAACGATACTCATAATATTGATAATAATACCTATAATAATCTGATAACACTAATAATAATGATAATATTAATAATACATAATAATAATACTTAGAGATATGATAATACTTCTACTATTTTACTAATAATAACAATCTTAAAAAGAACAACAATAATAATAATAATCATAATAAGAATATTAATAATAATACTAGAGATAATAAACTACCTCACAAGCTTTAAAAAAAAATGCTATCAGCGCCGGGGCTCGAACCCGAGACCTCCAGCTCACCCGCTTAACAACTTAACCATTCCAGCAAACTTCATTTTTCTGATTAAACTCTCCCACCAATTTATTTAACCCGTATTTTATTATGTTTCCATATTTCTTTCTTCAACTTCATAATTCGAATGTCTACTAGTAAACATCTCGGCCCAACTTCTTCTACGGCCCAAGTAAACAAATTCATTTGCCAATCCATTTAATCGGCCCAACAATAAAATATTAGAGGTGGTACAAGTGATTGTTGGTGAACAGCACCATTCACGAACCAAAAAAAATATATCGATATTCATCATTATTGCTTCATCTTCGACATATTCACAGATCATTATCATCATTAAGGTCACGTATCATTTTGTCATCATCATTTCATATCTTCATCATCCTTATCATCTCGTTCATCATTTTCATTTTCTTCGTTCGAATTAATCAGGAACACGGATTAACGACTGGATCATCATCTTAAATCGTTTAATAGAAAACAACACAGTAGCAACTATTCATCGTCTTCAAGATAGTGAATCGTTACCATCACTATGACGTCACCTCATTATCATCATATGATCATCATTATCCCCGTAACTACATCATCTATATCTTCATTTCATCATCATCATAAAATTATTCATCATCCCTTGAAATCAAATAGTAGGTGTGTAGCAAGAATGGAAACAGGAGACAACAATAACAGCGAGCTTTTATGAAAGGTACTATTCATCATCATCATCATACTTCGCCATATTTAACAGAATAGGAAAACAGAAAACGCAGCTGCAGTTGCACAGTAACATCACCACCTAATTAAGCAAACCGTGTGTCAATCTACGTGGAACGTGTAATGTTGATATCAAACTACGCGGTTCATGTATCTCCCTATGCGATTAGCGTAATTCTTTGCCAAGTAACATCGTTGTCAAAACAGAAGGCTGTAGCAGAAGGTTGCAGGTTATTTGATGGTGGGTTTTCTATCGTATTAGAAGTGAACAGCAGCACCAACCACCGTGATAGTAGTAAAGTTTGTGGTGATGGAGGCATCGATTAATCAGGAAGAGAAAAATGGTGGTGCTCACGGTTGTATACTTAGAAGAGAAAGAGAAAGATAGATAGGAGATGAGAGAGAGAGTGTTGCGGTTGTATGAAATTTGTTTCGATTATTCGTTGTAGAATCCAATAAAACAAATGGTGCAGGAGGTGGTGGTTTAGCATAGCTGCAAGGAAATAAAATAAGAGTGATGATCTTGGTAGTGTTTAAATGGGTTTCGCATATACCCACAACACAAGGCTTTCGGTTTTGTTGGAGTAGAAAAATGGTTCGGTGGTAGTTTGAAGGGAGATAGGTGAAGATGGTGTTGATCATGAAGAAGGAAGGAAAGAAAAAGACACAAGTAAGTGGTAGTACTAATGCTTATCTAGCTGTAAGTTTTATGTAACATATATATTATAATAATGTAATACTAATAATAATTAATAATTAATAATAATAGTATAACAGTAATTCTAATTATAAGATGATCAATCATCGGGTGAACTAACAGTATAGCAGCCATCCATTTTGTTCTCTTCTACCGACGGTTCACTTGGATATTAAATCGTGTTCATTGCTAAACAGTTAAAATATAAAAGTGTTCCTAAAAATTCCAAATTTTTAGATTAAGTATATTTAATTATTTCACTCATTAACTGTTTGAAACCAGATCAAAAAGGTTCGATAATTATTTATTTTCTGTTCAAATTTATATGTACGGAGTACTAGTATTTAATCTTAAAAAGGTAAAAATATTTTCATGAAGCCTAAAATCTTCGTAATCGATTTACAGTTCAACTTTCATTTTAAATCTTCATACATATGTACTATATCATTATGAACACTAAAGAAAAGTCAACCGAGTGTTACAGACGTTTGCAGAATAGGTCCAAAATCATATTTATTCAATATGCTCTTTATATATATAAGAACAGTTTTAAATAATAAATTTTTACTAAGTAAATATATTTATTAATTATAAATTTTAAACAATTAAATTTAATATAACAATATATATATACACAAGTAATATTTATATATATACTTACACACATATATATATATATATATATATATATATATATATATATATATATATATATATATATATATATATATATATATATATATATATATATATATATATATATATATATATATATATATATATATATATTTACAAATACTGGTTCGTGAATCATCGGGATTTGTCAAAGGGTAAATGAATACATGAACATAGTTCAAAATTTTTGAGACTTCAATATTACAGACTTTGCTTATCGTGCCGGAAACATATAAAGATTAAGTTTAAATTTGGTCAGAAATTTCTGGGTCGTCACAATCCTGTTACAGTCCTAGTAGGAATAAGCTCATTTTTCTCATTTGTGATGACAGTCATGCCACCCTTCTTAGGTACACATTGAACTGGGCTTTCCCATGGACTATCAGAGATTGGATAAATTAAACCTGCATCTAGCAGTTTAATAATTTCTTTCTTAAAAACATCTTGCATATTAGGATTTAGTCTTCGTTGGCGTTGCACATAAGTTTTATGACCTTCTTCCATAAGGATTTTATGTGTGCAATACGAAGGACTTATTCCTTTAATATCATGAATTTTCCATGCAATAGCTGGTTTACGAGCTTTTAGCACAGAAATGAGTTGAGATTTTTCATTTTCCGTAAGAGAAGACGATATTATTACAGGTAATTCAGATTCACCATGTAAATAAGCATATTCCAAATGGTTTGGAAGTGGTTTTAACTCTAATGTCGGTGGTTCTTCTATCGATGATTTATATCGATATCTGTCTTCTTCTTTTAGCATTTGATTTTTTTCTGTTGTTGGTTCATATCCATTAGCCATAAGTGTAGCTAACATTTCAGGTTCATCAATTGGTTCAGTTCCTTCTCCTAAAGAACATTCTCCTGTTCCTTGTAATTCTAGAAATCCTTCTAACAATTCTGCATGTGAATCTATAGTTTGAATATAATAACATGTATCATCTGCAGATTGCGGTTGTTGCATGGCTCTATCAACAGAAAAGGTAACACTCTCATCCTCTATACTTAGGGTCAGTTTCTTACCAAACACATCTATTATTGCTTTAGCCGTGTTTAAGAATGGTCTTCCTAATATGAGAGGAACTCGAGAATCTTCTTCCATATCCAGAATAACAAAATCTACTGGAAATACTAAAGTACCAACTTTAACTAGCATGTTCTCCATTATCCCTCTAGGATATTTTACTGATCGATCGGCTTGTTGTATGCTTATTCGTGTTGGTTTCAATTCTCCAAGGTCTAGTTTAGCGTATAATGAATACGGCATTAAATTTATACTAGCACCTAAATCTGCCAATGCTTCTATTGAACTAAGACTACCCAGAAAACATGAAATCGTGAAACTTCCTGGATCTGATAATTTTTCTGGTATCTTATTCAACAGTACTGCGGAACAATTTGCATTCATAGTAACAGCCGAAAGTTCTTCCATTTTCTTTCTATTTGTGATTAGATCTTTCAAGAATTTGGCATATCTTGGCATTCCTGAAATCACATCAATGAAAGGAAGATTGATATTTATTTGTTTAAACATATCCAAAAATTTAGATTGCTCGACTTCAAGTCTTTCTTTTCTCATTTTACTCGGGTAAGGAAGTGGTGGTTGGTATGGTTTAACATAAGGTTTAGCCTTAACTGTGTTATCTTCATCAACCTTTTCAACTACTGGTTCTGATTCCTTCTCTTGTTCAGGTTGCGGTGCTTGTAGAGTAGGAACAGAGTCATCAGAAATTACAGGTATTTTCGGTGGTTTAAGTGTAATACCACTTCTTGTGGTAATGGCTTTAGCTGTTTCATTCCGGGGGTTAGCATTTGTATCGCTAGGTAGACTTCCCGGTTTTCTTTCACCTATTAACCTTGCTAGGTTGCTTACTTCTTGTTTCAAATTTTGAATAGAAGCTTATTGATTTCTAAATGCTTGAGCATTTTGTTCATTGGTTTGTTTCTGAGATGTGAAAAATTGTGTTTGAGATTCAACTAGTTTTGACATCATATCTTCTAAATTTGGCTTTTTATCATCGGTTTGTGGTGGTTTGTTTTGAAAAATAGGTCTTTGCTGATTGTAAGGATTGTTGGATACTTGTTGATTGCTAGGACCTTGTTGATTGTTTTATGGAACATTTCGGTTATAATTCTGGTTTTGATTGTAAATTGGTCTTGGTGGTTGATGATTATTCTGATAATTATTTCCAGGCCTTTGGTTCATGTATGAAACATTCTCTCTTTGTTCCATTGTTTGTTCAATACTGAGACAATCTTTTGTCAAATGTGGTCCTCCACACTGCTCACAACTAATTCGTATTGAGTGAATATCTTTAGTCATCTTTTCCATTCGTCTCTCGACAGCATCTATCTTTGCAGATATGGAATCAAAGTCATGGCTAGAATCGGCTCTAGCTGCTTTAGATGATCTAACGATATCTTTTTCTTGGTGCCACTCATGTGAGTGGGAAGCAATGTTATCAATAATTTTGTAAGCTTCAGTTGCGGTTTTCTTCATAATGGAACCACCAGCTGCTATATCGATGTCTTTTCGTATAGTAATGTCGCATCCTTGGTAGAATATTTGTACTATTTGATAAGTGTCTAAACCATGTTGCGGACATCCTCTCAATAACTTTCCAAACCTTGTCTACGAAAAACCTTGAAAAGTTTTCTCGAAAATCAGCTGGAAATCCACGGACCTCAGCATCAAACAGGGTCGCCAAGTGGTCAGACTTATCCTAACCATGAGAGGATCTGTCTCGTACAATGGGGGGCACCGTGCAAATTAGCTTATAAGACTAATGAATCAGATCCCCAGAAAGGATAATCTCCTTAAAGATAAAAAATCAGCTTTTAAGACTGATATTACTCAATCCTTGAGATTGACCTTAAAGATTGAGAATTCAAACTCATGGAATTCGATGATATCTAAACTCGAGCATGAACGAAAAAGTATTTTGATCAAAATTACAAACCGATTTATTTTCTGAAAACCCATTTTTAATGCGTTCATTACCATTGAACGTAAAATCCTAGGAATTCACCTTGAATTCATTAGGTCACCTGAATCAAATCGGGTGTCAACCGTAAGAACGGTGGTTGCATAGCATTATCCGCAAGGTTTGGAAGGTTTGGAAAGTTATTGAGAGGATGTCCGCAACATGGTTTAGACACTTATCAAATAGTACAAATATTCTACCAAGGATGCGACATTACTACACGAAAAGACATCGATATAGCAGCTGGTGGTTCCATTATGAAGAAAACCGCAACTGAAGCTTACAAAATTATTGATAACACTGCTTCCCACTCACATGAGTGGTACCAAGAAAAAGATATCGTTAGATCATCTAAAGAAGCTAGAGCCGATTCTAGCCATGACTTTGATTCCAGTTCTGCAAAGATAGATGCTGTCGAGAGACGAATGGAAAAGATGACTAAAGATATTCACTCAATACGAATTAGTTGTGAGCAGTGTGGAGGACCACATTTGACAAAAGATTGTCTCAGTATTGAACAAACAATGGAACAAAGAGAGAATGTTTCATACATGAACCAAAGGCCTGGAAATAATTATCAGAATAATTATCAACCGCCAAGACGAATCTACAATCAAAACCAGAATTATAACCGAAATGTTCCATAAAACAATCAACAAGGTCCTAGCAATCAACAAGTATCCAACAATCCTTACAATCAGCAAAGAACTATTTTTCAAAACAAACCACCACAAATCGATGATCAAACGCCAAATTTAGAAGATATGATGTCGAAACTAGTTGAATCTCAAACGCAATTTTTCACATCTCAGAAACAAACCAATGAACAAAATGCTCAAGCATTTAGAAATCAGTAAGCTTCTATTCAAAATTTGGAACAAGAAGTAAGCAACCTAGCAAGGTTAATAGGTGAAAGAAAACCGGGAAGTCTACCAAGCGATACAAATGCTAAGCCCCGAAATGAAACAGATAAAGCCATTACCACAAGAAGTGGTATTACACTTAAACCACCTGAAATACCTGTAATTTCTGATGACTCTGTTCCTACTCCACAAGCACCACAACCTGAACAAGAGAAGGAATCAGAACCGGTAGTTGAAAAGGTTGATAAAGATAACACAGTTAAGGTTAAACCTTATGTTAAACCATACCAACCACCACTTCCTTACCCGAGTAAAATGAGAAAAGAAAGATTTGAAGCCGAGCAATCCAAATTTTTGGATATGTTTAAACAAATAAATGTCAATCTTCCTTTCATTGATTTGATTTCAGGAATGCCAATATATGCCAAATTCTTGAAAGATCTAATCACAAATAGAAAGAAAATGGAAGAACTTTCGGCTATTACTATGAATGCAAATTGTTCCGCAGTACTGTTGAATAAGATACCAGAAAAATTATCAGATCCAGGAAGTTTCACGATTCCATATTTTCTGGGTAGTCTTAGTTCAATAGAAGTATTGGTAGATTTAGGTGCTAGTATAAATTTAATGCCGTATTTATTATACGCTAAACTAGACCTTGGAGAATTGAAACCAACACGAATAAGCATACAACTAGCCGATCGATCAATAAAATATCCTAGAGGGATAATGGAGAACATGCTAGTTAAAGTTGGTACTTTAGTATTTCCAGTAGATTTTGTTATTCTGGATATGGAAGAAGATTCTCGAGTTCTTCTCATATTAGGAAGACCATTCTTAAACACGGCTAAAGTAATAATAGACGTGTTTGGTAAGAAACTCACCCTAAGTATAGAGGACAAGAGTCTTACCTTTTCTGTTGATAGAGCCATGCAACAACCGCAAGCTGTAGATGATACATGTTATTATATTCAAACTATAGATTCACATGCAGAATTGTTAGAAGAATTTCCAGAATTACAAGTGTAGTGACCCAAACTTTTCCATGTTTATATATATTAAATGAAATTGATATTTATATGATTAAGTGTTTTCAACATGTTAAGCAATCAAACTTGTTAAGACTTGATTAACTGAAATAGGTTTTATATAGACAATTGACCACCCAAGTTGACCGGTGATTCACGAACGTTAAAACTTGTAAAAACTATATGATGTCATATATATGGATATATATATATATATATATATATATATATATATATATATATATATATATATATATATATATATATATATATTTAACATTGTATTATGATAAGTAAACATATAATTAAGTATATTAACATTGAACTACATATGTAAAAACAAGACTACTAACTTAATGATTTCGAAACGAGACATATATGTAACGATTATCGTTGTAACGACATTTAATTGTATATATATCATACTAAGATATATTAATATATCATAATATCATGATAATGTAATAATTTAAAATCTCATTTGATATAATAAACGATGTGTTAACAACACTTAACAGGATCGTTAACCTAAAGGCTTTAAAACAACATTTACATCTAACGACTAACGATGAGTTAACGACTCAGTTAAAATGTATATACATGTAGTGTTTTAATATGTATTTATACACTTTTGAAAGACTTAAAGACACTTATCAAAATACTTCTACTTAACAAAAATGCTTACAATTACATCCTCGTTCAGTTTCATCAACAATTCTACTCGTATGCACCCGTATTCGTACTCGTACAATACACAGCTTTTAGATGTATGTACTATTGGTATATACACTCCAATGATCAGCTCTTAGCAGACCATGTGAGTCACCTAACACATGTGGGAACCATCATTTGGCAACTAGCATGAAATATCTCATAAAATTACAAAAATATTAGTAATCATTCATGACTTATTTACATGTAAACAAAATTACACATCCTTTATATCTAATCCATATACCAACGACCAAAACACCTACAAACACTTTCATTCATCAATTTTCTTCATCAAATTGATCTCTCTCAAGTTCTATCTTCAAGTTCTAAGTGTTCTTCATAAATTCTATAAGTTCTAGTTTCATAAAATCAAGAATACTTCCAAGTTTGCTAGCTTACTTCCAATCTTGTAAAGTGATCATCCAACCTCAAGAAATCTTTCTTATTTACAGTAAGATATCTTTCTAATACAAGGTAATACTCATATTCAAACTTTAATTCAATTTCTATAACTATAACAATCTTATTTTGAGTGGAAATCTTACTTGAACTTGTTTTCGTGTCATGATTCTGCTTCTAGAACTTTCAAGCCATCCAAGGATCCTTTGAAGCTAGATCCATTTTTCTATTTTCTAGTAGGTTTATCCACAAAACTTGAGGAAGTAATGATGTTCATAACATCATTCGATTCATACATATAAAGTTATCTTATCCGAAGGTTTAAACTTGTAATCACTAGAACATAGTTTAGTTAATTCTAAACTTGTTCACAAACAAAAGTTAATCCTTCTAACTTGACTTTTAAAATCAACTAAACACATATTCTATATCTATATGATATGCTAACTTAATGATTTAAAACCTGAAAACACAAAAAACACCGTATGTGACAACCCGTAAATTTCCGGCAAAATTTAAACAAAAATCTTTATATGATTTCATTTAACCTCGACTAATTCCGACGATTCATGAACAATTATTTGTAAATAATTACGCATTAATTTGATATATTAATATTATTATTATTAATATCCTTTTTAAACAAGATATCAATAATTAATATCTTTATTATCAGTATTGTTATTATGAATAAAAAAAATATTGACAAATATTCTTGGAAAAGTAGTAAATCAATTTGTTTATTTTAAAAAAATATATATAAAAAAAATCCTTAAAATAAATGATTTTTTTAATAAAATAAATAAATAAATAAATAAATTACCTTTTAATTAAAAATTATAATGGAAAACTACTTTTATTATTTTATTTTGTGCATTATCCCATGACCTACCATTTAATACTTTTAAATTTTAAAATCCCATTAAAAATTAAAATATTTTTTTTCTTTTAATTATTTTATTCTTTTTACCTAATTTTTTCAAGTATAAATACCCCTCATTTCTCATTCAAACTCATACCAAAATTTCTCTCATTCTATCTTTGAAGAATTACTACTAGTAAGTATTCTTTTCTTACTTTTTACTTTTTACTTTTTACTTTTTACTATTTACTATTTACTTCGGTTTATTATTTTTTTACCTAAACATATAAATAATGTTATAAATTATATGCAATTAAAATTAAAATAAATAACATGTTATAATTAGTAATATATGTTACTAAAAATTATAAAAGTATTTTTATGAATTAATATATAGGAGTTATAATTAAAATCGAATTAATGAATATATATGTATATACGCACCTAACGTGAAGGTTATAATTAAAGATAGCGTACAAAGACTACAAACATCACCGCTACTTGTGGCCTATGGTGATCCTTGTTACCATTATGGGACGCTTGTGGATCTCGAATGCCAAGACTTAGATTCTGGTCAAGAGATCCTGGGCCGCTCGGTAACAATAGATCATTTGAGTGACTTGCATGTTAGCGACGAAGTTTGGGCGAGATTGTACAACATCTTTCTTAAGAATTATAACCCTAACATTCTTAAACTAGAAGCTTGCTATAAGTGGAAGTTTTTCATAAATAGTAGGTTTTCAAAAATAGAAACTTTTGAGAAATAGGAACTTTTCTCGAAAACCATCACTGTCAATATAGTTGCTATATTAATAAACATACTTTATGTCAAGTTAGACATTAACTAATTAAAAGTTATACCTCAAGGTTGATATCCAGATCACTTACTTGCTTTACTTTCCTTCTTGCGTGGAATACTTCAACTGCTATTTAATGTGAGTTCATCTGCTCCCTTTTTATATATTTTTGGGCTGAGAATACATGCGCAACTTTTATAACTGTTTTACACATATCAAATATTAAACTGTGATATGTTGGGCTATGACCAGCAAGTCCCCAACCGACAAGTATAAACGATAACTTGTACGGGGCAAACTTGAAAGTCTAGTCTAAATATCAGTACCAACCATTAAACTGTGATATGTTGGGCTATGACCAGCAAGCCCCCAACCGACAAGTATAAATGATAACTTGTACGGGGTAAACTTGAAAGTCTAGTCTAAATAACAGTACCAACTGTTAAACTATGCTATACCCAGCTATGTCCGACTAAGTCCCTACAATGATATTTTTAATTGCTGCGGCATTCTTAATTATTGGGGATAGGCCTATCGAGAGTAACGTCCCCGATACATTTGACTAAGTCTTTGTATTACTTGATAATGAAATTAAACGATAAGGACAGAACAACTTGTCACGGGGCAAACAACGTTTAGTCTAAATATCACGCACTGGCATAACTTTTTGATCCTGCGGGAGATCAACTTTTGGATCTTGCGAGATCTACTTTACAAACTAAATCTTGTGGTCTAACACTATTACTGAAATCATTATTTATGACAAACCTATGAACTCACTCAACCTCGTGTTGACTTTTTAAGCATGTTTATTCTCAGGTACTTAAATATTGCTTCCGCTGTATATCTACTGCTTTGATGATGATTGCTTGCTATGCTTGGAGTCTTCATTACATATCATATCAATTAAAGACATATTTATCTTCCGCTACAAAACTCAACAAAACGTCTCATGTAGAGTCGTTCTCGTTTATACAACTGTGATTTGATATATTAAGTCACGTTATTCTTCCAGGCCCTATCTGGAGGACGTGACAGATTGGTATCAGAGCAGGTTGTTGTAGAGAACCAGGATTGCATTTTATGTGTGCCTTATACAATTAGGTACCTTAGCAATGTAGGACTACAACTTTCCTTGACCGTAGTGCCTTTACTTGTTGCCTTTAATTGTTAAATGCTACACTATACTTTAGAAACTTTACTTATCTTAGAATGCCGAGCCAACCTAAGAACTCTGCTCACTTTCCTAAGTATTATCCAATTACACCACCACATTTAAATGTGACACCATGATTTCTGAAATTCTTGACATTCTTATGTCACCTATCATGGTTTTGTGTATTACATATGTATTACATGAAATATTATCCATGATTTTTGAAACTCCTATAATTGTTACTATTCATACTCAAAATACCTAACTCCCTGTTATATCACATACCTATATGTCTTATACCTTTATGCATTGGTTTGCGAACCGAAAAATGTCATTGGGTTATCACATTATACGAATTGAAAGTCTTTAATCGAAAGATTATTAGATTACATACTTATCATTTTATAATCTCGACACGTCATACTGCCATTATTGGAGTATAGACAAATCATATCTTATCATATCTATCCCAATAGACCTTGTCTACCACTTTTCCTAAATTTCCTCCGTAAATTACGGAAATCTTTTTGCTATAAATACGTATTCAAGGAGACGAATATATCATTCAGTATTCAATACCCATTTCATATTAAACCCTATTCCAAACACATAATATGAATTTCTCGAACTCCTCGAGCTCCAACGGCAGCGTAACCGGAACAAACGAACCAATCAACCATCATCTATTCTGGATGAATTGGGGATGGGTTCGTAGCTGACTTAATCAATGGAGGTAAGAAGAAGGTGATCCCTTCCATCAATCAAATTCACCTCTTGGCGAAGAACCTAAAGCACTTACCGGCGAACCAGTTCGGAACACCATTTTCTCTCTTCTTTCCAGGGTATCCCGTCACGAATATATAATATCGAAGATTTTAGATCTTATTCACCCTCTTGTTCCAACCGCCAATCATCCCGAAATGGTAGAAGAAGTCAACGAGCTTCGCGCTTGAGTGGTGGCACTGGAGAATACGGTGCGATATCTACAAGCATCAGCTGCACCAGCAGCATAACCAGTACCATCAGCATCACAACCAACAGCATCAGCTTCATCAGCAACAACATCTGCATCCTACGCCTCAACATCACACTCAGTACCTCAAACATCAACATCATACGCCCATAGATACCAAGGAATATTAGTAATAATGAGCTAAGATGTATTGACTCATTCTTAGTGAAGAATTATATATGTATACCTTATATATATATATATATGATTTGGAACAATAATAAATCTTGTCGTACTAAGCAATTACGTGTGAATCTCAACTAGTATGTACTACTTGGTTAATTCATATCACTAATATGCTATGATGTACACCCTTCGTTAATGACTTAACAATTGTTAATCACTGCTTCAACACAATAAACTCCATTTCATAATAAATCAAGTGTAATGATGAATGTATTGATTCATAACTTCATTAGCGAAATATTTCGCGACAATTATGAAATCTCTAAGGTTTTGGAGATTATTTACTCTCGTTCCAAACCGAAAATCAGATGAGTTTAATATATATTAACTCATTAAATCCATGATTATATCTGAAGAATACATATATGAACGTATATCTTCATAAAGATTGTAAATTCTATTGTACAAACTGTTAATTGTGAAAATATTTTAACGGGTAGGTAATACCCTAGAAATATTTATATCTCACATTAATATGTTACATTCTTCAATTCTGATTCTCATGAATTGTATTCATTCATATTCTATGATGAATTATCATATCAAACCACTGAAATTATCATTCATTACTTTTAAAATCAATAACACCTATTCGTTAACCATTAGATCCGTTGACGATTACAATCAGCGTTTAATCATCTAAACAATAAAATTTCTTGAAACCATCTCGGATTGATAACCAATGATTCAGATATGGTAGCATTAAATGCAGAGGAAACAGAAGAATTTTCCTCGTCATTGGATCTTAGAAATTCTAAGATATCACCTTATCTTTCGTTATAATATCCTCTATATTTCTGAAGATATCTTTATAACGATTCTTGACCGCAATTAACTGTCTCCTTGCGATATCTTTATCACATCATAAACGAAACTGTTTTAGTTTCTATATTCTGTAAAATTCAAGTTTAAATTATGAATGATTTGAAGTAGTGTTGGGAATTGAAGCATGAGTTAGTATAATATAATGACGTCAGGCCAACGTGATTATATTACAGTAAGTCATGCTAAATTTTTAATGGAAGATGATGATTCATAGACTTTATAATCATCATTTGCCATGTTACACGACTCTTACATTCTACTTAATCTCTGAACATATCAAGAACATATATTCTTGATAGTTCTATTCTCAGTAATTCTTGTAATATAACAAATCAAATCATGATATCACGTTCCTTCCTGCTTAGAACATTATGTTCATTCGAAACTTCATACATACAAATTCTGGACCATTACTCACTTTACTTATAGTCGAGAGGAGAATAAAAAGGCAAAGAGCTTCGACAAATAAGGGAAAATATAAAGCCCGATAACAATACCGAAATTACAAATTGTGTATATCAATGCGTATAGAAATATAAAGACACGGGAGAACTAAAAACACAATAAATCCTAGAGCATAATAGAAGTAAACACACTCCTCTGGTGGGAGTTGGAAAAGAAGGAAGATTGTGGCGATAACCAATATAAGGTCAAGAACAAGAACTGGATTGAGCATATTAAGAAATCTCTTGGAAGTATGAATTGAGGAAGAAAGTATAGAAGTGGTGAAGATAATGAAACGGAAGAAGCTAATTTATAGCGAAATTCTAGACACAGCAATCGAGACAATTCACCGCATTTAATTAAAGAAAATCCTAATTTTCTTAGTTACCGGAGAATCAAATCTTATAAAGATTATGAAGATTTCTTTAAATCCCTTGAATTTCGAAAATCAACTTTAACCATATCAAAAGTTAAGGTGAACATTTAATTTCCTCATTTCACTCTTTTGTGATAGTTTCATTTATACTCTTTCTATAATCGAATCGTTTTATCCATATTATTTAATGTCGATAAAACTTTATTTTTCAACTCATATTCATCATTCTTGTTGTAAAGAATGACGATCTCTATCAAATTTCATGATTATGATTTTCATGAACTCCTCTCTATTTTGTCTACCCTAATATTGTGGCATAAATGCTCAAGGTTTAAATAAGCTCACTATTATTCATCACACATTTCATGTATATTGAAATGCTTGTATAACGTCATCATCTCTTTCTGAGGAAAACCTAATCAATGACACTCTTGTTAAATCCTTTAGATAACCTCCGCATTAATAATAAAATGCACTTCGTAGAATAAAACGAAAATATCCTCACCTGTTTACAAATAACGACGACTGATGGCAACAACTAAATTTCGGGACAAAATTTCTATTAACAGGGGGATACTGTGACAACCCGTAAATTTCCGGCAAAATTTAAACAAAAATCTTTATATGATTCCATTTAACCTCGACTAATTCCGACGATTCATGAACAATTATTTGTAAATAATTACGCATTAATTTGATATATTAATATTATTATTATTAATATCCTTTTTAAATAAGATATCAATAATTAATATCTTTATTATCAGTACTGTTATTATGAATAAAAAAAATATTGACAAATATTCTTGGAAAAGTAGTAAATCAATTTGTTTATTTTAAAAAAAAATATATATAAAAAAAATCCTTAAAATAAATGATTTTTTTAATAAAATAAATTAATAAATAAATAAATTACTTTTTAATTAAAAATTATAATGGAAAACTACTTTTATTATTTTATTTTGTGCATTATTTCATGACCTACCATTTAATACTTTTAAATTTTAAAATCCCATTAAAAATTATTTTATTCTTTTTACCTAATTTTTTCAAGTATAAATACCCCTCATTTCTCATTCAAACTCACACCAAAATTTCTCTCATTCTATCTTTGAAGAATTACTACTAGTAAGTGTTCTTTTCTTACTTTTTACTTTTTACTTTTTACTTTTTACTATTTACTATTTACTTCGGTTTATTATTTTTTTACCGAAACATATAAATAATGTTATAAATTATATGCAATTAAAATTAAAATAAATAACATGTTATAATTAGTAATATATGTTACTAAAAATTATAAAAGTATTTTTATGAATTAATATATAGGAGTTATAATTAAAATCGAATTAATGAATATATATGTATATACGCACCTAACGTGAAGGTTATAATTAAAGATAGCGTACAAAGACTACAAACATCACCGCTACTTGTGGCCTATGGTGATCCTTGTTACCATTATGGGACGCTTGTGGATCTCGAATGCCAAGACTTAGATTCTGGTCAAGAGATCCTGGGCCGCTCGGTAACAATAGATCATTTGAGTGACTTGCATGTTAGCGACAAAGTTTGGGCGAGATTGTACAACATCTTTCTTAAGAATTATAACCCTAACATTCTTAAACTAGAAGCTTGCTATAAGTGGAAGTTTTTCATAAATAGTAGGTTTCCAAAAATAGAAACTTTTGAGAAATAGGAACTTTTCTCGAAAACCATCACTGTCAATATAGTTGCTATATTAATAAACATACTTTATGTCAAGTTAGACATTAACTAATTAAAAGTTATACCTCAAGGTTGATATCCAGATCACTTACTTGCTTTACTTTCCTTCTTGCGTGGAATACTTCAACTGCTATTTAATGTGAGTTCATCTGCTCCCTTTTTATATATTTTTGGGCTGAGAATACATGCGTAACTTTTAATAACTGTTTTACACATATCAAATATTAAACTGTGATATGTTGGGCTATGACCAGCAAGTCCCCAACCGACAAGTATAAACGATAACTTGTACGGGGCAAACTTGAAAGTCTAGTCTAAATATCAGTACCAACCATTAAACTGTGATATGTTGGGCTATGACCAGCAAGTCCCCAACCGACAAGTATAAACGACAACTTGTACGGGGTAAACTTGAAAGTCTAGTCTAAATATCAGTACCAACTGTTAAACTATGCTATACCCAGCTATGTCCGACTAAGTCCCTACAGTGATATTTTTAATTGTTGCGGCATTCTTAATTATTGGGGATAGTCCTATCGGGAGTAACGTCCCCGATACATTTGACTAAGTCTTTGTATTACTTGATAATGAAATTAAACGATAAGAACAGAACAACTTGTCACGGGGCAAACAACGTTTAGTCTAAATATCACGCACTGGCATAACTTTTTGATCCTGCGGGAGATCAACTTTTGGATCTTTCGAGATCTACTTTACAAACTAAATCTTGTGGTCTAACACTATTACTGAAATCATTATTTATGACAAACCTATGAACTCACTCAACCTCGTGTTGACTTTTTAAGCATGTTTATTCTCAGGTACTTTAATATTGCTTTCGCTGTATATCTACTGCTTTGATGATGATTGCTTGCTATGCTTGGAGTCTTCATTACATATCATATCAATTAAAGACATATTTATCTTCCGCTGCAAAACTCAACAAAACGTCTCATGTAGAGTCGTTCTCGTTTATACAACTATGATTTGATATATTAAGTCACGTTATTCTTCTAGGCCCTATCTGGAGGACGTGACACCGTAAAACTGGATATACGCCGTCGTAGTAACACCGCAGGCTGTGTTGGGTTAGTTAATTAAAAACTATAATAAACTTTGATTTAAAAGTTGTTCTTATGGGAAAATGATTTTTCTCATGAACAAGAAACTATATCCAAAAATCATGATTAAACTCAAAGTGGAAGTATGTTTTCCAAAATGGTCATCTAGACGTCGTTCTTTCGACTGAAATGACTACCTTTACAAAAACGACTTGTAACCTATATTTCTGACTATAAACTTATACTTTTTCTGTATAGATTCATAAACTTAAGTTCAATATGAAACCATAGCAATTGGATTCACTCAAAACGGATTTAAAACGAAGAAGTTATGGGTAAAACAAGATTGGATATTTTTACTTGTTGTAGCTACGTGAAAATTGGTAACAAATCTATACAAATCATATCCTAGCTAACTTATATTGTATTTTACATGTATTCTAATATATTATGTAATCTTGGGATACCATAGACACGTATGAAAATGTTTTGACATATCATATCGAAACATCTATATATATTATTTGGAACAACCATAGACACTCTCTATGCGGTAATGTTAGAGTTAGCTATACAGGGTTCTGGGTGATTCCAAAAATATATATACTTTGAGTTGTGATCTAGCCTGAGACGTGTATATACTGGGTCGTGGATTGGGTCAAGATAATATATATCAATTTATTTCTGTACATCTAACTATGGACAACTAGTTGTAGGTTACTAACGAGGACAGCTGACTGAAAATATTTAAAACATTAAAACGTATTAAAAAATGTTGTAAATATATTTTGAACATACTTTGATATATATGTACATATTTGTTATAGGTTCGTGAATCGACCAGTGGCCAAGTCTTACTTCCCGACGAAGTAAAAATCTGTGAAAGTGAGTTATAGTCCCATTTTTAAAATAATATTTTTGGGATGAGAATACATGCAGTTTTATAAATGTTTTACAAAATAGACACAAGTATGCGAAACTACATTCGATGGTTGGATTATTAAACTGAATATCGCCCTTCAAGTCTGGTAGCCTAAGAATTAGGGAAATGGCCCCTAATTGACGTGAATGCTAAAGATAGATCTATTGGGCTTAACAACCCCCATTCAGGTTATGGATGGTTTAGTACTTCGAGATTATTATACAGACGAGAGGTTCTGTTTTGGGGATATTCTATGCATTAAGTTAACGTCGGTTACCAAGTGTTCAACATATGAATGATTTTCATCTCTATGCAGTTTGCGAAATGTCTGATAAGAGATGTGTTATAAAAATGAAATCTTGTGGTCTATTATTATGATTTAATAATATGTAGGTTAAACCTATAACTCACCAACAATTTTGTTGACGTTTTAAGCATGTTTATTCTCAGGTGATTATTAAGAGCTTCCACTGTTGCATACTAAATTAAAGACAAGATTTGGAGTCCATGCTTGTATCATATTGTTTAAAAACTGCATTCGAAGACTTATGTTGATGTGTAATATTATTGTAAACCATTATGTAATGTTCGTGTGAAAAATGCTATATTTTAGATTATCATTATTTGATAATTGTCGTAATATTTTAAAGGTTATGGTTTGCTTTAAAATCGAATGCAGTCTTGGAAAAACGTCTCATATAGAGGTCAAAACCTCGCGACAAAATCAATTAATATGGAACGTTTATAATCAATATGAACGGGACATTTCAACAAGGAACAGGAGAATGTTCTTTAGGAGAAGGAACTGAACCAATTGATGAAACTGAAATGTTAGCTACACTTATGGCTAATGGATATGAACCAACAACAGAAGAAATTCAAATGCCAAAAGAAGAAGACAGATATCGATATAAATCATCGATAGAAGAACCACCGACATTAGAGTTAAAACCACTTCCAAACCATTTAGAATATGCTTATTTACATGGTGAATCTGAATTACCTGTAATAATATCGTCTTCTCTTACGGAAAATGAAAAATCTCAACTCATTTCTGTGCTAAAAGCTCATAAACCAGCTATTGCATGGAAAATTCATGATATTAAAGGAATAAGTCCTTCGTATTGCACACATAAAATCCTTATGGAAGAAGGTCATAAAACTTATGTGCAACTCCAACGAAGACTAAATCCTAATATGCATGATATTAATCCTTATGGAAGAAGGTAATAAAACTCATGATATTAATAGTCCATGGGTAAGCCCAGTTCAATGTGTACCTAAGAAGTGTGGCATGACTGTCATCACAAATGAGAAAAATGAGCTTATTCCTAATAGGACTATAACAGGATGGCGTGTCTGTATTGATTATAAAAAATTAAATGACGCCATCAGAAAAGATCACTTTCCCTTACCTTTCATTGATCAAATGTTGGAAAGGTTAGCTGGAAATAGTTACTATTGTTTTCTTGACGGTTTTTTCGGATATTTTCAAATTCCAATAGCACCCGAGGATCAAGAGAAAACCACGTTCACATGCCCTTATGGTACTTTTGCTTATAAACGCATGCCATTTGGACTTTGCAACGCCTCTGCAACCTTTCAAAGGTGCATGATGGCGATTTTTCACGACATGATAGAAGAATGCATGGAAGTTTTCATGGATGACTTTTCAGTCTTCGGTGATACATTTGAATCATGTCTAGTTAATCTTGAACGAATGCTTATTAGATGCGAACAATCAAATCTAGTACTTAATTGGGAAAAATTCCATTTCATGGTTAAAGAAGGCATCGTTCTCGGTCATAAAATTTCAAAAGAAGGAATTGAAGTGGATAGAGCTAAAGTAGATGTAATTGCTAAACTTCCACATCCCATCAATGTTAGAGGAGTTAGGAGTTTTCTAGGGCATGCCGGTTTTTACCGACATTTCATAAAATATTTTTCTAAAATTGTCACTCCTATGAATAAACTCTTAGAAAAGGATGCACCATTCATCTTTTCAGATGAATGCATCAAATCTTTTAATATTCTTAAAGAAAAACTCACTAATGTGCCGATCATGATAACTCCAAATTGGAATCTACCATTTGAACAAATGTGCGATGCAAGTGATTTTTCAATGGGAGCCGTTTTAGGTCAAAGGATTGAAAAACGATTTCAACCTATATATTATGCTAGTAAGACGATACAAGGAGCACAAATAAATTACACAACTACTGAAAAAGAACTCCTTGCCATTGTCTTTGCTTTTGACAAATTTCGTTCATATCTTGTTCTAGCTAAAATGGTGGTCTATACCGACCATGCTGCTCTTAGATACCTATTTTCAAAACATGATGCCAAACCACGATTAATCCGTTGGATCTTACTCTTACAAGAGTTCGATATTGAAATCCGAGATAAAAAGGGAACAGAAAATCTCGCCGCTGATCATCTTTCTCGTCTTGAAAATCCTGAATTAGAAGTTCTAAATGAATCGGCCATACAAGATAACTTTCCTAATGAATATCTATTGAAGATAGATTATAGTGAAATTCCATGGTTTGCAGACTATGCAAACTACTTAGTATGTGGATTCCTTGAAAAAGGATTATCGTACCAAAAATGAAAGAAATTCTTTAGTGATATAAAACACTATTTTGGGAAGATCTACATTTGTTTAAAAGTTGTCCCGATGGAATAATACGCCGATGTGTATTCGGAGATGAAGCTAGTCAAATCTTAAACCATTGTCACACATGACCAACAGGAGGGCATTATGGGCCTCAGCTCACAGCAAGAAAAGTTTACGATGTTGGATTCTATTGGCCTACAATTTTCAAAGACGCACACCTTCTTTGCAAATCCTGTGATGCTTGTCAAAGGGCCAGAAAAATAAGTCAACGTGATGAAGTGCCACAAAATGTCATTCAAGTATGTGAAGTATTTGACGTTTGGGGTATTGACTTTATGGGTCCATTTCCAAAATCTCATAATAATCTCTACATTCTAGTTGCCATTGATTATGTATCTAAATGGGCAGAAACACAAGATCTCCCAACTAACGATGCACGAGTTGTAGTCAACTTTTTAAAACATCTTTTTGCAAGGTTCGGAACACCGAAAGCTTTAATAAGTGATCGGGGTACTCATTTTTGGAATAATCAACTTGAGAAAGTTCTCAAAAGATATGGAGTAACTCATAAAATCTCAACCGCTTATCATCCACAAACAAGTGGACAAGTTGAAAATACCAACCGAGCATTAAAACGAATTCTAGAGAAAACTGTAGGATCATATCCGAAGGAATGGTCGATGAAATTGGAGGATGCACTCTGGGCTTTTAGAACAGCCTACAAAACTCCAATTGGAACCACACCTTTTAAACTCATTTACGGAAAAGCATGTCATCTTCTAGTAGAAATTGAACACAAAGCATTTTGGGCTTTGAAGACATGTAATCTTGATTTACATGAAGCCGGACGTCTACTATTAAGTTAACTAAACGAATTAGAAGAATTAAGACATGAAGCGTATGAAAATTCGTTAATCTATAAAGAAAGAACGAAAAAATGGTATGATAAAAGAATCAGAAGTTCAAAAGAATTTAAAGAAGGAGACAGAGTTCTTTTTTTCAATTCATGATTCAAGCTATTTCCTGGAAAATTGAAATCAAGATGGTCTGGACCATTTATAGTCAAAAGAGTTTTCCCATACGGAACAATGGAGTTAATAAATTCAAATAGGATTGAATTTAAAGTTAATGGTCACAGAGTTAAACATTACATACATGGTCCGATGGAAGTTGACAATGAAGTCAATCATAATTTCACCACCCAAGAAAACCTTCAAAATGAAAACATAAATATGTTATCAACAACATATGAAAAATTAAAATTGAAAAATGGGGAGGATTCAAATTGGAGTGATGAAGAAGAATTTCTATACAAACCTCCCATTCCAAGAAATGAAGAAAAAGAAGTTCAAATAGAAGTGAAAGAACCAAGAAAAGAACACCCGAAAAAGGTTAACAAATCAACTCGACTTACTAAAGTAAGAGACCCGGGTGAATTTATCATTTCTTGCTTGCTTAATGATGGTGCTATGTATAATGGACTCGCAGATTTAGGAGCAAGTGCAAATATTATGCCTCTTTCCTTATACAAAAGATTAGGTATGGGTAAATTAAAACCAACCAAAATAGGTGTTCAATCATTTAACCTAACCATTAAACACCCGGTTGGAATAGAAAATAATTTACTTGTTAAAGTGGGAAGTTTGACCTTTGTTGCAAACTTCATAGTTATTAATATGGAGGAAAACCTTGATATTCCTCTAATTTTAGGTCGCCCATTTTAGCAACCACCGAAGCATTCATTGATGTAAGAGAAGGTAGAATGACACTTAGGGGTGGTGATAAATCGGTCACCTTTGTGAACCGAAAGTTTAGATCTCCACCTACCAAAACTGTTAAACCAATAAAAACGCATAAGTATGGGGAAGATGAAGAAACACTTAATGATGATCCGATAACAAAGAACCCCGTTGATGATACGAAATTAGATGAACCCATTTTTAACAGTTCAACGAAGAAACTTTATAAACGGATTAACGATGCTAGGATTAAGGGAAACTTTAAGTTATGTAACCGATTAGTATCCAATTTATCACCAAAAGAAAAGGCGATGTTAGTTGAATTTGTAAAAGTTACGGAGGAAATCAACAAATGGATTGAAGCAAAAGTCAGAGATATACATATTGTTAATGAACCAATTGACAATGAAGTTAATCACAAATTCGATACCACAGATAACTAAGTGTGGGGAGAATCAAGTCTTTTAAGGATAATATATATTTCTCTTAGAGTTAGATATTCTGTTTTCATGTAGTTTCTGAAAATGGAATCCGAATGGTCTTTCCCTAGCAGACCCTAAAGAACTAGTCTTCTCTCCCCATTCTGAATTTTTATTTTTTTAGGTTTTACGAGATGAAGAATTCCTTTTATCTGAACCATGGTCTAATGCTACACGCTATGATTACTAAACGTAATAATGACACACTTCTGAGTGAACTGGTATCATTCATAAGAGGCAAAATGGACAGAGTAAGAAAAGAACTCAAAAAAGATCATCATAAGATACATTTTGGTAAAGGAAAATCAAAATCCGCAACAAAAAGAAGAGCACGACACCTTGAAAGATGTTATAAATGCGTAAAATGGTCACACGAAGGTAAATGTTCAAATAATCAAACATATTCAAATACCGAATTTGTTACTCTATGCAGAGAAGGTCCGTTTATATGTTTAGAAGAAAAGATATTGAAGAATCGAGGTTACGCTTACGTAGCTATGGAGAACCAAATCACCCGACTCTCCTATGAGTCGGCTAAAGCAGGTCTCTGAGAATTCTTTCTCACAGGTTAGTATGTACAGTTTTTATTTTTATTTTTATTGCTTTTAACCTTTTGATAATAAGCGCTGAATCGTTCGCTATAAAGTATTAAATTGGTATTCAATAAAATTAGGTATGCGTAACCGAAATTATTGATATCATACAAAAATTTATTACATCACTGCGAAATTTACCGTTTATTCTTAAGGTATAAATATCTTTAATCAATCAACCAAAAATATTTCAAAAATTCGTCAGGAGTAAAACTAGGTTATGGAACCGAAATTACTTTACCGAAAAGAGGGACGTATATTTTTGATAATATTTGATCGATTAAAGTGGGATAAAAGACCAAAAAGATTTTTAATTTTTACCTTATTTTTAAAATTAATATATAAATATTAAATTAATATTGTAAACTTTTTTAAATCAATATATTTAAGTTTTTAAATATTTTAAAAATTAATATTTTCAATATAAAGTTTGTAAAATTAATGTATAAAAATATTAATGATATTTATATGAATTTTTAATTTTATGCATTTTAAATTTAAGTTTGGTGTGAATTTAAAAACAAAAATTTACTTTATTTCATTAAGTTAAAAATGTGATTTCTAAAAATTCGTCGTAAGTTGAAAACTAGGTCATTGAACCGAAATTGTTTTACCCAAGGGAGGGACGAGAAATTTTATTGTCATTATTTTTAATCTTATTGAATTAAAGTATGCCAAAAACATTAATAAAACCCAAAAATCTTTGCTTTTAAAACGACGCTTAAAAAAGTAACAAATTTTAAAACTTTGTTGAGAGACGGACTAAGACAACGATTCGAAACGCCCTCATTCTTAAAAGAAACAAAATTTTAAACTTTATTAATCTATGTTTTATTAGTTAAAGGTTTTTATTAAAAAAAAAACCGCACTCGCGGTACTTTAAAGGGGCCCATCTCTGCACTCGCGGAGGTTTCAAAACCCAGATAGGTTAACTGGTCGAACAGACCAGTCCCCAACACACACACTTATTTTTCTGCGAAAAAACCCCCAAAAACCTTCTAAAATTCGCGATTCTTCACCGTTAAACATCAAATTTTTTGCTAAAATCATGTTGAGAAGGATCCTACCAAAGTTACTCAAGGAAATCGGTAATTTCTACACCTAAACACTCTTTAATTCGAATTTTTAGTGTTCTTGAACAAAAATAAACCTAATTTGATTTTGATGATTTCTAGTGTAATTGTTCTTAAATTGTTTATGTATTCTGCTTGTATAACCTAGATTAATGCTATTTAATATGATTAGAAGCCTTAAACTTCAAATTTTGAGTAATCTAGGGTTTGTGTTCTTGAGCAAAATTGGGGCTTTTTGATATAAACGGTTTATGGCCGAATTTTGTTGTTAGTTTATACTAAATTGAGTAGTGTAACATGTTTAGGTTGCTAAATGATCAAAACTTTGATCCTAAACATGATTTTCAAGTATTAAAGTAGACTTTTTGAGTCAAAAATGCATGAACTCAATTTAATTGTTATGAATGCCATTTGGAACTTGTTTAATTGCTAGTAATGATTATTTTGACATGTTATTTGAGATAAAAGTTAAAGAACATTGTATACATTCTCATATATGTTCATTTGTAAAAGTGTAGAATTGTTAATATTATTAAAATGCGTATAAAGTTTAATATGGATTAAACATGTCATTATGATTGTTTTGATTTTTGATTTATGCTAACACTAATGCATATTTGGATGCACAAAAATTGTGTGTAATGTGTTTTACAGACTGAAAGTGGTGAATCTTCATCCGCATCTCAAGCTCACAATGCTCCTCCTGAGAATGCAGAAGAACAGGAGATTAACGACCAATATAGACAAAATCTACCGCATCAATTCATTTCATATTCAAATATAGAGTTGGCAGATTTACATCCTAATTTAAGATTTGACCGACATTGGATAGATTATCCAAAATACCAGAGGAACTTGCACACCCTTCAGTCTAAAGTTGTTGAAGTACCCAGAGTAATAGATTGGGAACCGTTAGAAATAGTGGGATTGGCCGGTCCAATCAAAGAATTACTTACACAAAGGTATCGTAATTCTACTTTTACTGATTGGGACGTTTATTTAATATACGTAGGCGTGTATATAGAGAATGGTGTGTGGAATTATTATGTAGTGTTGAAATAAATGATCGGGTAGCTACCTTAACCGATCGTAGTTTTATTAGATTTTTATTAGGAGGTGTGATGCGCCATATGTCTCTACTAGACATGGCTCAGGCTTTGTGTATATATACGCCTGAGGAACTAGCATCTACTGATTGTCAAAGGTTGATAGTTAATGGTAGGAGGGTTGATGAAAATTTTGATATGAATGGAATATGGAGTAGAATGACTCTTATACTGATATTGATAGAGCTGAGCTAAGAGTAATCCATAGTTTCTTAGCAAACTCGATTACACAGCGAGGTAAGAACAAAGAGAAAGTAAATGAGAATGATTTATTTTATCTCTTGTGTATTCGAGACTCGCAGAGCGCTGTGAGTATACCTTATTGTGTGGGTTATTATTTATCAGCTATAGTTAAGAGTATACGGCCTAATGATATAATAGGAGGTGGTATCTTTGTTACTTTAATTGCTGAGCATCTCGGTGTCGATAGAAGTTAGGGGGGATTAATATTTCCAGCACCAGAACCTCGTGATCCAATTGGCTTAAAAGTATATCATGGTGCTAAGGTTTTAAAGAAACGACATAACGCTGCAGCACCATATGATGGCCCTCATCCGCAAGTCGAAAGAGATCAGCAGCAAGGTAATGCGGGAGGGGGGAATCAGATGACAGAAATGCAACTTTTTATGGCTCATCATGAGTATGAAATGGCTTGACAACAAGCATTTCAAGATTGGCAGTATCATCAAAACCAAATCATAAGTCATCGTGCACACATAAATGCGAACTACATTGCTACTCCAATGCCCGTATTTCCTCCCTGGACTATACAGACCCGACCACCATACCCTACATATGACCCAACTCAAGCATTCTACAGCACATACGGCTATGAATGGGATCCCTACTGGCACCATCCTCATCAACCCTGATTTTCTTTTATGCTTGTTTTTATTTATTTGGTAACTTGTAATTTTATACTTTTAATATTTCTTTTGATACTATGATAGTTTTTATAATTTTCTAACTTTTATTATTAGATTTTTAATAATTTTTGAATGTGGGGTGATATACCCAACTTCAAAAATATGTATATATATGTTTATAGTTTATCTCATGTACAAAACAGGGTAAAACAGCGCATTTTCAAAGACTGACATTAAGTTCAGCAAAAGCAACTAATTTTGACAACAAGGTGCAAAATAAATGTGAAATAATAACAAGACGGAATAAACAAATGATGTGCACCATTTATCATTCAGCAAACAAACGCCAATATGTTTGGAAACTTTGGTAAAATTTAATCATTTTTCTACGCTAATCACCCTCAATAATTTAAATTGTACTGATTTCTTTCAAATGAGGGCATTGCAAGATCTTAAGTGTGGGAAGGGGTTAAATTCTTTCGGATTTTTAAAATTTTTGACTTATACACTTGGTTACCATTAAAAATACTAGTAACGCAGTAGTTGTATTAGAATCTAGTGCTCTCTGATAATAAAGAACAACCCTAGTCTTATATACTGACTACCCAATTCTAGTAAATTTTTTTAAAATTTTCAAATAAATGAATTCAAAATCATATTTATACATATTTATGAACGATAAAACTAGGTGTTAACACTGAAATTATTGTTACCTCGGAAAGGACATAAATTGAGAAACAACCCAAAATGTTAGAATTCATTTAAAATGGAATAGAGGACGATAAAAAGGCAAAGAAAGGAAAATAAAAGCCAAGTGTGAGAAAATTTTACCAAGTTATTTAGAACATATGTCACATATTTTTGTACATATAATTAAAGATACTTTTGTTTTGGACAAAATTAACCGTTTTACCCGGTAAATTGTAATATATTTGAAATAAAGATGGATCTACACGATGAATCAATTCCATCATTAAAAGGAAGTAAAGTCTTCCGAAAAAGAAATGCGCTTCTTGATTTAGGTCAGGAAGTTGTCGTCCAGACCAGTTGTAGAGTCTACAAAAAACCTTGAAAAGTTTTCTCGAAAATCAGCTGGAAATCCACGAACCTCAGCATCAAACAGGGTCGCCAAGTGGTCAGACTTATCCTAACTATGAGAGGATCTGTCTCTTACAATGGGGGACACCGTGCAAATTAGCTTATAAGACTAATGAATCAGATCTCCAGAAAGGATAATCTCCTTAAAGATAAAAAATCAGCTTTTAAGACTGATATTACTCAATCCTTGAGATTGACCTTAAAGATTGAGACTTCAAACTCATGGAATTCGATGATATCTAAACTCGAGCTTGAACGAGAAAATATTTTGATCAAAATTACAAACCGATTTGTTTTCTGAAAACCCATTTTTAATGCGTTCATTACCATTGAACGTAAAATCCTAGGAATTCACCTGGAATTCATTAGGTCACCTGAACTAAATTGGGTATTAACCGTAAGAACGGTGGTTGCATAGCATGGTCGAAGACAGGACCTTGTGCCAGACCGAAAAATTATAGGGTGATCTTTACTATTGCTCCTACAAAGGATAGTAATTGCATCTGACACGATATAGACCATAATTAAAAGCATGTCACAGGACATTGCCTTAACAGTTGTTTGTTCAACGCTTTCCTTTACAACCGGACGGTAGTTTACCGAAAGGTAATATACGGAGCAAGTAAACTGGACGTGTTGCTTTCCTAATACAAGGTTAGCAACTGAGTGACATAAAACCATAAGTTTTGAGCTAAAATTTTCAACTCTGAAACCCACAAAACCCACAAAAATATTTTGCAAACACCGGTGAAGGGTTATTCCTGAAAACTTATCTAGGGTAAAATCTATGATAGGTCAGATCATGTTGAGATTGAGAGAAATGATAAGATAAAGAGAGATTCGGTATGTAAGCATGAGACTCGGTATTAGAGAGAATCGGTACAATTACATTCCACAACTTCTAGAACTCGGTTACAATGCAATGGCTATCTAATTAGGACTACTTAGGTTCCTTATATAGCCCTCTTCTAAGGAACCTTCATTTAAGCTTATTTTCACATTAACACTATACAACTTCGGGGTCCTAACAATCTCCCCCTTAGTGTTAAATGTGAACTTTACAACATAATCCTATTTTGAAACATCTAAAGGAACTTTGTTCCTCTGAAGTGAACTTTAGTTTTGAATCCCTTGAGATTCTCATATCTTCGTATATTCACTCTTGTTTTGAGACGACTTTTTAATCTTGTGAGAATGTATTTGACAATCTCAATATCTTCAGTTGAATAGCAGTTATTGATCAATCTCCATCTCATGTACTTGAAAGCATACATCAACGTTCCGTCTGAGTATCTTCTGAAATCTGAGACTCTGATGAAGATCTTTGTATAGTGAGAATTGACAAATACACTTACTTCAAGTAAGGACATGTATCTTAACTCTTCAATCACTTGATTTGGTGGTTTGATTCCGAGCTTTTTGTGTTCAGATTCCAATCCCAACTGAAAATCATGAACTGACATCCATATCATCGAATCAAGAATAAACCTGTAGACTGCCTTCATTACAGTAGCATGATAAATTGTTGCAGATTCATTCAAGTTAATCAGATAGTTGTAAATGAAAATAATGTCATCCATATTCCGTTTATCAAAATTCGCTTCTGAGAATTGATAATCCTCATCATCCATTCTTGTAACTTGAAACAATGGCATCTTTACTCCATCCTTATTAATCATCAAAATCTTATTTATGCTTTTAATCTCTGAACTCCACGGAATTTGAAGTTTCTCTTCATTCTTCAATTTGTATTTGTCACGAACACTCAGATAAGCTTTGAGAAATTCTGGTTTCTTATGATATTTCCATGCACCCAGAACACTCATTGATGTAGAAAGGACGAGATCAGAATCACCATAAATTCTATATGCTTGTTGTTCAATGAATGGTGAACGAAGAATATTTTTCTCTTCATCCTCACTCAGTTGGTAATTTGCATCACGTTCAAGAACAATCTCTGCAATTTGAAAAGGAACATTCAAATCGGGAGGAGTCGTGGTATCTTCTTTGCCATTAGAGAAAATCTCCTTTTCGAAGTGTATTCCAAATTTGTCAGTTGGAGATGTCAAATTAACAAATTGATGATCATTGAATTCATTGGTGACACTCGATGACCCCTTCAAAATATCTTCAATGTTGTCAAAGTTTTGATTGTCCTCTTGAGTTAACTTTTTCTCTGATAGATCAGCTGAATCCATAATCATTAACATTCCCGAGTCACCCTCTCTCTGACTTTCCGATTCATCTAGAAAACTTTCACACTGTGTTTCTTCAATTTCATCACTGGAATCAGATATATCAACAACATCTCTATCCTTCTGTTGACTAGATGTACCAGCTTCATAAGTTAATCTTTGAAAAACACTGGACCGATAACCACCTTGTCTATTCTCCCCCTCATGAAGATTGTCAGGATTGAAATCATCATGATCAGGCATGTGAATTGGTCCAGGTGACTTGCATGGAGATAAAGGATACACTATCCTTGCTTGCTCAAGATAAATCATCATAGTTTCGCGAACTTCATCAAGATCAGTTCGTTTAGCAAACTCAGCAAGATAGAGCTCCTCCACCTCATTGTCAGAGAGATACTGTAATCCATATCTATTTGAACTTCGAGAAGGTGACCCAGTTGGTGAAAAAACAGTGTAACCATGAACAAAAGCAGCATCAGCAGCAACTGTTGAAGGCGATGTCGGTGGAAGTGTTTGAGTTGCAGTGAGGGCAGGTAAGGATGATTGTGCGATATTATTCTTATATGTAGGGCTGTACATACTACTAGTCAGATTCATGATATCCACTTCTGATGGAGGTTGGGTAACAACCGGAGTTGTCACCGGCGAAGTTTCTTTCGAAGCATCCGCCTCCATGACTCTGGTCTCATGGGACTCTAACAGAGTAGTAGAACTACCCGTCTATTTAGTTCTCGCAGAGATATTGCTATCCCCGACTCCCGAAATCATTGATATACCATGAGGTGGCACATCTCTTTCAGTTAAAGACTCTTCCTCCAGACCCTGAGATTCAGAATCCGGAAGAGAAGTGGTTTGAACCAATGGATCACTTTCATGAACCAAGGGAACAGTCTGCTGGAAGTCTGATAAATATCCCGAAGGATTGTCATGTTGACTCGTTTCCATCGAACGCGGCAGATCTTCCTCATCAATATAAGCCGGACCTCGAGACCCTGTTGTACATTGAAGTACAGGAGGATTTCCAGCCGATACGCAGGGTGCCTTTTCAAGATTTTTCGGCTCTCCTTCGGCCGTTCTGGACTTCAATGATTGAGTTTCCTCAATCGATTGAGTCAACGCAGACTTTACTGCAGAGGAAGACTTTACTTCCTTAGATGCCGAAGCACCTTGCTTTGTAGGATTTATTATTAAGTCCTGTTTAGATTGGATGGGCTTAGTGGTCATTTTACCATCCGTGCGTTTAGATCTCTTGCTTACCGAAGCTTGCGCTTCATTTAGCGTAGGGCTTACTGTTATTCTTGAATGTGATACGGAGATGGGTGAGGGTGACCTAATTGGCTCTAGGTCTTGGTCCATATCACCACTGGTTGGAGTAACTATTTGTCGGACGATGGGTGTCGAAGTCCTAGATCTAGTTACTCGTTGGGTTGGCGGAGTCTGAATCATCTCATCAGGCATGTATCGAGTTCTCTTAGGAGAATGTTCAGGAGATGATTCAGATGCTGTTACTGAAGTGTCACTGCCTACTTCGGGTGTTGTGGAAAGGGTTAGTTCAATCCTAGTTGGACTAGGTTCCCTGATCCTCACGGGTTTAGCTTGTTGTGCTACCCTAGATCTTTTGAGGTTCACCCTAAGTGGAGGATTAGCTGGCCCGGGTGGTTGAACTACAGGTTCCTCTACAACCTCTGGGGCTGGAACCACGGCAGGTTCAACTTGTTTTTATTGTACCGGGTTCGGAAGAGGTATTCCTACAGCCTGAAAATAAGAACGCATACGAGCGTCTTGGGGTTCAGCTAGCCTCACTAGCCAATTTGGAATTGGCGCAGTGAATTGATTATCAGACACCATAGGGGTGTTCATCTTCAGCTCTCCAAACCTTTTCATCTGTAATCCATGTGTACCTGGTACAAAGATATTTGCATTTCTGCAAGCATTGATAGCATCATGGATAAAGATACTGAAAAACCTTTCGCAAAGGATGTATGAACCCCTTGGCTTTTCAACCTGTGCCGGAACCAAATCCCATATAAGTTCTGCATAATCACGATTCTCTACTCTTGTGAATGAGTAGAAAAGTTTGAGCATCGGCACAGTTAAGCTATCAGATCCACTTCTTGTCATCAACAAGCATCTGTTGATGATTGCGAAGATCACATACCACCTTGAGTGCAGATATTTCTTCTGAAACTTAGCTGGTGGAACATTGGTAGCTCCAACATAACCAAGATCAAAGACAGAAGTCATCATTTGCTGAGTAGCAGGAAAAGCAGGAGCATTCTATACAAGAGGAAGTCTGAATATCCTCCTGAAGTCTGCTTTTGTGATACTCCTGAATCCTTGTACTCCTCTCAGCCTAAATTCAAATCTGGCTGGTTCGCCCTGTGGATTAGTAGCATTTGGTTGTGTGGCCTCCATAAATTTGATTGATCTGTTAAGAATATCCAAGTCTGTTTCTGACACACTAACTGTGGAGCTCAGAGCAGGACATAAAATATGCCTCTCTAGAATTGCAGTCCAATATTTGTAGGGAATATTGGTTTCAGAGTTGATAAAGTGATTGTTCACCATTTAGCTGTATAAATAAGAAACAAAAGACCACAAGATATTTAACAAAAAGCATATATCTCTATTCTTATTTGCCTTTGAAATCCTTTTTAAATTTTTTAAATTTTAAGATTTTTATGGTTTTTCAAATATAAAAGTCTTTTATTCTCAAATATGAACAAATAATTGACAACCATGACATTCATATGATATTCATCTTAGTACGAAATCATCATGCAAAGTCAATTATATAACACAAGGAATCAAAACAACACTTAGTCAATTTCAGCACAATTCAAGCAGAAACGGTAGTTATGAAAACTTTAGATTCTGTAACCAAATAAGCTTGAGTTTTCATATCAGAAAAATATAGAATAAACATGTTAAGTGTTTGAAGATAAAAATCAGAAAATTTCAAGGTACCAAATTTCAGACTCGGTATCAAGAAGGAAAACCAGATTCGGTTTCTTCAACAATTAATAGAAAGTCACTCAAACATGCATATTCTATCACATATCATGTAATTTCACAACCATGATCAAACAACCATTCAATTACAAGCATATTAACATGGTAATTGTATGAACAAATTCAGTATCAAGATAGGAACACATTCGGTAGATACAGAATCCATCAAATAAGCAATTAAACATGTAATCAGGCTCGGTCAAATGATAGATCAGTCAATTTAACTCAGATTAGACAAGATTTCATGTTGATTTTCCAAATCAATTGAGTTTAATCAAAGATTAATTGAAATCGACTCAGACTCAGTATAATCAACAAGATTTCAAAAATTAAAGATCATAATCCAGTTATTTTGAACTTTTCTGGTTGATAAAAACATAATTATCTCAGATCTACAATAATATATCTTAAACATTGATTAAAATGAACAATTATCAAGAATTTGAAGAAACCGAATGACAGACTCGGTAGAATTAGGCAGATTCGATATAATCAACAGACTCGGTAGGTAATTAATAACAGTAAGAGTAATGTTTGACTTTGACTCTCATTTTATAGATACCGAAGGTAAAATACCGAATGGGCTTTACAGAATGGGCCTAATATACCGAATTCAGTCCAATTTTTCAAAACATAAACAATTTAACTCCAAATCTTGACAAATTGATTTTTCCTCTTGAAATCCATTTCAATCTTTTCATGAAAAACAATTCTGAGACAATTTTTTGAAAACTTTGAACTTACCGAATCTGTACAGTTGGTTGTCAGACTCGGTAAAATGCTAAAAATAGCATTTATTCAGTAAAATTTAAATATTTTCGGATTTTATCTTTTCCAATTTTTATGAATTTTTCAAAATAAGATTTGTACTTAAAAGAACTTTGAATTTTATACAAAGTACAAATCTTCAGTGATACCAATTGTTGACACGGGTTGCATACTGAGATATATACAAGCCATAGTGAATTATTTCAGATAAAAACAAAGAAATTTTGATTTCACTTTAGAAAAACAATATTTTTGCATAATTTTCTCATTTTCTCCCCCTCAAAATGTGATATACAAGAAAGTAAATCAACATTTTGATTATGTTCCCAAGAAAATGAATCAACTCCCCCTTGAAATAGGATATCAATGAGTTACCTCCCCCTTGCGTAACCATTGAACAAATGTACCTAGGAAGTTATCATTAATCTAAAGGCAGTCCCTTAAAGAAAAATTATCTAAAGCACTGAAACTTAGTTGCTCCCCCTAGAAAGTATCTACTCCCCCTAAACACAAGATCCCAAAAATAAGTCCCAACAGATCTAAGGAATATCAAGCACTATACTCTACCATGCCAATCTCTTTGATCAAGAATTTTAGCCTAAGTTCATCTAAAGGTTTAGTGAACATGTCAGCTAACTGCACTTTAGTAGGCACAAAGTATAATTCTACATCCCCTTTCTCTACATGGTCCTTAATGAAATGATAACGAATATCTATGTGTTTAGTTTTAGAAAGTTGAACCGGGTTGCTTGTTATTGCAATAGCACTTTGTGAATCACAATAGATCGGGGTCTTAGAAATCTTAAAGCCATAGTCCAAGAGTTGAGTTTGCATCCACAAAACTTGTGAACAACAGTGAGCTACAGCAATGTACTCAGACTCAGCTGTTGATAAAGACACACAGTTCTACTTTTTGGATGACTAACCAACTAGCCTATTCCTCAACATCTGAATTGATCCAGATGTGCTTTTTCTATCAATATGGCAACCACCATGATCCGAATCAGTATAAGCAGTGAGATTGAAATCGGATCCATGAGGATACCAGATCCTAAGGTTAGGTGTACCTTTAAGGTATTGAAAAATCCTAACAACCGCTTTGGAGTGAGATTTCTTAAGGTTGGACTGAAAGCGGGCACAGACAGTTACGGCAAGTGTAATGTCTGGTCGACTTGCAGTCAGATACATTAAAGAACCAACTATGCTTCGATAAAGCGTAATATCAAAGGGTTCCCCATTAGTATCAGCATCCAGTAAAGTCCTCATTGGGGTTGTCATTGGTTTTAAAGCAGTCATTTTAAAACGTTTTAGCATATCATTGATATACTTTGTTTGACTAATAAAAATCCCATTTGGTAATTGTTTTACTTGTAACCCCAAGAAGAAAGTTAACTGGTCAAGCATGCTCATTTCGAATTTGCTGTCCATAAGGTCACCAAATTCTTTGCATAAGGCCGGGGACGTGGAACCAAAAATAATATTATCAAAGTAAATTTGAACCAAGAGAATGTGACCGTGGTTTTTACGGATGAATAGCGTTGTATCAATCGTTCCACGAGAGAAGCCATTGTCCAGCAAATACATTGTTAAGGTCTCGTACCATGCACGCGGTGCTTGCTTTAGACCGTATATAGATTTCTCCAAGTAGTAAACGTGGTTTGGAAGAATGGGATCGACAAAGCCCTCTGGTTGATCAACATAGACTTCCTCTTGAAGATAACCATTCAGAAAAGCAGTTTTGACATCTATTTGAAACACCGTGAACTTCATATGAGAAGCAAATGCAAGAAAAAGATGAATTGCCTCAATCCTAGCAACCGGAGCAAACGTTTCGTCATAATCAATGCCTTCTTGTTGTTGATATCCTTTGGCCACAAGACGTGCCTTGTTTCGAACCACAATTCCATCAGAATCTTTCTTGTTCTTGAAAATCCATTTTACCCCTATTGGTCGTTGACCCGTTGGTCTTGGAACAAATCGCCATACTTTCAATCGTTCAAATTGATTGATCTCGTCTTGCATTGCAACTACCCAGTATGGATCTAGTAAAGCTTGAGCAACCGTTGTTGGTTCAATATTACTAAGAAAGGCTGTGAATAGACACATATTCTGAGTAGCCCTTCGAGTTGACACTGGAGCAGATGCGTCACCAATAATAAGATCTATTGGATGAATTTTAGTCCATCGGGTGTGTGGAAGAGGTTGTACATTAGTGGTATCCATTGAAACATCAACCGTTGTTGACGTTGAGCCTTGATCCACTGGATCTGATGTAACATTATCTAATGGATTCAATAGAGTTTCTGGAGAAACAGCTGGAGTTGTATCAACTGATGAATCTTGAATTGGTTCAAGATTATCAGTGACAGGAGGTTGGAGGGAGGATGAAGAAGCAACAGGTGAATCAGTTGGTGTTGAATCTTCATCAAAAAGACTTTGAAGAGTCTCCACAGTAGTTGACTGTGATGGTGTAACCGGTACGGCTTGAACATTTGAATCCCGTTGAGGAGTATAAAGACTATCAAACAAGATATCCAGTTCCTCTGATGTAACCGTAGGAACACCCTTCTTCGAGAAAATTGAGTTTTGCACGGAAGAAGTAATAGCCAGGTTAGGATCGGGTTTTGAACTGAGTTGTTCAAAAGCCATTCCCGAAAATTCATCGAACTTGACGTTAATGCTCTCTTTAATCATCTTTGTCCGCTTATGATAAACACGATAAGCAACTTTGTTCGAGGAATAACCAAGAAATATGGCCTGATCGCCATGAGGATCAAACTTTCCGAGGCTGTCAAAATCGTTAAGCACATAGCATATACAACCAAAAACACGGAAATATTTGACATTCGGGCGCCTACCATATAATAACTCATATGGAGTTTTATCAAAACGTTTGTTTACAATACAACGATTTTGGGTATAGCATGCAGTTGAAATGGCCTCCCCCCACATTTTTGGAGGTAATTTGGAGTAGGCAAGCATCGTTCGTGCTGCTTCGCACAACGTACGATTACGTCGTTCAACTACTCCATTTTGTTGGAGGGTCTGAGCAGCAGAGAACTGATGTTCAATGCTTTTGTCTTTCAAATAACTATCAAGCGGGTCATTCTTAAATTCCGTCCCATTATCAGTTCTGATGCTCTTAACATGTTTGTTAAAAGAGCGTTGAATCTTTTTAATGAATTCAATGATAATGGCGGGGGTTTCTGACTTAGTTCGCAAAAGAAAAATCCATGTAAACCGGGTATAGTCATCAACAATGACAAGCACATGTTTCTTGCCACCGAGGCTAGAAATACGCATGGGTCCACATAAGTCCATATGCAATAATTGCAAAGACGATGAAGTACTAGGGTTTTGCTTAAGCGGATGATTAGTCCGTTTCAGCTTACCCATCGCACATGATGGACACACATGATGCTTATCATATTGAAAGGTTGGAATACCATCAACTAAATCTTTAGAGACTAGTCGATTGATACCCTTGTAATTCAGGTGTGACATCCGATGATGGCATAACCATGAATTTTCTTTGGTAGAACGAGTGGCCAAACACATGGTTGCATGTGATGGTGCATCATTGAGGTCAATAGTATATAGTGAAGCACAACGTTTACCAACAAGAAGATCATTCCCTCCGGTAGATTTCACCGAGCATTGTCGACGTTCAAACAAAACTTTGAGATCTCCATCGTAGAATTGGCTCACACTAAATAAACTGCACCCCAAACCCTCAACATAAGAAACCCGTTTGATTGTTATGCCATTTTGCACAAAATCTCCGTAACGCGTTATTGTTGCAATCTCATCATTTTTGAATGTAACCGTTCCTAGGAATTTGTCAATGAAGTTGACAAGCAAGGATTTATCGCTCGTCATGTGTCGAGAACAACCAGAATCGATATACCAAACACAGACGTCGAAACCCTGTAAATGTGAATTTCCTAGAGTTTAGGTACCCAAAGTTTTTTGGGTCCTTTTCGGTTAGTACCAACAATAAACTTTGGATTAACAACAAACTTTAGATCAATGATGAAATAATCACGTAAAGCATCATGCAGTTTAGACAATAAAGCATCATTTAAAACCACATTACATGAAGCATCATACGCAATATCAATCTTTACATCATTATCAGAAGTCTTAACACACAATTTATTCCAAGTAGATGTTTTGTTCACAGACGAAAATTGAAATTCATGAGATGATTTCCTAGGCCAACTAGCAGATTGGTTTGGTTTGGTTGCTACTTTCTTAGTCGTGGACTTAGGAACCCATACAGATTTGTAATTCATGTTTGGATTATGACCTGTTACACGAAAAACACCTTTGTTAGTTAGACGTCTAAACTTTTCAGTTGACACATGAGATGACTGATTTTGCAGAATTTCCAATTTGATTGTACGTTCTTTTGCATCATACTCACTTAAATCAGGTTTAGAACTTGTGTGTGTTGTGGACTTAACTGATTTCTTTAAAAGACTCTCTTTTGAAGTTTTTGTCATAGGAATTATAGGAATCTTTTCAGTTAACACAGAACCATTTGGAGAATGAACCTTTTTAACAATATACTGAGTTGTAGAAACAACTTTCGAACCATGATTGCCAAATTGAGAATGTAGAGGATTTTTAAGAATAGTAATGGGTTTTACATCCTTAGATATTGTTGTTCCCTTCTCCTTCTTAGTAATCCCACCAGTACATTCAAGCACATTGGTTGCAACATTAGACGTTTGCTTAAGTGTGTTAGCCTGTTTCATTTGAATTATCTTTTGTTTTAAGCTTTTAATCTCAAGACATAATTCTTCAGCAGAAACTATCACTTCACCCTCCTTAAAAGCATAAGTACATTCTTTCTTAGGCCGTGAAGGCAATTTATCACACAAAGCAAGCATTTGTTCTAATGATTGCCACTTAAGTTGCAAGTCAATATTCTCCTGTTCAAGTTGAGCTACTATACGATTCAAATTACGTACAGCAGGCAAATGCAAGTAATAATCTGGCAAAGGATCAAGTTGACTTTCAAAATCTATCAAAGGTTCAATGTTCGGTTCATCCTGAGGTTCTACTTTATCATCTAAAGAATTTTGACCTAGAGAATCTGTCTCAAAGAAGACAGTTAGTTCATGTGCTAGGTCTGCACGGAAAACATCATCTGGGCATGCAGGTAAAGTTGGTAGAATTGGTTTCACATCAAAAATTGGTTCATCAAACACCTCATCTATTGCAGAAATGCTATAACTAGGTTTGTTAAACACTTCATTCTCAAGCATTAAAATGTATTTCTCTAGCATGAGTGTTGGGATATAAACCAGTCTATGCTTAGGCACATAATCTTCACGTTGCATGTTCTTTTCAGTTTCAACAAGATTTTTCAAGAAATCAGGATTCGATTTACTTATCTTAGCATTGATTTTTTCATAAATTAAGCTAATTTGATGGTATTTCCTAGATTTACGATTTACAATAATATCATCAAAATCAGCATCAGAAGCATGTACAAAATGCGATGGTAAACCAGCTTGAAAATAATCAGAATGATATATTCCTGGAATCTTTTTTGAAGCATCTTCCAAAATTTTTGGATCTTCATAACCCAACCCCCACTTTTCACCATGAATCGTTTTTGGTCTATTCATGAAAATCGTTTGTTTTAAAAGTTCCATATCCATGATAGCTTTGGATTGCTCTGTTCGATATAGTTTTTCCTCATATCGAGCAAGTTGTGCTTTCATTTGAAAAGATTCTTTTGACAATAAAGAAATTTCAGTGTTCTTTTCAATTATGGTGTTTTCCAATTGAACAATTTTCTTGTTTAGTTTTGAAAGTGTGGGTTCATGTTGGTTTTTCAAATCAGAAAGATCTTTTTCTAAAAATTGAACTTTTTCAGCAAGTCGTTCCGATTTTAAACGATAATCAGTTCTTTCAACTTTAATTGGATGAATTGTCTTTTTCAGATCTTCCAACTCGGTTTCCTTAAAGTTGAGTTGGAGAGTCAATTGTTGCACATCCGTTTGCAATTTGGATGAGGAAGGTCTGGTCTCATTCATTTTGATTTTATCTTTTAAAACTTTGTTTTCAGATTTTAAGCCTTTGACTTCTTTTGACATTGAGACCAGATTCTTCATCAAGTCATTTTCCATTTTTATAAAATCAGGTGAGATTTCAGATGATTGTACCTCATCATCATCGGATGTTGAGTCAGAATTCTCCATTGCTTCCTTAGCTTTGATGAGCTTTGTCACCTTGCAAACATTTGCATGTTCCACCTCTGAATCTGAATCGTCAGTCCAATTAAACCAAGTATCATCAACCGGTTTTAGCTCTCTCCTAGTTTCCACAATCTTAGCCATCAACATTTTATTCTTGTAGTAAGCTGCGTCCTTCTTCTTAGGCATCTTGCACTCACGAGAGTAATGACCAGCTTTGCCACAATTGAAACAAATTGAATCTTCCTTCTTGGAATCATCAGCACGTTATTGTTTAGATTGATCAGCTTTCTTGTAGTACGAGGAAGATGACGAGTTTTTGCGTTGATTGCTTGATTTGCCTTTAAACTTGTATTTGTTCAAGGCTTTTGTGAACATGGCTGCCATCTTGACTAATTCAAGATGAGAATCATCAACATCAGAAAGATTCAAATCTTCTGAATCAGTTGATTCTTCAACAAGCACTTTCTTGGACAAGCTTTTGGAAGACGTCAACGATTTGCTCTTCTTTTTGGCAATTAGGGCAAGTGGATCGCCCGGAGAAGACTCTTTCCTTCCTTCTTGAAGTTTAGACACTTCAGGTTGGTAATGCATAAGAACTCCAACAAGCTCATGAATAGTCAACTTGTCAATCTCTTTAGTAGATCGAACAATGGTTCCATAAGGAAGCCAATCAGCATTGAGCTTTTTGAGAAACTTCATGTTGACTTCAGCATTTACTTTTATGATCTTGCACCTTTTCAACTCATTGAGAACACCATTGAAACGACGATAGGTATCCTTGAGTGGTTCATCAGTTTCCTGCTTGAAATCTTCATAGAATCCCAGAGCCTTATTCAATTTAGTAATGTCTGACATGTCATAACCTTCTTGCTGTTGTTTGATCTCATCCCATATATCTTTTGCTGTTGTGTTGCTATCAACATTTTCAAACAATTCATACGGGATAGCTTGCATAACAATATTCTTTGCCTCTATGTAACCCTGAGCCCTCTCACGCTTATCACCAGAAAGTTCATAGACTGGAATTGGCATACCAGTATCCGGATGATAATCAACAACTGGACCATCTCTCAGAGAAGCCCAAATGTATTTTGCTTTCTCACCCTTATAGTCTATGTACTGAGTGATACGGTGAAGCCACTGAGTGTATTTGGCATCAAACAATACTGGAGGACGGGAATCTGATCCAATGATCAAAGTATCTTGAGTAGACATCTTGAAAATGAGGTAGATTCGGTAAAGATTCTGTATTACACAAATCTAAGATGAAAAATCACAACAATCTGATCAGAATGTCAGATTCTGTAACAGATTTGGTACTGTAGCAGATTCGGTAAAGTAGCAGATTCGGTAAAGATTCTGTATATCAGATTCTGTAAAAGAAACTGATCAGAAATACAAGAGACACACCCAGATTCAGTATAGATTCAGTAATCACAAGAATTGTAGCCTGTAACCACTTAAAATAATGGATTAAGTGATACAGAAACTCAGATTCTGTATTTGATTCGGTAGTCAGATTCTGTATGAATTTGAAGTTCAAACTCAATTCAATCCTTTTGAATTAGATTCTGTAACCTTGCTGCATAAGGAAACACGTTAGTATCACACAAAATATCAAAGATACCGAAAGTATAGGATACCGAATGTCAACTGTAGCAGTTGACAATACCGAGTCTAAGTTTAAAACTTAGAAATATGACAGAATCCTTTCTCAAACCACACCAATTAGCTGCGTATAATCAAACCGAATGTGATAGAATCATAATCACACCACAATCTGCAACACTTAAGATGAATTTAAGTAATGAAGCAGACTCGGTATGACAGTTACGATACCGAGTGTTGATCAAATCTTCAAAACTTAATGAATTGAAGAAATTGAACCGTCAGAAATGTGATTTAACACCTCACGAACACAACTGAATCCTTAAATCTTCACAAAAATCCAGAATCAAGCTTGAATTAAGCAATACCGAGATTTTTAGCCACAAACTCTAAAAATCAACTTGATTCTCCATAATTGAAGTTAAAAAACTGTAATGATGATCGAAACTCTTTCTAAAATACCTAATGCACCTTTGCTGAACTTATCACAAGAATCTGAACGTCAGATTATCAAATTCGATGATACCGAATGTGATTCAAAATACCGAGAGTAATCAGATTCTGTAATCTACAATCTCTGGATCGATATAGTGATGTAGAATCACTTCCTGGAAGCTCTGATACCAAATGATAGGTCAGATCATGTTGAGATTGAGAGAAATGATAAGATAAAGAGAGATTCGGTATGTAAGCATGAGACTCGGTATTAGAGAGAATCGGTACAATTACATTCCACAGCTTCTAGAACTCGGTTACAATGCAATGGCTATCTAATTAGGACTACTTAGGTTCCTTATATAGCCCTCTTCTAAGGAACCTCATTTAAGCTTATTTTCACATTAACACTATACAACTTCGGGGTCCTAACAAGCTAGATTAAATTTTCAAAAGATCAAATGTTTTCATAAAGATCCAATTTCCTAACGGATCTAAATTTTCATAGTCATGTGGGACTGTAAACCACATCGTTACTATCATTGTTCATACCATCGTATTGAAATCACTGATGTACAAAGTGTGAATAATAAAGAAGTGATTCAAGTATGTTTTTATTCAAAGTACTATATTACTTGAGGACAAGCAATGCTCAAGTGTGGGAATATTTGATAATGCTAAAAACGAACATATATTTCATAGCATTATCCCTCAAGAAAGACAAGCTTTTAGTTGCAATTATCCTATTTAGAAGTGATATTCGTTTAAATAATAAAATGTGAAGACAAAAGGTAGATTCGACGAAGTGAAGACGCAAATGACCAAAAAGCTAAAAGTACAAAGTACAATCAAAGAGGTTCAAATTATTGATGAGAAACGTCTAAAAATTAAAAGAGTACGAGCCGCAAAACGCAAAGTACAAGATATTAAATTATACGCCAGGACGTTCGAAAATCCGGAACCGGGACCAAAGTCAACTCTCAACGCGCGACGCAACGGACCAAAAATTACAAGTCAACTGTGCACAAGAATATAATATAATATATAATTAATTATATATATTATTATATATATTAATTAAAAGCCGCCCACGTTTTGGATCGTAATGTGAGCTGTATTTAAGACCTCCGCACTTGCACGAAAAAACACATCTTTTTCTTTTCCTTACTCTATCTCTCAATATATATATTTATATTTATAATTTATAATTTTAATTTTAATTTAATTTTAATAATAAGGGTATGTTAGCGAATGTTTTAAGTTTGTAAGTCGAAATTCTGTACGTGTAACGCTACGCTATTATTAATCATTGTAAGTTATGTTCAACCTTTTTAAATTAATGTCTCGTAGCTAAGTTATTATTATACTTATTTAATGCCGAAGTAATCGTGATGTTGGGCTAAATATTAAAATTGGATAATTGGGCTTTGTACCATAATTGGGGTTTGGATAAAAGAATGACACTTGTGGAAATTAGACTATGGGCTATTAATGGGTTTTATATTAACTTAATGATACCTTGTTAATTTAATATAAAGGTTATAATTTGACGTATCTATAAATAACCACTTACGCTTAATCGGGTACGGTGGGCGGGATATCTATAAATACCAATAATTGTTCATTTTACCGGACACGAAACTGGATTAATAGTTAATGGACTAGTTAAAACAGGGGTGGATTACATTCAAGGGTAATTGGTGTAATTGTTAACAAAGTATTAAAACCTTGGTTTACACGCAGTCGATGACCTGTTGTATTCATTAAACAAAGTAATAAGACCTTGTTACAGTTCGAATCCCCAATTAGTTGGAATATTTGACTTCGGGAATAAGAATAATTTGACGAAAACTTCTGCACTTTATGATTATGACTGATGAACTATTATGGACAAATCCGTATAGACATATCGAATAATCCAGGACAAAGGACAATTAACCCATGGTAATAAACTAAAATCAACACGTCGAACATCATGATTACGGAAGTTTAAAAAAGCATAATTCCTTTATTTCATATTTCATCGCACTTTTATTTACTGTCATTTTATTTAATTGCACTTTTAATTATCGCACTTTTTAATTATCGCAACTTTTATTTACTATCATTTTATTTTATCGCACTTTAATTATTGTCATTTACTTTATGCTTTAAATTAAGTTATATTTATTTTTTTTACATTAGGGTTTAACTGCGACTTAAGACATAAAATTGACAAACCGATCATTAAATGGTAAAACCCCCTTTTATAATAATAATAATAATAATACTTCTTATATTTATATATTTATTTATATACAAATTTAGTTTTAAAAATATAGCGTTAAACTTGGCTAGTTCCCTGTGGACGAACCGGACTTACTAAAAACTACACTACTGTACGATTAGGTACACTGCCTATAAGTGTTGTAGCAAGGTTTAGGTATATCCACTCTATAAATAAATAAATAACTTGTGTAAAATTGTATCGTATTTAATAGTAATTTCCTAGTAAAATATTATAGTATTTAGTATCCCTTCGCTTTAACATCAATTATATTATGTATGTATCTAAAACATAATAAGTCTTATAAGGATGGTTAATTAATATTGGGATTATTAATGTAATTAATGAATAATACTATTATTATAACTTATACACTTATCTATATAGTAACACCATAAATTACACTAAGTATATTGTCACCTATATATATATAATTAATAAGTATATTAATAACTTGTTATGTGTATACACCTATAACGTGAAGGTTATAATTAAAGATAACATACAAAGACTACAAACATCACTGCTACTTGTGGCCTAGGGTGATCATTGTTGCCTTATGGGAATCGATTGTGGATTTCGAATGCCATGACTTAGATTCTGGTCACGAATCCTGTGCGCCCGGTAACAATAGATCATTCGAGTGACTTGCACGATAGCAACGAAGTTTGGGCGAGATTGTACAACATCTTTGTTAAGAATTATAACCCGAACTTCTTAAACTAGAAGCTTACTATAAGTGGAAGCTTTCCATAAATAGTAGGTTTTCAAATATAGAAACTTTTGAGAAATAGGAACTTTTCTCAAAAACCGTCACTGTTAATATAGTTTGCTATATTAATAAACAAACTTTATGTCTATTAGACATTAACTAACCAAAGGTTATATCTCTAGGTTGAGATCTCAGAATACATACACCGTTCTTACATCTTGCGTGGAATTACTTGCTTGCTACTAAGGTGAACTTCATAGCCCCACTTTTAACTATCTTTATATACTTGTTTTGAACTTTTGGGGTGAGACACATGCTTGCTTTCAAAATGTTTTATGCTTAGACCCAAGTACTCGAAAACTTTATCTTGATTAGTTCAAACTGTGCTATGACATGCTTTGATTTGTGCTAAATCCCTGCCATGATATCGTTAATTGCTAAGTATAAACGCAAACTTAGTTATTGTGAGTAGGCCTACTGAGAGTGACGTCTCTAACCATTTAACCGTTGGTCTTTGGTTACATAATAATGATTTCAATGACACTGACAGTTCAAGGTGTCACGGGGTAACTTTGTTTAGTCTCGATATCATACACCTCAGCACTACTAATGAACTGATTAAACTTTATAACTAAATCTTGTGGTCTAAAACTATATTAAACCTATGTTGTTCACTCAACCATTGTGTTGACATTTTAAGCATGTTTGTCTAATGTGAAGATTAGCTTGTGTGCTGCCCTATGATGCTTAGTTAGCTGTTGCATTGGAGTCCACATATTAGACTTATCATTTGTTATTTACAAATGGATTTCATTATGTAAAACATTATTATGTTTCCGATGCAAATTCAAATTTTGTTATAAAATGTCTCATTTAGAGTCGTTCTCATTTATACATACTTGTGATGTAATATTGTGAAGTCATATTTCCCCGGCCCTATTTGGGGGTATGACACAACAACGTCTAAGTACCTGAGAAATACATACTTAAAAGTCAACACAAATGTTGGTGAGCTATAGTTTGTTTGTATTCAGTAATGTAATGTAGACCATGAGATTTCGTATTCAAAATAGTATGAAAAGTATATGCTTATCCGTGGGCACCCGGTAACTAACTTAACAAGCAATATCACCCCCTAAAAGTACACCTGGAAAGTGCGTAAGTTTACGAAGTACTAAACACCCATTGAATGCTAGCGCCACTAGCCCGAGTGGGGATGTCAGACCATATGGATCCATATCTAAGATTCGCGTCTACCGGTTCATAAACCAATAGTTAAACGTTACCGAGCTAAGGGAAATCTTTGTGCCGTTATGTCACCCACACATATATAAATTTTAAGTACTCGTGTCTAGTATGTAAAACATAAAAAGTGCATGTATTCTCAGTCTCCAAAATAGTTAAAGTAAAAAGGGAGCTATAACTCACAGTGAATGTGCGGTACAAGTCGATATGAAAAGTATGCAAGTAGTAAGTCGGTCCGAAAGGTCCTCAACCTAAGTCAAAGGTTACTAAGTTAGTATATTGTCCCCAAGGGTTTAAAATTAAATAAGTTAAGTCTTAAGTATCATTACATCATCATCATCATCATTCGTAAAATATAAAGTAAGTTTTCAACAAGAATAGAGATCGAAACAAAAGGCTGACTTCGGACAGCTGCTACGACCTCTATACAAACTGAAACAATGTGTGGTCAGTGGAAAAGGCTCCGTATGTGAGTCCTCTAACCGATATCCAAGTTTCAGATCCTAACTCGATGTCGTTAGACCGTGGTGACGGTTCAAGCGCTAGCAGGTCAGAATTTTCAGCACGTCGTTACAAAGGCGTAGTGATTTTCTATAAGCTATAAATCCTAAACCGTATATCGGATTTAGGCAAGTCTTGAATGAAAAGTCATCTACTAAAAACGAAATATCTGAAAATAAACTTTCCAGAAGTCCTAGGTGAAAGGACCCGTCCTAATCCATCCGTACGAAGTCCGTATCGATTATAAACGATTCACAATAGTTGATTACATCGCGAGGTACTTGACCTCTATATGATACATTTTACAAACATTGCATTCGTTTTTTGAAAAGACAATATTTCATTACATCGAAAGTTGACGGCATGCATACCATTTCATAATATATCTAACTATAATTGACTTAATAATAGTTCTGATGAACTCAATGACTCGAATGCAACGTCTTTTGAAATATGTCATGAATGACTTCAAGTAATATCTCTAAAATGAGCAAATGCACAGCGGAAGATTTCTTTCGTACCTGAGAATAAATATGCTTTAAAGTGTCAACCAAAAGGTTGGTGAGTTCATTAGTTTATCATAAATAATCATTTAATAATTTTAATAGACCACAAGATTTCATATTTCCATTTCTCATAAACATACGTCCCATACATAGAGACAAAAATATCATTCATATGGATTGAACACCTAGTAACTGACATTCACAATATGTATATAAGAATATCCCCATCATTCCGGGATCCTCCTTCGGACATGATTTAAGTTTCGAAGTACTAAAGCATCCGGTACTTTGGATGGGGCTTGTTAGGCCCGATAGATCTATCTTTAGAGTTCGCGTCAATTAGGGTGTCTGTTCCCTAATTCTTAGATTACCAGACTTAATAAAAAGGGGCATATTCGATTAGATAATCCAACCACAGAATGTAGTTTTAAGTACTTGTGACTATTTCGTAAAGCATTTATAAAAGCAGTGCATGTATTCTCAGTACCAAAAATATATATTGCAAAAGCATTTAAAAAGGGAGCAAATGAAACTCACACATATAAATATTGTAAAACAGTTAATAAAGCATTTGCATGCATTCTCAGCCCAAAAATGTAATGAGTAAAAAGGGTAAATGAAACTCACCTAATGTATTTTGTTGTAAAAATACATATGACTATATTGAACAACTGAACAATGTAGGGTTGGCCTCGGATTCACGAACCTATATCATTCATATATATATTAAAATATAATCTTGTAATCTATTAATTCTATTTATTATTATTAATGATGTATTTGTTATATTTAATAATTTATAAGTTTCATTATTTATTTATATATATATATATTCATTTTTATATATAGAAATTTAATATAGTTAAGTTATATAGTTTAAATATATTTGTGTATATTAAATCCTTATGCTTATACTTATAACTTTAACAATATCTTTAAAACCTTTATTTTTTCATAATCATAATAATTTTAGTGATGTTGGTAATACTAATACTAATAATAATAATAATAATAATAATAATAATGATAGTAAAGATGTTACTTTTAATGATACTATTAGTTTTAACAAAACGACAGTTTTGAAGATAAATGTTACTTTTTGTAATATCGGTATTACTAATAATATTAATTCTGATAATATTTTTAATGATATTGATAAGAATAACAATAATACTTAGTAATAATATTAATGGTAATAATAACAAAAATTTTTAATCTTAATCATAATCATAATAATAGTGATAATAATAAAAATAATAGTAATAATAAAAATGGTTGCTACCTCAAAAAGATAAAAAGAATCGCCCAAGCAGGGACTCGAACCCGCGACCTCTCGTTAACCCAGCTCACCATCAAACCATCCCTCTATTTCATCATTTGTGTTTTATTTTCCCCCTATGTTTATTTATCCCTTGATGTAAAGCCTGAAAGCCCAACTGAAGAAAGGAACTCGGCCCATCAGCAATTACACTCTCGGCCCAATCTTGAAATGATAAAAAAAATAAACAAAGAACCCGGTAACCAGGCTCGAACCTCCAACCATTCGATTAACCAATACTCCTCTTAACCATCTACTCTATCTCGTTTATCTGACATTATGAGAATCCTATATGTATTTATTTAGTTTTACATTTTCCTCTTCATCTTCATAGAATCAAACAACCCGAACTCTTAATCATACAGATAGTTCTATAATTTGAATTAGGACTTTTCAACAGAATCCAATCCATCTATATATGACTTTAAACTAATTGAGAACGAGAAAAAAAAAAACACAGCTCGTCGCTGTTATTGGTTTTAAAAAAAAAAATTCACTTTTAAATTTTTAGAATGATTTAGCTCAAGCTTCCTACACGAAAAATGTTTTAAAACATTCCTGTAATCTTTAACAAACTTCAATTTCACTAAATTCATAATACAAAATTTAAATTTAAATGAAGAACACAGTTTGACTTTTTACCTCACCAACTTTGACTTCGGAAATTAACAATCACAACATGAATTGAGACTTGAAAAAAAATGCAGAGAGTTCGAGTACGAGCTTCCTAACAATCTTGCATTAATGGATTTTTTTATTTGATTCGATTATTGATTTTGGCCTAAAAGATGAATGTAAAGAGGATAAATGGGGTTTCTTTTAAATTCTCTGTTTTATGAATATCAGTAGGTAAATTTTAAAGGCGTAATTTAAGGAGTTATGTAGTATAATAATAAACCTAACTTTGTTTGATAGCTAATAGTTGCTGGACAGCATGTCACGAGTAGAAGATAAAGCAGAAAAACGAACAGTGAAGAAGAAGAACTAAAAACCAAACAGATATGGATGGGTTCGGTTTATATATTTATTTTATACTAATAAATAAATATAGATATATATATTAATAATAATACAATTAATATTCATAACAATAATATTAATAATAATAATACTTTCCATAATAATAAAGATAACAATAATGATAATAGCACCAAGTATAATGTTAATTACTAACAATATTATAAATAATAATTTTAATAATATTAGTATTGATAATGATAAAGATATAACAATTACTTGTTTTAGATTTTATGACAAAGTATTATATATTATGATAGTTGATATTATTATAACTATTGACATTTATTTTAATGATAATAATAAAAGTAATAATGGCAAACATCCACATAATAACTAAATCACTTAATTTTTATTTATTTATTTATTTATTTATTTATTTATTTTTTTATATATTTAATTCATAATATATAAGTAATTACATGTATAGTTATTTACATCTACATTTATATTTATGATTTAAGGTTCGTGAATCGTCGAGAATGGTCAAAGTCAAATGCATATATGAAACAAATTCAAAATTCTATAGACTCAACTTAATAGACTTTGCTTATCGTGTCGGAATAATATAAAGATAAAGTTTAAATTTGGTCGGAAATTCCCGGGTCATCACAGTACCTACCCGTTAAAGAAATTTCGTCCCGAAATTTGAGTGAGGCGGTCATGGTTAACTATAAAAATGTTTTCATGACGTATATGAGTTGATAAATAGAGTTTTATCATCATTGAATAATATGGATAAAATGATTCGATTATTCTAAGAATACGAATGAAGCTATCGCAAAAGAGTGAATTGAAGAAAATAAGATTTTTCTTTAGCTTTTGACGTAAACAGGGTTGAATTTAGAAAATAAGACGCGTCTTAACTTTCGACATTGACTTGGTTGAATTCCGGAATTCAAGGGATTTAAAGAAAATCTTGAAGATCTATAAGATCTGATTCTTCGGGATTTATGAAAATTAAGATCTCTTTAAATAAATACGGTGATCTGCCCCGATTACTACGTCTGATATTTCCTTTATAAATTTAACTTTTCCGTTCAATTTATTTTCCCCACTTCTATACTCAATTTCTAAATTCAAAAGATTTATAAAAATGCTTAACCCTGTTCTGATCCTTGTTCTTATTCTAACTATCGCAATGATAGTTCTACTTTTCCAACTCCCACTTGAAGAATCTGTTTATTTCTATTATGCTCTAGGTATTATTGTATTTATAATCCTCCCGTGTCTTTATATTGCTATACGTACTGATATCCACGGTTTGTAATTTCGGTGCTGTCATTGGGCTTTATATTTTCTCTTATATTTTGGATCTCTTTGCCTTTTTATTATTCTCCCGACCTCTAGTAAAGCGAGTAATGGTCCAGAATTCGTAAGTATGGAATTTCGGATAAACATCATGTTCTAAATAAGAAAGAAGATATTATCACGATTTGATTTGTCAAATTATCAGAATCACTGAGTATAGAACTATCAAGAATATATATTTTTGATATGTTCAGAAGTTATGCAGAATGAAAGAGTTATGTAATATGGCACGTGATGACGTTATGATCTGTGAATCATCACGTCTCATTAGAAACTCAGCATGATTTACTGTAATATAATCACGTTGATCAAGTGTCATTATATTATACTAACTCATGCATCAGTTCCCAACATTACTTCAATAACATTCATATTTTAAGCTCGAAGGTTTACAGAATATAGAAACTAACAGTTTTTATATGATGTAACACTAATATCATGAAGAGATTAATATTTTTAGATAAGAATAGTTATGAAAATATCTTCAGAAATATGGAGGATATTTATAATGAAAGATACGATGATATCTTGGAATTTCTAATATCGATGGATGATGAAGAATATTTATCCGTAAGGGTTTAGATTCGAAAGCAAGGTATTCGCTAAATATTTCATCAGAAACAGAATCATTTGGATTCTTTGAAGTCAAACTTATTCTTTGTGACTTGTCTACGGCTTCCTTCATAGTTTCGCATAATCCGCTTTTCGGTACTAAATTTTCTATTGAATGTTTCCAATATAATGATACACAAGAAGCACGAGGAGGTATATAATTTCGGACGAGAATATTTATGAAAATATCCTCAGAAATATCGAAGATATTGATGATGATATTTTGGAATTTCTAAGCTCGATAGTTGATGGAGAAAGATTTTCCGCAAGATTTTAACATGACTTCGGAGCAAGATATTCTCTAAAGATTTCAACGGATCCAGAATTACCTGAATCCTTTGAATATAGGGTTTGGTCCTTGTATTTGTCCTTGGCCTCCTCCATGGGTAGCTCAATCTGTTTTTCAATACCCAATTTTCTATCGAGCGTTTCTAACACTCCTTTCTTTATCATCAAACTTTTGGCCGTTTAGACCATCTAAAATTTTTTTTTTGTTTCCTCTGCATTTCATGCTATGATATCTAAATCATCGGTTATTAATCCGAGGTGGTTTCAGGAGAATTGTGTTTTTAGATGATTAAACGCTGATGGTAATATGATGGAATATGAAAGGTCCCCTGGTAACAATAAAAGAGCATGCATATAAATCAAGGTGATAATAAGGTTGTTTCGAACGAAAAGTCGAACTTGATTTGTTGGAGCTGTGACAAAATTTGCTACCTTGCAAGAAATCACCAAGTTATTTTGGGTAATAATAACACTAAAGGAATTAGCACAGATATGTGTTAAATGTTTACTCAGATTCTGAGTGTTTTCAGGTGCATAACTATATGTATCAATCTTTTCTTCTATAGATGAAGTGCGGTTGGTTCATCCTCTTGATTGAGGTGTTTTCAAGAATCATGAAAGGTTTGAACGCAGAATGTAGTCGTGAAGATACAAATGATGTTTAAGACGAAATCAAGTGGCAACTTGAAGAATTGTTTAGTTTCTTATATTATAATCAATATTTTAATTCATTTTAATTGTCCAATGTTATTAGTCCACAGTCGATAGTCCACAGTTAACAGTCTAATAATTTGTATATAGTTTAATATATAATGTTCGAATTAACTAATAAATATTGTGACCCGTGTACATGTCTCAGACTCGATCACAACTCAAAGTATATATATATTATATATAGATGGGTCGATATGATATGTCAAAACATTGTATACGTGTCCCGATATTTAAAATGCATAAATAACAGAATGACGATAAATAAAGTGCGTAAAATAAATATTAGAAATTAATTGACGATAAATAAAATTGCGAGAATGTAAATTGCGATAAATAAACTGCGATAAATAAATTGCGATAATTAAATGGTAATACGGAATTAACAATTAGCTAGGAACAGTTAGCTAGGATTTTGTCAGCGTGGATTCTTAATAGAATTTCATATTGTTAATTAATCTGTTTCTAATCAATTTTTATTGTGTCCATTATTTCTTCATTATGCCACTTGTTGGATTCTGATAGGTCAAAATCCAAATATGTAATTGGATGAATATGGTTATTCTGTGGTGAACGGATTTGTATATCGGTGGATATAAGTAGGATAGTATATGACTGTTGAAACAGATTCGAAGAACATACAATGTAACTTATTAATGTGAAATCTTAAATATTTCTCGAGTATTACCTACCCGTTAAAATATTTCTACCATTAACAGTTTGTACGAAAGTATCTTTAATCACAATCTTTATGAAAATATATTTACATATATATATTTTCTTCAGATGTAATTATGGATTTAATGAGTTAATATGATATTACACTCATTTGCTTTTTGATTGGAACTAGAATGAATAATCTCTAAAACTTTAGAGATTACATATTCGCCATGTCGAACGAAGATAAATGAGGTAGAACAATACATAGCACGAAGATCATACTCAAAGTACAGATGATGATATTGAAGCATGGATTGTTGATGGTACTGGTGCTGTTATTGATGGTACTGTTGGTGTCGGTGATGTTGCTGAAGCTGGTACATTTTGCACCATATTTTCCGAATTGATTATTCGAGCGCGAAGTTCGTTGACTTATTACTCCAGGATAATTGTCGATCGGAACGAGAGGATGAATAAGGTTCAGAATTGTGGATAGAATATAATCTTGTCGAGTTACCCTGGAAATGAGACTGAAAATGGTGTCTCAAACAGGTTCGCCGGTAAACGCTTCAGGTTCATTGTCAAGAGGTGAATTCGGTTGATGGAAGGGATTGCCTTCTGCGCGTTTCCATTAATTAAGTCAACTACGAATCCATCAGATGAATTGATAATGGCTGATTGGTTGATTCATGCTGATGACGCTGTTTTTGGAGCTTAGGTGAACATCTATGTCGGAATAACTATCGGAATAGCTATCGGAATCTGAGGGACTCGAACTGGTTGCAAGATTCATCTCGTACGATCAAATGAAGGATTTTCGATAAAAAAAAATAGATTATAGGATGTAGATTAGTACCCTGCAATACATAATTTACATATGCATATATAATACTAAAATCTCATAAGTTACGGAGGAATCTACGAAAGCTGTCAGGTAAAGATAACAATAACAGATACGCTAAGATATGAATTAGCATATACGCTAAGATATGAATTTTGTCTATACACTATTCATGCAGTCAAAGCAATAAGATGTGTCTAGACTAAGAATAATAAGCAGGTAATTTACTAAGAATGATAAACAAATGATTTCTGACAAAAATGATAAGCAAAACTTTTGACATGCAGACACGGTCGAAGTCCAGACTCACTAATGCCTCCTAACGACTTATCAGTTAGACATACTAATGCAAGAACTGGTTCGCTAAGACCACCGCTCTGATACCAACTGAAAGGACCCGTCCTAATCCATCCGGACGAAGTCCGTATCGATTATAAACGATTCACAATAGTTGATTACATCGCGAGGTACTTGACCTCTATATGATACATTTTACAAACATTGCATTCGTTTTTTGAAAAGACAATATTTCATTACATCGAAAGTTGACGGCATGCATACCATTTCATAATATATCTAACTATAATTGACTTAATAATAGTCCTGATGAACTCAATGACTCGAATGCAAAGTCTTTTGAAATATGTCATGAATGACTTCAAGTAATATCTCTAAAATGAGCAAATGCACAGCGGAAGATTTCTTTCGTACCTGATAATAAATATGCTTTAAAGTGTCAACCAAAAGGTTGGTGAGTTCATTAGTTTATCATAAATAATCATTTAATAATTTTAATAGACCACAAGATTTCATATTTCCATTTCTCATAAACATACGTCCCATACATAGAGACAAAAATATCATTCATATGGATTGAACACCTGGTAACCGACATTCACAATATGTATATAAGAATATCCCCATCATTCCGGGATCCTCCTTCGGACATGATTTAAGTTTCGAAGTACTAAAGCATCCGGTACTTTGGATGGGGCTTGTTAGGCCCGATAGATCTATCTTTAGAGTTCGCGTCAATTAGGGTGTCTGTTCCCTAATTCTTAGATTACCAGACTTAATAAAAAGGGGCATATTCGATTAGATAATCCAACCACAGAATGTAGTTTTAAGTACTTGTGTCTATTTCGTAAAGCATTTATAAAAGCAGTGCATGTATTCTCAGTACCAAAAATATATATTGCAAAAGCATTTAAAAAGGGAGCAAATGAAACTCACACATATAAATATTGTAAAACAGTTAATAAAGCATTTGCATGCATTCTCAGCCCAAAAATGTAATGAGTAAAAAGGGTAAATGAAACTCACCTAATGTATTTTGTAGTAAAAATACATATGACTATATTGAACAACTGAACAATGTAGGGTTGGCCTCGGATTCACGAACCTATATCATTCATATATATATTAAAATATAATCTTGTAATCTATTAATTCTATTTATTATTATTAATGATGTATTTGTTATATTTAATAATTTATAAGTTTCATTATTTATTTATATATATATATTCATTTTTATATATAGAAATTTAATATAGTTAAGTTATATAGTTTAAATATATTTGTGTATATGAAATCCTTATGCTTATACTTATAACTTTAACAATATCTTTAAAACCTTTATTTTTTCATAATCATAATAATTTTAGTGATGTTGGTAATACTAATAATAATAATAATAATAATAATGATAGTAAAGATGTTACTTTTAATGATACTATTAGTTTTAACAAAACGATAGTTTTGAAGATAAATGTTACTTTTTGTAATATCGGTATTACTAATAATATTAATTTTGATAATATTTTTAATGATATTGATAAGAATAACAATAATACTTAGTAATAATATTAATGGTAATAATAACAAAAATTTTTAATCTTAATCATAATCATAATAATCGTGATAATAATAAAAATAATAGTAATAATAAAAATGGTTGCTACCTCAAAAAGATAAAAAGAATCGCCCAAGCAGGGACTCGAACCCGCGACCTCTCGTTAACCCAGCTCACCATCAAACCATCCCTCTATTTCATCATTTGTGTTTTATTTTCCCCCTATGTTTATTTATCCCTTGATGTAAAGCCTGAAAGCCCAACTGAAGAAAGGAACTCGGCCCATCAGCAATTACACTCTCGGCCCAATCTTGAAATGATAAAAAAAATAAACAAAGAACCCGGTAACCAGGCTCGAACCTCCAACCATTCGATTAACCAATACTCCTCTTAACCATCTACTCTATCTCGTTTATCTGACATTATGAGAATCCTATATGTATTTATTTAGTTTTACATTTTCCTCTTCATCTTCATAGAATCAAACAACCCGAACTCTTAATCATACAGATAGTTCTATAATTTGAATTAGGACTTTTCAACAGAATCCAATCCATCTATATATGACTTTAAACTAATTGAGAACGAGAAAAAAAAAAAAAAAAACACAGCTCGTCGCTGTTATTGGTTTTTAAAAAAAAAATTCACTTTTAAATTTTTAGAATGATTTAGCTCAAGCTTCCTACACGAAAAATGTTTTAAAACATTCCTGTAATCTTTAACAAACTTCAATTTCACTAAATTCATAATACAAAATTTAAATTTAAATGAAGAACACAGTTTGACTTTTTACCTCACCAACTTTGACTTCGGAAATTAACAATCACAACATGAATTGAGACTTGAAAAAAAATGCAGAGAGTTCGAGTACGAGCTTCCTAACAATCTTGCATTAATGGATTTTTTTATTTGATTCGATTATTGATTTTGGCCTAAAAGATGAATGTAAAGAGGATAAATGGGGTTTCTTTTAAATTCTCTGTTTTATGAATATCAGTAGGTAAATTTTAAAGGCGTAATTTAAGGAGTTATGTAGTATAATAATAAACCTAACTTTGTTTGATAGCTAATAGTTGCTGGACAGCATGTCACGAGTAGAAGATAAAGCAGAAAAACGAACAGTTAAGAAGAAGAACTAAAAACCAAACAGATATGGATGGGTTCGGTTTATATATTTATTTTATACTAATAAATAAATATAGATATATATTAATAATAATACAATTAATATTCATAACAATAATATTAATAATAATAATACTTTCCATAATAATAAAGATAACAATAATGATAATAGCACCAAGTATAATGTTAATTACTAACAATATTATAAATAATAATTTTAATAATATTAGTATTGATAATGATAAAGATATAACAATTACTTGTTTTAAATTTTATGACAAAGTATTATATATTATGATAGTTGATATTATTATAACTATTGACATTTATTTTAATGATAATAATAAAAGTAATAATGGCAAACATCCACATAATAACTAAATCACTTAATTTTTATTTATTTATTTATTTATTTATTTTTTATATATTTAATTCATAATATATAAGTAATTACATGTATAGTTATTTACATCTACATTTATATTTATGATTTAAGGTTCGTGAATCGTCGAGAATGGTCAAAGTCAAATGCATATATGAAACAAATTCAAAATTCTCGAGACTCAACTTAATAGACTTTGCTTATCGTGTCGGAATAATATAAAGATAAAGTTTAAATTTGGTCGGAAATTCCCGGGTCATCACACCAGGTGTCTGATCTGACCCCGAAAAACAGAAAACAAGTGCTCTGGTGGGTTTCTTGGTGCTTGATGCTCATCACGGTTCTCATCCTTGATGCACGTAAGCTTCAAGTGTACAACTCTTTGATGTTTTAGCATCATTTTGACCAAGTTTCAACCACCAACACACAACTAAGAGTAAAAGCTAACATTTTACAAGTTTTGAACATCAAGGTTGTCTCTTTATTGCATAAACACAATAAAGCTTCAACCTTTGACCTTTTGACACAAGTTTATGCATCTTCATCATATGAGATGATGAAGACTTGATTTTTATCATCATAAAAATCATAAAAAGGTTCCAAGTAAGTGAGATCTACAATAATAACATAGATCTCAAGTATTAAGAAACCCTAAGCTATAAAGCTTGGATTTTTACAAGATTAATGAGACCATAAGTTAGAAAGCTAAGATCTAGTAAAAGTAATCAGATCAAAAACTTAAAAATCTTAGATCTAAATAAAATAATGAAACCCTAAGTTAGGAAGCTTGGATCTTTAATGTTCTTGAAGATCCTTAAAGCAAAAGGCTAGATCTTCAAGTTTCATGAAGATCATAAACACAAGTTTTGATCTTTTTAACAAAATAAATAGATCATAAGTTAGAAAACTTAGATCCAACAAAAGTAATGAAGATTCAAAGCTAGAAAACTTGAATCTTTCATGTTCTTGAAGGATTCAATTCAAAGTTTGAATCTACAAGATATAACAAGATCAAAAAGCTAAAAAGCTTGATCTTATGATGATGATGATGATGTCGTGTACAAGAAGAAGAGAAGAAGAGAAGAAGAAGAAGAAAGTTTAAAACTTACAATTTTTAGTATGAGAAAGACTAGAGAGAGAATTAGAGAGCAAGTGTATGTAAAATGAGAATGAGATCAAGTGTAAAATGGATGAAATGAGCTTGGTATTTATAGTGGTGAAAGGTGGTGGTGGCCGTGGGTTTTGAGGGGGACAAAAGGGGGACAACTTTTGCTTTTTGCTTAGTGGTGGTCTAAAGGTGGTGCTTGTTGTTGGGGTCCCATGCAACATGTGTGGTAATGGTTAACAAAAATGCTAGTATGTTGGCTCATATTAATGGGTTTTTATCTTACATTTATATGGGTCATAAACTTATTAAAGTTGGGCTAGTTTAAGAGTCAATTAGCTAGAGTAGGGTGGGCTTAAGTCCAATAAGGTAGAAAGTCCATTAAGACTAACTAGTGTGCATTAGTAAATTACTAAGCGTAATTAAGCAACCAATAAGACAAGTAATTGTCATTAGAAAATAACAATTAGTATTACGTAGTCATAATATTACAATTATGACCAAAATTAATCGTGTACAGAGTACATAGCTCGTTCTAAACGTCAAGTGACACTAACTGTCGTAAAAGCATTCGAGAATCAAGTTAAGTAACTACGTACTTAGTAACACATTTTAAAATATAAACGAAAGTAATCAAAATGAATAATGATCCCAGAATATAATATAGCTCAGTACGCACAAATACGCAGTTTCATGAAAGTAATAAGAACAAATATAAGTCGAAAAAGTCGAGTCGTTACATTACCCACCTGTTAAAGAAAATTTCGTCCCGAAATTTTAAGCTGAGGTAGACGGTAGAGTCAGGAAGAGGTGAGGATAGTTCTACTTCATTTGATCCTCTCGCTCCCAAGTAAACTCGAGTCCTCGTTTAGCATTCCAACGAACTCGAACAATTGGAATCTTGTTGCGTTTCAAGGTCTTGACCTCACGGTCCATAATTTCAACAGGCTCTTCCACGAAGTGGAGTTTGTCATCAATCGTAAGCTCATCTAGAGGTATGACAAGTTCTGGTTCAGCAAGACACTTCTTCATATTCGACACGTGAAAAGTGGGATGAACTGAGCTCAACTGGATCGGAAGATCCAAACGGTAAGCAACGGGTCCAACACGCTCCAAGATTTCAAAAGGACCAATATATCGCGGATTTAGCTTCCCACGCCTTCCGAAACGGATTACACCTTTCCAAGGTGCGACTTTCAACATTACGCGGTCACCTACTTGGAATTCGAGATTTTTACGTTTAAGGTCGGCATAGCTCTTTTGACGATCACGGGCTGTCTTGAGCCTTGCTTGAATTTGGACAATCTTCTCTGTTGTTTCATGGACGAGTTCGAGTCCGGTGATTTGTTTTTCACCTACTTTGGCCAACAGATAAGAGAACAGCACTTGCGTCCATATAAAGCTTCCAAAGGTGCGGCCTTAATGATCGCGTGATAACTATTGTTGTAAGAAAATTCGGTTAGAGGCAAATCAATAACACAAGCTCGTAACATGTCCTTTAAGGTTTGAATCGTGCGTTCGCTTTGTCCGTCGGTTTGCGAGGGATACGCAGTACCCATATCTAAACATGTTCCCAAAGCTTCTTGTAAAGAACGCCAAAATCTAGAAGCAAAACGTGCATCTCGATCTAAAATAATCGATAAGGGTACACCATGACGAGATACAATTTCCTTTATGTATAGTTGCGCTAGTTTGTGCATCGTATCGGTTTCCTTCATGGCTAGGAAGTGAGCAGATTTGGTAAGACGGTCAATAATAACCCAGATGGTATCATATCCACCTACCGTCTTCGATAGCTTCATGATAAAGTCCATCGTTATTCCTTCCCACTTCCAATGCAGGATTTCGGGTTGCTGAAGTAACCCGGATGGCCTCTGATGTTCGGCTTTGATCTTAGAACAAGTTAAACACTTTCCAACGTAAGTAGCAACATCCCTTTTAAGGTTTGGCCACCAATATTGTTCCTTGAGGTCGTGGTACATCTTACTAGCTCCTGGATGAATCGAATACCTTGACTTGTGGGCTTCGTCTAGAATAAGGCTTCGTAAATTCCCATAATTAGGCACCCAAATTCTTCCGGCAAAATATCGAAGTCCAGTCTCCTTAACCTCGAATCAAGAGACGAGAATGTTCAAACGTTCCTGAGAAATATTATCCTCTTTGAGAGCTTCCTCTTGGGCTAAACGGATTTGGCTATTGAGATTCGTGTGGATGGTGATGTTTAAGGCGCGGACACGAAGAGGTACCATTATCTCTTTTTGGCTCAAGGCATCGGCTACAACATTTGCCTTGCCAGGATGGTAGCAAAGTTCACAATCATAATCGTTCAACGTCTCGATCCACCGTCACTGTCTCATGTTCAGTTGCTTCTTATCGAGTATGTGTTGGAGGCTTTTGTGGTCGGTGAAAATAGTGCTCTTGGTTCCATAAAGATAGTATCTCCACAGTCTGAGTGCGAATATAACAGCTCCAAGCTCGAGATCGTGAGTCATGTAATTTCGCTCGTGAATCTTCAATTGTCGGGAGGCGTAAGCAATAACCTTCTTCCGTTGCATCAATTCATACCCAAAACCTTGTCGAGAGGCATTGCAATATACAACGAAGTCATCACTGCCTTCGAGAAGGGATAAGATCGGTGCGGTGGTTAACTTCTGCTTCAGGGTTTAAAATGCCTCCCAAACGAACTTCTTCCCCTTGTGAGTTAACGCGGTTAAAGGACGCGCAATCAAAGAGAAACCTTCGATGAATCGACGATAATAACCGGCTAGGCCTAAAAATTGGTGGATATGAGTAGGAGTAGAGGGAGTTGCCCACTTGTTGATGGCTTCGATCTTTGCGGGATCGACTTTGATACCCTGATCGCTTACAATATGACCAAGAAATTGGACTTCCTTCAACCAAAATTCACACTGGGAGAATTTGGCATAGAGTTGCTCTTGTCTTAAGAGTTCAAGCATGAGTTGAAGATGTTACTCCTGTTCTTCTTCGCTTTTGGAATAGATTAGGATATCGTCTATGAATACGATAATGAATTTGTCCAGGTACAGCTTGCATACGCGATTCATGAGATCCATAAACATGGCAGGTGCATTTGTTAAACCGAATGGCATCACCAGAAACTCATAGTGACCATAACAAGTTCGGAACTCAGTCTTAAGTACATCGCTCTCCTTCACCCTCAACTGGTGATAACCTGATCGCAAGTCAATCTTGGAGTAAACGCTGGATCCTTGCAGCTGATCGAATATATCGTCAATCCTGGGAAGGGGATACCGGTTCTTGATTGTCAACTTGTTCAGCTCTCGATAATCGATACACATGCGGAAAGATCCGTCCTTCTTCTTCACGAACAAAACTTGTGCACCCCAAGGTGATGAACTCGGTCGAAAAACCCACGGTCTAGCAATTCCTGTAGTTAACTCTGCAACTCTTGTAGTTCGAAAGGTGTAAGTCGATAAGGTGCGCGAGCTACAGGTGCATCTTCTGGCACTAGATCAATCTGAAACTCCACTAATCGTGGCGGGGGTAATCCTGGAAACTCTTCTGGAAAGACGTCGGGAAATTTGTTCACAATTCGCACATCATCCACGCTTTTCTCCTCAGTTTCTAGCTTCTTCACATGTGCTAAAATAGCAAAACGTCCCTTTTCATGACCTTTTGTGCCTTCATGCAACTAATAAGGTTCAGCTTTGGGCTACGTCTCTCTCCGTAAACAATTAGTGGCTCACCATCTTCGCGAGGTATACGAAGTATCTTCTCTCCACATATAACTTCTGCTTTCACCTTGGACAACCAGTCCATACCGACTATCACATCAAATCTCCCTAACTTAATGGGTATTAAATCAATCTCAAAATCCACACCAGCTAAGTTTATTATACCTCCTCGGCCAATTTGATCAACTTTCTCAAGTTTTCCATTGGCTACCTCAACAAGAAAACTCTCCTCCAAAGGAACTAACGACCAATCTATCTTAGAGCAAAAGTGTCTACATACATAACTCCTATTGGCACCAGTATCAAACATGACAGAAGCTAATAGTTTATTAATAGTGAATATACCTGTAACCAAGTCAGGATCCTCGCGGGCATCTCTGGCGTTCATGTTGAAGACTCTTCCATGTGCTGGCCCACCATCCTTCTTCTTGTTGGAACATTCATTCCTGAAGTGGCCCTGCTGACCGCACTCATAGCACTTCCTCGGTCCATTAGGGTTTGTTCGCACAGCTGGGGTGGTGCTCTTACAATCTCTGTCTATGTGTCCATTCCTTTTACACTTCTCACACACAACGTTGCAGTATCCAGTGTGATGCTTGTAGCATCTCTTACACTGAGGAAGGATACCTTTGTAGTTAGGGTTAGGGTTAGGGTTCCTCCAGTCGTTGTTTCCCTTAAAGTTCTCATACCTCTTAGCAGGGTTCTGATCAAAACCTATACCCTTGTTTCCACCCCACTTACGTTTCCCATTACTAGATCCCGATTCTGATTTCACCTTCTCTGGATCTTGGCGGGTAATTTGATTCATCAGGGTGTGCGCCATGCGCATAGCTTTTAGGACATTTGCTGGTTTTGAAGATGTGACATTTCCCTTAATGTCCTTTGGGAGTCCTCACAGATACCTCTCCATCCGTTTATACTTCAGAGTAACCATTGTGTGGCACATTAAGGCTAACTTCAAGTATCTCCGGTTATAGCCATCAAGGTCAGTCCCTACGACTTTCAGTTCCCAAAACTCCGCTTCTATTTTCTGAATTTCGGTTCTGGGGCAGTATTCCTGGATCATAGTCCTCTTAAACTCCTCCCAGGTGTTGCATAAGCTTCATCAATTCCCTGAGCCTGGGTGAACGTATTCCACCAAGTCAAAGCGCCTTCCAACAGTGTGCAGGATGTGAACTTAGTCTTGTTTGCTTTGGAGCAGGTACTCACATGGAACACAGATTCCAACTTTTCAAACCCTCTCGTCAGCCCAACTGGCCCTTCTGTTCTACTAAAATTGTGGGGCTTACAACTCTGAAATTCCTTGAAAGTGCACCCATTCTGAATGTTCTGGTTAGCCGGTGGAGCTTGGGGGTTGGAATTCGCCATAGCTGTGGCTACTCGAGCATCTATCATCTCCTCAATCTGTACTGCTGTGGGCATTTCCCTTGGACCTCTTCCATTAGCCATCGATCTTCTAGACAAAAATTTCGACTTAAGTTAAAATCCGTTAATCAATAATTGATAACACCATAGCATAAGGTAATAAATATGGAAGCAACACGATACACGTTAACTAAGCATGGCAAACTAGTAGCAGATAGCACGAAAACCAACATGTAATAAAACACCGTACAATAATTCAACAACAGTAATTCCATTCATAGTAAGAAAATTGCATATAACTTCATAAGGTTCGTACAATACATGAATGAAAAACAAGAAACTACAAAGAGAATACATGATGAAATCTAATACAGCAGTCCTAGGGTAAGGGTGGGTAAATGATGTCCATCATGTGGGACACCTGGTTCTCGAGCTCAGTTACCCGGGCACGTAAGGCATGCACTTCTCTCGTCAGCTCCTTGATGGTGGGAGATGCTGGTGGGGTAAAAGGTGCAGGTGGTGCAGGTGGTGCAGATGTAGCACTAGAAGTAGATGGCACAGTGCGTGCGACCTTACGCACAAATGGATTAGCAGGATACGGCACAACCCGCTTGCGGGCGATGACCCTAACCAACTGTCCATGTACGTTCATGAACGGCTTACCTCTATTAACCCTTGGAATAACAGTACCATCGTAGCGGTATCTCTTCTTCGGCGGGGTAGAGGTTGGCTGCACGGGCTCCTCCTCGGGGTCCTCCTCAGAATCCTCCTCGGGATCCTCCTCATTGGTGTCATTGGATGATGATCCGTCTGAATCGTCTGAAGGTACTGCAGGTACATCACGGGCGGGAGAAAGCGTCTGGCCGGTGGTCATGGCCCGATATCTGCCAAGTGGAATCGGCACGACTCGTCCGTCAGCGGTGCGTCTAACCCAATGTCCACGCTCGTTACGGAAGGGATCATCTCCGTTACCTCAGGGATTACAGTACCATCGGAATGATGCTGTGTCCCCGGGAGTCTAGGGATGGGTGGAGCTGAAATCTCCTCAGGATCCTCGTCTCTGTCTGAGATGTCCATTAGGTCAGATGCGTGTCTACTATCTCCAGAAGACGAATCGCTAGAGTCGTCGGAGGGTAGCGGTGAGTCAGCTATAATAGTAGGTGAAATAGCGGACGTATCTGAGTCACTCTCGAATTCAAAGGTCATGGGCGGCATGTCTGACATCTGAACAAGGAAAAATAACTTTTTTCATGTCAGTAAGACATATAGCAAGCACGTAATCAGACACTACAGCAGCCTAGCAGTACATAGCATGGCAATAGTAACAGTATCATACCGAGGTAACATGCAAACAAAAGCATATAGTAGCATGCAGTAGCGAGAATAAGCAATAGCATACAGCAAGTTTACATAACAGTAAAAGTAAGCAGTAGCATGCAGTAGTTTCGCAGAAATAAGTAAACGAGCAAGTTGTAGATTAGTCCTATTAGTGAATCCCACTCGACCCAGTCAAGATGCACTAATGCAACCTAATTCCCTACAATCGATGCTCTGATACCAAATGTGATGCCTCGTATAAAACCATTGTGTACGGATCATCAACAACAGGTCCATTACACGGTATAATACTATATGCTATTTTAAAACAAGTTTTTCATTCATGAAAAGGTGACGTCTTTACCAACGTCAAATGTTTTACAAAGATAACGTGCTTCTACAAATAGAAAGCATTAACATAAGTACGTGACACAAATATCATTACAAAGCCATTGTTCAAATGTAACATAAGTTGTGAATGCAAAGTAATAGTTCCATGATTGAGACATCTCTAAGTAATGCACCGAATATCTAACACAGCGAGTCTTGTAACAGTAAGTTTATAACACCAAGGCTATAACAACAAGTCTAACAGCAGAAGCAACAATGTCTAAGCACCTAAGAAATACATGCTTAAAAGTCAACACGAATGTTGGTGAGCTATAGTTTGTTTGTATTCAGTAATGTAATGTAGACCACGAGATTTCGTATTCAAAATAGTATGAAAAGTATATACTTATCCGTGGGCACCCGGTAACTAACTTAACAAGCAATATCACCCCCTAAAAGTACACCTGGCAAGTGCGTAAGTTTACGAATCAAATGTTGGAGGATATGTTAAGGGCGTGTGTTATTGATTTCGGTGGTAGTTGGGATGAGCACTTACCATTGGTGGAACTCTCGTACAATAATAGTTATCACACTAGTATTGGAATGCCACCTTATGAGATGCTTTATGGGCATAGGTGTCGAACTCCTATTTGTTGGGGTGAAGTGGGCCAACGAGAAATCGGGAGTACCGATTTGGTTTTAGAGACGAATAGCAAGATCGAGACGATTCGGGCTCGACTTAAGGCGGCGCAAGATAGATAAAAATCTTATGATGATAAAGGTAGGCGACCGATTGAGTTTCAAGAGGGTGCCATGGTGATGCTTAAAGTTTCGCCATGGAAAGGTGTTATTCGGTTTCGAAAGCGAGGAAAGTTAGCTCCTCGGTTTATTGGTCCTTTCAAGGTTTTGGCTCATGTTGGTGAGGTTGCTTATATACTAGAGTTGCCGAAAGAGCGTGCGGGGATTCATAATACGTTTCATATTTCCCATCTCCGCAAGTGTCTTGCGGATGACTCGACGTGGGTGCCGTTAGATAAGATTACTTTGAACAACAAACTAGAGTATGTTGAAGAACCGATAGCTATTCTCGATGAGAAGGTTAAATTATTGCGTAACAAGGAGGTGAGGACCTTTAAATTCCAATGGCGTCATCGAAAGTGTTCCGAGTTTACGTGGAATTCGAAGAGTTTGTTTTGGTTTATCTTCCAGCTTGTCATGCGGCTTGGATCGCGAGGACGCGCTCCGATTCAAGTGGGGGAGAGTTGTAACATCCCGTTTTCCCGTACATGGCTAAAGGTATATATTTAATCGTTAGTACGCTTATAACTCGTTCATTTATATGATAAATAAATTAAAGTGTTAGTTGTTGTGTAAATGTGTATATATATATATATATATATATATATATATATATATATATATATATATATATATATATATATATATATATATATTTGAGAATGTATGCATGTATAAGTATATGCATGAGTTTTTGATGGTGTTAAGTCGGGCGAGGCCTTAGGACGAAGATTAGGTGTATATGAGAAGCGAGAACGAAGCATAAAAGTCGCGTAAATCAATAGTTGGTTTAAAATTGTCGAACGGGTCAGTTGTGGGCAAATGCTGGGCCGCGATAAACAACGCAAATCATAATCAGGAGGTGGATCAAACAGCCCGAATTTCACGTGAGACGCCACGCCGCGGTAAATCGGGTCGCGCCGCGACCATCTTGGTAGTCTGGTTCCGAAGTTAGTTTTTAAAAGGTGTGGTTCGAGGGTATTTTCATCTTTTCAAGTGTAGATCTGATTGAGACTTTAAGTCTCAGCCACTTATCCTTTTTATTCATTTTTTCCATTTTCTTCTCTATTTTCCTCTCAAAACACTAAACCCACTTAGATTTAAACTAAGAATTGAAGGTGAAGAATTGTGAATCGATCTTAGGAGCAAGAAGTAATATTGTTCCTCTTGTTCTTAGCTACGAGTGGATAGTGTTGGTAAGTCTTAACTCCGTACTTTGAGTTTTAGTTAATTTATGGCTAGGGTTTGGCCATTTGAGACTTGCAAGACCTATTTGGGGACTTAATGTAGTGACCCGAACTTTTTCATGTTTATATATATTAAATGAAATTGATTTTTACTTGATTAAATGTTTCCAACATGTTAAGCAATCAAACTTGTTAAGACTTGATTATTTGAAATGAGTTTCATGTAGACATATGACCACCCAAGTTGACAGGCGATTCACGAACGTTAAAACTTGTAAAAACGACATGACAATATATATATGGATATACATATAGTTAACATGAGATTATGATAAGTGAGTATCTCCATAAGTATATTAACAATGATTTATATACATAAAAACAAGACTACTAACTTAAGGATTTCGAAACGAGACATATATGTAACGATTATCGTGGTAACGACATTTAAATGTATATATATCATATTAAGATATATTAATATATCATAATATCATGATAAGATAATAATTTAACATCTCATTAGATATAATAAACAATAGGTTAACAACATTAAATGAGATTGTTAACTTAAAGGTTTCAAAACAACACTTACATGTAACGACTAACGATGACTTAACGACTCAGTTAAAATGTATATACATGTAGTATATTTAGATGTATTAATATAATTTTGGAAGACTTTAAGACATATATCAAAACACTAATACTTAACGAAAATGGGTACAGTTACATTCCCGTTCTTTTTTCATCAAGAATTCTAGTCGTATTCATACCCGTATTATACACAGCTTCTAGACGTACTTACTGTCGGTATATACCAATAGGAACTAGCATGGGATTCCAATCTTGATTATGTCATGTATGACTAATCAATTTTAACTTCTACCATGAACTAGTCAACTAACTAGAACTCCTTTTAACCCCACTCATCACTCACCACTTACCACTCATCATTCACTTCATTTCACTTCCAATTCTCTTTCTAATTCTCTCTCAACACACACACACACACTTATGAATGAATTTTTCCAGTAGCTAATCATCATCTTCATTAAAAATTACTTCAAGAATCAAGCTATAATCATCTTAGGAAAAAACTTCAAGAACACTTCGAAAATCCTTTCAAGTTTACTAGTTTACATCCAAGCTTTCTAATCCATTCCAAGTAATCATCTAAGATCAAGAAACCTTTGTTATTTATAGTAGGTTATCTTTCTTATTCAAGGTAATATTCATATTTAAACTTTGATTCAATTTCTATAACTATAAACTATCTTAATTCGAGTAAAAATCTTACTTGAACTTGTTTTTGTGTCATGATCCTACTTCAAGAAATTTCAAGCATCCAAGATCCTTTGAAGCTAGATCATTTCTTGTCACTTCCAGTAGGTTTTCCTACTAAATTTGAGGTAGTAATGATGTTGTCTCTAACATCATTCGATTCATATATATAAAACTATCTTATTCGAAGGTTTAAACTCGTAATCACTAGAACATAGTTTAGTTAATTCTAAACTTGTTCGCAAACAAAAGTTAATCCTTCTAACTTGACTTTTAAAATCAACTAAACACATGTTCTATATCTATATGATATGCTAACTTAATGATTTAAAACCTGGAAACACGAAAAATACCGTAAAACCGGACATACGCCATCGTAGTAACACCGCGGGCTGTTTTGGGTTTGATAATTAAAAACTATGATAAACTTTGATTTAAAAGTTTTTCTTCTGGGAAAATGATTTTTCCTATGAACATGAAACTATATCCAAAAATCATGGTTAAACTCAAAGTGAAAGTATGTTTTTCAAAATGGTCATCAAGACATCGTTCTTTCGACTGAAATGACTACCTCTTACAAAAACGACTTGTAACTTATATTTTCGACTATAAACCTATACTTTTTCTATATATATTCATAAAATAGAGTTAAATATGAAACCATAGCAATTTGATTCACTCAAAATGGATTTAAATCGAAGAAGTTATGGGTAAAACAAGATTGGATATTTTTTATTATTGTAGCTACGGGAAATATTGTAACAATTCTATACAAATCATAACCTAGCTAACTTATATTGTATTATTCTTGTATTCTAATATATATTATGTAATCTTGGGATACCTTAGACACGTATACAATGTTTTGACATATCATATCGACCCATCTATATAATATATTTTGGAACAACCATAGACACTCTATATGCAGTAATGTTGGAGTTATCTATACAGGGTTGAGGTTGATTCCAAAATAATATATATAGTTAGAGTTGTGGTCTAGCCTGAGGCTTGTATACACTAGGTCGTGGATTGATCCAAGATAATTTATATTTATTTATTTCTGTACATCTAACTGTGGACAACTAGCTGTAGGTTACCAACGAGGACTGTTGACTTAACAAACTCAAATCATTAAAACGTAATAAAAAATGTTGTAAATATATTTTGATCATACTTTGATATATATGTACATATTTGTATAGGTTCATGATTTGACCAGTGGCCAAGTCTTACTTCCCGACGAAGTAAAAATCTGTGAAAGTGAGTTATAGTCCCACTTTTAAAAGCTAATATTTTGGGATGAGAATACATGCAGTTTTATAAATGTTTTACGAAATAGACACAAGTAAATGAAACTACATTATATGGGTGAATGATCGAAGCCGAATATGCCCCTTTTGCTTGGTAACCTAAGAATTAGTAAACTGATCTACTAATTGACGCGAATCCTAAAGATAGATCTATTGGGCCTAACGAACCCCATCCAAAGTATCGGATGCTTTAGTACTTCGATGTTTTTATCATGTCCGAAGGATTTCCCGGAATGATAAGGGATATTCTTATATGCATCTTGTTAATTTCGGTTACCAGGTGTTCACCATATGAATGATTTTTATCTCTATGTATGGGATGTATATTGAAATATGAAATCTTGTGGTCTATTATTATGATTTGATAATATATAGGTTAAACCTATAAATCACCAACATTTTTTTTGACGTTTTAAGCATGTTTATTCTCAAGTGATTATTAAGAGCTTCCGCAGTTGCATACTAAAATAAGGACAAGATTTGGAGTCCATGCTTGTATGATATTATGTAAAAACTGCATTCAAGAAACTTATTTTTGATGTAATATATGAAACAACCCGTCCTAATCCATTCGGACGAAGTCCATATCGATTATAAACGATTCATATTAGTTGGTTACATCGCGAGGTACTTGACCTCTATATGATACATTTTACAAACATTGCATTCATTTTTAAAAAGACAAACTTTCAATACATTGAAAGTTGATGGCATGCATAGCATTTCATAATATATCTAACTATAAATGACTTGATAATAATCTTGATGAAATCAACGACTTGAATACAACGTCTTTTGAAATATCCCATGAATGACTCCAAGTAATGTCTCTAATATGAGCTAATGCACAGCGAAAGATTTCTTTCATACCTGAGAATAAACATGCTTTCAAGTGTCAACCTAAAGGTTGGTGAGTTCATTAGTTTAACATAAATAATCATTTCATAATTTTAATAGACCACAAGATTTCATATTTCCATTTCTCATAAACATATGTCCCATGCATAGAGACAAAAATATCATTCATATGTATTGAACACCTGGTAACCGACACCTGGTAACCGACATTCACAATATGTATATAAGAATATCCCCATCATTCCGAGATCCTCCTTCGGACATGATATAAATTTCAAAGTACTAAAGCATCCGGTACTTTGGATGGGGCTTGTTGGGCCCGATAGATCTATCTTTAGGATTTGCGTCAATTAGGGTGTCTGTTCCCTAATTCTTAGATTACCAGACTTAATAAAAAGGGGCATATTCGACTTCGATCATTCAACCATATAATGTAGTTTCGATTACTTGTGTCTATTTCGTAAAATAGTTACAAAAGCAGCGCATGTATTCTCAGCCCAAAAATATAAAGGGTAAAAAGGCAAATGAAACTCACCATACTGTATTTTATAGTAAAAATACATAGAACGACATTGAACAATTATAAGGTTGGCCTCGGATTCACGAACCTATATCATTTTTTATATATATTAACTTTTAATCAAATATATATATATATATATATATATATATATATATATATATATATATATATATATATATATATATATATATATATATATATATATATATATATATATATATATATATATAAGTTTATTAGTTATATATATTTTTTTATACTAATAACTAATATGTTTCATATATTCATTTTATATATTTTAAATAAATAAAAATATAAATTTTGTTATGTTAAATGTAATAATTATATTTTATATAAATAATATTTGTTGAAATAATAATAATAATCCTAGTAGTAATATTAATAATACAAATAATAATAGTAATTTTATTAAAATAATAGTATGACTCATAAAAATAATAGTAATGATAACTCTAATAAAAAATAATAATAATAATAATAGTTTTAACGATAAAAATAATAATTTTAATAATACTAATAATAATAATGATAATATTGTTATTTTTTAATACAAACAATAATTTTAATAATACTAATAATAATATTAATAATACTTATATAATAATATTAATAATACTTTGATAATAATATTTATAATAACAAAATAATACTAGTAATAATAATAATAATGATAATGACAATTAGATAATAATATTTGTAATAATAATAATAATAATAATAATAATAATAATAATAATAATAATAATAATAATAATAATAATAATAATAATAATAATAATAATAATAATTATGTTACCTAATATAAAGGGAAATCTGTGACTCTGTGTTGGCTTCATACAGATCGAGGAAGGCAGAAACCAAATACAGAATAAATCACGGTTTATGGAAGCTATGGGTTATTTAATCGATCAATCATTCAATCCACAATAATCGAGGTATAATCAGGTCACCGATTCATCACCATCATCGTTCAAAATCACCATCAGTTTACACTGTCATCCTTAATCGTCATCATCATCAATTGGTTAAGCAATCAAATCATCAATTGATCGAGTAAGTAATCAATTGATTGATATTCTATTAATTCCTTCATCTATATATATATATATATATATATATATATATATATATATATATATATATATATATATATATATATATATATATATATATATATATGTTTATATATATATATCTGCACTTCTTAATTTGGATCAAACCTAAAAGGTATTACATGGTGTTCTTGGTGGGTTTTGATTTAGTGTAACAATAATAATGGTCTCAAATGTTTCTCATTCTCTCAGAATTAAGGACGAACAGTAATAGTTAATTACAATTTTGGAGTTGACTGTTATGGTTTGGTTCTTCGCTAATAATGATGATATAGATGAGGGTGATTAAGGGTTGTTTGATATTTTGTTCCAATTAGAAACAGAAAACGTACCACCATAGATTAAATGTGTTTGGTTATGTTGCAGGTTATACAGAAGCATAACTAATAACGGCAGTAGCAGGTGACAAATAGTTCAATGGGTTGGGTTTTAGATTTTAGTTTTGTTTGAGCAAGAAGTATAGTAGTAAGTGTATTTATTCGTGTGGTTATGGTATTGAATTGATCATTTTTTGACATATAGATGATAAAGTAGTTAAGGTTGGTTTGGTTCTGGTTTTGGGTCTGACCTGAACAGGAAAGTCAACAGCAACTATGGTGGAGGTTTAAGTGATTCTTGGTGGTGTTTTGTAACTTTGCAGGGGAAACTGGAGCAGTAGCAGCTGAAATAAAATGGCGAGTGGTGATTTGTGACTGCTGGAATAAGGAAAGAAAACGAGTAGTAGTTGCAGTCTCCTCAATGGGGTTTCATGGTGGTGGTGTTTGTTTGCTCATGAGGGTTACATGTATTTTCAGTTTCGAACATAGTTACAGAAATAGTTGTTGCAGTAGTTTTAATGATATTTGATTTATTTGCAGGTCGACAAAAACAAGAACAAATGGGTGTAACAACTTTTATGGTGGAGTTATAGTTTGAGTAAACTGAAACAGAAAGAGGTTGCAGTAGTTGCAGCAGTCCTTTGATGGTGGTTCTTTGATAGAAAAAATAGGAAAACAATTGATGGAGGTTGTTTTTGTGATCAAGGTGATGGTGATTGGTTAGAATGGTTTAGCCAAATGGTAGTGGTGATTTGGTTGGTTGTTGGTTAGTTTGAAGGAGGGTGATAGTTTGCATCGATTGGAATCAGAAGAAGCAGTGAGAGAGAGAAGTGAGGTGGTGAGTTTCAAGTGGGTTTTCCTTTCTTCTTTATCGGTAACCAATATTTGTAAATGTGTATATCAGTTACATAGATGGATGAAGATATGCATAAAGATAGAATAAGTTAGATAGTGATAGATAGGTATGGACAGGATGGATAACAAAAAAAAGAAATAAGGAAATGGAGGTATATGGTGATGAATTCAATTGTGGGGTTAAGGAGTTTATTTATATGCTTAGTATATGTATATTTATAAAATATAGAGATGATGTTTTTAAATGGGTTTTCAATTTGCATATAAATGTAATCGGGTAATTGTATGTGTGTGTATATATTGATAGGGAGAGGGTGATGAAGGTGTCACAAGTGAGTCACATAAGATTAGTTTACCTATATATATATATATATATATATATATATATATATATATATATATATATATATATATATAATTAGGAATGATAAAATATATAGTATTATGTATATGGAAGCTGAATTCAATTCAGATATGGTATAGAGTTGTAGTGGTGACCTCCTCAACTCCTTTAATTAAATAACACGCTAAATAATTATAGTTTAGCCGTAGGTAATATTATTTTACACACTATAATAACAACTACAAAAAGGATTAAGGTTCATTAGGTATTTTCTAAGGTTCAATAGGATATTGTTGTAAATATGTGTTTTATTTCAGAAGCTAGACATATATTTGATGAGAAGTAAAAGTTGTAGTTATTGAGTTCATAAATTTGTAAGGGTCCCTATTGATTTGAGTGGGCTTAAAATCATCGATAAACTATATCACTCAAAGTGTAACTTGTACGTTTGAGTGTTTTGGCAATTTACTTCTTTAGATCAACTTCTCGTTATTTACAAAAATGTAATTAATAGTATTTTTAAATCAAGACGTTTAATATCAAATTTAATATTATATTTTATCACATTGTAAGATATACCTATATTTTTATTTAGAAATATATAATAGAAATTTATTATCAAAAATAATAGAAATTTATTATATCATATAATGTTTATATTTTAATGCAAATTATTTATATTAACAATTAATCTTCCCACTTATTATACACATGTAAATCCATACATTTATATACGTTCATTTACAAATAATTGTTCGTGAATCATCGAGATCAGTCGAAGGTAAAATGATTTCATAACATAGTTCAAAGATTTTGAAATTCTATTTAATAGACTTTACTTATCATGTCGAAACCATATAGATATTAAATTTAAATTTAGTCGGAAATTCCCGGGTCGTCACAGTACCTACCCGTTAAAGAAATTTCATCCCGAAATTTGAGTGGGGTCGTCATGGCTAACAGTAAAAATGTTTTCATGACGAATATGAGTTGATAAATAGAGTTTCATCATCATTGAGTACTATAGCCAAAACGATTCGATTATGCGAAGCGTACGAGTGAAGTTATTACAAAAGAGTGAAATAAGATAATAAGAATTTGTCTTAACCGGTGACATAGTCACGGTGGATTTTAGAAAATAAGATGCGTCTTATCTTTTGACGTTGCCTTGGTTGAATTCCGGAATTCAAGGGATTAAAAGAAAATCTTCGAAATCTAAAAGATTTGATTCTTTGGCGAATAAGGAAATTAAGATCTCTATAATTAAATACGGTGATCTGCCTCGATTACTCTGTCTGATATTTCCATTATAACTTTACCTTTTCCGTTCCATTTGTTTTCACCACTTCTATACTCAATTCCCAAATTCAAAAGATTTATGAAAATACTTAACCCTGTTCTGATCCTTGTTCTTATTCTAACTATCGCAATGATCGTTCTTCTTTTCCAACACCTACCTGAAGAATCTGTTTATTTCTATTATGCTCTAGGGATTATTGTATTTATAATCCTTCCGTGTCTTTATATTGCTATACGTACTGATATCCACAGTTTGTAATTTCGGTGTTGTCATTGGGCTTTATGTTTTCTCTTATATTTTGGATCTCTTTGCCTTTTTATTATCCTATCGACCTTTATTGAAGCGAGCAACGATCCAGAATTCATAGATATGAATTTCAAAATGAATGTAGTTAATGTTCTAAGAAATAAATGGTAATAACACGATCTTGATTCGTCAAATTACCAGAATATCCGGGAAAGATAGAACTATCAAGAAAATATGTTCTTGATATGTTTATATATCAGATAAAATGTAAGAGTCGTGTAACATGGCACATGATGACGTTATAAACTGTGAATCATCATGTCCCATTTAGAAACTCAGCATGACTTACTGTAATATAATCACGTTGATCAAGTGTCATTATATTATACCAACTCATGCATCAGTTCCCAACATTACTTCAATAACATTCATATTTTAAGCTCGAAAGTTTACAGTATATAGAAACTAACAGTTTCTATATGATGTAACACTGATAGCACGAAGAGATAATTAATATCAGGTGAGAATATTTATGAAGATATCTTCATAAATATTGAGGATATTTATAATGAAAGATACGATGATATCTTGGAATTTCTAATATCGAAGGATGATAGAGAAGATTTATCCGTAAGGGTTTAGAGTAAAGAGCAAGATATTCGCAAAAGACTTTAGCAGTCATTGAATCATTTGGATTCTTTGAAGTCAAACTTATTCTTTGTGATTTGTCCACGGCTTCCTTCATAGTTTCGCATAATCCACTTTTCGGTACTAAATTTTCTGCTGAATGTTTCCAATATTCCATTCTTTAGCATCAAACTTTTGGTTGTTAAGGTCGTTTACAGTTGTCTACGGCTTCTGCTGCTGCATTCAGCTTTTTCAACATTCAGAGTATCGATTTGTAGACTGAGTGCTTTTCAGAATTTCAGAAGGAAAGACCATAATTCTAAGAGATAAATGTTATATGTATACATATAACATTTGATATAGACATGCTACGAGATTTCAAAATACTGATTGCTGATTCCCGGTAATTGGTATGGCAATTCTCATTACAAGATGCAGATGATTATATGATAGGGTTTTAATGAATAAATATAATGATTTATCAGAAAGATTTAAGCCAAGAAGCAACGAGGTTGCTGGTACGCTTGCTGGTAATATGGTGGAATATAAAAGGTGTCTCGGTAACAATAAAAGAGCACGCATATATATCAAGGTTATAATAAGGTTGTTTCGAACGAAAAGTCGAAGTTAACTTGTTGGAGCTGTGACAAAATTGGCTACTTTGTAAAGGGATCGCAAAGTTATTTTTGCTAATAAATGCCAAAAGATCTGACGCGGCTACGTGTTAAACTTTTACTCAGTTGCCGAGAGTTTCTCAGGTGTAATACTATATACATAAATCTTTCTTTCCGTAGATGAAGTACGATTGGTTCATCCTCTAAATTGAGGTCTTTCCAGAATTATGAAAGGTTTGAACGCAGATTGTAATCGTCAAGATACAAATGAGGTTTGAGATGAAATCATGTGGCAAACTTGAAGAATTGTTTAGTTTCATATGTTATAATCAATATTTTAATTCATTTTAATTGTCCAATATTATTAGTCCACAGTAACAATCCAATAATTCATATATAGTTTAATATATAATATTCGGATTAATTAATACGTATCATGACCCGTATACGTCTCAGACTCGATCACAACTCAAACTATATATATTATTGTAGAATCAACCTCAACCCTGTATAGAGAACTCGATCATTACTGCATATAGAGTGTCTATGGTGATTCCAAATAATATATATAGATGCGTCGATATGATATTTCAAAACCTTGTATACGTGTCCTGATATTTAAAGTGCGAAAAATAAATACAGAAATTAAATGACAATAAATAAAATGCGTAAAGTAAATAACAGAAATTAAATGACGATAAATAAAATTGCAAGAATGTAAATTGCGATAATTAAATTGCGATAAATAAAGTGTAATTAGTTAGCTGGGAACAATTAGCTAGGAACAGTTAGCGTGGATTCTTAACAAAATTTCTCATAGTTAATTTGTTTGTTTCTAACATATTTTATTTTGTCAAATGTTTTCTTCATTATGCCACCTATTGGATTCTGATAACTCAAAATCCAGATATGAAATTGAATGAAAATGGTTATTCTGCGGTAAAAGGATACGTATATCGGTGGTTGTAAGTAGGATAGTAAATGACTGTTGAATCAGCTTCGTCGAATGTACAGTGTAACTTATTAAAGTGAAATTTAAATATTCCTCGGGTATTACCTACCCGTTAAAATATTTTCACCATTAACAGTTTGTACGAAAGAATTTTTAATTACAATCTTTATGAAAATATACTTGTATATATATTTTCTTTAGATGCAATCATGGATTTAATGAGTTAATATGATATTAAACTCATTTGATTTACGTTAAAACAAGAATATATAATCTCTAAAACATTAGAGATTACACACTCGCCATGTTGAACGAAGATAAATGATGCAGAACGTTATGTAGAACGATGATTATGCTCGGGGTACCGATTGTGATGTTGAGGCGTGTGTTGTTGTGGTTTGTGTTGTTGCTGGTGGTACAGTTGATGTCGTTGATGTTGTTGAAGCTGGTACATTTTGCATCATATTTTCCAAGGATACAACTCGGGCGCGAAACTCATTTGCTTTATTACTTCGAAATGATTGTCGGTATGAACGAGTGAATGAATAAGGTTTAGAATTTTAGATAAAATACAATCGTGGTAAGATATTCGGGAAATGAGGGTGAAAATGGTGTTTCGAACAGGTTCGCCGGTAAGTGCTTCAGATTCTTCGCCAAGAGGTGAATTCAGTTGGTGAAAAGGATCGACTTATTCTCATCTTCATTGATTAAGTCGACTACGAACTCATCAGATGTATTGTAGATGGATGATTGGCTAATTCATTCTGGTGACGCTTCTTCCGGAACTTAGGTGATCATCCATGTCGGAATAGTTGTCGGAATAACTATCGAAATAGCTATCAGAATCTGAGGGACTCGAACTGGTTGAGGGATTCATCTCGTACGATCAGATGAAGGATTTTCGATAAGAGATAGATTATAGGATGCAGATTAGTACCCTGCAATACATAATTTACATATGCATATATAATACTAAAATCCCATAAGTTACGAAGGAATCTACGGTAGCTGTCAGGCAAAGGTAACAATAACAGATTACGGTAAGATATGAATTTATCTATACACTGTCTATGCAATAGAGGCAGTAAGACATGTTTAGACTAACAATGATAAGCAGGTAATTTCCTAAGGAGGATAAGCAGATGATTTCTGACTAAAAATAATAAGCAAAACTTTTGACATGCAGACACGGTCGAAGTCCAGACTCACTAATGCATCTAAACCACTATCAGTTAGACACACTAATGCAAGACCTGGTTCGCTAAGACCACCGCTCTGATACCAACTGAAACAACCCGTCCTAATCCATTCGGACAAAGTCCATATCGATTATAAATGATTCATATTAGTTGGTTACATCGCGAGGTACTTTACCTCTATATGATACATTTTACAAACATTGCATTCATTTTTAAAAAGACAAACTTTCAATACATTGAAAATTGACGGCATGCATACCATTTCATAATATATCTTACTATAAATGACTTGATAATAATCTTGATGAACTCAACGACTCGAATACAACGTCTTTTGAAATATGCCATGAATGACTCCAAGTAATGTCTCTAATATGAGCTAATGCACAGCAGAAGATTTCTTTCATACCTGAGAATAAACATGCTTTCAAGTGTCAACCTAAAGGTTTGTGAGTTCATTAGTTTAACATAAATAATCATTTCATAATTTTAATAGACCATGAGATTTCATATTTCCATTTCTCATAAACATATGTCACATGCACAGAGACAAAAATATCATTCATATGGATTGAACACCTGGTAACCGACATTCACAATATGCATATAAGAATATCCCCATCATTTCGGGATCCTCCTTCGGAGATGATATAAATTTTGAAGTACTAAAGCATCCGGTACTTTGGATGGGGCTTGTTGGGCCCGATAGATCTATCTTTAGGATTCGCATCAATTAGGGTGTCTGTTCCCTAATTCTTAGATTACCAGACTTAATAAAAAGGGGCATATTCGACTTCGATCATTCAACCATATAATGTAATTTCGATTACTTGTGTCTATTTTGTAAAACAGTTATAAAAGCAGCGCATGTATTCTCAGCCCAAAAATATAAAGGGTAAAAAGGCAAATGAAACTCACCATACTGTATTTTGTAGTAAAAATACATAGAACGACATTGAACAATTATAGGGTTGGCCTCGGATTCACGAACCTATATCATTTTTTATATATATTAACTTGTAATCAATCAAATATATACATATATATATATATATATATATATATATATATATATATATATATATATATATATATATATATATATATATATATATATATATATATATTTAAGTTTATTAGTTATATTATTTTTTTTATACTAATAACTCATATGTTTCATATATTCATTTTATATATTTTAAATAAATAAAAATATAAATTTTTTTATGTTAAATGTAATAATTATATTTTATATAAATAATATTTGTTGAAATAATAATAATAATGCTAGTAGTAATATTAATAATACAAATAATAATAGTAATAATAATGTTAAATATAATAATTTTAATGTTAAAATAATAATGATAATAATAGTAATTTTATTAAAATAATAGTATGACTCATAAAAATAATAGTAATGATAACTCTAATAAAATAATAATAATAGTGTAAACGATAAAAATAATAATTTTAATAATACTAATAATAATAATGATAATATTGTTATTTTTTAATACAAACAATAATTTTAATAATACTAATAATAATATTAATAATACTTATATAATAATATTAATAATACTTTGATAATAATATTTATAATAACAAAATAATACTAGTAATAATAATAATAATAATGATAATGACAATTAGATAATAATATTTATAATAATAATAATAATAATATTTATAATAATAATAATAATAATAATAATAATAATAATAATAATAATAATAATAATAATAATAATAATAATAATAATAATAATAATAATAATAATAATAATAATAATAATAATAATAATAATAATAATAATAATAATTATGTTACCTTATATAAAGGGAAATCTGTGACTCTGTGTTGGCTTCATACAGATCGAGGAAGGCAGAAACCAAATACAAAATAAATCTCGGTTTATGGAAGCTATGGGTTATTTAATCGATCAATCATTCAATCCACAATCATCGAGGTATAATCAGGTCACCAATTCATCACCATCATCGTTCAAAATCATCATCAGTTTACACTGTCATCCTTAATCGTCATCATCATCAATCGCTTAAGCAATCAAATCATCAATTTATCGAGTAAGTAATCAATTGATTGATATTCTATTAATTCCTTCATCTCTCTCTCTATATATATTTTATATATATATATATATATCTGCACTTCTTAATTTGGATCAAACCTAAAAGGTATAACATGGTGTTCTTGGTGGGTTTTGATTTAGTGTAACAATAATAATGGTCTCAAATGTTTATCATTCGCTCAGAATTTAGGACGAACAGTAATAGTTAATTACAATTTTGGAGTTGACTGTTATGGTTTGGTTCTTCGCTAATAATGATGATATAGATGAGGGTGATTAAGGGTTGTTTGATGTTTTGTTCCAATTAGAAACAGAAAACGTACCACCATAGATTAAATGTGTTTGGTTATGTTGCAGGTTATACAGAAGTACAACTAATAACGGCAGTAGCAGGTGACAAATAGTTCAATGGGTTGGGTTTTAGATTTTAGTTTTGTTTGAGCAAGAAGTATAGTAGTAAGTGGATTTATTCGTGTGTTTATGGTATTGAATTGATCATTTGTTGACATATAGATGATAAAGTAGTTAAGGTTGGTTTGGTTCTGGTTTTGGGTCTGACCTGAACAGGAAAGACAACAGCAACTATGGTGGCGGTTTAAGTGATTCTTGGTGGTGTTTTGTAACTTTGCAGGGGAAACTGGAGCAGTAGCAGCTGAAATAAAATGGCGAGTGGTGATTTGTGACTGATGGAATAAGGAAAGAAAATGAGTAGTAGTTGCAGTCTCCTCAATGGGGTTTCGTGGTGGTGGTGTTTGTTTGCTCATGAGGGTTACAGGTAGTTTCAGTTTCGAACAGAGTTATAGAAATAGTAGTTGCAGTAGTTTTAATGATATTTGATTTATTTGCAGGTCGACAGAAACAAGAAAAAATTGGTGTAACAACTTTTATGGTGGAGTTATAGTTTGAGTAAACTGAAACAGAAAGAGGTTGCAGCAGTTGCAGCAGTCCTTTGATGGTGGTTCTTTGATAGAAAAAACAGTAAAACAATTGATGGAGGTTGTTTTTGTGATCAAGGTGATGGTGATTGGTTAGAATGGTTTAGCCAAATGGTGGTGGTGATTTGGTTGGTTGTTGGTTAGTTTGAAGGAGGGTGATAGTTTGCATCGATTGGAATCAGAAGAAGCAGTGAGAGAGAGAAGTGAGGTGGTGAGTTTCAAGTGGGTTTTCCTTTCTTCTTTATCGGTAACCAATATGTGTAAATGTGTATATCAGTTACATAGATGGATGAAGATATGCATAAAGATAGAATAAGTTAGATAGTGATAGATAGGGATGGACAGGGATGGATAACAAAAAAAAAGAAATAAGGAAATGGAGGTATATGGTGATGAATTCAATTGTGGGGTTAAGGTGTTTATTTATATGCTTAGTATATGTATATTTATAAAATATAGAGATGATGTTTTTAAATGGGTTTTCAATTTGCATATAAATGTAATCGGGTAATTGTATGTGTGTATATATATTGATAGGGAGAGGGTGATGAAGGTGTCACAAGTGAGTCACATAAGATTAGTTTACCTATATATATATATATATATATATATATATATATATATATATATATATATATATATATATATATATATATATATATATATATATATATATATATATATATATATATATATATATAATTAGGAATGATAAAATATGTAGTATTATGTATATGGAAGCTGAATTCAATTCAGATATGGTATAGAGTTGTAGTGGTGACCTCCTCAACTCCTTTAATTAAATAACACGCTAAATAATTATAGTTTAGCCGTAGGTAATATTATTTTACACACTATAATAACAACTACAAAAAGGATTAAGGTTCATTAGGTATTTTCTAAGGTTCAATAGGATATTGTTGTAAATATGTGTTTTATTTCAGAAGCTAGACATATATTTGATGAGAAGTAAAAGTTATAGTTATTGAGTTCATAAATTTGTAAGGGTCCCTATTGATTTGAGTGGGCTTAAATCATCGATAAACTATATCACTCAAAGTATAACTTGTACGTTTGAGTGTTTTGGCAATTTACTTCTTTAGATCAACTTCTCGTTATTTACAAAAATGTAATTAATATTATTTTTAAATCAAGACGTTTAATATCAAATTTAATATTATATTTTATCACATTGTAAGATATACCTATATTTTTATTTAGAAATATATAATAGAAATTTATTATCAAAAATAATAGAAATTTATTATATCATATAATGTTTATATTTTAATGCAAATTATTTATATAAACAATTAATCTTCCCACTTATTATACACATGTAAATCCATACATTTATATACGTTCATTTAAAAATAATTGTTCGTGAATCATCGAGATCAGTCGAAGGTCAAATGATTTCATAACATAGTTCAAAGATTTTGAAATTCAATTTAATAGACTTTACTTATCATGTCGAAACCATATAGATATTAAATTTAAATTTGGTCGGAAATTCTCGGGTCGTCACAATATATTCTTATTGTAAACCATTATGTAATGGTCGTGTGTAAACGGTATATTTTAGATTATCATTATTTGATAATCTACGAAATGCTTTTTAAAACTTTATATATAAAATAATGGTTATGGTTATTTTAAAAATGAATACAGTCTTTGAAAAACGTCTCATATAGAGGTCAAAACCTCGCGACAAAATCAATTAATATGGAACGTTTATAATCAATATGAACGGGATATTTCAGTTGGTATCAGAGCGTTGGTCTTAGAGAACCAGAAAGTTGCATTAGTGTGTCTTATCGAGTTTGTTAGGATACATTAGTGAGTCTGGACTTCGACCGTGTTTTCTTTAAAAAAACGATTGCTTAACACTTTTGTTGGAAACTATATATTATTAATATGTAAATATTATGTGATATATTAACCTCTTAATGTGTTTGATATTGGGAAGATTCACAAATTCCCGAAGAGGAACCGGAAGAGGAGGAACCGGAAGAAGAGGAACCAGAAGAGGATGAATCGGAAGAGGAGGAACCAGAACAAGAAGAGGTTCCGGAGGAAGAAATAGTGATACATACAGTAAATCGTTTAAATAAAAGAAAATCCTCAACCAACGGACCAAAGTTAAAAATGGTCAATGGTGTTTCTGCCGAGGAAGCAAAATATTGGGAAGATTACCAATTTTTCGATGAATCGGATCCCGATGAGGATTCCGATGATGTTATAGAAATCACCTCGACCCAATTTAATATAGCAAAAGAAAATAATAAGGGAAAAGGTATAAAAATAGAGAAACTCGATTCCAACCCCGATGAGCTTTATATGTATCGGCAACATCCGTATTTCCTAAAGTGTAACAATAACCCGGGAACCTCTAAACCACCAGGTTTTTCTAAAACATTGTGCAAAATGACGCCTCGTATTAGAGGAACACCATATATCCTTGGAAAATTAGGAAAGCGAACCAAGTCCGAAGAAGAAGAAACCAGTGATTCAGATTCGGGAGTTGTAATCATGTTGTGTATTATATGTATTGTAGTGTGCTTGTACTTTTATGTTCTATGTAAAAATTGCTTGTATTGTTTGTTAATTATCTTTTATGAATCTAATCCTTGTCTATTTTACAGTATAAAAACAAAATGGGCGTTAAGGTTAGACAACCGAATATTTTAGAAGACCTACCAGAGGATATGATTGAGGAAATCTTGTCTAGAGTCAGTTAGAGTTCATCAGCACATTTAGTTATGGCGAAATTAACTTGTCAAACATTTGAAAGACTTTCCAGAAATGCCTTAGTTTATAATAGGCTTTCCTTTGATAGGTGGGGTATATCACATTAGGGAGATCGTAAGTTACGCCGTGTTTTCTTTAAAGCATTAAATGCGGGGAACCCAAATGCAATTTTACGCTACGGGTTAAGAACCTATTTTGACTCAACATATCCCAACATAGGATTTCGCGAGTTAGAAAGAGCTTCTAACATGCAACATAAAGAAGCATGTTATACTTACGGGTTAGTGATGTTCGCTTCTTACCAAAGTGAGAAAAAGAATATCGGGTTACAACTTTTAAATAAAACCTTTCCACAAGTGAAGAATTTAGTAGTTGGGGTGAGAAACAAGGTTTTTAGATTATTACGGGGCTGTTGGACATTAATAAACTCTCGTCCTTTTGACGACATTACAACATGCTGCCTAGCCAATGGTCATAACGGTTATTTTCCACAAGACCAAGGATTGGAAGTCGTCTTAGTAAAACCGAAATGCATGACTTGCTTATGGACTTATGAATTACGTGTCTTTATTTCCTTTGCTGAACAACTTGCGTATTAACCAGATTTATCTTCAAAACTGTCCTGTATCAAAGTGTAATATATTTCATGTTATATGAAATATAGCGAAGTTGTAAGTTTGAAGAATATTTGTATGTGATATATTATTATAATCAGTTTTTCAAGTGGAATTGTAGTAGTTGAATTGTATATTAGCTACTAAGTATGAACTTAACGGGTAGGTAGTACCCGAATTTAAACTTATAAAACGCTAATATGAAGAAAAAGCTTTTATAAATAAGTTCATATTATGCTACGAAATACTATTGACTACTCTTAATATTCTGTATGATTAACTCGATTCAGTTGGCTATTTTGAAGGAAATGACACCGACTACTCGACAAACAATGAATATGAGCGAAAAGGAATTTCGTACTTTTCTTGCTGCAAACATAGATGCAGTACAAGCTGCGCTACATACCAATAATAACTCTGAATCTAGCAATGCAGCTAACGGCGCAAGAAATCGTGTAGGATGCACCTACAAAGAATTCACTGCCTGCAAACCTTTGGAATTTGATGGAACCGAAGGACCAATTGGATTGAAATGGTGGACCGAGAAAGTCGAATCGGTGTTTGTCATAAGTAAGTGTACTGAAGAGGACAAAGTTAAGTACGCTATGCATACCTTCACAGGTACCGCGTTAATGTGGTGGAACACCTATCTTGAACAGGTAGGACAAAATGCTATTTATGCACTACCGTGGTCGGCATTCAAGCAATTGATGAACGAGCAGTACCGTCCTAGAAACGAAGTCAATAAACTCAAGGCAGAACTTAGAGAGTTACGAAAACAAGGGTTCGACGTTACCACATATGAACGACGATTCACAGAGTTGTGCCTATTGTGTCCGGGAGCATTCAAAGAAGAAGAAGAAAAGACCGACGCGTTTGTAAAAGGGTTACTAGTAAGGATTCAAGAAGATGTGAGTTCACACGAGCCCGCTTCTATACATAAGGCAAGTCGAATGGCTCATAAACTCATAAATCAGATTGATTTAAGAATTAAAGAGCAGGCGGCCGAAGAAGCCAACACGAAATAACTCAAGAGGAAGTGGGAGGAAAACGGTGACAAGAGTCACCAGTACAACAACAACAACTACAACAACCGTTTCAACAACAATAACAATCCCAACAACAACCTCAATAACAACAACGGTAACAAAAACCAAAAACAGCCATGTCATAGGTGTGAAGAAAATCATCAGGGGTTTTACACGACATTTTGCAACAGGTGTAAAAGAAATGATCATAGAGCGACAAAGTGTGAGGTCTACGGACCAAAGTTTAACAGAACTAAAGGAACAAATAATGTCGGAACAAGTATTGCCAAAACGAATAGTGTCGGAGCAAGTAATACCAACGCTGTTTGTTATAAATGTGGAAAACCGGGCCACATTATTAGAAATTGCCCGAATCAGGGGAATACTAATGGGCAGGGCCGTGGAAGAGTTTTCAATATTAATGCGGCAGAAGCACAGGAAGACCCGGAGCTTGTTACAGGTACGTTTCTTATTGACGATTGATAAGGCTAAAAATGAACATATATTTCATAGCAATATCCCTTCTAAATAATAGGTTTTCATATGTAATTGTATTATATTTTCATTGTAATTGTTTAAATAAAAAAGTGCAAAGACAAAAGGCGAAAACAAAGATTTGAAGACACAAACGTCCAAAAAGCTCAAATGTACAAGATACAATTCAAAAGGTTCAATTTATTGATGAGAAACGTCTAAAAATGACAAGAGTACAAGTTACAAAACGCAAAGTACAAGATATTAAATTATACGAAAGGACGTTCGAAAATCCGAAACCGGTACCCTCACGCTACATCATCAAGTTTTTGGCGCCGCTGCCGGGGAAAGCTAAAACGCTATATTTTTAATTTATATTTGTAAAAATATAGTTATAAAAAAAAAGTAATTTCGGGGACACTTTTTGTGTTTTCACGGGGTATTTAAGTTTTTTTTTTTTTAGTTTTTGATTGATTAAAGATATATTAATTTAAATATAATAATTTAATAAATATAATAATATAATAATATTGAAATAAAATATAATAATATAATAATATTTTAGAATCAAATTTGTATCGTAAAAGTTTTAAAAAGTCGTATTTATTAAATATTTCAGGGGTATATTATGTAACTTGCAATTAATAATTTCTATCATGTCATTTTCATGTGAATAGTAAATTAATTAATTTCTTTTCATTTACTATTCATGAATAGTAAATGAGTTAAAAAAAAAGTTTTGAAAAAAAATAATAATAATAAAAAAATTATTAATTCCTTTAAAAAAAAAATTGTGTAAAAAAAATCGTTTTTTAAAGAAAAAAATTCGTTTTAAAAAAAAATTGTAAAAAAAAAATCGTTTTTTAAAAAAAAAATGTTTTAAAAAAAATTATATATATAAAAAAAAAATTTTTAAAAAAATAATTTTAAAATCCTTAAAAAACGAAATATAAAAAAAATTTTAAAAAAAAGTTTTTTTTTTTTATTACCTTTAGATTTTTAGACTCTAGTTACAATTTTTAGTATTAAGTTTAGTTTTGCCATAGTTATTTTTATTTCTAGAATTTTTAGGTTTGCCGTAAAATCCCTTAAGTGCTTATTCCTTAGACTAAGATTTATGTACTTTAGAATTTTGCGACGCCGTTTTTCGCGCTACTTTCTTATTTTTATTTTTCGACGCCTATTTTTCGACCTTTTATTTTTCAAACTTTTTCGACGCGTTTTTTTTTTCTTTCTTATTTCTCGCTATTCTAGTTTTAGGATAAGATTTTTATTCTACTTCTTATCTAAATTTCTTAAAATTACGAAAATTTATTTTAAGTGGTTAAATTGATAGACATCAAAATTTTCTGGTTCGTAGTAATAGTTGGATTTGTACGTGGACCGGGTTATTGGAGCCAAACAGTACTCAATTATATTGAGACCAGACGAATCCTGCCCCTCTGCTGCATCTTTTGGCTATTCGAAACGTGGGCAAAATCAGAAAAGTCTATTAATTGGATAACTTATATTATTTTTCTTTCCTTTTAAAAACTAATAGGATATTCAGTGAATGCACCGAGTAAAACGTTCACCACCTTTCATACGTTCACCACCTATAACTCGATCAAGACATCTAGCCAATATTGTCGCCATTGATTTTTCTTTAGAATCATCATCTAGTCGACCAAGAACTCCAACTCAAATTTCCGATAATCCATCTTTTGAACCCGACCTCACAATTGAGAATCCGGAGAATATTCAGGGACAATTCCAAGATCCAGAACCACTAATCATTCCTCCTGAACCACAAACCATTAAATCAGAATCTTCTAGTGATTCGTATTCAACAAATTCAATTATGGAAAATCCGAAACCGGTACACGAGCCAACTATCAACGCTCGACGCAACAGAGCTGAAAGTACAAGTCAACTATGCACAAGAATATAATATAATATTTAAATAATTCATAATAAGAATAATAATAAATAATAAAAAGTTGTTAATTGAGCATAGTTAAGGGGTCATAAGTGAAAATTTCAATTCAATATTTGCCTATAAAAGGCAATTCATTTGATCGATTTATGTACACCTTTTCTTCTTTCTTTCTCTTTACATGTAATATATATATTTATAATTATAATTTTAATTTTAGTTTAAGTTTAATAATAACTGGGTTATTGTAAGGAATGTTTTACGGGTTTTAAAGTCGAAACTCTGTCCGTGTAACGCTACACGATTAATAATCACTGTAAGTTATGTTCTTCCTTTTTAAATTAATGTCTCGTAACTAAGTTATTATTATGCTTATTTAAGCCGAAGTAATCGTGATGTTTGACTAAATATTAAGACGGGGTTATTGGATTTTGTACCACAATTAAGGTTTGGGCAAAAGACCGACACTTGTGGAAATTGGACTATTGACTATTAATAGATGGGGGGTATTGTCTAATTGAGTGACAACTCATTGGAGTCTGTCAAACCTATCTTCAAATTAATTATCCTAATAATTAATAATGATTATGGTTGTCCTATTTAGTGACGTTCATATGGAATCTATTATAATCATTTAATTAATTATTCGGGTTGGGTAATTGATTATTCAAACTGATCAAGTGGGTAAATTAATATTCATATCTAATCAAAATAGGGGTGGATTACATATAGTGATAACTGGTGTAATTGTTGACAGAAGTGATAACTGCGTCACAGTTTAAATCCTTAATTAGTTAGAATATTTGACTTCGGGTATAAGGGTAATTTGACGAGGACACTCGCACTTTATATTTATGACCGATGGACTATTATGGATAAAAACCAGATAGGTATCAAATAAACCATGACAAAGGACAATTAACCCGAGTAACAATTAATTAAAATTAAAACGTTAAACATCATGATTACGGAAGTTTAAATAAGCATAATCCTTTTATTTCATATTCTATCGCAATTTTATTTATTGTTATTTTATTTATCGTCATTTATATATTTTACGCACTTTAATTATTGTCATTTATCTTTACGCTTAAAAATATAAAATCAACAAACCGGTCATTAAACGGTAAAAAAACCCCCTTTTATAATAATATTACTACTTATATATATATATATATATATATATATATATATATATATATATATATATATATATATATATATATATATATATATATATATATATATATATATATATATATATATATATATTTATATAAATATAGTTTTATAAAAATATAGTACGTAATCACTAGCTCCCTGTGGAACGAACTGGACTTACTAAAAACTACACTACTCTACGATTAGGTACACTGCCTATAGTGTTGTAGCAAGGTTTAGGTATATCCCATCCGTAAATTAATAAAACTTGTGTCATATTTTGTAGTATTTTGTATTAAAAATAATACTATTTCGTACCCTCACGCTACATCATCAACGATAAATCTGCTTATGTTTTATTTGATTCGGGTGCGGATAAAAGCTATATAAGTATAGAATTTTGTGCAAATTAAGTTGCCCATTGACGCCTTTGGATAGTAAATTTTTACTCGAATTAGCAAATGGTAAATTAATTTCAGCAGATAATATATGTCGGGAGAGAGAAATTAAACTGGGGGATGAAACGTTTAAAATTGATTTAATACCAGTCGAGTTAGGGAGTTTTGATATAATAATTGGCATGGACTGGTTGAAAAAGGTGAGAGCAGAGATCGTTTGTTACAAAAATGCGATTCGCATTATATGTGAAAAAGGAAAACCTTTAATGGTGTACGGATAAAAGAACAACGCGAAATTAAATCTTGTTAGTAGTTTGAAGGCGCAAAAACTAATAAGAAAAGGTTGTTACGTCATTATAGCACACATCAAGGAAGTTAAACCTGAAGAAAAGAACATCAGTGATGTTCCCATCGCAAAAGAATTTCCCGATGTATTTTCGAAAGAATTACCGGGATTACCCCCACATCGATCCGTTGAATTTCAAATAGACCTTGTACCAGGAGCTGCACCAATAGCTCGTGTTCTATACAGACTCGTACCCAGCGAAATGAAAGAATTACAAAGTCAGCTACAGGAACTTTTAGAGCGTGGTTTCATTCGACCAAGTACATCACCATGGGGAGCTCCTGTTCTATTTGTCAAGAAGAAAGATGGTACATTCAGGTTGTGTATCGACTACCGAGAGTTGAACAAACTTACCATCAAGAACAGTTACCCATTACAGAAAATCGACGACTTATTTGATCAACTACAAGGCTCGTCGGTTTATTCGAAGATCGATTTACGTTCTGGATATCATCAAATGCGGGTGAAGGAGGATGATATTCCAAAGACTGCTTTTATGACGTGTTACGGTCATTACGAGTTTATGGTTATGCCATTTGGATTGATTAACGCACCAGCTGTGTTCATAGACCTCATGAACCGAGTGTGTGGGCCATATCTTGACAAGTTTGTCATTGTTTTCATCGATGACATACTTATTTACTCGAAGAATGATCAAGAGCACGAAGAACATTTGAGAAAAGTGCTAGAGTTGCTGAGAAAAGAAAAACTGTACGCTAAGTTTTCAAAGTGTGCATTTTGGTTAGAAGAAGTTCAATTCCTCGGTCACATAGTGAACAAAGAAGGTATTCAGGCGGATCCAGCAAAGATTGAAACCGTTGAAAAGTGGGAAACCCCGAAAACTCCGAAACACATACGCCAGTTTTTAGGACTAGCTGGTTACTACAGAAGTTTCATCTAAGACTTTTCCAGAATAGCAAAACCCTTAACTGCATTAACGCATAAAGGGAGGAAATTTGAATGGAAGGATGAACAAGAAAAAGCGGTTCAATTGTTGAAGAAAAAGTTAACTACGGCACCTATATTGTCATTACCTGAAGGGAATGATGATTTTGTGATATATTGTGACGCCTCAAAGTAAGGTCTCGGTTGTGTATTAATGCAACGAACGAAAGTAATTGCTTATGCGTCTAGACAATTGAAGATTCACGAACAGAATTATACGATGCATGATTTGGAATTAGGCGCGGTTATTTTTGCATTAAAGACTTGGAGGCACTACTTATATGGGGTCAAAAGTATTATATATACCGACCACAAAAGTCTTCAACACATATTTAATCAGAAACAACTGAACATGAGGCAGCGCAGGTGGATTGAATTGTTGAATGATTATGACTTTGAGATTCGTTACCACCCAGGGAAGGCAAATGTGGTAGCCGACGCCTTGAGCAGAAAGGACAGAGAACCCATTCGTGTAAAATCTATGAATATAATGATTCACACTAACCTTACTACTCAAATAAAGGAGGCGCAACAAGGAGTTTTAAAAGAGGGAAACTTAAAGGATGAAATACCCAAAGGATTGGAGAAACATCTTAATATTCAGGAAAACGGAACCCGGTATAGGGCTGAAAGAATTTGGGTACCAAAATTTGGAGATATGAGAGAAATGGTACTTAGAGAAGCTCATAAAACCAGATACTCAATACATCCCGGAACGGGGAAGATGTACAAGGATCTCAAGAAACATTTTTGGTGGCCAGGTATGAAAGCTGACGTTGCTAAATACGTAGGAGAATGTTTGACGTGTTCTAAGGTCAAAGCTGAGCATCAGAAACAATCATGTCTACTTCAATAACCCGAAATCCCAGAATGGAAATGGGAAAACATTACCATGGATTTCATCACTAAATTGCCAAGGACTGCAAGTGGTTTTGATACTATTTGGGTAATAGTTGATCGTCTCACCAAATCAGCACACTTCCTGCCAATAAGAGAAGATGACAAGATGGAGAAGTTAGCACGACTGTATTTGAAGGAAGTCATCTCCAGACATAGAATACCAATCTCTATTATCTCTGATAGGGATGGCAGGTTTATTTCAAGATTCTGGCAGACATTACAGCAAGCATTAGGAACTCGTCTAGACATGAGTACTGCCTATCATCCACAAACTGATGGGCAGAGCGATAGGACGATACAAACGCTTGAAGACAAGCTACGAGCATGTGTTATTGATTTCGGAAACAGTTGGGATCGACATCTACCGTTAGCAGAATTTTCCTACAACAACAGCTACCATTCAAGCATTGAGATGGCGCCGTTTGAATCACTTTATGGTAGAAAGTGCAGGTCTCCGATTTGTTGGAGTGAAGTGGGGGATAGACAGATTACGGGTCCGGAGATAATACAAGAAACTACCGAGAAGATTATCCAAATTCAACAACGGTTGAAAACCGCCCAAAGTCGACAAAAGAGCTACGCCGACATTAAAAGAAAAGATATAGAATTTGAAATTGGAGAGATGGTCATGCTTAAGGTTGCACCTTGGAAAGGCGTTGTTCGATTTGGTAAACGAGGGAAATTAAATCCAAGGTATATTGGACCATTCAAGATTATTGATCGTGTCGGACCAGTAGCTTACCAACTTGTGTTACCTCAACAACTCGCGACTGTACATAACACTTTCCACGTCTCGAATTTGAAGAAATATTTTGCTAAAGAAGATCTCACTATTCCGTTAGACGAAATTCAAATCAACGAAAAACTTCAATTCATCGAGGAATCCGTCGAAATAATGGATCGTGAGGTTAAAAGACTTAAGAAAAACAAGATACCAATTATTAAAGTTCGATGGAATGCTCGTAGAGGACCCGAGTTCACCTGGGAATGAGAAGATCATATGAAGAAGAAATACCCGCACTTATTTCCAGAAGATACGACAACACCTCCAACTGCTTAAAATTTCGGGACGAAATTTATTTAACGGGTAGGTACTGTAGTGACCCGAACTTTTCCATGTTTATATATATTAAATGAAATTGATTTTTACATGATTAAATATTTCCAACATGTTAAGCAATCAAACTTGTTAAGACTTGATTATTTGAAATGAGTTTCATGTAGACAATTGACCACCCAAGTTGACCGGCGATTCACGAACGTTAAAACTTGTAAAAATGACATGACGATATATATATATGGATATACATATAGTTAACATGAGATTATGATAAGTGAGTATCTCCATAAGTATATTAACAATGAGTTATATACATAAAAACAAGACTACTAACTTAAGGATTTCGAAACGAGACATATATGTAACGATTATCGTTGTAACGACATTTAAATGTATATATATCATATTAAGATATATTAATATATCATAATATCATGATAAGATAATAATTTAACATCTCATTAGATATAATAAACAATGGGTTAACAACATTAAATGAGGTTGTTAACTTAAAGGTTTCAAAACAACACTTACATGTAACGACTAACGATGACTTAACGACTCAGTTAAAATGTATATACATGTAGTTTATTTAGATGTATTAATATACTTTTGGAAGACTTCAAGACATATATCAAAACACTAATACTTAACGAAAATGGGTACAGTTACATTTCCATTCTTTTTTCATCAAGAATTCTAGTCGTATTCATACCCGTATTATACACAGCTTCTAGAAGTACTTACTGTGGGTATATACCAATAGGAACTAGCATGAGATTCCACTCTTGATTATGTCATGTATGACTAATCAATTTTAACTTCTACCATGAACTAGTCAACTAACTAGAACTCCTTTTAGCCCCACTCACCACTCACCACTTACCACTCATCATTCACTTCATTTCACTTCCAATTCTCTTTCTAATTCTCTCTCAACACACACACACACACACTCTTATGAATGAATTTTTCTAGTAGCTAATCATCATATTCATCAAAAATTACTTCAAGAATCAAGCTATAATCATCTTAGGAAGAACACTTCAAGAACACTTCGAAAATCCTTTCAAGTTTACTAGTTTACATCCAAGCTTTCTAATCCATTCCAAGTAATCATCTAAGATCAAGAAACCTTTGTTATTTATAGTAGGTTATCTTTCTTATTCAAGTTAATATTCATATTCAAACTTTGATTCAATTTCTATAACTATAAACTATCTTAATTAGAGTAAAAATCTTACTTGAACTTGTTTTTGTGTCATGATCCTACTTCAAGAACTTTCAAGCCATCCAAGATCCTTTAAAGCTAGATAATTTCTTGTCACTTCCAGTAGGTTTACCTACTAAACTTGAGGTAGTAGTGATGTTCATAACATCATTCGATTCATATATATATATATATATATATATATATATATATATATATATATATATATATATATATATATATATATATATATATATCTTATTCGAAGGTTTAAACTCGTAATCACTAGAACATAGTTTAGTTAATTCTAAACTTGTTCACAAACAAAAGTTAATCCTTCTAACTTGACTTTTAAAATCAACTAAACACATGTTCTATATCTATATGATATGCTAACTTAATGATTTAAAACCTGGAAACATGAAAAACACCGTAAAACCGGACATACGCCGTCGTAGTAACACCGCGGGCTGTTTTGGGTTTGATAATTAAACACTATGATAAACTTTGATTTAAAAGTTGTTCTTCTGGGAAAATGATTTTTACTATGAACATGAAACTATATCCAAAAATCATGGTTAAACTCAAAGTGGAAGTATGTTTTTCAAAATGGTCATCAAGACGTCGTTCTTTCGACTGAAATGACTACCTCTTACAAAAATAACTTGTAACTTATATTTTTGACTATAAACCTATACTTTTTCTATATAGATTCATAAAATAGAGTTCAATATGAAACCATAACAATTTTATTCACTCAAAATGGATTTAAAACGAAGAAGTGATGGGTAAAACAAGATTGGATATTTTTGATTGTTGTAGCTACGGGAAATATTGTAACAATTCTATACAAATCATATCCTAGCTAACTTATATTGTATTATTCATGTATTCTAATATATATTATGTAATCTTGGGATACCATAGACACGTATACAATGTTTTGACATATCATATCGACCCATCTATATAATATATTTTGGAACAACCATAGACACTCTATATGCAGTAATGTTGGAGTTAGCTATACAGGGTTGAGGTTGATTCCAAAATAATATATATAGTTTGAGTTGTGGTCTAGCCTAAGGCTTGTATACACTGGGCCGTGGATTGATCCAAGATAATTTATATTTATTTATTTCTGTACATCTAACTGTGAACAACTAGCTGTAGGTTACTAACGAGGACTGTTGACTTAACAAACTCAAATCATTAAAACGTAATAAAAAATGTTGTAAATATATTTTTATCATACTTTGATATATATGTACATATTTGTATAGGTTCGTGAATCGACCAGTGGCCAAGTCTTACTTCCCGACGAAGTAAAAATCTGTGAAAGTGAGTTATAGTCCCACTTTTAAAGTCTAATATTTTGGGATGAGAATACATGCAGTTTTATAAATGTTTTACGAAATAGACACAAGTAAATGAAACTACATTATATGGGTGAATGATCGAAGCCGAAGATGCCCCTTTTGCTTGGTAACCTAAGAATTAGTAAACCGATCTACTAATTGACGCGAATCCTAAAGATAGATCTATTGGGCCTAACGAACCCCATCCAAAGTACCGGATACTTTAGTACTTCGATGTTGTTTTTATCATGTCCGAAGAATTTCCCGGAATGATAGGGGATATTCTTATATGCATCTTGTTAATTTCAGTTACCAGGTGTTCACCATATGAATGATTTTTATCTCTATATATGGGATGTATATTGAAATATGAAATCTTGTGGTCTATTATTATGATTTGATAATATATAGGTTAAACCTATAACTCACCAACATTTTTGTTGACGTTTTAAGCATGTTTATTCTCAGGTGATTATTAAGAGCTTTCGCTGTTGCATACTAAAATAAGGACAAGATTTGGAGTCCATGCTTATATGATATTATGTAAAAACTGCATTCAAGAAAATTATTTTTGATGTAATATATTCTTATTGTAAACCATTATGTAATGGTCGTGTGTAAACTGTATATTTTAGATTATCATTATTTGATAATCTACGTAATACTTTTTAAAACTTTATAGATAAAATAAAGATTATGGTTGTTTTAAAAATGAATGAAGTCTTTGAAAAACGTCTAATATAGAGGTCAAAACCTCACGATGAAATCAATTAATATGGCACATTTATAATCAATATGAACGGGACATTTCACTTAATGGGTGAATTTGGGTTAATTTGATGTAAGGAAACCCAAAAGGAGTTAATCTAGGGTTTGGTCATGTAAATTGAGATTTTTAAAGTGTTAATTGTGTTGTTTGTCACTTATACACTTGAGAAAGGATGAAAGGTTGTTAATGGGTTAAGTTTGACCAAAATTTGTAAGTCTAGGTGTTAAAATGGGTCAAATGGGTGATTGTTGACCTAGTTGGTTGAGATGGGTATGAAATACCCATAAATTGTGTTAGTCGGTGTTAGTAGACCCAAATCACTAGCTTTTAGTGATTTATAATGAGTTATGGCCATTAATGGGCGGTTTTGGGTGGATGTGAGTCATTTAATGCATTAGGTCATTAAATGCCCAAGTGTTAAATGTTGGTGTCTAGTCCAACTAGTTATGTATTAAATGTGTACTTAATGAATTAGGTACTTGCTTTGAAGCTTGCGGACTTTAATCATCGCCTTGGCGTTAAGGTGAGTGGGATAAGTATACATGTATGTATATGATATATGTATTTGTGTGAATGGATATGTGTTGTCCAAGTTGGTGGTATATGTCATTGTACCCTAACGTTTTTTATGAATGGATATGCGTTGTCCGAGTTGGTGGTATATGTCGTTGTACACTAACGGTTAATTGAACGGATATGTGTTTTCCAAGGGTTAGTGATATATGTTGTTGTACACTAATGGTTGTTATGAACACCGATGGGAAATTCGAGTACCATTCCTTTGTACGATTGGTTAACCATGGTTGTGTGAATTTTGTATTTAGCATATTTAATTGTGAACCATATGCTATTGTTTTGGCTAGCTTGTTGTAAATGTGCGGATAATCGTTATGCATGATGCTTGCATGGTTGTCGAATTGCTAGCCTGTATGCGGTTTGTGTAAGTGAATGCAAGTAGATAGATTATATATGCATATCTATAATTATTGCACTCACTAAGCGTTAGCTTACCCCTCTCGTTGTTTTTCTTTTTTTAGATGCAGGTGCGGACAAGGGCAGGGGGTTGTTGGATACTAGTTCCCTATGTTAGATTATTTGTTGAAGCTTTTGAAGTCGACCTAGTGTTTTGGGTAGTTTAGCCCCAAACCATGCTCGGGTGTACTTTGGATTAAAACTATCATTCTAGTGGGTGGAACTTGTATTACATTTGATTAATGGCTTTCGTGCCTTTTGTAAACATTAAACTTGTGATATTGTTAAATGGGTTATATGTAACCGTTTAATTGGGCGCTAATGGTTTATTATTTAAAAAAAAAATTTTACTCGAGTTTATTACGGGTTGGGTTGTTTCAAGTGGTATCAGAGCATGGTCTAAGGGATTTAGGCTACTTGAGATAGGTGCCTAGACTTAGACTTTATTTTGTGTGAGCTTTATGCGATACTTGTAGGACTTCGGGTCGGATCGGGTTTGGTTAGTGCATAGGTTTATGTGAACTAACCTTGCGCTATTTGTTTTGTGATGTATTTGAAATCCATCACGTGAGATAGACATTGTACTAGCAAGTTAATGCGATATGCTCGAGTAGCAATGACTAGCTACCATTGTTACGGGTGCAAATCGTGTCAAACAAGCAAAGTACAACGATTGTTGAGCAAGATGGGGCGGTAGGATGTATGTGTGTATATATATGTGTTATGTCTTTTCATTTCGATGTTTAACCTCTTCCATTTTATAGAATGAAGATGAGAAACGGACACGACACCGATAATGGGGGCACGAGCGAGGACCCCGAGTTCACGGCCAAGGTTGAGGCCATTTTGAAAAGTCATCATGCGTCTTTCCTAAAAGATGTTAAGAAGATGTTTCTAGATACGATTGACGAGCAATTAGTCAACGTAGTAAATGAGCAAATTAAAGTTGTCCTTCAAGAAGACAATGTTGGAAGACGATACTTTTTCTATAAGAATTTCAAAGATGCTCAACCTCCTACTTTTGAGGGCGAACGGGACCCACTTAAGAGTGCCAGGTGGATCTCTGACATGGAGGGGGCTTATCGTACTTGTGAATGCTCTCTCAATAAGAAGATGAGGTATGGTTGTAGCATGTTGAGAGGTGATGCTAAGTTATGGTGGGACGCGAAAATCCAACTCTATGGTGAAGAAGAATGTATGGATTTTACTTGGGACGAGTTCAAGGCGGAGTTTTTCCAAGAGTACCAAACTTCGGCCGATCTTACTAGACTTAAGGATGAATTGTGTTCCTTGAGGCAAAGGTCGATGGATTTGAACACTCTTAAAACCGTTTTCTTGTCAAAAACCCAATTTTGCCCGGAGTATGTCGGGAATGATAAAATGTTGAAAGAAGACTTTTACCGAACCTTGAATGATAGTTATCAAGAGAAGATTAGTGTGAACGTGGTGAAAATTTTTGATGAATTGTTTAGTATGGCAAAAGGTTTTGAGTCACTCGTCTTGAGAAAAAGCGGCTTTACTTTTGGCAAAAGGAAGTTTGAAGCTACTAGCCATTCGAACAAGAAGAGTAAGGGTGTGAGTAAGAGTGTGAGTAAGAGTGTTGGTAGTGTGAAGAAGGGTGTTTCCGGTTGTCACGCGATCACTTGCTATAATTGTGGGCAAAAAGGTCACATTTCTCGTGATTGTCCGAAACCATCATCTACAACCAAGCTCACTTGTTTTAATTGTGGTAAAGAAGGGCATCGAAGGACGGAGTGTCCCGATTTGCGGGGTGATCATGTTAAGAAATTGGAGAAAGCGGCGGGTACGGCTCGGGGGTGAAATTATTTGATGACTAATGATGAGGCAAGCAATCCAATGAAGTTGTCTCAGGTACTTTCATGGTTAACTCTAATCCAGCAAGGATATTATTTGATAGCGGTGCTAATTTGTCTTTTGTGTCGCCTCGATTTGTACCTAAGCTTAACAAACCACTAGCTAAGTTAAGTCATATGGTAGAAGTTAAAATAGCGGATGGTAAGACGGTGCTAGGAGTTGATGTGTGTAAAGATTGTAATGTTGTGATTGGTACCGAAACGTTTAAAATTGATCTCATTCCGATGACTTTGGGTGAGTTTGATATTGTTGTGAGTATGGATTGGCTCGATCGTTATAGAGCCGATATTGCATGCCATGATAAGTTCATTCGTGTGAAGACCCCAAGTAGGGGAGAGTTGATTATTCATGGTGATAAACGAAAATACTTGTGCCACTATGCACTATTGCACCGTCACGTCGTTTTCTTACTAGCGGTGGTATGGCTTTTCTTGCCCATGTAGTTGATACTCGTGATTAGCCACCATCTATTCGTGAAATTCCGGTGGTAAGTGAATTTGATGACGTTTTTTCGGATGAGTTACCGGGTGTTCCGGCGGAAAGACAAGTTGAATTTCGCATTGAGTTGGTTCCGGGAGCTACTCCCATTGATAAAACTCTTTATCGTTTAGCGCCAACGGAAATGCAAGAATTGTTAAATCAAACCTAAGAGTTGCTTGAAAAGGGTTTCATTCGACCGAGTGCTTCGCCATGGGGTGCTCCAGTTTTATTTGTGAAAAAGAAAGATGGTAGTATCTGGATGTGCATCGATTATCGGGAGTTGAACAAAGTGACGATCAAGAATCGTTATCCATTGCCTCAGATTGACGATTTGCTTGACCAACTCCAAGGTGCAACGTATTTTTCTAAGATTGACTTGCGGTCCGGCTATCATCAAGTACAGGTCCGTGAGGAAGATATCGAGAAGACGGCTTTCCGAACTCGTTACGGGCATTTTGAATTTGTAGTTATGCCTTTTGGTCTTACGAATGCACCGGCAGCATTCATGGATCTTATGAACCGAGTGTGCCAACCTATGTTGGACAAGTCGGTAATTGTGTTCATTGACGACATACTTGTGTATTCTAAGAGTACGAAGGAACATAAACACCATTTGCGTGAAGTGTTGAAGATGTTGCGGAAGGAGAAGTTGTATGCTAAATTCTCCAAATGTGAATTTTGGCTAAGGGAAGTGTAATTCCTTGGCCATATTGTGAGTAAGGAAGGTATTCAAGTAGATCCGTGGAAGATAGAGACAGCGAAGAATTGGGGAAAACCGACTATGCCTACGGAAATTCAAAGTTTTCTCGGAATGGCCGGTTATTATCATCAGTTTATCCAAGAGATTTTCTAAAATTGCTTCTCCTTTGACGAAGTTGACGAGGAAGAACGTGAGGTTTAATTGGGAAAACGAGCAAAAAATTGCTTTCCAATTATTAAAGGAGAAATTGTGTCAAACTCTGGTGTTGGTATTACTGGAAGGGATTGAAGATATGATGGTTTATTGTGATGCCTCATTAAATGGAATCGGGTGTGTTCTAATGCAAAGAGGTAAAGTCATCGCTTACGCCTCTCGACAATTAAAGGAACACGAAACGAGATATCCGACTCATGATCTTGAGTTGGCGGTGGTTGTTCATGCATTGAAAATTTGGCGCCATTATTTGTACGGTGTCAAATGTACGATTCATTCAGATCACAAGAGTTTGAAACATCTCTTTAATCAACGAGGTTTAAATTATCATCAACGTAGGTGGATAGATGTGGTAAAGGATTATGATTGTGAAATACTTTATCATCTGGGTAAGGCGAACGTGGTTGCGGATTCATTAATTCGAAAGAGTCAACATCCGGAAATACGAGTAGGATTGTTACGCATGATTACTACTAACGATTTTCTTGTAAAGCTTGGTGAGATTCAAATTGAAGCTTTTATTAACAACAAACATGAAGAACGAATCGTAGGGCAAACGGAGTCCATTACCTTAGGCCCGCATGGTTTGTTGTCTTTTCAAGGAAGAGTGTGGGTGTCTAAGATGGGTGGCTACTGACAAGTGCTACTTGATGAAGCATGTAAGTCAAAGTATTCCATTCATCCGGGTGCAACAAAGATGTACTATGATTTGAAGAAAGAGTATTGGTGGCCTGGTATGAAGCGTGATGTTGTTAAGTATGTTGAACAATGTGACACGTGTTTGCAAGTCAAAGCCGAGCACCAAAAGCCGTACGGTAAGTTACAATCATTGGAAGTCCCAAAATGGAAATGGAAGCATATTACCATGGACTTTATTACCAAGTTACCAAAGACGGCGAGAACCCAATATGATACAATTTGAGTGATAGTTGATAGATTGACGAAGAGTGCTTTGTTTCTTCCCATTCGGGAAACGATATCGTCGGAGACTTTGTCCAAGTTGTTTATCAAGGAGGTGATATCGAGACATGGGGTTCCTATATCTATTGTTTCAGATCAAGATACTCATTTCATGTCTCAGTTTTGGAATAAATTTCATGAAGATAGGGGTACTCAATTGAAAATGAGCACGGCGTATCATCCTCAAACGGACGGTCAAACTGAACGTATGAATCAAACATTGGAGGTTATGTTAAGGGCGTGTGTTATTGATTTCGGTGGTAGTTGGGATGAGAACTTATCATTGGTGGAATTCTCGTACAATAATAGTTATCACACTAGTATTGGAATGCCACCTTATGAGATGTTTTATGGGCGTAGGTGTCGAACTCCTATTTTTTAGGGTGAAGTGGGCCAACGAGAAATAGGGAGTACCGATTTGGTTTTAGAGACGAATAGCAAGATCGAGACGATTCGGGCTCGACTTAAGGCGGTGCAAGATAGACAAAAATCTTATGCCAATAAAGGTAGGCGACCGATTGAGTTTCAAGAAGGTGACATGGTGATGCTTAAAGTTTCGCCATGGAAAGGTGTTATTCGGTTTCGAAAGCGAGGAAAGTTAGCTCCTCGGTTTATTGGTCCTTTCAAGGTTTTGGCTCGTGTTAATGAGGTTGCTTATAGACTAGAGTTGCTCGAAGAGCTTGCGGGGATTCATAATTACGTTTCATGTTTCCCATCTCCTTAAGTGTCTTGCGGATGACTCGACGTGGGTACCGTTAGATGAGATTACTTTGAACAACTAGCTAGAGTATGTTGAAGAACCGATAGCTATTCTCGATGAGAAGGTTAAATTGTTGCATAACAAGGAGGTGAAGACCTTTAAAGTCCAATGGCATCATCGAAAGGGTTCCGAGTTTACGTGGGAATCCGAAGAGTTTGTTTTGGTTTATCTTCCGGCTTGTCATGCTGCTTGGATCGCGAGGACACGCTCCGATTCAAGTGGGGGAAAGTTGTAACATCCCGTTTTCCCGTACATGGCTAAAGGTACATATTTAATAGTTAGTACCCTTATAACTCGTCGTTTATATGATAAATAAATTAAAGTGTTAGTTGTTGTGTGTGTGTGTGTGTGTGTGTGTGTGTGTATATATATATATATATATATATATATATATATATATATATATATATATATATATATATATATATGAGAATGTGTGCATGTATAAGTATATGCATGAGTTTTTGATGGTGTTAAGTCAGGCGAGGCCTTAGGACGAAGCATAAAAGTTGCGTAAATCAATAGTTGGTTTAAAATTGTCGAACGGGTTAGTTGTGGGCAAATGCCGCGCCGCGATGGTGATGGCCGCGCTGCAATAAACAATGCAAATCAGAATCAGGAGGTGGATCAAACAGCCCAAATTTCACGTGAAACGTCGCGCCGCGCAAATCAGGTCGCGCCGCGACCATCTGGGCAGTCTGGTTCCGAAGTTAGTTTTTAAAAGGTGTGGTTCGAGGGTATATTCGTCTTTTTGCGTGTAGATCTGATTGAGACTTTAAGTCTCAGCCACTTATTTTTTTTATTCATTTTTTTCCATTTTCTTCTCTATTTTCCTCTCAAAACACTAAACCCACGTAGATTCAAACTAAGATTTGAAGGTGAAGAATTGTGAATCGATCTTAGGAGCAAGAAGTAATATTTTTCCTCTCGTTCTTAGCTACGAGTGGATAGTGTTGGTAAGTCTTAACTCCGTACTTTGAGTTTTAGTTAATTTATAGCTAGGGGTTTGGCCATTTGAGACTTGTAAGATCCATTTGGGGACTTAATGGGTGAATTTGGGTTAATTTGATGTAAGGAAACCTAAAAGGAGTTAATCTAGGGTTTGGTCATGTAAATTGAGATTTTTAAAGTGTTAATTGTGTTGTTTGTCACTTATACACTTGAGAAAGGATGAAAGGTTGTTAATGGGTTAAGTTTGACCAAAACTTGTAAGTATAGGGGTTAAAATGGGTCAAATGGGTGATTGTTGACCTAGTTGGTTGAGATGGGTATGAAATACCCATAAATTGTGTTAGTCGGTGTTAGTAGACCCAAATCACTAGCTTTTAGTGATTTATAATGAGTTATGGCCATTAATGGGCGGTTTTGGGTGGATGTGAGTCATTTAATGCATTAGGTCATTAAATGCCCAAGTGTTAAATGTTGGTGTCTAGTCCAACTAGTTATGTATTAAATGTGTACTTAATGAATTAGGTACTTGCTTTGAAGCTTGCGGACTTTAATCATCACCTTGGCGTTAAGGTGAGTGGGATAAGTATACATGTATGTATATGATGTATGTATTTGTGTGAATGGATATGTGTTGTCCAAGTTGGTGGTATATGTCATTGTACCCTAATGTGACGACCCGGAAATTTCCGACCAAATTTAAACTTAACCTTTATATGTTTCTGACACGATAAGCAGAATTTGTAATGTTGAATCTTAAAAAGTTTGGAACTACATTCATGTAATCAATTATCCTTTGACCGTGTTCGACGATTCACGAACAATTATGTGTATATAGATATGTATATATAATATATAATATTAACTGAAAACATTAACAAAGTATTAGATATATGATACTTTACATGAACATATTTGTTTCGATATATTTATCGACAGAATTAAGAGATAATATCAAATGATTGAATTATCATATACATTATGATATGATTACGGGCCTATGTTATGAGGTCCACTGTGATTTAAGAAATCTATTCTTTTTGACAACTCATTACTTAACCAGTATGATAAAGATAACGATATTTATATTTTATTTTATTAAATATATATAACGATTTAAATTAATATTATATATTTTTATACGCGTGTTATACGTACATAGTTTTATACTTTTACTATACTTTAACTTTACCTTTACTTTACTTTTACTTTACTTTAACTTTAATAATTCACTTTAATAATTCAAAAATTTATTATAAACAGAATTCAATAGGTTTCATTATTTCATAGAAACTTGAAAATATATTTCTCTAAACTCTCTCATTCGAATTACATATATATATATATTTACTTAGTACTATTTCAAGATATTATTAGTATACATAAAATACTACGACGGAGTTATATTCAGACGATTTCAAAATAAGTTTTCAAATGGATATAGCCAAGGAAATTATGGGTTATAGCTATGAAGGTTATGGGTATTGATCGAGGGTATTGCTCGTGAGGTCAACCTAACGTTTATCATTTTCGTTGCATCTACGTACTTTCCTGCAATATTGAATCACAATATTGATACGTGAGCATTCATATCTTATCTTTTATATATTAATAGTGTATCCCTGACTAGTGCTCGAGTATATATGATTATGCATGTTTGTATGCTTAGTTTCGTCGTTAAATAGTTTATGATAAATCACGAATTTGATACATATGCTACTGAGATAAGTTATATGATATGCATGTCGTTGAAAAGCTGAAGAAAAAATTAATAACTTTTCCTTTAGAAATCGTGTGGTTTCGATGAACGGATTAAAAGATATGGTCAACTGAATTATCATTAATTTTAATATTATTATTAAAACAATTATTATAACTGTTATCAGTTGATGTTATTACTAAAATTATCTTTATTACTAAAAATTAATATTTTTATTGAAACTATCACTTTATTATTTTTATCATTATTATTATTATCAATATTATTTTATCAAATAAATATGCGTACAAAGATATTTTTACCACACGTAATGTAATTACATTAATAATACATACCACTATATTTTTATGATATTAAGTGAATTTTATAAATTTTATTACTTGAGATATATAAAAGTATATTTTTATCATATATGAATTTTAATATAAATTTTTATTTATTAATAAATGACTTGTATTATTTAGTATAATAAGATCTGATAAATATATTTAAATATATAAAACTACTATATATAAGTTATATAATAAACATGTATAGATTTTGAAAGTCATTTTGGGTCAAGTTGACTTTTGTTGACTTTTGCATGTCGGTCTCGAGCATTAGGATTGTGATACACTATGACTTGACCTAAATTGTTAGACAGATATTGACCAACATATAAATATATATACTTAATATAGGTTCGTGAATCCGAGACAAACCCTGCACTTGTTTAGTGCTGTCATATACATAATTGCTACGAAATACAGTATTGTGAGTTTCATTACTCCCTTTTTATATATACTTTTGGGCTGAGAATACATGCGTTGTTTTATAAATGTTTTACGAAATAGGCACAAGTACTAAAACTAATTCTATGTGGGTTTCAACCAGAAATATACCCTTAGCTTGGTAACATTAAACTACTTGTCTATGTACGGTAGACGCGAATCCTAAAGATAGATCTATTGGGCCTGACAAACCCCATCCTGACTATGGGATGCTTTAGTACTTCGAGGTTATTTTAAACACACCTGATCTGGTGTACTTCATAGGGTAAAACATGAACGTTAAGGCTTGTTACCGGGTGCCTACAACTTATAGAATACTTTTATACACTTGCGAGTGTACATATATTTATAAACGGAAATCTTGTGGTCTATTAATATATTGAAATGATTGATATGATAAACCTATGAACTCACCAACCTTTTGGTTGACACTTTTAAGCATGTTTATTCTCAGGTATTAAAGAAATCTTCCGCTGTGCATTAGCTCATTTTAAGGATATTACCTGGAGTCATTCATGACATACTTTGAAAGACGTTGCATTCGAGTCGTTGAGTTCATCAAGATTAATATTAAGTCAATTATAGTTGGATGTAATATGAAATGGTATGCATGCCGTCAATTTTTGATGTAAAGAAAGTTTGTCTTTTAAAAACGAATGCAATGTTTGTAAAACGTATCATATAGAGGTCAAATACCTCGCGATGTAATCAACTATTGTGAATCGTTTATAATGTATATGAACGGGTCCTTTCAGTTGGTATCAGAGCGGTGGTCTTAGCGAACCAGGTCTGTATTAGTGTGTCTAACTGATAGTCGTTAGGATGCATTAGTGAGCCTGGACTTCGACCGTGTCTGCATGTCAAAAGTTTTGCTTATCATTTTTGTCGGAAATTGCCTGCTTATCATTCTTAGTCTAGACACGTCTTACTGCATTGATTGCATGAATAGTGTATAGACAAAATTCATATCTTAGCGTATCTGCTAATCTATATCTTAGCGTATCTGTTACTGTAAACTTTGCCTGACATATCCCGTAAATTCCTCCGTAATGTACGAAATCTTTTGCGCTATATATATAGATATTCTATGTAATTAGAATACCACCCGATAGCTGAAAAATCATTTCATATCGAAAAATCCTTTATTCAATCGAACGAAATGGAATTCGTCATTAGTTCAAGTCCCTCGAATTCCGATATGGAATCCCACTCAAGCTCCGAAAGCAGTGTGACCGGAATGGATCAACCAAATAGCCATCATCCATTCTGGATAAATTGGGGATAGGTTCGTAGCCTCCTCAATAATTGGAGACAAGAAGAAGGTGATCCCTTCCATCCACCACATTGCCCTCTTGGCGATGAACCTGAAGCACTTACCGGCGAACCGGTCCGAAACACCATTTTCTCTTTCATTTCCAGAGTTTCTCGTCATGATTATATACTACATCAAATTCTAGATTTTATTTATCCGCTCGTCCGAACTGACAATCACCCTGGTGTAATAGAAGAAGTCAACGCGCTTCGCGCTCGAGTAGTGGCTTTAGAGAATATGGTGCAAGGGTTACAAACACCAACAAATAACAAAGTATTAATTCATAATTTCAATTTTATTGAATAAATACTCCGTAAAAGTTATGTAATTTCTAAAGTCTTTAGGGATTATTCAGTTCTAGTTTCAACCGTAAATCAAATGAGTTTAATTTAATATTAACTCATTAAATCTATGTTACATCTGAAGAAAATATGCACATATATATTTTCATAAAGATTGTAATAAAATTCTGTTGTACAAAATATTAATTGTGAAATTTTTTTAACGGGTAGGTAATACCCGAGAGATATATAAATTCACAATTAATATATTACATATTTCAAAACTGATTCAGCAATCATCAACTATACTCCCTACTTTCACAACAATATCCATTCTTTCATATAAATCAAAACAATCATACTCATTCAAATTCAATTACATATTCTGATTTTGAAATCGCATAATTCAATTCGAAGTATAACCAGTATCATCACTCTTAGATTCCTATATCTTTCAAAGCTATAATTTGACTTCAAAACTGTGTTAGAACATCATATGTATTAACGATTACAATATGTGCTCAAACCCTTCGAAATTCCTGAAGACACTTCAACTAAGGAACAATCGAGATGATGATCCAACCACATGTTACCCACAGTTATACACCTGAAAAACTCTCAAAACCAAGTCATAGTTCGACACGTATCCGTGTTAGACCCTTTGGCATTTACTAGCTAACATAACTTTTCAATTCCGTTTAAAAATAGACAGTTTTGTCACAGCTCCAGCAAGTCAACTTCGACTTCTCAATCAAAAAAAAAGTCTTATTATAACCTCGATAGATACGTTGCCCTTTCGCCAACGTTACTGGGGAATCGTTTACATTCACCACATTAGCAATAAACTTACCAACAACTTCACTGATCTTTGACTTTCCAAAAAAAAAAATCATTATAATTATCGAAACCCTATCATATACTCATTCGTACCTTATAACAAGAATTGCCATACCAATTATTGAGAATCAGCAATCAATATTTTGAAACCTCGCAGCATGTCTACATCAACAATTACATATACACACAACGTCTACCTCCAAGACTTACATTCTTTGAATGAGAAATTTCTGAAAAACACCCTAAACTGCGAACCAGTTCTCGAAATTTTGAAAAATGCTGATGAAGCAGCAAAAACTGTAAACGACCTTAATAGTAAAAAGTTGGATGATAAAGGATAGTATAATGGCAAAGCTCAGAAAAAGAGAAGCTTTGGAACTGGAAAACGGATTGAGCAAAGTATGAAGGAGGCTGTTGATAAATCACAAAGGCTGAACTTGCCTTCAAAGAATCCAAATGATTCAGTACTTGCTGAAATCATTAACGAATACCTTGCTCCTGACTCTAAACCCCTGCGGACAATATCCTTCATCATCCTCTGATATTAGACATTCTAAGATATCATCGTATCTTTCATTATAAATATCATCCATACTTCTGAAGATATTTTTATAATTATTCTTATCTGAAATCATTTACCTCTTCGCGCTATCTGTATTATATCATAAAAGAAACTATTTTAGTTTCTAAATTCTGAAACATTCGAGTTTAAAATAGGAATTTTCTTGAAGAAGTGTTGGGAGCTGAAGCATGAGTTAGTATAATATAATGACACTTGATCAACGTGATTATATTACAGTAAGTCATGCTGAGTTTCTAATGGAACGTGATGATTCACTGAACATACCGTCATCATGTACTGTTTAAACGACTCTTACATTCTACCCAATTTCCAAACATATTAAGAACATATCATCTTGATAGCTCTATATTTTCGGATATTCTGGTAATTTGCCAAATCAAGATCGTGCCATTACGATTTTCTTCTTGGAACATTAACTATGTTCATCCAAAAATTCATATCTACGAATTCTGGACCATTATCCGCTTGACTTAAGGTCGGAAAGAGAAAATGAAAGCATGAAGCTCCGAAATATAATGGAGAATATAAAGCCCGATAATAACCCCGAAATTACAAACCGTGTATATCAATGCGTATAGAAATATAAAGATACGGGAGAATGAAAAACACAATAACCCCAAGGTAATGGTAGAAGAAAATAACTTCCTCCGGTAGTAGATGAAAAAGAAGAATGACATATATGAAAGTTAAGAGTATATCAAGAATCAATACTGGATGAAGCATATTAACGAATGCTTTAAAGTATGAATTGGGGAGAAAGACTAGAAGGAGTGAGATGTGGAAATAAAGAAACGAAGGGGGTGGAATTATAGTAAAATATCATACAGAGAAATCGAGACAGATTATCACATTTAATCAAAGAAGATCCTGATTTTCTTAATCGCCGAAGAACCAAATCTTATTGCAAAGATTTTCTTTAAATCCCATGAATTCCGAAAATCAATCATAACTACGTCATCGGTTAAAACGAATATACGTTTACTCATTTCACTCTCTTGCGATAGCTTCACTTATACTCTTCGCGTAATCAAATTATTTTATCTATATTACTCAATGATGATAAAACTCTATTTATCAACTCATATTCATCATGAAAACATTTTTATAGTTAGCCATGACGACCTCGATCAAATTTCGGGACGAAATTTCTTTAACGGGTAGGTACTGTGACGACCCGGAAATTTCTGACCAAATTTAAACTTAACCTTTATATGTTTCTGACACGATAAGCAGAATTTGTAATGTTGAATCTTAAAAAGTTTGGAACTACATTCATGTAATCAATTATCCTTTGACCGTGTTAGACGATTCACGAACAATTATGTGTATATAGATATGTATATATAATATATAATATTAACTGAAAACATTAACAAAGTATTAGATATATGATACTTTACATGAACATATTTGTTTCGATATATTTATCGATAGAATTAAGAGATAATATCAAATGATTGAATTATCATATACATTAGATATGATTACGGGCCTATGTTATGAGGTCCACTGTGATTTAAGAAATCTATTCTTTTTGACAACTCATTACTTAACCAGTATGATAAAGATAACGATATTTATATTTTATTTTATTAAATATATATAACGATTTAAATTAATATTATATATTTTTATACGCGTGTTATACGTACATAGTTTTATACTTTTACTATACTTTAACTTTACCTTTACTTTACTTTTACTTTACTTTAACTTTAATAATTCACTTTAATAATTCAAAAATTTATTATAAATAGAATTCAATAGGTTTCATTATTTCATAGAAACTTGAAAATATATTTCTCTAAACTCTCTCATTCGAATTACATATATATATATTTACTTAGTACTATTTCAAGATATTATTAGTATACATAAAATACTACGACGGAGTTATATTCAGACGATTTCAAAATAAGTTTTCAAATGGATATAGCCAAGGAAATTATGGGTTATAGCTATGAAGGTTATGGGTATTGATCGAGGGTATTGCTCGTGAGGTCAACCTAACGTTTATCATTTTCGTTGCATCTACGTACTTTCCTGCAATATTGAATCACAATATTGATACGTGAGCATTCATATCTTATCTTTTATATATTAATAGTGTATCCCTGACTAGTGCTCGAGTATATATGATTATGCATGTTTGTATGCTTAGTTTCGTCGTTAAATAGTTTATGATAAATCACGAATTTGATACATATGCTACTGAGATAAGTTATATGATATGCATGTCGTTGAAAACCTGAAGAAAAAATTAATAACTTTTCCTTTAGAAATCGTGTGGTTTCGATGAACGGATTAAAAGATATGGTCAACTGAATTATCATTAATTTTAATATTATTATTAAAACAATTATTATAACTGTTATCAGTTGATGTTATTACTAAAATTATCTTTATTACTTAAAATTAATATTTTTATTGAAACTATCATTTTATTATTTTTATCATTATTATTATTATCAATATTATTTTATCAAATAAATATGCGTACAAAGATATTTTTACCACACGTAATGTAATTACATTAATAATACATACCACTATATTTTTATGATATTAAGTGAATTTTATAAATTTTATTACTTGAGATATATATAAAAGTATATTTTTATCATATATGAATTTTAATATAAATTTTTATTTATTAATAAATGACTTGTATTATTTAGTATAATAAGATCTGATAAATATATTTAAATATATAAAACTACTATATATAAGTTATATAATAAACATGTATAGATTTTGAAAGTCATTTTGGGTCAAGTTGACTTTTGTTGACTTTTGCATGTCGGTCTCGAGCATTAGGATTGTGATACACTATGACTTGACCTAAATTGTTAGACAGATATTGACCAACATATAAATATATATACTTAATATAGGTTCGTGAATCCGAGACAAACCCTGCACTTGTTCAGTGCTGTCATATACATAATTGCTACGAAATACAGTATTGTGAGTTTCATTACTCCCTTTTTATATATACTTTTGGGCTGAGAATACATGCGCTGTTTTATAAATGTTTTACGAAATAGGCACAAGTACTAAAACTAATTCTATGTGGGTTTAAGCCAGAAATATACCCTTAGCTTGGTAACATTAAACTACTTGTCTATGTACGGTAGAAGCGAATCCTAAAGATAGATCTATTGGGCCTGACAAACCCCATCCTGACTATGGGATGCTTTAGTACTTCGAGGTTATTTTAAACACACCTGATCTGGTGTACTTCATAGGGTAAAACATGAACGTTAAGGCTTGTTACCGGGTGCCTACAACTTATAGAATACTTTTATACACTTGCGAGTGTACATATATTTATAAACGGAAATCTTGTGGTCTATTAATATATTGAAATGATTGATATGATAAACCTATGAACTCACCAACCTTTTGCTTGACACTTTTAAGCATGTTTATTCTCAGGTATTAAAGAAATCTTCCGCTGTGCATTAGCTCATTTTAAGGATATTACCTGGAGTCATTCATGACATACTTTGAAAGATGTTGCATTCGAGTCATTGAGTTCATCAAGATTAATATTAAGTCAATTATAGTTGGATGTAATATGAAATGGTATGCATGCCGTCAATTTTTGATGTAAAGAAAGTTTGTCTTTTAAAAACGAATGCAATGTTTGTAAAACGTATCATATAGAGGTCAAATACCTCGCGATGTAATCAACTATTGTGAATCGTTTATAATGTATATGAACGGGTCCTTTCACCTAACATTTTTTATGAATGGATATGCGTTGTTCGAGTTGGTGGTATATGTCGTTGTACACTAACGGTTAATTGAATGGATATGTGTTGTCCAAGGGTTAGTGATATATGTTGTTGTACACTAACGGTTGTTATGAACACCGATGGGAAATTCGAGTACCATTCCTTTGTACGATTGGTTAACCATGGTTGTGCGAATTTTGTATTTAGCATATTTAATTGTGAATCATATGCTATTGTTTTGGCTAGCTTGTTGTAAATGTGCGGATAATCGTTATGCATGATGCTTGCATGGTTGTCGAATTGCTAGCCTGTATGTGGTTTGTGTAAGTGAATGCAAGTAGATAGATTATATATGCATATCTATAATTATTGCACTCACTAAGCGTTAGCTTACCCCTCTCGTTGTTTTTCTTTTTTTAGATGCAGGTGCGGACAAGGGAAAGGGGGTTGTTGGATACTAGTTCCCTATGTTGGATTATTTGTTGAAGCTTTTGAAGTCGACCTAGCGTTTTGGGAAGTTTAGCCCCAATCCATGCTCGGGTGTAGTTTGGATTAAAACTATCATTCTAGTGGGTCGAACTTGTATTACATTTTATTAATGGCTTTCGTGCCTTTTGTAAACATTAAACTTGTGATATTGTTAAATGGGTTATATGTAACCGTTTAGTTGGGCGCTAATGGTTTATTATTTAAAACAAAATTTTACTCGAGTTTAATACGGGTTGGGTTGTTTCATAAACCGTATATCGGATTTAGGCGAGTCTTGAACGAAAACTCATCTACTCGAAATGAACTATCTGAAAATTAACTTTCCAGAAGTCCCAGGTGTCTGATCAGACCCCGAAAAACAGAAAACAAGTGCTCCGGTGGGTTTCTTGATGCTTGATGCTCATCATGGTTCTCATCCTTGATGCGCGTGAGCTTCAAGTGTACAACTATTTGATGTTTTAGTATCATTTTGACCAAGTTTCAACCATCAATGCAGGGTTGGCCTCACATTCACAAACCTATATCAAGTATATATATTAAACATATACTCGTAATCGAACTATTATAACTTTATATATTATGTAATTAATTTGTATATATATATAATTTTAAATATATATATATATATATATATATATATATATATATATATATATATATATATATATATATATATATATATATATATATATATATATATATATATATATATTTAAAATACTTAATTTGTTATATATGGATATTTATATAAAGTTTGTGAATCTAATTAATTTATACTTATATGTAATATACTTATAAGTATATTTTTATATAGATAATAATATTTAATATAAATAAAAGTTGTATTTAATTATATTGATAATAATATTACTACTAATGATATTCATGTTAGTAATATTTTTTGTTAATAAATAAAATAATAATGGTACTAAAAATGGTACTAATGCTAATATTAATGAAAATAACAATAAATTGTGTTATTTTTATAATAACACTAATGGTAATAATCATAATCATAATAATAATAATAATACTTGTATCAATATAATCATATTAATAATACTAATACTACTTATTAATAATACTAGTAATGATAATAATTTTAGTAATAACAATAATAACATCATCATTGTAATTATAATTACAATAATAATCATAAATGGTAACTATTACTTTTATTAGTAAAAATAATAATACTAATAACTATAACACTAGTAATAATAATAATAACAATAATAATATCAAATAATAATAATAATAATAATAATAATAATAATAATAATAATAATAATAATAATAAAAATGATGATAATAATAATATTAATGAAATGATAATATTCATAATAAGACTTATAATCATAATAATAATATTATTAACTAATCATAATAATAATATTATTAACTAATAATAATAATCATAGCAATAATAATAATAATAATAATAATAATAATAATAATAATAATAATAATAATAATAATAATAATAATAATAATAATAATAATAATAATAATAATAATAATAATAATAATAATAATAATAATAATAATAATAATCATAATAATAATAATAATCATAATCATAATCATAATAATTATTATTAATTTTGATAATAGAACTAAGAGTAATGGTGTATACCCTTTCAAAACTTTGCCTAAAAAGAATTGTCCCAAGTGAGACTCGAACCCGCAACCTCCCGCTCACCTGTCACTCCATATAACCAGCTGGGCTGTGCCCATTTTCTGTTTTAATACGGAACCACAATTTATTTAACCTTTCCACGTTTTCTGTTTTCCTACTTCTTCTACTTCGCAGATTAAATCGAGCACAGGCATTTTCAATCATCCCACAATAATTAAGATAATTCAAAAGAATCATCAATAATTAGAATCAGATGTTCGAATTAAAATGAAATCGAAAAAAAAATAAGGCTGCTACTGCAGTCTCGCAAAAAAATAATAATAATAAATCTTGAATTTGCTTTAGAGATCGTTTCAACTAAAACTTACATCATGAAATAGATTACAAAACTTCTTTAGAAACTACCTGTATCCATAATTGAATCTGAAACCTCAAAATAAAAATGAATTTCGCGAAGAACAATTATTTTGACTTTTTAAATTTAAAGCTTTGACCTCAAAATTGTTACTCGATAATAGAAATTAATGGATGAAACTTTGCAGAAACATTCACTAGAGGATTCCTAATCTATCTGCATTTTTATATTTTGATAAACGACTTATAATCGAGCTTTTTGTAAAATGGTATACAAGCAGAGGTTAGCGATTTAAAAAAAAAAAAAACTTCAACAGATTTAATAAATCACATACTGTTTTATATTGATATTGAGAATGAAGAATTCGAAAGGGTTTTGTTAATAAAACGTGAATTGATTGATTGATATAGATGGAGATGGGTCGACCATAGTTCATAGGATAAACAGAAAAATAAAGTGAAGAAGACAGATATCTGTCTGATATGCGTATATATCTGGCAGTATATAAAATATTATAAATAATAATTAATAATTATAATAATATTAATATTAATAATTAATAATAATATTAATAATAATAGTAATACTTATTATATATTAATAAAAATAATAATACAGTTAATATTAATAATAATTATCATAATAATAATAATACTATTAATAACAATGATAATAATAATTGTTAATAATAATGTTAATAACAATATTATTAATGATAATAATAATAAATTATATACTATTATAATAATAATGTTGATAATCTATAATAATAATAATGATAATATCTAATAATAATACTAATATTAATCATATAACTAAAATTAGAGTTTTACTATTAGTGACAAATATAATGATATTAACAAATCAACTATAATAATTTCAGTGTTATAACTTTTAATGATATTGATATTAATATTACTAATGATAATGAATGTAACAATAATCATATAATAATTATAATTGAACTTGTAATTACATTTAATATATTTGTATTACAATTTATTTCATATATTATATGAGTACCTCTATTGAATATTTAATATTTATAAATGTTACAATATAATAGTTATTAATAGAAACCTTTTATATATGTTACCATATTGATTCATAATAATATCATATATCTATTTATATATTCATTTGGAAATATATATTAGAAATATCTATATAATACTTGTTTTTCCAAAACTAATTATGTTTCAAAGTTCCTTTTAAAATCGTTTACAAAATATTATAATACGTAAGGTTATTCTTTAAAACTCAATTTGATGTTATTCATTTATGCGCCAACATTTATTAAAACCATACCTAATTATTAATCGAGTCAAATAACCAAAGATACTATCGTTTACTTAATTAATTTAAAATTATATATATCTAGTATACATTAACACGTTTTAATATACGTTGCAAGTTATTCACATATCTAGCAACTCATATTCCAACATATGTTATTTAAACAAAGACACTAATAGTCTAGTTCTATTATATCAAAAAATGTTTTCGTACATTTTGAAATTAAGTCATTTGATTCTTATTTAATTTAATCTTCCACTAACTTTTGTCTAATCCTAGTTAATGACACTTTTGTTCTTATTTATAAATCACTTTACTAACTATTCTGAATACCGTTAAATGGAACAGATTTCCTAAATCAAAGTGGACCTCTCAACAGAAACTTGTAATCATACAATGTATTTGATAAATTAATCATTTAATATTATCTTCTAATTCTATCGATAACCATATCGAAACAAATACGTTCATGTAAAGTATTATACGTTTAATACTTTGTTAACGTTTACAAGTTGTAATATATATACATATACATATTCATATTCAATTATATAATGGTTCGTGAATCATCGAAGTTTAGTCGAGGTTAAATGAATGTATGAACATAGTTTAAAATTCTTGAGATTTAACTTAACCAACATTGCTTATCGTATCGGAATAATATAAAGATAGAGTTTAAATTTGGTCAGAAATTTTCGGGTCGTCACAGTACCTACCCGTTAAAGAAATTTCGTCCCCGAAATTTGATCGAGGTTGTCATGGTTAACATTAGGAATGTTTTCATGACAAATATGAGTTAATAAATAGAGTTTTATCATAACCGAGTAATATAAATAAAATAATTTGATTTTGTGAAGAGTACGAGTGAAGCTATCTCAAAAGAGTGAAATGAGAAAATAGTGATTTGTCTCATCTTTTGACGTCATCACGGTTGATCTCTGGAGTAAAGAAAATCTTTGTAATCTATACAAGATTTGATTCTTCGGCGATTAAGGAAATTAGGATCCGCTTTAAATGCGATCATCTGCTTTGTCAGATATTTTACTATAAATCCACCCCCGTCGTTTCCTTACAACTCACACCTTCTATTCTTTCTCCCTCAACTCATACTTTAAAGCATTCATTAATATGCTCCATCCTGTACTGATTCTTGATATACTCCTAACTTTCATATCTGTCGTTCTTCTTTTTCATCTACCACCAGAGGATTTTATTTATTTTTACTATTACCATGGGGTTATAGTAGTTTTAATTCTCCCGTGCCTTTACGTTGCAATACGTATTGATATGCACGGTTTGTAATTTACGTGTTGTTGTCGAGCTTTATATTTTCTTTTATATTCATGAGTTCCATACTTTTGTCTCATCTTCCCGGCTTTAAGTCAAGCGAATAACCGTCCGAAATTCGTAGGTATGGGTTTCGAAATAAACATAGTTAATGTTTTAAGAAAATAATTGTAATGGCACGATCTTGATTTGTCAAATTACAAGAATATCTCGAAAAAGACCGGATCATTAAGAAAAATATTTTCTTGATATTTTAGAGGTTAAAGAAAATACAAGAGTCGTGTAACAAAGCACATGATGACGTTATGATCTGTGAATCATCATGTTACATTTAGAAACTCAGCATGAACTACTGTAATATAATCACGTTGATAAAGTGTCATTATATTATACTAACTCATGCATCAGCTCCCAACACCACTTTAAAAACATTCATATTTTTAAACTCAAAAGTTTCAGAATTTAGAAACTAAAATAGTTTCTCTTATGATGTAATACAGATAGCGCGAAGAGGTAAATGATTTCAGATAAAAATAATTATGGAAATATCTTCAGAAATATGGAGGATATTTATAATGCAAGATACGATGATATCTTTGAATTTCTAATATCAGAGGATGATGAAGAATATTGTCCGCAAGGGTTTCGAGTCAGAAGCAAAGTATTAGTTAATGACTTCAGTAGACACTGAATCATTTGGATTCTTTGAAGGTAGATTTCATCCTTGTGATTTGTCCACAGCCTCCTTCATACTTTCCTCAATCCGTTTTCCAGTTCCAAACCTTCTCTTTTTCCAAGCTTTGCCAACACACTATTCTGTATCATCAAACTTTTTACTGTTAAGGTCGTTTATAGTTTTTGCTGCTTCATCAGCATTTCGAGAACCATTCCGCAGTTCGGGGTGTTTTCAGAAACTTCACATTCGAAATATGTAAGTCCGTTATATGTACACATATAACTATTGGCATAGACATGCTGCGAGATTTCAAAATACTGATTGCTAATTCCCGATGATTCGTATGGCAATTCTCGTTACAAGATACAGATGAATAAATGATGGAGTTTTAATGAGTAAATATAATGGCTTTTCGGAGAGGTTAAAGTCAAAGGGTAATGAAGTTGCTGGTACATCTGCTGATAATGTGGTGGAATATAAAAGGTTCCCCGGTAACAAAAGGGTAATTGTATATGTCAGGGTTATAATAAGACTACTACTCCAGATGAAAATCGAAGTTGACTTGCTGGAGCTGTGACAAAACTAACTAATTTCAAAATGAATCGCAAAGTTATTTTTGCTAATAAATGCCAAAGGGTCTGAAACTGATACGTGTTAAATTATGACTTTGGTTTTGAGGGTTTTTCTAAAAGGACCCGTTCATATACATTATAAACGATTCACAATAGTTGATTACATTGTGAGGTATTTGACCTCTATATGATACATTTTACAAACATTGCATTCGTTTTTAAAAGACAATCTTTCTTTACATCGAAAATTGACAGGCATGCATACCATTTCATAATATCCACTATCCAACTATAAATTGATTTAATAATAATCTTTGATGAACTCAATGAATAGAATGCAACAATCTTCGAAATATGCTATGAAAGACTCCAAGAAATATCTTTAAAATGAGCAAATGCACAGCGAAAGATTTCTTTAACACCTGAGAATAAACATGCTTTAAAGTGTCAACCAAAAGGTTGGTGAGTTCATTAGTTTATCATAATCATTTATTTCCATCATTTTAATAGACCACAAGAATTTCATTTCCAGTTCTCATAAATATACGCCCCATGCATAGAGACAAAAATAATCATTCATATGGTGAACACCTGGTAACCGACATTAACTAGATACATATAAGAATATCCCCTATCATGCCGGGATCCTCCTTCGGACATGATATAAATTTCGAAGTACTAAAGCATCCGGTACTTTGGATGGGGTTTGTTAGGCCCAATAGATCTATCTTTAGGATTCGCGTCAATTAGGGTGTCTGTTCCCTAATTCTTAGATTACCAGACTTTAATAAAAAGGGGCATATTCGATTTCGATAATTCAACCATAGAATGTAGTTTCAATTAATTGTGTCTATTTCGTCAAACATTTATAAAAGCGCATGTATTCTCAGTCCCAAAAATATAAAGGGTAAAAAGGCAAATGAAACTCACCATACTGTATTTCGTAGTAAAAATACATATAACGTCATTGAACAAGTGCAAGGTTGGCCTCGGATTCACGAACCTAAATTAATTATATATATTTATGTGTTGCTCAATATTTGTCTAACAAATTAGGTCAAGTCATAGTGTACCACAATCCTAATGCTCGAGACTAATATGCAAAAGTCAACAAAAGTAAATTTGACTCAAAATAATTTCCAAAAATCTATACATGATTAATATATAGTTTAAATATCGTTGTTTTATATTTTTAAATATTTTTAAAAGATTTATTAGAGTAAATAATATAATTTATTTATTAATAAATAAAATTTTATATTAAATTTATATAATAAAATATACTTTTATATATATTAAGTAATAAAATTTATAGGGTTCATTTAATATCATAAAGATAATATGATAAGTATTATTAAAGTAAGTTATTACACGTAGTAAAATATGTTTGTATCACATATTTATTTGATAAAATAATATCTATAATGATAGTAAGTAAAAGTTGTATTATTTTGTAATAATAATTATTATTATAAAAATATCAATATTTATAATTACTAAGATGACATTAGATAAAACGATACTTCTAATTATGATAACTTTAATATTTACGATAATTTTTAATATTATCTTTAAAATAATAATTCTATTTAAAATAATAATAATAATGATATTTTATAGTAACAATGACATTTCTATTAAAATGATAATTTTTGTTAAAATGATAGTTTTAATACTAACGATACTTTTAATAATAATAGCAATGATAAAAATAATAAGAACGATAATTTTATCTAAATAAATATCTTATAATATTTTAATTTCATCATGATACTCTTACCCATTATTTCCTAATCGTTTCGTTTAATAGCTTTTAATCGTCTTTTATATCGTGTTCATAATAACCATAATAATAGTAATCAAAATAATTAGGTGTTACAAATATTTGTTTTAATCACACTAATATTAATAATGATAGTTACTATAACATTATTAACGATAATACTAATAATTATCTTAATGATAATATAGTAATAATAATAATAACAATAACAATAACCATTTTTAAATAATGATATATATATTAATAATGATAATAATAATAATAATAATAATAATAATACCAATAATAATAATAATAATAATTGGATAATAATAATAATACTAATTATAACTTTAACGATAATAACGATAGTAATAATAAAAAAAATAACAATTTTTAATGATAAATCCCTTTTATTGATAAAGATAATAATAATGATAATAATAAGATAAAACTAGAACGACGATAAAAACGACGATAATAATAATCATTTTTAATAAAAATATCGAAAATTCAATTGATTATAACTTCTAATCCGTTCATCGAAACCATTCGATATCTAAAGGAAAAGTTCTTAATTTTTCGCTAGCTTTCCAAGGACATGCATATCTTATACCTTATCTCAACCGCAAGTGTAACTAATTCAACATTCAACCTAACCTGTCTAACGGCAATATCAAAAGTACAAACATGCATAATTCTAAATACTCGAGCACTAGTCAGGGATACACTATTAGTATGTAAAAGTTAAATTATGAGTACTCCTGTATCAATATTGAGATTCAATATTACAGGAAAGGTACGTAGATGCAACGGAAATGATAAATACTATATTGACCTCACGAGCATACCCATGAACCATACTCAATCACCTCCATAGCTATAACCCATAATTTCCTTAATCCTATCCCACTCGAAAAACAATTTCGAAATCACTCGGACAGCACTCCGTCGTAATATTTTATGTATACTAATAATATCTTGAAATAATACGGAGTAAATATAAATATGTAAATCGATTGAGAGAGTTTAGAGAAAAATATTTTCAAGTTTCTATGAAATAATGAAACCTATTGAATTCTATTTATAATAGATTTTTGAATTATTAAAGTGAATTATTAAAGTATGAATTATTAAAGTGAATTATTAAAGTATGAATTATTAAAGTGAATTATTAAAGTATGAATTATTAAAGTGAATTATTAAAGTATGAATTATTAAAGTGAATTATTAAAGTATGAATTATTAAAGTGAATTATTAAAGTTAAAGTAAAGTAAAAATAAAGTAAAGGTAAAGTTTAAGTATAGTAAAAGTATAAAACTATATACGTATAATACGCGTATAAATATATATAATATTAATTTAAATCATTATATATATAAAATAAAATATAAATATCGTTATCTTTATCATACTAGTTAAGTAATGAGTTGTCAAAAGTGGTTCTAGATATTTATAAAAGTTATATACGTTTTAATAATAAAGTTCTTTTTAAACTGAAAATTTTTTTGTACGTTTGAAACTAAATAGATCAATCGAGTCTTTATGAGATTCAATCTTCCACTATCCTTTGTCTAGTTCTCAATGATTGACAATTTGTTCTTATTTATAAATCACTTTACCATTTTCCGAATATTGTTAAAATGGAAAGATTTCTCAAATCAACGTGGGCCTTTCAACAGAGACTTGTAATCATAATTCAATATATCTGATAATTTAATCTTTTGATCTTATCTTCTAATTCCATTGATAAACATTTTGAAACAGATACAATCATATAAAGTATTTAATCTAATATTTTGTTTACGTTTCAAGTTATAATATATATACACATATACATATATAATCATATTCGTTTAATGGTTCATGAATCGTTGGAACTTGGTCGAGGTTGAATGAATGTATGAACATAGTTTAAAATTCTTGAAATTTAACTTAACAAATATTGCTTATCGTGTCAGAAACATATAAAGATTAAAGTTTAAATTTGGTTGGAAATTTCCGGGTTGTCACAGTACCTACCCGTTAAAGAAATTTCGTCCTGAAATTTGAGTGGAAAGGTCGTGAATGATAATAAGTATGTTTTCATGATGCATACGGGCTAAAAATTAGAGTTTTATCATCAGCGAATAATTTGGATAAACAATCTATTTATATGAAGAGTACGAATGAAGCTAACATAGAAGAGTGAAATGAGTAAGTGTAGATTCATCTTATCATTTGACGTAGATATGATTGATTCCCAGATTTCAAGGGATTTGAAGAAAATCTTCTTAATAAGATTTGACTCTCTGGTAATCAAGGGAATTAGGATCCGCTTTAAATGCGATCGTCCATTTTAATTGTTCTGTCGGAGATTTTCTTATAAATTCACCTCCTTCATTTCCTTACAACTCACACCTTCTGTTGATGCATTTTATGCAAGTCCCTAGACATCTACCCACGTCCATTGCAGGTACAACAGTTTACAGGCCACCATGATTGCTCGTTATTATCCTATCCGTGTTTGTATGTGGTTACAGGAACTGCAGGAACGAGATTTAGATGTTTGACTATGTTAGACTTAGTTAGACGTACGAGTGAAGCCTCACTAGTACGGCTGACAGGCTCATACGCACGGTTGATGCTGAGCTAAGTCACAATTACAACCTAAATGAGAAGACGCGAGTGAGTGATCACCCGTACGGCTGATGAAGCCAACTCGTATGTGTGATGAATGAATCGTATGGGTGAGTCAACAGCAGGGGTATATAAAGTCTTATGTTCTTCATTTTAGGTTAAGCCTCTCATTTGTTACACACACTCAGATCTAGTGAGCTCCTCCGATTCTCTCTCAGTCCAAATCACCCAGGTGGTGAATAATAGCTCTAGGTGTTGATCTAATCACACTTGATTTAGTTGTGGTTTAACTAAATTAATCAAAAAAAAACTTAACCTATTCACTAGAGGGTTTGATTCACTTATTCCGCCATTGTGTGAGTTAAATCTGTTGATTTCTAAGTTCCTAGTCATGTTTCATCACCTTCTATTCTTTCCCTCTCAACTCATATTTTAAAGTATTCATCAATATGCTCCATCCAGTTCTGATTCTCGATATACTTCTAACTTTCATATCGGTCATTCTTCTTTTTCATCTACCGCCGGAAGAATCTATTTACTTCTACTATACTCTTGGGTTTATAGTGTTTCTAGTTCTCCCGTGTCTTTATATTTCTATATTCATCGATATATATGGTTTATAATTTCTGGTTTATCGTTGGGCTTTATATGTTCCCTTATATTTCAAAGTCTCTACTTCTGTCTTCTATAATCATTATCATTCACAGTTAATGCTCTCTTTTATTTGCTGCATTTATACCCCAATTTCTATTTCGTAGTTTTGTCCTTTCGTTTCTTCTTCTTGCGATTAAGCACCGCTTGTAATGGTCCAGAATTCACAGATATGAATTTCTGAATGAACATTGTTAATATTCTAGGAAGGAAATTGTGATGGCACGATCTTGACTTGTCAAATTACTAGAATACCTTGGAAAAGGCCGAATCATCAAGAAATATTTTCTTGATATTTTAGAGGTTAAATAGAATACAAGAGTCGTATAACATGGCACATGATGATATTATGATCTGTGAATCATCACGTTCCATTTAGAAACTCAGCATGACTTACTGTAATATAATCACGTTGATCAAGTGTCATTATATTATACTAATTCATGCTTCAGTTCCCAACACTACTTCAAAATATTCCTATTTTAAACTTGAATGTTTCAGAATTTAGAAACTAAAATAGTTTCTTTTATGATGTAATACAGATAGTGCGAAGAGGTAAATGATTTCAAATAAGAAAAATTAAGAAAATATCTTCAGAAATATGGAGGATATTTATAATGAAAGATATGATGATATTTTAGAATTTCTAATATCAGAGGATGATGAAGAATATTGTCCGCAGGGGTTTAGAGTCAGGAGCAAGGTATTCGTTAATGACTTCAGCAGGTACTGAATCATTTGGATCCTTTGAAGTCAGGTTCAGTCTTTGTAATTTGTCCAAAGCCTCCTTCCTACTTTGCTCAATCCGTTTTCCAGTTTCAAAACTTCTCTTTTTCTGCGCTTTGCCAGCACACTTCATCATTATCATTCAGCTTTTACCGTTTAAAGTCATTTTTAGTTTTTGCTACTTCATCAGTATTTTTTCCATTTTCGGAGAACCAATTCTTAGTTCGGAGTGTTTTTCAGAAACTTCACATTCAAATTAAGTCCAGAAGATAGACGTTATATATACACATATAAATGTTGGCGTAGACATGCTGCGAGATTTCAAAATACTGATTGCTAATTCCCAATGATTTGTATGGCAATTCTCATTACAAGATACGAATGAGTAAATGATGGGGTTCCAATAAATAATTATAATGACTTTTTGGAGAGGCTAAAGTCAAAGGGTAATGAAGTTGTTGGTACATCTGCTAATAATGTGGTGGAATGTAAAAGGTTCCCTGGTAACGATGGTGTATATCTCAAGGTTATAATAAGGTTAGTCTGACTGAAAAGTTGAAGTTGACTTGCTGGAGTTGTGACAAAACTGGCTACTTTGAATAGGAGTCGCAAAGTTATTTTTGCTAATAAATGCCAAAGAATCTGACGTGGATACGTTGTTTAAACTTTTACTTTGGTTTCAAGAGTTTTTCGGCTACATAACTGTGGGTAACATGTGGTTGGATCATCATCTCGATTTCTCATCATTCGAAGTGTCTTCAGAAATTTTTGAAGGGTTTGAACACAGATTGTAATCGTTAACATACATTTGATGTTCTAACATAGTTTTGAAGTCAAAATATAGCTTGTGAAAGATGTAAGGATCTAAGAGTGATGATTTTGGTCATATCTCGAGTTGAATTTTGAGATTTCAAAATCAGAATATGTAATTAAATTTTGAATGAGTATGGTTGTTTTGCTTTCTATAAAAGAATGTATATTGTTGTGAAAGTAGGGAGTATAATGGATGATTTGCTGAATCAGATTCGAAGAATGTAACATATTATTTGTGAATTTATATATCTCTCGGGTATTACCTACACGTTAAAAAAAATTTCATAATTAATATTTTGTACAAAAGAATTTTATTACAGTCTTTATAAAAATATATATATGTATATTTTCTTCAGATGTAACATAGATTTAATGAGTTAATGTTAAATTAAACTCATTTGATTTACGGTTGAAACTAGAATTGAATAATCCCTAAAGGCTTTAAAAAAGTACATAACTTTTACGCAGTATTTCTTTAATGACATTGAAATTATGAATCAATACTTCGTTATTTGTTGATGTATGATGTTCGGTTCATGGAATTCTTGTGAATTTCGCGAAGTACGAATGATGTTATCTGAAAAGTTTCGGGTACATCGATGATGAAAGTGTAAAATCAAATATATACTTGATTTATTATGAATTGGAATTTGTTGAATTGTGACAGAGATTGTAGTTAACGCTGGTTAAGTTGCGGCCGAAGGACGTACATTATTGGATATTTGTAATATGAATTAACCGAGTAGTTAAGATTCACACACAATAGCTTAGTACGGAAAGATTTATTTCAATATATATATATATATATATATATATATATATATATATATAATATACATATAATTTCTTCAGAGGGAATGAGTTAATTCTTCATAACTCGTTGATACAATATACACGTTATTGATTCGTAATGATGTCCACAGTGATTCTTGAACTGACGGAGTTTGTGATGTTATCGGTATTGTTGATTCGGATGTTGACTGTACTGATGATGCTGGTAACTCTGACGGTACTGCTGATGCTGTTGGTAAAGTAAGTTTAGCTTGTTAATCACACACCATTTTTGTCAGGGTTTCTACTCTTCCTTCTATCATTTTTGGTTCGCTTAACTGATTTATGGTTAGAGCTAGATTAGATAATCTCTAAGACTTTAGAGATTACATAATCTCCGCAGAATGTTTCTCCAATGAAGTTATGAATTAATACTTCGTCAGTTATTGTTGTTGGTACTCCTTGGTATCTATGGTGCGTATGACGTTGATGCTCGTGGGACAGATTGTGAAGTTGAGGTTTACGACGCGGTTGTGGTTGGAGGTGGTAATGGTACTGTTGGCGTTGATGATGGTGGTACTGGTTATGCTGCTGATGATGCTGCTGGTGTTTGTAATCTCTACACCATATTTTCCAAAGCCACTACCCGAGCGCGAAGCTCGTTGACTTCTTCTATTACACTAAGGTGATTGTCGGTTCGGACGAGCGGATAAATAAAATCTAAAATTTGATGTAATATATAATTGTGACAAGATACTCTGGAAATGAGCGAGAACATGGTGTTTCGGACAGGTTCGCCGGTAAGTGCTTCAGGTTCTTTGTCAAGAGGGCAATGTGGTGGATGGAAGGGATCACCTTCTTCTTGTCTCCAATGATTGAGGAGGCTACGAACCCATCCCCAATTCATCCAGAATAGGTGATGACTGATTGGTTGATCTATTCCGGTCACACTGCTTTCGGAGCTTGAATGGGATTCCATTTCGGAATCTGAGTGACTTGAACTGATGACGAATTCCATTTCGTACGATTGGATAAAGGAATTTTTTTTTTTTATATGAAATGATTTTGGCTAACGGATGGTATTCTAATTACATAGAATATATATATATATATATATATATATATATATATATATATATATATATATATATATATATATATATATATATATATATATATATATATATATATAGATCAAAAGATTTCGTAGATTACGGAGGACTTTGCGGGATATGTCAGGCAAAGTTTAAAGTAACAGATACGATAAGATATGATTTAGCAGATATGCTAAGATATGAATTTTTGTTTATACACTATTCATGCAATCAATGCAGCAAGACGTGTCTTAGACTAAAAATGATAAGCAGGTAATTTCCTGAGGATGATAAGTAGTTAATTTTCGACACAAAATGATAAGCAAAACTTTTGACATGCAGACACGGTCGAAGTCCAGACTCACTAATGCATCCTATCGACTTATCAGTTAGACACACTAATGCAGACCTGGTTCGCTAAGACCACCGCTCTGATACCAACTGAAAGGACCCGTTCATATACATTATAAACGATTCACAATAGTTGATTACATTGTGAGGTATTTGACCTCTATATGATACATTTTACAAACATTGCATTCGTTTTTAAAAGACAATCTTTCTTTACATCGAAAATTGACAGGCATGCATACCATTTCATAATATCCACTATCCAACTATAAATTGATTTAATAATAATCTTTGATGAACTCAATGACTCGAATGCAACGTTCTTCGAAATATGCTATGAAAGACTCCAAGTAATATCTTTAAAATGAGCAAATGCACAGCGGAAGATTTCTTTAACACTTGAGAATAAACATGCTTTAAAGTGTCAACCAAAAGGTTGGTGAGTTCATTAGTTTATCATAATCATTTATTTCCATCATTTTAATAGACCACAAGAATTTCATTTCCAGTTCTCATAAATATACGTCCCATGCATAGAGACAAAAATAATCATTCATATGGTGAACACCTGGTAACCGACATTAACTAGATACATATAAGAATATCCCCTATCATTCCGGGATCCTCCTTCGGACATGATATAAATTTCGAAGTACTAAAGCATCCGGTACTTTGGATGGGGTTTGTTAGGCCCAATAGATCTATCTTTAGGATTCGCGTCAATTAGGGTGTCTGTTCCCTAATTCTTAGATTACCAGACTTTAATAAAAAGGGGCATATTCGATTTCGATAATTCAACCATAGAATGTAGTTTCAATTACTTGTGTCTATTTCGTCAAACATTTATAAAAGCGCATGTATTCTCAGTCCCAAAAATATAAAGGGTAAAAAGGCAAATGAAACTCACCATACTGTATTTCGTAGTAAAAATACATATAACGTCATTGAACAAGTGCAAGGTTGGCCTCGGATTCACGAACCTAAATTAATTATATATATTTATGTGTTAGTCAATATTTGTCTAACAAATTAGGTCAAGTCATAGTGTACCACAATCCTAATGCTCGAGACTAATATGCAAAAGTCAACAAAAGTAAATTTGACTCAAAATAATTTCCAAAAATCTATACATGATTAATATATAGTTTAAATATCGTTGTTTTATATTTTTAAATATTTTTAAAAGATTTATTAGAGTAAATAATATAATTTATTTATTAATAAATAAAATTTTATATTAAATTTATATAATAAAATATACTTTTATATATATTAAGTAATAAAATTTATAGGGTTCATTTAATATCATAAAGATAATATGATAGGTATTATTAAAGTAAGTTATTACACGTAGTAAAATATGTTTATATCACATATTTATTTGATAAAATAATATCTATAATGATAGTAAGTAAAAGTTATATTATTTTGTAATAATAATTATTATTATAAAAATATCAATATTTATAATTACTAAGATGACATTAGATAAAACGATACTTCTAATTATGATAACTTTAATATTTACGATAATTTTTAATATTATCTTTAAAATAATAATTCTATTTAAAATAATAATAATAATGATATTTTATAGTAACAATGACATTTCTATTAAAATGATAATTTTTGTTAAAATGATAGTTTTAATACTAACGATACTTTTAATAATAATAGCAATGATAAAAATAATAAGAACGATAATTTTATCTAAATAAATATCTTATAATATTTTAATTTCATCATGATACTCTTACCCATTATTTCCTAATCGTTTCATTTAATAGCTTTTAATCGTCTTTTATATCGTGTTCATAATAATGATAATAATAGTAATCAAAATAATTAGGTGTTACAAATATTTGTTTTAATTAAACTAATATTAATAATGATAGTTACTATAACATTATTAACGATAATACTAATAATTATCTTAATGATAATATAGTAATAATAATAATAACAATAACTATAACCATTTTTAAATAATGATATATATTAATAATGATAATAATAATGATAATAATAATAATACCAATAATAATAATAATAATAATTGGATAATAATAATAATACTAATTATAACTTTAACGATAATAACGATAGTAATAATAAAAAAAATAACAATTTTTAATGATAAATCCCTTTTATTGATAAAGATAATAATAATGATAATAATAAGATAAAACTAGAACGACGATAATAATAATCATTTTTAATAAAAATATCAAAAATTCAATTGATTATAACTTCTAATCCGTTCATCGAAACCATTCGATATCTAAAGGAAAAATTCTTAATTTTTCGCTAGCTTTCCAAGGACATGCATATCTTATACCTTATCTCTACCGCAAGTGTAACTAATTCAACATTCAACCTAACCTGTCTAAGGGCAATATCAAAAGTACAAGCATGCATAATCCTAAATACTCGAGCACTAGTCAGGGATACACTATTAGTATGTAAAAGTTAAATTATGAGTACTTACGTATCAATATTGAGATTCAATATTGCAGGAAAGGTACGTAGATGCAACAGAAATGATAAACACTATATTGACCTCACGAGCATACCCATGAACCATACTCAATCACCTCCATAGCTATAACCTATAATTTCCTTAATCCTATCCCACTCGAAAAACAATTTCGAAATCACTCGGACAGCACTCCGTCGTAATATTTTATGTATACTAATAATATCTTGAAATAATACGGAGTAAATATAAATATGTAAATCGATTGAGAGAGTTTAGAGAAAAATATTTTCAAGTTTCTATGAAATAATGAAACCTATTGAATTCTATTTATAATAGATTTTTGAATTATTAAAGTGAATTATTAAAGTATGAATTATTAAAGTGAATTATTAAAGTATGAATTATTAAAGTGAATTATTAAAGTATGAATTATTAAAGTGAATTATTAAAGTATGAATTATTAAAGTGAATTATTAAAGTATGAATTATTAAAGTGAATTATTAAAGTTAAAGTAAAGTAAAAATAAAGTAAAGATAAAGTTTAAGTATAGTAAAAGTATAAAACTATGTACGTATAATACGCGTATAAATATATATAATATTAATTTAAATCGTTATATATATAAAATAAAATATAAATATCGTTATCTTTATCATACTAGTTAAGTAATGAGTTGTCAATAGTGGTTCTAGATATTTATAAAAGTTATATACGTTTTAATAATAAAGTTCTTTTTAAACAGAAAATGTTTTTGCACGTTTGAAACTAAATGGATCATTCGAGTCTTTATGAGATTCAATCTTCCACTATCCTTTGTCTAGTTCTCAATGATTGACAATTTGTTCTTATTTATAAATCACTTTACCATTTTCCGAATATTGTTAAAATGGAAAGATTTCTCAAATTAACGTGGGCCTTTCAACAGAGACTTGTAATCATAATTCAATATATCTGATAATTCAATCATTTGATCTTATCTTCTAATTCCATTGATAAACATTTTGAAACAGATACAATCATATAAAGTATTTAATCTAATATTTTGTTTACGTATCAAGTTATAATATATATACACATATACATATATAATCATATTCGTTTAATGGTTCGTAAATCGTTGGAACTTGATCGAGGTTGAATGAATGTATGAACATAGTTTAAAATTCTTGAAATTTAACTTAAAAATATTGCTTATCGTGTCGGAAACATATAAAGATTAAAGTTTAAATTTGGTTGGAAATTTCCGGGTTGTCACATTTTCAGGTACATAACTGTGGGTAACATGTGGTTGGATCATCATCTAGATTGTTCATTGTTTGAAGTGTCTTCAGGGTTTGAACATAGATTGTAATCGTCAATATGCATATGATGTTCTAGCACAGTTTTGAAGTCAAAGTATGGCTTTGAAAGATATAGGAATCTAAGAGTGATGATATCGGTTATATCTTGAATTGAATTCTATGATTTCAAAATCAGAATATATAATTGAATTTGAATGAGTATGGTTGTTTTGATTTTTATGAAGGAATGTATATTGTTATGAAAATAGTGAGTATAGTTGATGATTGCTGAATCAGATTCGAAGAATGTAACATATTAATTGTGAATTTATATATCTCTCGGGTATTACCTACCCGTTAAAAAAAAATTTCACAATTAATATTTTTTACAGAAGAATTTTATTACAGTCTTTATGAAAATATATGTGTGTATATTTTCTTCAGATGTAACATAGATTTAATGAGTTAATATTAAACTCATTTGATTTATGATTGAAACTAGAATTGAGTAATCCCTAAAGATTTAGAAATCACATAAGTATTTCTTCAATGATGTTTAGAAATCAATACTTTGTTATTTGTTGACGCATGATGTTGGTTTTCATGAAATTCTTGTGAACATCGCAAGGTATGAATGATGTTATTTGAAAAGTTTCGAGTACATCGATGATGAAAGTGTAAAATCAAACATATATTTGATTAATACACTTGTTTTATTATGAGATGGAATTCATTGAATTAAACAGAGATTATAGTTAACGATGGTTAAGTTACTGAAGAAGGACGTAAACCGAGTAGTTAAGATTTACACATAATAGCTTAGTACGGAAAGATTTACTTTGATCTCAATATTTAAATATATATATATATATATATAAAATATACATATAATTTCTTCTGAGGGAATGAGTTAATACTTCATAACTCATTGATACAATATACTCGTTGTTGATTCGTAATGATGTCCACGGTGATTCTTGAACTGATGGAGTTTGTGATGTTACAGGTACTGCTAGTGCTGATGATGCTGACGGTACTATTGATGCTGTTGGTAAAATAAGTCTAGCTTGTAAATCAAGCATCATTCTTGTCAGGGTTTCTACTCTTCCTTCTATCATTTTGGTTCACTCATCTGAAGTCTGGTTAGGTTTAAAATAGATAATCTCTAAGACTCTAGAGATTACAATATCGCCGCAGAACATTTCTCTAATGAAGTTATGAACCAATACTTCATCAGTTATTGTTGTTGGTACTCCTTTATATCTATAGTGTGTGTGACATTGATGCTCGAGGTACCGATTGTGATGTTAAGGTGTGGGATACGGATGTTCCTGTTGTGGTGGTGATGGTACTGTTAGCGTTGCTGATGGTGGTAATGGTTATGTTGCTGGTGCTGCTGCTGGTGTTTGTAACCTTTGCACCATATTTTCCAAAGCCACTACCCGAGCGCGAAGCTTGTTGACTTCTTCTATTACACCAGGGTGATTGTCGGTTCGGATGAGCGGATAAATAAAATCTAGAATTTGATGCAGTATATAATTGTGATGAGATAATCTGGAAATGAGAGAGAAAATGATGTTTCGGACAGGTTCGCCGGTAAGTGCTTCATGTTCTTCGCTAAGAGGGCAATGTGGTAGATGGAAAGGATCACCTTCTTCTAGTCTCCAATGATTGAGGAGGCTACGAACCCATCCCCAATTCATCCAGAGTAGATGATGGCTAATTGGTTGATCCATCTGGTCACACTACTTTCGGAGCTTGAGTGGAATTCCATTTCGGAATCCGAGGGACTTGAACTAATGACGAATTGCATTTTGTACGATTGAACAAAGGATTTTTTGATATGAAATGATTTTTCAGCTATCGGATGGGATTCTAATTACATAGAATATCTATATATATAGAGCAAAAGATTTTGTAGATTACGGAGGAATTTACGGGATATGTTAGGCAAAGTTTACAGTAACAGATATGCTAAGATATGAATTAGCAGATACGATAAGATATGAATTTTGTCTATACACTATTCATGCAATCAATGCAATAAGATGTGTCTAGACTAAGAATGATAAACAGGTAATTTCCTAAGGATGATAAGTAGGTAATTTTCGACACAAAATGATAAGAAAAACTTTTGACATGCAGACACGGTCGAAGTCCAGACTCACTAATGCATCCTAAAGACTTATCAGTTAGACACACTAATGTAGACCTGGTTCGCTAAGACCACCGCTCTGATACCACATGTAAAGACCCGTCCTAATCCATAAGAATGAATACAATAACATATGATTACATTGCGAGGTATTTGACCTCTATATGATATATTTTACAAATATTGCATTCGTTTTAAAAGACAAACTTTCATTACATCGAAAGTTGACAGGCATGCATACCATCTCATAATATCCAACTAATCGGTCATTTACTTAATAATAATCTTTACTAAACTCAACGACTTGAATGCAACGTCTTTTGAAATATGTCATGAATGACTCCAAGTAATATCTCTAAATGAGCAAATGCATAGCGGAAGATTTCTTTCAAACCTGAGAATAAACTTGCTTTAAAGTGTCAACCAAAAGGTTGGTGAGTTCATTAGTTTATCGTAATCAATCATTTCCATAATTTTAATAGACCACAAGATTTCCTTTATTCAATAATCATACACTCGTAAGTGTTTAAAAATCATTCATATGGATTGAACACCTGGTAACCGACGTTAACATAATGCATATAGAATATCCCCAAAACAGAAATCCATCTGTATTAAGAACTCGAAGTACTAAAGCATACCATTTTTCAGTATGGGGGGAGTTAGTGCCCGTAGATCTACCTTTAGGATTCGCGTCAGTTATGGTGTCTGTTCCCTAATTCTTACGATACCAAGCTAAAAGGGGTGATATTCGATTCGATAATCCAACCATAGAATGTAGTTTTAAGTACTTGTGTCTATTTCGTCAAACATTTATAAAAGCAGCGCATGTATTCTCAGTCCCAAAAATATATATTGCAAAAGCATTTAAAAAAGGGAGAAAATGAAACTCACTAGACTGTATTTTGTAGTAAAAATACATATGATGACATTGAACAATGCAGGGTTAGCCTTAGATTCACGAACATTTGGTCAGAATATTTCGGGTCATCACAATTGGGCTAGTTTAACAGTCCATTAGCTAGAGTAAGGTGGGCTTAAGTCCAATAAGGTAGAAAGTTCATTATGACTAACTAGTGTGCATTAGTAAATTACTAAGCGTAATTAAGCAACCAATAATCCAAGTAATTGTCATTAGAAAATAACAATTAGTATTACGTAGTCATAATATTCCAATTATGACCAAAATTAATCGTGTACAGAGTAGATAGCTCATTCTAAATGTCAAGTGACACTAACGGTCGTAAAAGCATTCGAGGATCAAGTTAAGTAACTACGTACTTAGTAACACGTTTTAAAATATAAATGAAAGTAATCAACATGAATAATGATCCCAGAATATAATATAGCTCAGTACGCACAAATATACAGTTTCGTGAAAGTAATAATCACAAATAAAAGTTGAAAAAGTCGGGTCGTTATAGTTGTCTTGCTAGTTGTGAGCGAGGTGGCGAGTGATATCCTAGCGTAAGGATTTTCTCTTCGTTGGACACTTGATGCAATGTGCCAAGTGAATTCGTAGGATCTCACTCTTCGTTGACCACGCTTGCGTGTGAAATATATGGCGAGTGTTGTTCACTCTTCGTCGGCCACTTGTGAAATGTCCCGTTCTTATTGATTAAAAACGTTCCATATTAATTGATTTCGTTGCGAGGTTTTGACATCTATATGAGACGTTTTTCAAAGACTGTATTCATTTTAAAACAAACCATAACCTTTATTTCATCAATAAAGGTTTAAAAAGCTTTACGTAGATTATCAAATAATGATAATCTAAAATATCCTGTTTACACACGACCATTACATAATGGTTTACAATACAAATATGTTACAACAAAATAAGTTTCTTGAATGCAGTTTTTACACAATATCATACAAGCATGGACTCCAAATCTCGTCCATATTTAAGTATGCGACAGCGGAAGCTCTTAATAATCACCTGAGAATAAACATGCTTAAAACGTCAACAAAAATGTTGGTGAGTTATAGGTTTAACCTATATATATATATATCAAATCATAATAATAGACCACAAGATTTCATATTTCAATACACATCCAATACATAGAGATAAAAATCATTCATATGCTGAACACCTGGTAACCGACATTAACAAGATGCATATATAAGAATATCCCCATCATTCCGGGACACCCTTCGGATATGATATAAATTTCGAAGTACTAAAGCATCCAGTACTTTGGATGGGGTTTGTTAGGCCCAATAGATCTATCTTTAGGATTCGCGTCAATTAGGGTGTCTGTTCCCTAATTCTTAGATTACCAGACTTAATAAAAAGGGGCATATTCGATTTCGATAATTCAACCATAGAATGTAGTTTCACGTAATTGTGTCTATTTTGTAAATCATTTATAAAACCTGCATGTATTCTCATCCCAAAAATATTAGATTTTAAAAGTGGGACTATAACTCACTTTCACAGATTTTTACTTCGTCGGGAAGTAAGACTTGGCCACTGGTTGATTCACGAACCTATAACAATATATACATATATATCAAAGTATGTTCAAAATATATTTACAACACTTTTAATATATTTTGATGTTTTAAGTTTATTAAGTCAGCTGTCCTCGTTAGTAACCTACAACTAGTTGTCCACAGTTAGATGTACAGAAATAAATCGATAAATATTATCTTGAATCAATCCACGACCCAGTGTATACGTATCTCAGTATTGATCACAACTCAAACTATATATATTTTGGAATCAACCTCAACCCTGTATAGCTAACTCCAACATTCACATATAGAGTGTCTATGGTTGTTCCGAAATATATATAGATGTGTCGACATGATAGGTCGAAACATTGTATACGTGTCTATGGTATCTCAAGATTACATAATATACAATACAAGTTGATTAAGTTATGGTTGGAATAGATTTGTTACCAATTTTCACGTAGCTAAAATGAGAAAAATTATCCAATCTTGTTTTACCCATAACTTCTTCATTTTAAATCCGTTTTGAGTGAATCAAATTGCTATGGTTTCATATTGAACTCTATTTTATGAATCTAAATAGAAAAATTATAGGTTTATAGTCAGAAAAATAATTTACAAGTCATTTTTGTAAAGGTAGTCATTTCAGTCGAAAGAACGACGTCTAGATGACCATTTTAGAAAACATACTTCCACTTTGAGTTTAACCATAATTTTTGGATATAGTTTCATGTTCATAATAAAAATCATTTTCTCAGAATAACAACTTTTAAATCAAAGTTTATCATAGTTTTAAATTAACTAACCCAAAACAGCCCGCGGTGTTACTACGACGGCGTAAATCCGGTTTTACGGTGTTTTTCGTGTTTCCAGGTTTTAAATCATTAAGTTAGCATATAATATAGATATAGAACATGTGTTTAGTTGATTTTAAAAGTCAAGTTAGAAGGATTAACTTTTGTTTGCGAACAAGTTTAGAATTAACTAAACTATGTTCTAGTGATTACAAGTTTAAACCTTCGAATAAGGTAGCTTTATATGTATGAATCAAATGATGTTATGAACATCATTACTACCTTAAGTTCCTTGGATAAACCTACTGAAAAATAGAAAAATGGATCTAGCTTCAACGGATCCTTGGATGGATCGAAGTTCTTGAAGCAGAATCATGACACGAAAACAAGTTCAAGTAAGATCATCACTTGAAATAAGATTGTTATAGTTATAGAAATTAAATCAAAGTTTGAATATGATTATTACCTTGTATTAGAATGATAACCTACTGTAAGAAACAAAGATTTCTTGAGGTTGGATGATCACCTTACAAGATTGGAAGTGAGCTAGCAAACTTGAAAGTATTCTTGATTTTTATATAACTAGAACTTGTAGAATATATGAAGACACCTTAGAACTTGAAGATAGAACTTGAGAGAGATCAATTAGATGAAGAAAATTGAAGAATGAAAGTGTTTGTAGGTGTTTTTGGTCGTTGGTGTATGGATTAGATATAAAGGATATGTAATTTTGTTTTCATGCAAATAAGTCATGAATGATTACTCATATTTTTGTAATTTTATGAAATATTTCATGCTAGTTGCCAAATGATGGTTCCCACATGTGTTAGGTGACTCACATGGGCTGCTAAGAGCTGATCATTGGAGTGTATATACCAATAGTACATACATCTAAAAGCTGTGTATTGTACGAGTACGAATACGGGTGCATACGAGTAGAATTGTTGATGAAACTGAATGAGGATGTAATTGTAAGCATTTTTGTTAAGTAGAAGTATTTTGATAAGTGTATTGAAGTCTTTAAAAAGTATATAAATACATATTAAAACACTACATGTATATACATTTTAACTGAGTCGTTAAGTCATCGTTAGTCGTTACATGTAAGTGTTGTTTTGAAACCTTTAGGTTAACGATCTTGTTAAATGTTGTTAACCTAATATTTATAATATCAAATGAGATTTTAAATTATTATATTATCATGATATTATCATGTATGAATATCTCTTAATATGATATATATACATTAAATGTCTTTACAACGATAATCGTTACATATATGTCTCGTTTAAAAATCATTAAGTTAGTAGTCTTGTTTTTACATATGTAGTTCATTGTTAATATACTTAATGATATGTTTACTTATCATAGTATCATGTTAACTATATATATATCCATATATATGTCATCATATAGTTTTTACAAGTTTTAACGTTCGTGAATCACCGGTCAACTTGGGTGGTCAATTGTCTATATGAAACCTATTTCAATTAATCAAGTCTTAACAAGTTTGATTGCTTAACATGTTGGAAACATTTAATTATGTAAATATCAATCTCAATTAATATATATAAACATGGAAAAGTTCGGGTCACTACAGTACCTACCCGTTAAATAAATTTCGTCCCGAAATTTTAAGCTGTTGAAGGTGTTGACGAATCTTCTGGAAATAGATGCGGGTATTTCTTCTTCATCTGATCTTCATGCTCCCAGGTGAACTCAGGTCCTCTACGAGCATTCCATCGAACCTTAACAATTGGTATCTTGTTTTGCTTAAGTCTTTTAACCTCACGATCCATTATTTCGACGGGTTCTTCGATGAATTGGAGTTTTTCGTTAATTTGGATTTCATCTAACGGAATAGTGAGATCTTCTTTAGCAAAACATTTCTTCAAATTCGAGACATGGAAAGTGTTATGTACAGCCGCGAGTTGTTGAGGTAACTCAAGTCGGTAAGCTACTGGTCTGACACGATCAATAATCTTGAATGGTCCAATATACCTTGGATTTAATTTCCCTCGTTTACCAAATCGAACAACGCCTTTCCAAGGTGCAACTTTAAGCATGACCATCTCTCCAATTTCAAATTCTATATCTTTTCTTTTAATGTCAGCGTAGCTCTTTTGTCGACTTTGGGCGGTTTTCAACCGTTGTTGAATTTGAATGATCTTCTCGGTAGTTTCTTGTATAATCTCCGGACCCGTAATCTGTCTATCCCCCACTTCACTCCAACAAATCGGAGACCTGCACTTTCTACCATAAAGTGCTTCAAATGGCGCCATCTCAATGCTTGAATGGTAGCTGTTGTTGTAGGAAAATTCTGCTAACGGTAGATGTCGATCCCAACTGTTTCCGAAATCAATAACACATGCTCGTAGCATGTCTTCAAGCGTTTGTATCATCCTTTCGCTCTGCCCATCAGTTTGTGGATGATAGGCAGTACTCATGTCTAGATGAGTTCCTAATGCTTGCTGTAATGTCTATCAGAATCTTGAAATAAATCTGCCATCCCTATCAGAGATAATAGAGATTGATATTCCATGTCTAGAGACGACTTCCTTCAAATACAGTCGTGCTAACTTCTCCATCTTGTCATCTTCTCTTATTGGCAGGAAGTGTGCTGATTTGGTGAGACGATCAACTATTACCCAAATAGTATCAAACCCACTTGCAGTCCTTGGCAATTTAGTGATGAAATCCATGGTAATGTTTTCCCATTTCCATTCCGGGATTTCGGGTTGTTGAAGTAAACCTGATGGTTTCTGATGCTCAGCTTTGACCTTAGAACACGTCAAACATTCTCCTACGTATTTAGCAACATCGGCTTTCATACCCAGCCACCAAAAATGTTTCTTGAGATCCTTGTACATCTTCCCCGTTCCAGGATGTATTGAGTATCTGGTTTTATGAGCTTCTCTAAGTACCATTTCTCTCATATCTCCAAATTTTTATACCCAAATCCTTTCAGCCCAATACCGGGTTCCGTCTTCCCGAATATTAAGATGCTTCTCCGATCCTTTGGGTATTTCATCCTTTAAATTTCCCTCTTTTATAACTCCTTGTTGCGCCTCCTTTATTTGAGTAGTAAGGTTATTATGAATCATTATATTCATAGATTTTACTCAAATGGGTTCTCTGTCCTTCCTGCTCAAGGCATCGGCTACCACATTTGCCTTCCCCGGGTGGTAACGAATCTCAAAGTCGTAATCATTCAATAATTCAATCCACCTACGCTGCCTCATATTCAGTTGTATCTGATTAAATATGTGTTGAAGACTTGTGTGGTCGGTATATATAATACTTTTAACCCCATATAAGTAGTGCCTCCAAGTCTTTAATGCAAAAACAACCGCACCTAATTCTAAATCATGCGTCGTATAATTTTTTTCGTGAATCTTCAATTGTCTAGACGCATAAGCAATCACCTTCATTCGTTGCATTAATACACAACCGAGACCTTGCTTTGATGCGTCACAATAAATCACAAAATCATCATTCCCTTCAGGCAATGACAATATAGGTGCCATAGTTAGCTTTTTCTTCAATAACTGAAACGCTTTCTCTTGTTCATCATTCCATTCAAATTTCTTCCCTTTATGCGTTAATGCAGTCAAGGGTTTTGCTATTCTGGAAAAGTCTTGGATGAACCTTCTGTAGTAACCAGCTAGTCCTAAAAACTGGCGTATGTGTTTCGGAGTTTTCGGGGTTTCCCACTTTTCAACAGTTTCTATCTTTGCCGGATCCACCTTAATACCTTCTTTGTTCACTATGTGACCGAGGAATTGAACTTCTTCCAACCAAAATACACACTTTGAAAACTTAGCGTACAATTCTTCCTTCCTCAATACTTCTAACACCTTTCTCAAATGTTCACCGTGTTCTTGGTCATTCTTTGAGTAAATAAGTATGTCATCAATGAAAACAATGACAAACTTGTCAAGGTATGGTCCACACACTCAGTTCATAAGGTCAATGAACACAGCTGGTGCATTAGTTAAACCAAACAGCATGACCATAAACTCGTAATGACCGTAACGTGTTCTGAAAGCAGTCTTTGGAATATCATCTTCTTTCACCCGCATTTGATGATACCCGGAACGTAAGTCAATCTTTTAATAAACAGACGAGCCTTGTAGTTGATCAAATAAGTCATCGATTCTCGGTAGTGGGTAGCGGTTCTTGATGGTAAGTGTGTTCCACTCTCGGTAGTCGATACACAACCTGAATGTACCATCTTTCTTCTTGACAAACAAAACAGGAGCTCCTCACGGTGATGTGCTTGGTCGAATGAAACCATGCTCTAAAAGTTCTTGTAATTGGCTTTGCAGTTCTTTCATCTCGATGGGTGTGAGTCTGTAAGGAGCACGAGCTATTGGTGCAGCTCCTGGTACAAGATCTATTTGAAATTCAACGGATCGATGTGGGGGTAATCCCGGTAATTCTTTCGGAAATACATCGGGAAATTCTTTTGCAATGGGAACATCATTGATGCTCTTTTCTTCAGTTTGTACTTTCTCGACGTGTGCTAGAACAGCATAGCAACCTTTTCTTATTAGTTTTTGTGCCATCAAATTACTAATAAGATGTAGCTTCGTGTTGCCCTTTTCTCCGTACACCATTAAGGGTTTTCCGTTTTTTCGTATAATGCGAATTGCATTTTTGTAACAAACGATCTCTGCTTTCACTTCTTTCAACCAGTCCATACCGATTATCACATCAAAACTCCCTAACTCTACTGGTATCAAATCAATCTTAAATGTTTCGCTAACCAGTTTAATTTCTCGATTCCGACATATATTATCTGCTGAAATTAATTTACCATTTGCTAATTCAAGTAAAAATTTACTATCCAAAGGCATCAATGGACAACTTAATTTAGCACAAAAATATCTACTCATATAGCTTCTATCCGCACCCGAATCAAATAAAACGTAAGCAGATTTATTGTCAATAAGAAACGTACCCGTAACAAGCTCCGGGTCTTCATGTGCCTCTGCAGCATTAATATTGAAAACTCTTCCGCGGCCTTGTCCATTCGTGTTCTCCTTGTTCGGGAAATTTCTAATAATGTGGCCCGGTTTTCCATATTTATAACAAACTACATTGGCATAACTTGCTCCGACACTACTTGCTCCGCCATTACTTGTTCCGACACCATTTGTTCCTTTCGTTCTATTAACCCCTGGTCCGTAGACCTCACACTTCGCCGCGCTATGACCATTTCTTTTACACTTGTTGCAAAATTTGGTGCATAACCCCGAGTGATACTTTTCACACCTTTGGCATAGCTGCTTCTGATTGTTGTTGTTATTGCGGTTATTATTGTTGTTGGGATGATTGTTGTAGTTGCTGTTGTTGTTGTTGTTATTGTTGGGCCGTTTGTTGCAGTTGCGATTGATGTTGCGATTGTTGGGATAATTGTTGCGATTATTGTTGTAATTGCTGTTGTTGTTGTATTGGTGATTCTTATCACCGTTTTCCTCCCACTTTCTTTTGACTTGCTTCACATTGGCCTCTTCAGCAGTCTGTTCTTTAATTCTTTCTTCAATCTGGTTCACTAGTTTGTGAGCCATTCTACATGCCTGTTGTATGGAGGCGGGCTCGTGTGAACTTATATCTTCTTGGATTCTTTTCGGTAATCCTTTCACAAACGCGTCGATCTTCTCTTCCTCATCTTCGAATGCTCCCGGACACAATAGGCACAATTCTGTGAATCGTCTTTCGTACGTGGTAATATCAAATCCTTGGGTTCGTAACCCTCTAAGTTCTGTCTTGAGCTTATTGACCTCGGTTCTGGGACGGTACTTCTCGTTCATCAAGTGCTTGAATGCTGACCACGGTAGTGCGTACGCATCGTCTTGTCCCACTTTCTCTAGATAGGTATTCCACCATGTTAACGCAGAACCTGTGAAGGTATGCGTAGCGTACTTCACTTTGTCCTCTTCAGTACACTTACTTATGGCAAACACCAATTCGACCTTCTCGGTCCACCGTTTCAATCCGATCGGTCCTTCGGTTCCATCAAATTCCAAAGGTTTGCAGGCAGTGAATTCTTTGTAGGTGCATCCTACACGATTTCCTGTACTGCTAGATCCAAGGTTATTGTTGGTATGTAGCGCAGCCTGTACTGTGGCTATGTTTGAAGCTAGAAAAGTACGGAATTCCTCTTCATTCATATTCACGGTGTGTCGAGTAGTCGGTGCCATTTCCTTCAAAATAGTCAAATGGAACAAGTTAATCATACAGAATATTAAGAGTAGTTAATAGTATTTCGTAGCATAATATGAACTCATTTATAAAAGCTTTTTCTTCATATTAGCGTTTTATAAGTTTAAATTCGGGTAGTACCTACCCGTTAAGTTCATACTTAGTAGCTAATATACAATTCAACTACTACAATTCTATATGAAAAACTGATTATAATAATATTTCGCGTTCAAACTTTTACACAATATTTTACAAACTTACAATACCGCTTATTTTACATATAGCATGAAATATAGCACACAATAAATTTGATACAAGATGGTTGTGAAGATAATTCTAGCTAGTACACAAGTCGTTCAGCAAAGGCAATAAAGACACGTAATTCATAGGTCCAGAAACAAGTCATGCATTCTGGTTTTACTAGGATTACTTCCCATCCTTGGTCTTGTGGAACATAACCGTTATGGCCGTTGATAAGACAGCGTGTTGTAACGTCGTCAAAGGGACGAGGGTTACGTAATGTCCAATAGTCCCGTAACAATCTAAAAACCTCATTTCTTACCCCAATTACCGACTCCGTCACTTGTGAACGTTTTATTTAATAGTTGTAGCCCGATGTTCTTGTTCTCACTTTGGTGAGAAGCGAACATTACTAATCCGTAAGCATAACATGCTTCTTTATGTTGCATGTTAGCCGCTTTTTCTAAATCACGAAGTCCAATATTCGGATATATTGAGTCAAAATAATTTCTTAACCCATTGCGTAAAATAGCATTTGGGTTCCCCCTAATATATACGTCAAAGTAAACACATCGTAACTTACGGATTTCCCAATGTGATATCCCCCATCTTTCGAACGAAATCCTTTTATAAACCAAGGCATTCTTGGAACGTTCTTCGAATGTCTTACAAACTGATCTCGCCTTAAATAGTTGTGCCGAAGAATTCTGACCGACCCTAGACAAGATTTCATCAATCATGTCTCCGGGTAGGTCTCTTAAAATATTGGGTTGTCTATCCATTTTGTGTTTTTATACTGTAAAATAGACAAGAGTTAGATTCATAAAAAAAATACTTATTAATACAAGCAATTTTTACATATATCATAAAGCATAAGCACACTATATTACATATATTACACCACACGAATACAACTATCTTATTCCGACTCGCTTGTTTCTTCTTCTTCGGTTTTGGTTCGTTTGCCAAGTTTTTAGGGATATATGATGTTCCCCTAATACGAGCCGTCGTTTTCCACATTGGTTTAGAAAAACCTGGTGGATTAGAGGTTCCCGGGTCATTGTTACAACTTAAGGACTTCGGGGGTTGACGATACATATAAAGTTCATCGGGGTTGGAATTAGATTTCTCTATTTTAATGCCCTTTCCCTTATTATTTTCTTTTGCCTTTTTATATTCAGTTGGGGTAATTTCTATAACATCATCGGAATTCTCGTCGGAATCCTATTCATCGGAGAATTGGTAATCCTCCCAATATTTTGCTTCCTTGGCGGAAACACCATTGACCATAATTAACCTTGGTCGGTTGGTTGAGGATTTTCTTTTACTTAACCGTTTTATTATTTCCCCCACCGGTTCTATTTCTTCATCCGGTTCCGATTCTTCTACCGGTTCCGACTCTTCTTTCGGTTCCTCTTCGGGAATTTGTGAATCAGTCCACGAATCATTCTAATTTACATTTGACTCTTCATTATTATTAGGTGAATCAATGGGACTTGTTCTAGAGGTAGACATCTATCACATAATATCAAACGCGTTAAGAGATTAATATATCACATAATATTCACATGTTAAAAATATATAGTTTCCAACAAAATTTGTTAAGCAATCATTTTTCAAGTAAACACGGTCGAAGTCCAGACTCACTAATGCATCCTAACAAACTCGATAAGACACACTAATGCAAAATTCTGGTTCTCTAAGACCAACGCTCGGATACCAACTGAAATGTCCCGTTCTTATTGATTAAAAACGTTCCATATTAATTGATTTCGTTGCGAGGTTTTGACCTCTATATGAGACGTTTTTCAAAGACTGCATTCATTTTAAAACAAACCATAACCTTTATTTCATCAATAAAGGTTTAAAAAGCTTTACGTAGATTATCAAATAATGATAATCTAAAATATCCTGTTTACACACGACCATTACATAATGGTTTACAATACAAATATGTTACAACAAAATAAGTTTCTTGAATGCAGTTTTTGAAGGTTTTTCGTATGCCCAAGAGACATATTTAATTAATGTGGCCAACATGTTATGATCCAAGTCGGGTCATACCCAATAACAAGCTTACTAACACCTTATATGTATTTATCTTAACAATTGGATCGTTAAATAAATACGCGACACTTGAACTTTGGAAAATCGGTTTTCTAAAGTATTATTACTTGAGATAAATTATTTGGATAATTTACATGGTAAGGATTTAATTATTTATGGATTAAATAGGTGTGTTACATTTTATAAAAAGGTTTTATAAAATGTAAGTAACAAAAGCATGGTATTATTTTGTAACAAGTTTTATAAAATGGAGGTCACATTTTTATTATAAAATCCCCATGGGGGACGGTTTTACAACACCCAAGGGTGTCCACCCATGCTTGATTGTTACTTTTAATGTGACACAAGTCCTTATGTGTTTGTTCTTTTGACCAAAAATAAGCAATACACATGCATTCAAAATCAAGTGGTAAGTAAAAAACCTCTCTTCTCTCTTGCTCATGATTCTGGCCGAAACTTGGAGCATGATAAAGGTGGTTTTGAGTTTATTTGGAAACTTATAATCAAGTGCATTTAAAATCCTAACCAAAGGCTAGGTTGTTGGTAACAAGCTTGGGGTATAATCCCTTGAGGTTTCACCATTAGAAGCTAGCATTCATCATCATCTTTTATTGTTGTTGCTGGCCGAAATTTCCAGCATATAGAAGTGGGTTTCAAACTATCTTAACAAGGTGGTTAAGGCTCTAGAGTCTAGTCACTATCAAGGGTGGTGTTGGAGCTTCAAAGGCTTGGAGTTTAACACACTTGAAGCATCAATTTGGAGGCTATTTTCACCGTCATCTCCATCAACTTTCTGCACATTTTGAGCAGCCCTCAAACTTGGTTTTGAGGAGGTATATTACTCTCCCTTCTAGTTAATTTGTAAGCTTATGTTCACAACTTGATCCTTGTGGGATTTAACTTTAATTGGTTTAAAGATTAACAAGTTTAATTTGTAATTACACGCTTCCGTTTTGATTATAATCTTAAATGGTTTTAAGAGTTTTCAAACTTGTTAAATCCCAACAATGGTATCTAGAGCCGAAGTTGTTGAAATATGCTTCGAATTGTTGTTTTAAAACCCATCAACTTTGCATTCTAAGTACATGCATGAAAGAAGAATGCAAAAATTGTTGGATTTGGGTGGGTTTGTGTTGAGTGCCGAATTGGTTAGGGTCCAAAAGTGGGTTTGGGCTCTTCCATTTGGTTCATATTTGGTTGCATGTTGAAGTTCACAATCTATGCCTTGACCTTGTGTTGATTGCATGCTATAATTGGTTGATTTGTTATATTCATTTGGTTTGTAATAATAATTATTCAATGGCATGTAATAATTGTTCAATTGGTTTGTAATAATTCATTCATTTGGTTATGTAATTCATTTTATATTTGGTATGTAAAATAGAATAGGTTGTAATTTCATTTTCTAGATAAAATGTATTAGGATACATATTTTGTAAAAATGAAGATACAAGATGATGAAGACTTGAAGAACACAAGGTGCATATGGATGCAAGATTAAGTGGTAGATTTGAAATCTCCTACTTTGTATGATTAACCCTTACCCGGTGACATTTGTTTTCGGCTAAACAAATGTCCACCAAAATGGCTAGATTGTGAACATACTTATTTTGCATGTGTGGTTGTTTGTATGTTTATGGATTGTATGTTTAATTGCAACAAATTTATCACACAAGTTAACAACAAACAAAACGACAATTTAATTGGTTAAATTAGACGCATTAAGTGCATGCAAAACGGCAATTTAAATGGTTAAATTGAAAAGGCAACTAAAGAACTTAATAAATGGTTATTAAGAACAAGAAAAGGATAACACATATAAAATGGTTTATATCAAGTAATTGGCTCAATTACAAGGTATGAAATTGGTTTTTCATAAGTACTATACACTAAATGCATGTTGGTGTATGGCATACAAGTTTTCTCAAACTAGAATTAACGAAAACTTAAAATCCCTTTTTTACAAACAAGGCAACAAGTTTAACGCCATCCTTTTGTGTGACACTTGAACATATTAGGGAACTCATGATGGGATAAAGGTCACCTAACCGTCATGAACAAACTAATGTGGTTAAGGTGAATTTGACATGCTTGTGGGATAAAGGTCACCTAACCATTTGTATGTTAAATTCACATGTTTACACAAGTAGGACGACTTGATTTGGGAATCATGAACTTAGGGTCACCGAAGCATGAGGAACAAATAGGCGTTGATGGGATAATATGCCATGCAAAAGGATTGCATGATCCCATACTCTAGAAGTTGCAAATGGATTGCAATTGTCATATAAGACTACCTAGCTAAATCAAATTACGGGATAAAGGTCACCTAACCGGAATTTGGTTTACCGTTGGATTCTAGAATTTAATATATCAATTGGATTTAAAGGGTATTGAATATTGAATTGAAATTGATACTTAAACGAACTTTGTTAAATTTTATAGATGACCGCCAATAACAACAACAACATCGCAAACGCACCAATGAACCTAAACAACCTATCATTAAGGTCTCTCTTAGAGAAAGACAAACTCAACCATACCAACTTTATGGATTGGTTCCGCAATCTTCGGATTGTCCTCAAACAAGAGGATAAAGCGTATGTACTTGAGGACCCCATTCCCGATCAACCGGATGAGAATGATGTGGAAGCAATGGCCTCTTACGATAAGTATTGCCACGACTCCCTTCAAGTCTCATGCTTAATGCTTGGGACTATGATACCCGAACTCCAAAAGGATTTCGAGCATCATAGTGCATACGACATGATAACGCAATTGAAGGAGATGTTCCTCCAACAAGCGCGTGTCGAGCGTTTCGAGACCGTTCGGGCGCTACATGCTTGTCGTATGGACGATACCCAATCGGTTTCATCTTATGTGCTTAAGATGAAGAGCCTTATTGATCGTGCTAACCGCCTTAACCTAAACATATCAAATGAGTTAGCCACCGATCTTATCCTTAACTCCCTATCAAAAAGGTTTGATCAATTTGTAATTAATTACAATATGAATGGGATGGATAAGAGCATAGGTGAGCTTCACGGTATGCTTAGAACGGCGGAAACTAGCATGGGTAAAAGGGCTTTACCCGTGTTAGCAATCGATCAAGGTGGATCCAAAGGTAACACCTCTAAGCCAAAGGTGGCCAAGAGAAAAGGACCCGCCCATCAAGGCAAAGGGAAAGGGAAGATGGTTACCCCAACCATCAACAAGGCTAAGAAGCAAAAGGTAACCGAGAAGGCAAACCCCAAGGAAGACCCATGTTTCGGTTGCGGTGAGATGGGTCATTGGAAACGAAACTGTCCGGTCTATCTTAAGGAGTTGAAGGACAAGAGGGATGCAGGGCAAACCTCAGGTAATATATATATGGTATATATAGAGCTTAGTATTACTTCTTCTAATACATGGGTATTAGACACGGGATGTGGAACTCATATTTGCAATTCTTTGCAGGGGTTCAAAAGAAGTGATCATAAGGCGGGAACATCAAGTCTCTATATGGGCAATGGTGCAAAGGTGCATGTTAAAGCTCAAGGAGATTTTATTTTGAAGCTTCCAAGCGGATTGGAACTTAAATTAGAAAATGTTTTGTATGCACCTGATTTAACACGAAACATTATTTCTGTTTCCCGTTTAAGACATTGTGGTTTTAATCTTAATTTTATTAATGATGATATCCATGTCTTTTTGAATGATATGTTCTATTTTAAGGCCTCGCCTTTGAATGGTATTTATGAATTGGTTCATGATAGCACATCATTCGATAGCTCAATATACCAAGCAAGCACCAAGAAGCTCAAAATGGATTTGAGTGATTCCTACTTATGGCATTGTCGCCTTGGTCACATAAACAAGAATCGAATGCATACACTTCAAAAGAATGGCCTTTTGAAATCAAATGAACTGGACTCGTTTGATGTGTGCGAATCTTGTTTACAAGGAAAAATGACTAAAGCACCTTTCAAAGGGACCTATGAAAGGGCTGAAGACTTATTAGGATTAATACATTCGGATGTATGTGGACCTTTTAAGCCCATGACTAGGAATGGTGAAAGATACTTCGTTACTTTCATTGATGACTTCAGTCGTTTCGGATATGTCTACTTATTAAGACACAAGGACGAAACGTTTGAAGCATTCAAAGAATATCAAAACGAAGTACAAAATCAACTCAATAAGACAATTAAGGTACTTCGTACCGATAGAGGAGGCGAATACCTAAGCGATGCTTTCCAAGATCATCTTAGGAGTTGTGGGATCATCTCACAACTTACTCCACCCGGAACACCCCAACTTAATGGAGTTTCCGAAAGGAGGAACCGAACCCTGATGGATATGGTTCGATCTATGATGGCAAGAAGCTCGTTACCTCTATCATTTTGGGGTTATTGTCTAAGCTCCGCGGTTCGTATTTTAAATATGGCCCCAACCAAGAAAGTGGAACGAACTCCTCATGAGATGTGGTTTGGAAAACCTCCTTCTCTTTCATACTTGAAAGTATGGGGATGTGAAGCTTATCCTAAGCAATATGTAGCTAATAAGCTACATGCTCGATCCACAAAGTGTATCTTCATAGGATATCCCAAAGATGACATGGGGTATTACTTCTATGATCCATCCGAGCAAACGGTATTTATTGCTCGGAAAGCGGAATTCCTTGAAACCAAGTTCCTTATGGAAGGTGATGGTGAAAGGAAGATAGATCTTGTAGAGGTACAAGATCAAACCGATGATACACAATTGGTTGGCACTAGTACTCAACATGAGGATGTTGAAAATGATCAAGTGGATGATCAAGGTACACAAGACGTTCGAAGATCTAGTAGGATTAGTAATCCTCCCGAGAGATATGGGTTTCTCGTGGATGGTTGCTATACGGTTGATTTGGATGAACCGACAAACTACGAAGATGCTTTATCAAGGATTGATAAAGATAAATGGCAGGAAGCCATGAACGCCGAGATGCAATCCATGTATGAAAATCAAGTTTGGGAACTTGTTTTGCAACCTCCTAGCTCCAAGCTAGTTGATTGCAAATGGCTTTTCAAGAAGAAAACCGACATACATGGAAACTTGGATACATATAAAGCTAGACTTGTAGCAAAAGGTTTCACTCAAACTCAAGGGGTTGATTATGATGAAACTTTCTCGCCTGTGGCAATGCTAAAGTCTATTAGGATATTATTTGCCATTGCTGCTCACTATGACTATGAAATATGGCAAATGGATGTCAAAACCGCTTTCCTGAATGGATATCTTGAGGAAGATGTCTATATGGTACAGCCCGAAGGTTTTGTTGATCCGAAAAATCCTAAGAAGGTATGCAAGTTAAAGAAGTCAATCTACGGATTGAAACAAGCATCTAGAATGTGGAATCATCGTTTCAATGAAGAGGCAAAGAAATTTGGCTTCATTAAAAATGGTGATGAAGCTTGTGTATACAAGAAGGCTAGTGGGAGCTCCATAATGTTTCTTGTGCTATATGTGGATGATATATTATTATTTGGGAATGATATTACCACAATGCAAGAAGTCAAAACTTGGCTAAAGAGTTGCTTCTCCATTAAGGATCTTGGAGAAGCACAATACATATTGGGGATAGGGATCTATAGGAATAGATCCAAGAGATTGATAGGTTTAAGTCAAAGTACATACATTGATAAAATCTTGAAAAGGTTCAAGATGGAAAACTCTAAGAAAGGTTTGGTACCTATTCAAAGAGGAACCGTTCTCAGTTCATCTCAGTGTCCTACCACGAAAGATGAACAAGAGAGAATGAAGAAAGTCCCATACGCATCTGCTATTGGGTCTATCATGTATGCAATGATATGTACTAGACCGGATGTGTCATACGCTCTAAGCTTGACAAGTAGATACCAGAACAACCCAGGAAACAGTCATTGGATTGCTGTTAAAAGTATATTGAAATACCTTAGGAGAACTAAGGATATGTTTCTAATATATGGGTCTAGTGAGGAGGAACTCGCTGTAAAAGGTTACGTGGACGCGAGTTTCCAAACTGATCGAGATGACTCTCGATCACAATCCGGTTATGTCTTCATGTTAAATGGTGGTGCAGTCTCTTGGAAGAGCTCAAAACAGGAAGTTGTTGCGTTATCCACTACAGAGTCGGAGTACATTGCCGCCTCATTGGTAGCTCAGGAAGCTGCATGGATGAAGAAATTCATAGACGACTTAGGAGTGGTCCCTTCCATTCAGGACCCTCTTGAGATCTTTTGTGACAACGAGGGTGCGATTGCTCAAATCAAAGAACCTCGTGCTCACCAAAAGACCCGTCACATTGAGCGGAGATTCAACTACATAAGGGATGAAGTTGAAAAGGGGAAGATATGTATTCGCAAAGTTCACACAGATCTTAATATAGCGGATCGTCTCACGAAGCTCTTACATGGATCAAAACATGCAGGACATGTTTGTGCATTAGGGCTTCGATATTCTAGTGATTGGTCATGATCTATTTTAAGTATTGTAACGAACGAAGTGGTTCAAACTCATTAATATAATTATGGTTTAATTTATTTTGAGTTAAGTTCCTATTTTGCATATTTTATCCATGAATAAGTTATTATTCTAAATTCCGTAGTCGATCACATTTGTGGGAACAAGTGTGAGGTTTAGACTATTATGAACTTGGATTGGCATACATTCACGGGATGAATGTGGGGCAAGGTTGCAACCAAGGTTCATAGATATTTGTTGGATACAAATATTGGAAGACCCGCTCTCAAGATTTACTAAATGGAGCCTTTGTGGTTGATCACATGTAATCTTGAGTAAAGGCGAATATCATTGTATCCTCTGACCTGAGATACGTATTGGGTTCGGATATTTACCAGGTATTGTGCCTTGATTCTATCCTTCGCTATTCTGAAATATGGTAGTTCATAAGGAAGAGCTCAGGTATAATGCATGGTATGTATTTAGGACATATGTAGTCAAGATGGAATTTGTCCCTCTTATTCGTTGAGAGTCAGATGTTTAAGGCCTGATAAAGTTAAATCTAGAAGAGAGTGATCACTCTGTGTCTCTTGGATTTAACATGACATCTAGGATGAAAGGATACTATGAAAGATTTACCTATTCACATTCGAGATGGGAACTCGAAAGGGATGATGTTATTGAATGGCACAAAGTCATAACATATTGGGGGTGATGGACGGTCGTTAGGTGGTATCCATCACTTGCATTAATTTATATGTTTCTCGTGCAAGTGGGAGATTGAAGGTTTTTCGTATGCCCAAGAGACATATTTAATTAATGTGGCCAACATGTTATGATCCAAGTCGGGTCATACCCAATAACAAGCTTACTAACACCTTATATGTATTTATCTTAACAATTGGATCGTTAAATAAATACGCGACACTTGAACTTTGGAAAATCGGTTTTCTAAAGTATTATTACTTGAGATAAATTATTTGGATAATTTACATGGTAAGGATTTAATTATTTATGGATTAAATAGGTGTGTTACATTTTATAAAAAGGTTTTATAAAATGTAAGTAACAAAAGCATGGTATTATTTTGTAACAAGTTTTATAAAATGGAGGTCACATTTTTATTATAAAATCCCCATGGGGGACGGTTTTACAACACCCAAGGGTGTCCACCCATGCTTGATTGTTACTTTTAATGTGACACAAGTCCTTATGTGTTTGTTCTTTTGACCAAAAATAAGCAATACACATGCATTCAAAATCAAGTGGTAAGTAAAAAACCTCTCTTCTCTCTTGCTCATGATTCTGGCCGAAACTTGGAGCATGATAAAGGTGGTTTTGAGTTTATTTGGAAACTTATAATCAAGTGCATTTAAAATCCTAACCAAAGGCTAGGTTGTTGGTAACAAGCTTGGGGTATAATCCCTTGAGGTTTCACCATTAGAAGCTAGCATTCATCATCATCTTTTATTGTTGTTGCTGGCCGAAATTTCCAGCATATAGAAGTGGGTTTCAAACTATCTTAACAAGGTGGTTAAGGCTCTAGAGTCTAGTCACTATCAAGGGTGGTGTTGGAGCTTCAAAGGCTTGGAGTTTAACACACTTGAAGCATCAATTTGGAGGCTATTTTCACCGTCATCTCCATCAACTTTCTGCACATTTTGAGCAGCCCTCAAACTTGGTTTTGAGGAGGTATATTACTCTCCCTTCTAGTTAATTTGTAAGCTTATGTTCACAACTTGATCCTTGTGGGATTTAACTTTAATTGGTTTAAAGATTAACAAGTTTAATTTGTAATTACACGCTTCCGTTTTGATTATAATCTTAAATGGTTTTAAGAGTTTTCAAACTTGTTAAATCCCAACAGTTTTTACACAATATCATACAAGCATGGACTCCAAATCTCGTCCTTATTTAAGTATGTGACAGCAGAAGCTCTTAATAATCACCTGAGAATAAACATGCTTAAAACGTCAACAAAAATGTTGGTGAGTTATAGGTTTAACCTATATATATATCAAATCATAATAATAGACCACAAGATTTCATATTTCAATACACATCCCATACATAGAGATAAAAATCATTCATATGCTGAACACCTGGTAACCGACATTAACAAGATGCATATATAAGAATATCCCCATCATTCCGGGACACCCTTCGGATATGATATAAATTTCGAAGTACTAAAGCATCCAGTACTTTGGATGGGGTTTGTTAGGCCCAATAGATCTATCTTTAGGATTCGCGTCAATTAGGGTGTCTGTTCCCTAATTCTTAGATTACCAGACTTAATAAAAAGGGGCATATTCGATTTCGATAATTCAACCATAGAATGTAGTTTTACGTACTTGTGTCTATTTTGTAAATCATTTGTAAAACCTGCATGTATTCTCATCCCAAAAATATTAGATTTTAAAAGTGGGACTATAACTCACTTTCACAGATTTTTACTTCGTCGGGAAGTAAGACTTGGCCACTGGTTGATTCACGAACCTATAACAATATATACATATATATCAAAGTATGTTCAAAATATATTTACAACACTTTTAATATATTTTGATGTTTTAAGTTTATTAAGTCAGCTGTCCTCGTTAGTAACCTACAACTAGTTGTCCACAGTTAGATGTACAGAAATAAATCGATAAATATTATCTTGAATCAATCCACGACCCAGTGTATACGTATCTCAGTATTGATCACAACTCAAACTATATATATTTTGGAATCAACCTCAACCCTGTATAGCTAACTCCAACATTCACATATAGAGTGTCTATGGTTGTTCCGAAATATATATAGATGTGTCGACATGATAGGTCGAAACATTGTATACGTGTCTATGGTATCTCAAGATTACATAATATACAATACAAGTTGATTAAGTTATGGTTGGAATAGATTTGTTACCAATTTTCACGTAGCTAAAATGAGAAAAATTATCCAATCTTGTTTTACCCATAACTTCTTCATTTTAAATCCGTTTTGAGTGAATCAAATTGCTATGGTTTCATATTGAACTCTATTTTATGAATCTAAACAGAAAAAGTATAGGTTTATAGTTATAAAAATAAGTTACAAGTCATTTTTGTAAAGGTAGTCATTTCAGTCGAAAGAACGACGTCTAGATGACCATTTTAGAAAACATACTTCCACTTTGAGTTTAACCATAATTTTTGGATATAGTTTCATGTTCATAATAAAAATCATTTTCTCAGAATAACAACTTTTAAATCAAAGTTTATCATAGTTTTAAATTAACTAACCCAAAACAGCCCGCGGTGTTACTACGACGGCGTAAATCCGGTTTTACGGTGTTTTTCGTGTTTCCAGGTTTTAAATCATTAAGTTAGAATATCATATAGATATAGAACATATGTTTAGTTGATTTTAAAAGTCAAGTTAGAAGGATTAACTTTTGTTTGCGAACAAGTTTAGAATTAACTAAACTATGTTCTCATACACTCATTAATTCGGATATTTCACCACACGCTAATAATCACCAGCGCGCATTACCGCAACAAACGGTATCTCATACACTCAACATCCGAATGCCCACTTAGGAAAAATACGAAAAAACACCATTATCCCTTCAAGTAATCTCAGCTACAACTCGCAACAAGCTACATCCATAACTACATCACCCAACGCGATTTATTAGGTCCACTACGCCTGAACCAAGTCTTGCATTAATCCAAATCGAGAAGGATCCATGCCGCGTCGAAACTCAGTACTCTCAACGGTCCAGAACTGTACCACTCAACGATCGCACATCCACTTATGTGCAA